>NC_142191.1:12692916-13318958 GCF_026936395.1 Plectropomus leopardus | reverse complement strand
TGTGCACAGAAAAACTCTTGGATCTTTTATTTCAAAAGAAAAAAATAGAAAAATAAAAAGTAAGAGGAGCAAAAACAAAAGTGTTGCATTAATACTTTTGTTCCGTGTAGATATCTAGATACTAAATGACATGCAAATTCCCCAAACTGAGCTTACTAAAGAGTAACAGAAATAAGGACAGCACATGTGTTTGCAGCCCTTGAGTGGGGTCAAAAATTACTCAAAAGTTTCCTAGAGTTTCAAGAACTTTTAGTGAAGCGTGTTGCCAAAGTAGTTAGAGTTCAAAGTATTTAGAGCTGTGAGTTCTGAATCATTCATATGCAAACTGTTAAATATCTATGTCTGATCAGTATCTGCAGCTATTTCAGTACTTATGAGATGAAGGGCTCTCCTGTGTGGAGAGCAGGGAGAGGTGGACTGTGAGCAAGCTGAGTAGGTGTTTATCTAATTGCAACAGGACTGAGAAAGCTCTCGGTTTGCGAAGCGATGCAACGGTGACTGTGACTGACAAGGGCATGATGACTCAGACACACAAACACACAGACACACACACATTTAAACACACACAGTCTCAGGGGTGCAGCGATGAGGGAGACGAAAGACGAGCCAAAGTCTGACTGACCAGGAAAGATAACAAGGAATCGTGTGGGAGCAGTGATAACAGTTGCTGTGGATTCTGTCTCTTATGCTCACACACACACACACACACACACACACACACACACACACACAAACACAAACACACAAACACACCTCACTTCATGCTGAAGAGAAGGCCTTGGGCTTGAAATATGCCCACTGATAAGACGAAAAAATAGAGGCAACCAAGGGGAGAGAATAGGGGAGCGAGAGGCTTTGTACCTGCAGGAAGAATTGGAGCTGCTTCCCTTTCAAGATGTGTCGATTGGAGACGAACAGAGAGCCTTACAATGCCAAACGCAAGAGGGAGAAAAGGGGCTGAGAGGTGCTTTTGTCTCCATCCCTTCTGTCCCATTGTCACCCATATCGCCTTCACCAGAGACGAGAGACACGGCATTGGACTTGATCTAATGATCCAATCTATATCTGTATGTGTGTCTCAGCTGTGTGGATGAGGGAACGTATTGTGTATCTTGTCTCGATTGTGATCCTCTGGACTCCCCATCTAAATATAGCGGATTGAAACATGCAGACACCTTAAGTAACAGTCTGCCTCAATCTAAAAATCTCATCTCGCTCCCTGTGAAAACTGCCCGGCAGGCACTGCGAATCAGTGTCTTTATCATTTTTCAATATAATGGCAGAGTAAGTGGATGGTCGAGGCCTTAATTCAGTCAATCTTCTGCAGTAATGTTAATACAAGCCTGTTAGATCACATTTTGTCTTCTTTAGCCCCCCTCGCTCCACAGAGATTCATTCTTTCCTCCTCCCACCCCCCGGCTCTCTTTCTATTTGTATGCAGAAAATGTTCTCCCACCATTTTGCCTAGCGGTGACATTTCTGAGCATAGCTGTCAGGAATATGTGTGGGTGCACACGGGGTGGAGGAGATGTCATGAGACACAGGTCACATGATGCCTGCAGCTGACCTTTTGACCCCTAATGAGCATGCTGTTTCTATAGATGGAAAAAAGGGCCTGAGGATAGTGACCAACCGCTGCCTGCCACTGTGGCACCACCTCACATTTAGAGTATGTGCCAAAGTGTGTGTGTGTTTGTATATATATATATTTGCAAGTTATTAATGATATCAGTCAATATTGACTTATCACATATATTTTGCTATTTGTGAGCATGACGGCTGATGAATTGAAAAGCCTGTCACATATTTGAGGTCATAGACACAGTATTTCCTAAGTTTGTTTTTCGACTGTCAAATGTTTTGGTCAGTTTATTTCACGGTCACACTTAAAACCAATGATGACAAGGTCAGACATTGGCTTTATTTTTCTTTTAAATGTTCATGTGTTCCTTTGTATCAGTCTGTGTCCCCTCTTCCCTCTAGTTAGTAGCAGTCCTTACTCCTTACAAGAAATCGCCCAAAATATCATGACTCAAATTTCGTCATTTTTAAAATCTGCTTAAAAAATTCTGAATCGATGAACTACAATGTGTAATATATCAGAAAACAGCTCATGATATGCTTGCATGTGTGTGCATTGAACTCAACTTGCCATGTTGTGTCTCATCAGAAAAGGTTCTAGTTAGCTGAAAGTGTAGTTGAATCAATTAACAGTTGAATCAAACCAGAGCTTGATGTCGTCCCAGTGGTCAGTCCTGCTGTTCTGCACCCAGTGGCACCGCCCTAGGCCTCCTCACAGCAAGGGCACCTTCACTAACCACCGCCACCCTGGTCTGCCAGCACTTTGTTCCCAGAATCATCTCTCATGCACAGACACAGGCTGTGACATTGCCCACAAACTCAAGAGACAGCCTATGAGAGGTTTGCACAGCTGCCCTGGGCACTGTGTGATCGCTCTAATTTATCCCACAAATCCTCCCTGCTTCCTCTCTTGTCTCTCTTCCTCACATATCCACCTCTCAGCTGCTGCCAACATACACTCAGTTTACTGAATGATTGTGAATGGGTTGTTTAATCTGTTGTTGGTGTGTAACTGACCCTGCTCTATCAGCATTGTTTTTTCTGGAACATGGTGGTTTTCAAGTTGCAGGTGGTGTGGGTCATGCCAAGATTTTTGTTTTGATTTTACCAAGTAAAAATGTTGAAAGTTTGACTTCAAAATAAGGGAAAAATACATAATCTGGCAATATGCTACAACAAAAAAATGACATTGCTTGGTTTTTAAAGCATGAAGTTGTGAAATTTTATCTTTGGTTGACAAGTTGACAGCATTTTAACATTTTTAATGGCTTACTCCTTTTTATGACATTGTTTTGTCTCTTGAGGCACTTAGAGAAACAAGAAATCAAAGAGTTGTTATTAAAGATTCTGTCTGCGACATTCAGAGCACTGATATAGTAGAAGATATAGAGGATTTAGTGGAGTAACGGCGTCCTGAGCAGAGAATGAGGTCACGCTACCTTTGTTTGTGTTGTAATCTGAGCTTCTCTGTCGTTTGTTGTGGTAAATCGCTCTGGCTTCAAGTGCACGTTAGTGTATGTGTTAGGGTTGGAAATTGTGAGCATTGTCCTTAATCACATTATTGGTTAAATTTACAAATGATTTGAAAAAAAATCCAAGCAATACCAAATGTGTTTTTTCTTCAACCACAGCTCACAGCAACATATTGCATATACTCTGAAAGCATTACATAGCTTATCGATTTATTGATAAAAATCCACATTTGATTAAATTCTTAATAACCGTAGTTGTACTTAGCTGTCCGCCGCTGTGAGCCTCAAGTGCAGACAACTCAGATACTCAGAATTTCACATATAGCCCCTTTTAAGTTTGGAGTAATTTACACTTAAAAATGTACTTAAAATTTTTTTCCCTCTCTCTCTCTTTCTTATATATAATTTTGACACCTACTGTAATCTAATTATTCTTTACAACATCTAGTGCACATGTGTCTGTCCTGGAAGAGGGAACCCTCCTCAGTCTTTCTACCATTTTTTCCCCCGTTATAAGATTTTTGGGGGGAATTTTTCCTTAGTCAATGTGTAAGGACAGAGGGATACTGTATGCTCTAAAGCCCTCTGACATTTCCAGCGCTGTTTGTGGTGACAACAACCAGGTATTGTAAGGGACCGTGTTTTTTGTGCCTAACCACACATTAACCACCGCATTGTCCAAACAAAAAACTGTTAATTGATGTACAATACCAATATTTACGCTAGAGACTGGGTTGGGTCAGCACCCCTTGAAGTGAAATTTTTTTTCCCCTCTGTGTTTACACATTTTCTTCTTTGCAAGAGGCAGTGATGCATGAGAGCCTGAAATAGTCTTTGCCTCCGAGCTATATCACCACACTTTCAAACAACGTACTCCTCTCATTCTTAAACCATGACGCTCTCTTAGATGAAGATCAAAGAAAAATTAATAGAAGAACAATTCATGCGCAGCGTGCTGAATTTGCAGCTTTCTAACCACAACGATGTCCATTGATAGAGGTGTGATGAAATGACAAAAAATGAAAAGGTGAGTGCTTCAGATGTGGAAAAGCAGGATGCCTTTTCTTTACACTCAATGTGTAATTGCTTTTGATATGTCGCCCTCTGGGATATTTACAGCAGTCAGGTGAATGTGAATCAGTACATCACAGTACAACTGTACAGTACTGAATCACAATACTGCAACATATTGAAAAAATTGCAGTATCAATGAGCTAACAGCTTCTATTCCCCAATAGAAACTCTCTCTGCCCTGCAACACAGAGCCCCTGGTGAGGACTCTGGTATTAAGAGAAGAAGAAGATCTCTCCCTTTCCCCTGATGCCACCCACGCTGCTTTTTTGTCTTTTTTGAATGTGCCTCAAGCTGCCTCTATCTCTTTGTCTCTTTCTCCCGCTGGTGTACTTTTCCCCTCAAACCTCTGGACCACCTCCATCTCTGCACAGGAGTTTGGAAACTTTTTTTTAACAGACAACTGAAGCTAGAGGTGCTTTTGAGACTTATTTTCATACAAAGATTAAGTACAAGAAGTCGTAAGTAGCACGTGGTAATATTTTGCTGGAAAGACTGTGTCTGTGGTCTGTGACACAGCACAGTCGTGTATTCTTGAGGGACATCCCCCTTCCAATTTCTATTTACGACCAGATGAAGGGACAAGGGACAAGTCTCATTTGGCAGGCATGTCCACTCTATCTGAGTGTTTTGACCTCCTAACAAGCTTCTTGGCTGCATGAGTAGCACTCTTGTGTCTTGTGTGCTCACTTCTTGGTGATTTTTTTTTATGTCTGATAGTGCTTTTCTGCCGTTCAGGCTGACAGGGGTTGCTGCATTGGCTAGTCTGTGTGCATGTCCTTCACGTTTGTATGAACAGCGAGGGAGCTGGTATAATGAAATTTACCTCACAGGCCAAACAAGCGCAGCTGCACAGCACGAGCATGCAGACATTTATTATTGAGCAGCCGTCTTTCATTATTCATACCAGTGGGTTTTTTGTTGCACTCAGCAGATAAACTTCTTTGAGTCTGTTTGTTCATCAGACACTCTACTCATTGACGTTGGCACACAGACGTCCATGAATATTTAGCTGTGGACGTCGACAGTGGGATAAAGAATGTTTGCTAAATGAATGTCTAAAGCAATCTAGGCCCTTTGTAACACAATACAGTGTGGGCTGTGTCCGTTTACTCGCTCGGTATAACGGTTCATCGTTGATCATGCTCTGAATGTAAAGTGTAGTGGACAGCCAGCCACTGTGGAGTCACAGAGATTTCTTTTCGTGCACATAGAAATATTTGATGAATGGAAAGCTTAGATTCTTATCTTCTCCAAAGAGCTGTAGGGAAGAAAGACAACAACAGTGTGTGCAATGACTGCACAAAGTCAGATATTTCTATAGCTGTTTAATTCCACGCTTAAAGAGTATTGCAAAGGCAATAAAATTGTGCTACATATGGGCAAAGTTTTGCTACAATTGCCCTGTTACACCTGGTATTAACATTCATCCAAGGTGATCCGATCACAAGTGGACAGCTCCTTAAGTCTGTCTGTTCACACCTGGCAGCAGCATGTGTCTCAAGTGACCATTTTTGACTGAATCTCACTTCCCCGCTTTATATGCAAATAAACACGTTTATCATGTGTTGCTGTATTTAACCATTGGAAGGCAGCACTGCACTTCCTGTGCCAAGTCTGCCAGACATTAAAAAAATAATTACACTTCCCATAAAGAAGAAGTGACTTCCCATGAAGAAGAGTAAAGGAAGAAGTGTGCTTTCAGTGAAGAAGAAACAAGTGCACTCTATGTGGTGAAGAAGTGCACTTCCTGTGAAGAATTACACTTTCTGTGCCGAAGAAGAAAAAAAGTACATATCCCATAAAGAAGAAGAAGAGCACTTACTGTGCAAAAGAAGTGTACATTCTGTGAAGAAAAAGTGCACTTCCCATGAGGAAGAATAAAAGCACTTTCCATGGAGAATAAGTATAAAAAGAAGTGCAACAACTTCTTTGGCGTGTTCAAGGCAAGCAAAATCGCACAGGATGTTTGACGCAATATATTGCTCATAATGTAGCGTGTGAATGAGTACTAATGCCCACCTATGCAGAGGATGTCAGCGAGTGGAGTGGAGGGTCCTTCAGTGTGGCTCAGGACACATTAGTGTCAACACTGTTGAAAGATTGTGGCTAGACCATCTCCGAATGTGGTCTGTGCAATTGGATCTCTAGATAAATAGACGAAGCATTGAGTGCATTCGCACCTGTACTTTGAGCTGTCCTCGTGTGATGCAACCACTCAGCACACATGTTAATACCAGGTGTAAACAGGGCCATTGTTGATTTGAATTAAATAGAGATAATAGAGAGATGAAAATTCTAGCCGACAGCAGCCAAGGACTGTGATTGTGCATTTTCATAAGTTAGTATTTCAGCAGGTATTTGTTTTCTAGTTGTCTGAAGTAACTCCTGAAACTTGTTACCAGCTGCTTGGTAGCATTTTCACAGCCCAGAAAACCAGCCGACCAATGGATCTGTGCCATCTGAGTACCTGAGCACCATCTGAATGCCAGCATGCCAGGATGCTCACTTTGATCAGTGCTGGCTGTGTCAGGAGGAGAGGCAGGACGCAGTGCTAAATGACTGCCTTGCTTCACACCCTGGCTTGATTGGGACCTCTTGCTGTCTAACATGTACGTACATGAAAAATAGACAAGGACTGAAAACACAGCTCAGGTAGTGCGGGGAAAAGGAAGCATTCAGCATGGAAAAAGCTTACAACACAACACAGAGCAGCCTTTGTTTATGTGAAAGTTCGACAGCGTGTCAAAAAGAATATCATGAGGAATACAGTGCAACTGAAACTCAGAGTTATTGAGGCAAGGAAATAAGTTTATTATGTACCCGTATCCCCTGCCACAAGCAGCCTGTAAAGTTTCTGACTACCAGCAAACCTAGTTAGCATAACTGTCTGAGGCTGACCTGACAACACTAGTGCTCCAGGTGTATTTTTAGCCCGACAACAAGAGGTCTGCGTGCGTGTGTTTTTATAGCACCTCACTGGTGAGGGCCTGCAAGGTGTCATCTCACTGCTGAAGGGGTGCCGGCTGGTACAGAATTTTAATTGGCAAGAAGACGCACTGGCACATGCCACGATATGTTCTGCCAAAGTGATCTGCTGTGATGGGTGTGGATGGGATGAACAGGGATAATGTAAATGGTTTGATTTGAGTGATATTGGACTACTGTTTGCAGTGTGTTTGTGCATGTAATTTCTTTATGCACATGTGCACTGGGGACCTCTCACTGTGTGGAGGCGCCAGCTCTCCTCTCCTGTCAAATTCGACAGCCTGTTCCCACCAACAGCAACAAAGCACAAAAGAGATAGTTCAGATTTTTCTGAAGTGGGGGATGTATGAGGTACTTATCCATAGTCAATGTATTAAACCTCATTCCCACACGCCCTCACTCCCCAACACCCGCTGACATCTGGCTTTTTAATGCAGTGGGAATGTATATAATCGGCATTTACACCCAGGTCAAATGACTGTGCAGTAGACACAGGCATTTATTGCGTCTAGCTCCAATTGGCATTAAAGGAAACACAACACCCAGGTGAACAAGTCAAGTTCAGCTCCTTAACAAGCGAGATGCAATAATGCACCATCAGTAATTACCGTTCGTCTGCTCCTAAGCAGTGCTAAAACATCAATCCAAAATAGCATTCACTGAGTTTGAAAGAGGAAATAAATGAGTAAGGGGATAGAAAGAGAAGTAAGACCTGCATCCATGCTGCTTTCTACCCCTTTCCTGTGTGCTGGCCTATCGGTGACGTCTAACTGACACACTGAAACAACACACACACACATTCTCGCCTGTAGCAGAACCGTTTCCACAGCTGTGCTCTCTGGGCAGTGTGAAAGCAGTCTATAGCCTATTTCTAGGTGTTTTACCAATGTTTGGAAAAATCAGCATGCACACACTTATTTTGCTGGAAAAGGGGTGTTGTATACTTAAATGTCAGTTCGCAGAAACTTGGGAATTCAATGATAGCGAAGGAATGACCCGCTCTACTCTTCCTATGATTATCTAGTACTCACGTCATTGGTTGGATTGGTTAGGTTTAGGCAAAAGGAGTGAGATTGGTTTTGTGAAAACAAAAACAGTGATTTAATATCGCTGAACACAGATGCTCTTTCACTACCACTGCCTTGAACAGTTATTTTGTTTGTGTTATTGTGTGACTTTGGCTTTTAAAAGGGTTAGTTTGGGTTCACCAAAGTCACACGGTAACACAAACTTCTATCTTCTATCTAACTGATAGAAGCAGCGGAAGATGAGCAGCTCCTGTGATCAGCGAGCTTAAATGACTGTTTTTGTCAATTGAGTCTGGTGGCTTTGATGAGAGGATGGATGGGGAAATAAAGCCATTAACAGCTTCCTCATTGGAATGGGTGGTCAGACAGAAAAATAAAGCAGTAAAAATGTAGCCTACACTTAGACTGTCAAACATTTTTTTTAGTTTAGACTTTTGGTGGCCAAAATCCATTTTGCTGCTGGCCCCCATCTACAGCAGTATAGCCTCCGTGTCAGCACTCTTACTGCTTCTCCAAACTGCGGACATGCCAGAAGACATTTACTGTATGTAATACTCTAACTATGGATGAGTACCACGTACAACCCCACTTCCAAAATTCCAAACTATCCCATTAAGACTTGAGTAAGGTCAAAATCAACTATTTTGTACACAGTGTCTTCTGACTAAGACAGAAGTGTTTATAGCTGTGGCCAAAAGCTGCACAAAGCCTGTCAGTATAGACAGTGTTCATGCATTAGGCCTTTTTCATTTTTTATTTTTTATTTTTTAATCAATGAATGCAAAAATCTCAGTCTTTTCTAACTTCCCAAGGGCATCTGATTCAGTTGAAATCACAGCATGACATCAGCACTTTATTATACCAAAATGTGTGATAAAAGTGTCTGGCCTTTTGTTCTGTTTTTTAATCGAAAGAACATAAAATCCTAGTCTTATGTGCTAATGAGAGAGAAAATGAAAGAACAAATAGCATTTAAAAATTTATAGCAGCCTCATTAGAATAACAAAAGCGATGAGCCAGACATCTTATTTTTCCTGTTGAGCCTTCACAGTCGCAAAGGAAAAGTGTTTTTACCTAGCTGAAGGAAACAGAAGTCTCCTTGATAAGTTAGAGTTTGACAATGTACATTTCTTTTTTTTCTCTCTCTTATTTTCTTTGGAAATGAGCAGCAGTAGCTGTCCTGAACTGCATATCTGCATTACTGATTTAAACCAGCTGCTGGTAAGCTTTGCCAGTTTGATCTCTGCTCCCTCCGCCATTGGCTGCTATGGCTCTGCCAGCTTCCCTGATTAGATGTCTGTGTTTTTATGTTTGCAGCTGTTCTGTGCAGAAACAAACCAAATCCACGGTTGTAGTGTGCGAGTTCCCAGAATCTCCAGAAAAAGGACAAAATGTTCAGGCTAATTTGACACAGAGAATGCAATCACCCTTTGAAGAAGGGTTCTGGGGAAAGAACAGCACATTATTGGGGATTGATTTTATTTTAAGGCTTTACTTTTAGTCCTAGAGTAACTTCCTGTGAGCAAGTAAGCTAACAGATAAGTCAGGGCTCTTGATGCACACATGGGTCTGTTGCAGCAGTTGAATTGTTGACCCTTACAGGTTACAGGATGTCAATACCTAAAGGACAAACCTCCTGATCTGGCACTTGCTTTTATTGTGTTAGTGACTACACTCACATGGTTTCTGCAAGTCTTGAATGAGTTCAGTTTCCTAAAAAAAAGATAAAATAAAATAAACATTAGAAGGTATTAAAAAGATGTTAAGATTTAATTTACAAAAGTCTTAAACACTTTTTAAGTTATTTATAAAATGTTTTGGTATCTGATGGAAGCATTCTACACCTATAGACTAAAAGTGGGATTATGTGATTGAGGATTATGCATGCAGAAGGCTGTTCAGTTCTTAGACATTACATAATGTACATAGACATTATTGCCAGCTACAATATCTTTAGTTGGATGTGCATTGTCCCATGATGGGCATTGATTTTAGCATTACTAAGTAATTAGGGGAATTGCATAAATAAAATGATAAAAAATAACTTTCTTATAAATTACATCCTGTGTGGTGTTTAAAAATGTTTTAAAGTAATTTTTATTACTCACTCCATGTTGTGTGAAAAACGTGAAGAAAACAGTTTTCTTACAGGCCTCTTTGTTGAACAAAGAATCCAAAACATGTGAAAAGTCTTAATTGAAGGGGTTTGCAACAGCAAAACTATATCAAAACATCCATTTAAAACTCTCACACAACTTGTGCAGTATAATCCATCTTGTCGTATGGTCAATGCTCCCCAAACACATGCACTTTTGCAAAACCTTAAGATTTAAAACAATTGCACATACAAGAAACATGCCTATGCAAGCAGTGTGTGTGAACCCATCTGCGAAGGCATGCTGTTAGTCAATGTGTGGGACTGTTTATGTATGATAAACAGTTTGTTTTAACAAAAATACATTTGTTTGGGAACAACTGAGCATACGACTGGATAAATAAGACCTGAATTGTTGAGTTGAGTGAGTTTGTAAATAGATTTTTTTTAATAGCTTTGCTTACATGGTACCTCTTTATTTCAATTCATCAAGAATTTTCCAAATTTTTGGATTCTTCATTCATGGATTCATGTGAGAAAACAAAGTTTTCTTCACAAAAATTCAACATCACACGGGGTGAGTCATATGATGCTCAAATGGTCGTTTTGTGGGCGATGTATTCCTTTACATTTAATTTGGTGAATGCGGCAGAAACGCTACGCTCGATATGTGAACCAGATCCTTAATGATGTCCTTGTGTTGGATTCTGTGTCATGGTGATCCAAAGGGAAAATCTGTCTAACCCTTCAGATCATGAATTTTCCATCACTGCATGGTGAGATCTGTCTTGTTTCTGAGGCTATTTTGTTTCAATTCCATCCAGATCCCTCTCTGGTTTAGCTGCCTCCTCTTGTGCTCATCTCTTCCTCTGAATTTCTAGTTTCACAGAACCAGGGACTGTGATGGCAAACTGGGGCTAAAAAATATTGCATCGCTGTTGCACATTAGTTGTTTTTTTAATATATATAGTTGCTGCTCTGTTTGAAATGTTTTTCACCTTTTTCCCCATAATTTTCCCAAAAAAAAAACCCAATTTGTGTGTCTGCGTGTGTGTGTGTGTGTGTATGTATAAAAATCATAGCTTATGCTGCATCAAGGATAAACAAAGCCCTCCAAGTAAAAGGCCCTTGACCTGCTCCATACTGAGGGGTCCTTGGCTATATTGTGTGGCAGTGTGAGTGAGTAAATGCTCCATTAGGATTCATTAGAGCCTCTTCTCAGACATATTGTCCCGAGTGCAATGAGCCGCACCAGTGGAGGCCCCCTGCTCTCCAACGGCACGTGCCGCTGTCCCTCACCCCGCTTTGTGCTCGCACACAATGGATGAGCAATCCAAGATCTCCCTCTTATCCTCGCTCTTTCACATTGCCTTCATTCATCAGAAGCTATCACTCTTTTGACACGTCACCCTGATCTTAGCACATCAGTCCGCTCTTCCCTCCCTTCAACCTGCTCCTCTCTCGCTATGTCCACCGTCTTTGCCTTTGCTTCCCTTGGGATATTATAAAGTGACCAATGACATCCCACTGCAGCCGTTGCCATGGTGACAGGTGACAGCGGGAAGCACCACCCAAGATGTATGGATCGTAAAAGTAGGAGGACAGCAGTGAGGGGTGTACAGAGAGGAATAAGGCTGGCTAGCCTGTAAACTGGATGGAAACATAAAAGAAGGGAAAGAGCGGGTATGTGAGACATTTCTTTGTAAAGTAATCAACCCTGATCATTTAATACTTTATATGGGCTGCAGTGATGGCCCTCCTTTATTTTACTGGCAAGGCACAGTCACTGGAGAAGAAAAAAACTAAAGGGGCAACTACTCGGAAACCACAGTTCTCTCACAAAGATCGTTCAGCTGCCTTGTTCAGTGAATCAGAACAGAATTGAAAATGGAAGAGTTTCATTTTCTCAGTGTTGGATCTGTCAATTCACATCCATTCTCTTATGGCGCAGCTATTGTGCTGAATAGTCAGGAATCTGTCACCAGGCAGTCATAAACGCCTCACACAGTCTCAGCTCATTGTGGAGAATCATATCATGGATTGACTATTAGCTAAAACGGAGAATAGTCTGTTTGTTAGTCGGCTGTATATTGAGCCCTTCTATGGTCTTTAAAAGTGCAGCACAGTGGACATGGAGAGTTTTTGTAATTGATGTGTCGGCAAAGCTTTTTAAACTCCAGACCTGCTGTAATTTTACAATTTTCCAAAACATTGCTAACATTTCACACACATTAGGTGTTTTTGGACCGCGGGAGGTTTCTCATAGTTCTAAGATCCCCCTTTTTATTGTGTCCACACAGCAAGATGAATGACATTAGTTCTAAAGGCCCTTGCATACTGAGCAGACGGGCGGCTGTCAGTCAAAGTTGGGCCACTGGTGAGCGTCAGTGGCCCTCATAGCTGTGGTGTGTCCTGCACCGTTGGCCCTTGTCAAAAGCTTTTTTCAGCAGGTTTTCACCAGTGTGGAGCAAGTAAAGGGCCTTTTACTTGGAGGGCTTAGTTGACCCTTGATGCACCATCGGCTCCTTATTTTTACACACAAACGTAGACACACAAACGCAGCCAGTGTTTCTTGTTGATTTTTTGCAAATTATGGAAAAAAAGGTGGCAAAAAATATCAAACAGAGCAGCAACAACATATTAAAAAGCCTACTTATGTCCAGCAGCGATGCAATTTCCAACAAGTTGAATTGGCGGCGGTGGCTGTGGAGCCCATCAATGATTGAAATCATTAACTGGCCGTTCAGCTCATTGCATTAGAAGACAAGCGGGAATGAAAAATGTAAACAAGGGGCTAAAGTCATGCTTTCTTCTGCGCAGTATTATGGTTGGCGGATGTGATTCGGTTAAAAGAAAATAGTTCCTCTATGAAACTCACAAGGTCACAAGGTCACAAGGTCTGGGGATTATCTTGAGTAACCAGGTCAGGATGTCTGGAAGGAAACATTCATGTTGAATTTTTCTATTTTTGGGGGGGGGGGGGCTTTAAGCACCACATGCCAAGTGAAATATAGTTCCATTATATCAGAGAGAAGCCAAACTCTCTCTACAACAGATTTTTCCAAACACTTGTCAACTCACACCAAAATAACCCAGACTGATAAATGGCACCAATAAATAGCAATAGTAAGTGGGAAAATGTGGATTTTGATTTGGGGGCGAGATGTCACTTTAAGCCCTTTTGTCTTTTGTCTCCATCTTGTTAACTGTTAATACAATGTTATGGTTTTGTAATTTGTAATGGGTTTGGGTTTAGTCTCTGTCTCTCCCTTGCTGTCTCTTTTATTTTATTTTCCTCTCTCTGTCAGAACCAAGATGATGTGTAAGCGATTTCGCGCGAAAACCCTTGAGAAATGGCAGCATTATTCTCACGGGAGCAGCGCTGTCATATGTCATTATGTCATAGTATGGTATGGCAACTACAGTGGACAAATGTAGCTTGTATGTGTGTTTGTGTGTGTGTGCATACAGAAGTGAGGGCTTGGTTATGTGAGAAAGTGTTTCCTGCTATGGACAGCAGTCTTGAGTTAACTTATGTCCAATCAGCGAGGCAGCAAATGTATGCTGCAGTCATTAATCACACACAAATGTGTTTGCACCATGAAGAGACAGTCAGAGGAATTCTTTCAAAAGCGAGGCGAGTTAACACTGTTTACTCTCTAATGATGTGTCAACAAATATCAAGGAAATGTAATCAGGCCTGTGATGCTGTAAAGCAGAGGAGATATCATCCTAAGTGGATGTTTTCTTGATGCATTATGGTAAGAAAAAACCATGTAACCTTGTTTGCAAGGGACCGTAACAGCGATGGAAGCAGAGCGCAACTGTGAAGGATACACGATGACTCTAGATCTCTTGCAATAATTTCTCCTGTCATGTCTGTGTCTCTCTGCCATTCACAAAGTATTTATTTTGAAAAAAGTAAAATAGAGGTATTAATCTCACAGCCATTATTTCTCCCACATGCCTAAAACGGTTTTCTTTGTCTGTCATCTCTCTCAAACTGCCCTCTAAAAGGCCTAATTTTCCATCATTGTTTCTTTTAATCCTCTCGCTTTAGACAAAAACTGTCCTTCCTCATACTCAGAAATAACTCTTCTGACCCAGCAGGTAGGAGGAAGGTTGTTAAGAGGACAACACATTCCTTTATGGGAGATGAGAGAGGAGAGAAAGAGATGAGAGAGCAGGGGGGAGGGGTGCAAAACAACATGAACTTGCCTGGCAGATACATTCGTCATCATCTCTGTGTGTGTTTGGGTTAAATAAGCTAGAATGTATGCAGAGGAATAAACACAGTTATGACTGACTGGTTTCATTTTTGTTTGGGTCTCTATTGTTCTGCATCTTTTCTCTCTGTACACGTGTACAGCAGAGATACACTGAGTGTGCAACATACAGGAACCGTTACTGTTTCAATGAAGTAAACAGATGAGCTTAATAAAGGTAAATGGATGCTTTATTACCAGCTGCAACAGTGTGTGGCTTATTGGTTTCATCTTATGAGTCTGTGTGTGTTCACAGCATGATGTGGTCCTAAAGACACCTATTGTATTAGAAACTACCACTGAAGCAGTTTTGATTATTTTGCTAAGTTTTTAAATTTGTGGATGTCTGTGGGCAGATTTCTGTGACCACATTAACGTCACAACTTGCAGTCACAAAACTTAAGAAGTGTGTAGTTAATATCACAAAATGAAGGCTGAGTTCAAAATGGTGGGGTCCCAGCAAAGGGGCCATTGGCCCCAACACTTTATGCCCTTCCCCAGATTCATTTTAAAGAAGTATTTGACTGCTGGAAAGAAAATCAGGCAAATGGAGAAGATCAGATTAATAGTAATATTAGTGATCTAATTTTTATTGATATTATGTTTTACATCAATATACTTATTCGCTTTTCTATGGGCGTTAGAAAAGAAGATTGACACCCTCAGCAGCTGGTTAACTTAGCTTAGCACAATGACCTCGCTCTGTTCAAAGTAATAGTTCTCACTAATGAACATTTTATCACATGTTTATAGTATTTACAAAAAAAAATAAAGTGTAAAAACAGGGAAAATATATTTTACATTAGGTTATATGCTGGATTATTTCCTGGTCTGAAACTCCAAGAAGTTACTGCGACACAGACATGAAAGTGATATCAATTATCTAACCCCCGACAAGAGAGCCTCCTGTAGTGCTGGCCATTTCTGATTTATGGCTTTGGTTCGATATCCATGTTCTTGCTTTTGTGTGTTTTTAAGGTGACCTTCCTGAGACAGTGTTACATTAAGTATTGTTGGACCTGTATGTTAAAGGTCAACACCATTACAACTGAGTTTACACCTTCACCTTGGCGAATCAGGATTTGCCCTCCATTGCGGAGGCTGTGGGAAATGTCAATGCACACTGGGTCAAAAGGTGTAACCAATCAGGAGAGGATGTTTGTGTGTACATGTGTGTGTGGGGGGGGTTGTAGAGATGGTGACGGAAATAAAAAAATCTCTGAAGAGTAGAGAGGACCTCTTATTTTAGAAGTGTGCAGGGATTTGATGCTGTGTTTGGGTTTGTGTCGCACTAACGTCGCCCGCACATCTCATTCAAACCTCTTTAACAACAGCTCACAGAGGTGCAGGTTCTCATTCTCTCCTTTTATGGACATTTTTGCCCCCATTTAAGACGCTTCCAAGATGAATCACCTCAACAAAGCCTTTTACTGGGCTCCCTCTCTCTCCCCTCTAACCATCCATAGCTGGGCCACTTCCTAGAATAGCCTTCCTTGCCCTACATTTCTATGGATACGGTCAATAATCATGTTTATTCCTCAGTGACGGCAACACCGCTAAGAATACAGTGGGATATTAAAAGTACCAGCCGTCAATTAAAGTTTAATCAGTGCTTTAACGAGGCCTTATCGCTGTCAATCCCAGTCAATCAGTCAGTCCACCAGACTACATCAGTGCACACATTTGCTCTAATTATAGCATTACAGCAGAGAGACAAGGTGTTGTTAGCATGATTAACTGGTGTTGTCACAGAGGGAGATGTGTCGGCAGGATGGTGTTTTGCCCTTTATGCCCCTGATTTATTTGCGTTCATTTCTCACCCTTCTTTTCATTACAAGTTCATTTCTGTAACATCATGTTGCAGTCATACTTTTTGTTCTTTTATCTTTATTCCCATATTGGCTAAGTTATAACTTAAATATAACAATTTTTAATCAACTATTGGATGAACTGTTTTCGTTTCCTTGATCTTGACAACTTTGGTGATTCCCTGAATATTCCTGTTGGGCTTAAGCGGGAAGCTCTGTAGCTAAAAAAAAAAGACCCCAATGGGAAAGTGCCAAAAACTGCAGTTCACCAAATTTTTGTCATCAATTCGTTGAGTAGCTGTCTGCGAGGCGTCACTACAGCTTCAAACATTATTTTTGGGGCAAGCAAAACCACATTGGGGTTGGGGGTTGCCATCAAGTGGCTAAATGAGACTACAGAAAGTCATCATGCCGAACCGCGCTGAACATGGCTTTACAGCCCCGTAGCAGTAGCAATGCGGCTGTAATGTAGTTCTTGTTGGCCTAGCAATTGCTTTTTACTCCTGGCAACAGTATTTAGGCTTCAAAATGCTTTAAGTTGTATTCAGTGGTGAAGATTATCTTGCTGAATAAAATGTGTAATTATCATAAATGTTTGTTCATCACAGAGCTTTTTTTCTACAATGATCTGAAATCCAATGGAAAAATCTCATAGGCTTTTTGATGAGGGAACCATAGCAACATTCACAGCATTCGGATTGGCAAACAGAAAAACGTCATCCCTGGGGCGCTCTATTGTTAGCATGTTAGCATGCTGATGTGTCCAGCTTTACAGAGCGGCTTACATATTGAGGCTCTTTTAGTATTCAAGAGTATCCTGGTACTCTTTGCAGTATAAAAGTGTTTTTAGTTCTGAAAACACGCTCTGGTTCTGCAGTTTGCAGCCTCTGTGCCTTATGTGGTTTTGGGAAGTCATCTGTGTTTTTGTGTTGGAGGAGAATCGGGCCAAAGCAGCCCAGCTCTGCAGCCTTAATGCCATTAGCATGGCTGAGTGGGCAGACAAAGTGCTGAGGTTTGTTAGCCTGGCTGTGCATGATGAAAGGATAAGACAGTGCTAAGTCAGTGAAACAGATGAGGCAACATGGCTGTTAGCAATGTCATAACATGACTCTCCCTCTGTTCTGTTGCATTTTACATTTCTCCAGGATCCTGTTAAGCTGGACTCGCATTGTATTCCTTCTCTACATGCCCATTTTAACATCACACTCTGCAATCGTTCTTTCTGTTAGGCTAATGTTTTCCTCTCCATTACTCTGTTGTGTTAAGTTAGGTGTGTACTCCTTATTGTCTCTCCCTTATATCGTTGTAATCAGCAAAATCACATGGCCTCTGTTATTTTTGCACTAATGGAGTTTTGTCTTATATCCTCCCCTCTGTCCTGTAGGTAGTGGTGTCGCAGCAGAAGGATGCCGCTGGTGAAGCGCACCATCGAGCCCAGGCACCTGTGCCACACGGTGCTGCCAAGGAACATCAAGAATGAGCTGGAGTGTGTGACTAACATCTCCTTGGCCAACGTCATACGCCAGCTCAGCAGCCTCAGTCAGTACCAAAGAGACACACACACGCAGACTTATTCCTCATACAGTCTTTCAACAGACACACAGCACACACACTGTATTCATACACCTCGGCTCCCTGTAAGTCGATTAGGTATATTGGGAACTGAGTCAGCTAATGCCTACGTGTCACTTTTTATTCCTTTCTGCTCATTTCCTGAAAAGTAGATTGCAGGCGTCAGAGCATTAGAATATTCAGAAAACTATCTGACAAATTTATAATCTTTAACAGCCAAGATCAGTTTTCAAAACTGCACATATTTGCAGAACCTTTGCAGATTAAGTCTGCAAGGAAACTGTGTGGGGTCATCCTCCAATTAGGTTTTTAGAGTTGACTCAAAAAATCAATAAATTGCCTCTCATGCAGTGTAGTGTTCCAAAATACTCAATTCATTTGTATTTTATTTTATTCTATTATGTGCCCAATGTATTGAAAATTCAAAGATGAATTAAGCTAAATGTTTTTAAGCATAAAAAATTGTTATGATTTTGTTTCAACAATTACAAATTATTCTGTGGCACTTGCACATTTAAGTGCAATGTTGAGGGTGAAGTTGTTTGTATGAGTGGTTCTTAAAAGAAGCTGCAAGGAGCAGCAATAACGAAGACCAATCAATTGCCCCGTTCCGAAGAGGTATTTCTTGAATTGGCACTATAGTAGTTAACGTAAAAGTACATAGTATGAGTAGCAGTAGTATCAGTTTGGTGAGTGAACTGATACTACTGCTACTCATAGTACTGAACTTCAGTGTCTACAGAGAAGCAGCCCCACATTTAACTCCTACAGTATGTCATAAGTCGTGTTTTACCTGTAAGGCTCGTGTCTAAATGCCTGTGTTCATCAGCTGTGATGTGAAAACATCAGATTTTGCACAGTCAGAGAAAGTAAAAGTCTGAGTTCTGGTCATAGTTCCTCAGTTATAAAATCTGAGCACAGCACGGAGCACTGCTGCTGCTGCTGCCAGGCTGCTGACAGCGCTGTCAGCTGAAGAGTCAATCACACTGGACGCAGTAGAGGAGGATGTACCAGCGTCTGGTTCAAAAGGAGTTTTAACCGACTTCACTGACAGTCTGCACCAGAGCTGAGCGCGTTGGAGCAGCCAACAGACACGCCGCCCTGCCTCACACTAACCCTCTGCTTCCATCACAGTTATTTTTGTGGTCAGAGCACTTCAGATAAGAGTCGCTTGTAAAGTTTGCAGTCTGCCATGCTGTTGCTCCGACATCGCTCTACAATGTCGGAGCTAAAAAAAGTGCAGTAAGTCAACAAAATATTTACCTTTTTAAAACGCCAGCATGGAGCTAGAAAATAAGCTTGAAAATATGCATGACCCCCCCCCTCTCTCTTCAGACTGGCAGTCTGAAGAAGAAGACCTGTTAGCTCGAAACGTCACTTGTGAGTAGCTCAATAAAAGCTGTAAGTGGAGCTAAAGTGTGCGGACCTTTCTCTAACAAATGAACAATGGACAGATTTAATGATTATTTTCAGTTAACAGATTTCTATTCACACTTATGAAGGATACACAAAATTGGCACATCTCTGCTATTTAGAAAACAAAACTATAAATATAGCTCATTGTTAATCACTTAATTTGGAGGGTTTTTTCAATCTGGCATAGATTTGAGCTAGGAAGGATGAGAAAACACAATACACATGGTCATGACTCATCTGCTATGACATGATTAAAAGAAGCTTAAAAGCCTCATTCAATTCATGCAGGAAATGGTGGCCAATAATGGGGGTCATTATCTACATTCAGACGGGCAAAAGCTGGAATACACATTGTGATATCACAAAACCTGAAATGTGTTAGTGTAACAGAGTAGTAGTTTTCCTCTTGAGTTGAATCTGTTTAATCTTTCTTTTGGTCTCATGATGGTATCACACAGCTGTCTTTGGGAAAACACTTCCAGCGCACACATCTCCATCGGAGCAGTCAGCCTCTAACGTTAGGTTCCCGGGGGATTTCCAGTCACCACCGTCACAGCTTTTCTACCAACTCTCTCTATATCAGTAAATGTAACTGTGATGCTTGACACAAAAGAACAGAGCTTCTAGTTTGCTGTGATCGTCTCTGACAAAAGTACTTAAGTTTACCTTTTCAAAACAAAAGGACCTAAGTGTTGTAGACTACAATTCCCCAGAGCCAGTAGGTGAAAAACTCACGGCTCTGCTAAAGTGAAATTTTTCTCATTATCGCTGCATATAAAATCTTCAGTGGCTCTGAAATAATTATATTGAATAATTCCACACATCCCATTTTAAGCTCCTGCTGCGGGATCACCTTTGCCTCATCTTTGTCCATCAAAATCACATATATAGATTTTTTTCTGGCAAAAACATCCCTTTGTGGCTTAATATAGCTTTTAAAACTCCTGGATTCTACCCGGTGCAGCAGCGACTAACTTTTGTCCTGTCCTTCATCATATGTTAAACCACACTGACCAGTGTTGTAGACTTAAATTTTATTGATTTGGTTATTTTTCCTTTATTTGTGCTTCTACCTTAAGTAAAAACACAGATAACACAATTAAATGGTGTCTTTTTTTAGCTGTGTTTATTGTTGTAACTAATAAAATTGTAACTAATTTGTTAGATGAACTTAGTTCTGATAAAAGTCCAGTTATGAACAACATCGATAAAAGATTTGTGGCTGTTTTATTTATTAAAATTTCTCCTCAAAATGATGTTTTGTAATTAGATTTATATTTACAGGGTATTTATTTTGAAAACTGACTAGATGCTGCCTCCACTTGGAGAAGCTGTGGCTCAATTCGCTCTTCGTAACTGTGTCGCAGCCACACTCAAAAAATAGTCTAGACGCATATTTTTAGTGGCACAGAGAGGAGATCAGCTTCTGAAACACGCTGCAATGCATCTGGTAGAATCACGTGCATCGTTTAGAGTGGCCATGATAAGCTACAGTGGCCTTGTCACAGCCGAAACATGCTGCAGTTGCACAGCTGCCACACCAGACAGAATCCAGTGGTTAAATGTAACTACACCTTTGCCTCATTCAGTATGTGCAGACCTATGATTGTGCAAATTAGCCCTTGCCTTTTTTGCTCACTTGCAGCTTGAGCGTGCCTGTTCACCCACAACTCAGCTCATCCAAAACACAAAGTTTTGCTTGTAGGCGCTAATGGATAACATGAGAGTCCAGCTTAACTTCATTATCAAACAGCTAATTATGATGCTAATGTTAGATAAAACTTCCTTTACCAGCTCTGACAAGTTAAAGTGAAAGTAAAACTCTATTTGGGCGATCAGTAGCTACACCTGGCATCTCTTCAGATACCCTGCCAGTTAGCGGGGTTGTTTCCATAGGTTTGAAATGCAACAACCCTGGAAAGTCTTATAATATAGATTTTGCCCTGATTCCAAAAAAGACAATACTCCTACTAAGCTGTTTAAGTGGCTAATGAAAAAAAATCTTCCTCTGGTATTTAAGTTTACAATACTCCGATTAACATGCCCTAACATGTTGTTTTCATGTTATAATATGGAAAAGTGAAACAGATGGAGCTTTTTGTGCCATTTTGCCTCCTTGCAACAAAGTAGGATATTTCGTTTGGTTTTCTACTGGTGGTGGATTAGTTGGACTGTGCAAACACAGTTTCATTCCTTCAACCATCTTCTTAAAAAGCTTGCATTGTAATGTTTTCACATATACAAAAGCCTGTCTATGTCCAAGTCTTTCATGTTCAAAGTAGGTGTGTTTCTTCTTCTGACCAGAAATGTGAGCTTTTCTTTTGGCTATGCGTCTCTGCACCACAGCCTCGCAAACTGTTGACCAGCTGGTTTGTGTGCAACTCCTCAGCAGAGCAGAGCTAACCGTAAACAGGCAAGAGGCTTTGTGTCGCAAAATGCGGTAGACACCCATATTGAGACGCATATTCACAATGGGCTGTATACATGTCCAAAGAATGCTCTTAAAACCTAATACTTAATTTGGGAAATTCTGAGGATTTCAAAGAAATTAACCTGTATTAAATTCAGAATATTGTTATATCTGGAATAACAGAGGAATATTATGGTGCATGTATACATAGTCACTTGTAGACTGCAGTTCCAAGGCAAAAATGCTCAGTTGTGGTAGCACGGACTGCTTATTTAGCACATTATCTGTCTTGTAGCATTAAAAAAAATCACCATATAGACATGATAGCAAGGTTAAAAACTTAAATTTCAGCCTAGGGGTTTTAACACACAATGGCATTTTTCAGTAAATTAATTTGCAAATTTAAAAATGTTTTTTTGTGCAGGTAAATATGCAGAAGACCTGTTTGGAGAGCTGTTCAACGAGGCCCACACCTTCTCTTTCCGGGTCAACTCCCTGCAAGAGCGTGTGGACCGCCTCTCCATCAGCGTCACACAGCTGGACCCCAAAGAAGAGGAGTGTGAGTACACTAACCATACACTTACTCAAACACACACACACACACACACACACACACACACACACACACACACAGACTTAGTCTTACACTCTCCTTTCTTTGAAATGTTCTCTGTCACACTTTCACCTCTTCATGCATCAAATTGGATGTGCACTTGTTGATGTGCCTTTCAGTGTGTTTGTGTGTCCGCTGTGTGATGGAGCTCGCCTGTCCCCCCCGCCCCCTCCACTGTTAATGGCTGTTATTAGAGGAGCAGGCAGCTATGAGATGGTGTCATTTTTCACCCCCAATAGTACAAACCGCCACTTCAATTGGAAACATTCTGAGCCGCTGGATGCTCGTTTACCCACTAAAGGCTGTCTCTTTGCACAGAGAAATTGGATCTGTGGTCAGGCTGTGTCTGTGGTGCGCAATAATAAAAAGGAATGTGATAATCGGCGGAGACGTGTCAGGTAAGCCAGGTTATCCTGAGAGAGGGGCGCCAGCATGACAGGATAGCGTAGCATGAGGAGTGCAGTGGGTGTAAAGGAAAAAGAGAGGGAATCGCAGCGGTGTAATACCATGCTCCAAGGCGCCGTATCGATTTCCCACGGGCCAGCCGTGTGTTTACGGCTTTGCACAATGCTACTCTAACTGCTTCCTTGTCACTGACATGGAGACAGTAAAATGCTCACTGGGCTGGACTCGCTGCTCATGGCTTCTCTGTGAATGCGAGTGCAAGCTCTGATACCTTTTCACAAGCCAATGACTTGTTTCTTTAGGTTTTCTTTCTTTCTTTTTTTTTTTTTTAAATTTACCAACATGTTCTCATCTCAAGTCATCACATATTGCCACTTTGCAATGGACTTCAGCATCTTTGTATTGTGCTTTAGGTATCCTTTTGCATCTGCTCTTTACTTTCCGGGATACCACTAATGTGATGTCAAGCACAAGCACATGGCGGGATTACACTGCATGAGGTTATGTGTAGGCAACACAAGCACACGGCAACCAACACCAGGATGTCGATAAATGCACATGCTTGCACAGATAGTTAGGATTAGGCAAAAGAGGCACATAGTAAAGTGTAGATTAAAAAAATAAAATAAAATATATCACACTCACACTCAACACTGGACACCCGCATGAAAGTCCGGGGTTTGTTGGGTTTGTTGGATCCATATACGGGCCCTCCTGCCAGCCCTACATCTTATCTCTTCACTCCTTTATTGTAAATCTGTATCTATTATTATGTTTTTATATTTTGTTGCTCTGTAAAGCACTTTGAATTCCCCAGTTGTATGAAATGTGCTATACAAATAAAGCTGTCTTGCTTTGCCTGTATGCATCCTCACACTCCTTATATTACGTCATTACCGGCAGCGTTTCAACCTGACGCCGTCCCACTGTGAATCATGTGGACACAACAGGTTCCGGTCACATTCTTAAAGGACAGGCCCTGTCTATGTGCCTTCCAGCCATCCAACAGTGTATAATAACACTTTGAACGGTTATGTCTGGCTGCGTTCTCACCTGACGCTGTCCAGCAACATATCAAAAGCTTACACCACAAGCACTGTCAAAGCAGCAGCATTTGACAACTTTAGAATAAGAATGGACTGTATTCTCCGTACAGCAAACACCTCCTCCCTACCTCTCACCAGAGTACTCTGCTCTGTCCAATCGGCATGTAGAACAAGAGTCACTTGTAGGGTTTAGTTTTAGTTCATTACATTGGAAACTGATGCGGCATGGAGGTCGCCCAGTTGATTTCCAAAGCCTGAACAATTGCCAGCAGGATAATAGTTCAGTTGTTTCCCATTCTTCTAAATCTTTCCTTAATGTTTACATCTGAAAACCTGGTGAGCTAGCAGATAGCTTGCAAGATTCAGCAGGAGGAGAGTTTACAGACTGGTGAGTTTCCTCATCCCAATGAGTAATTCACAGCCACATGCACCACCAAAACTTGCAAAATAGTTGCAAAAAATAAATCCAGCACAACTTAGCACAAATAAAGCAGAGCTGACAGAGGCAAGTGGAAGCATCTGTACTTTTGTCATGCCATGTTCATTTCCTCCTTCTTCTCTTTCCTCTTTCCCCCCCCACCACTCTTCCTCCTTGCCCCGTCTACACACTGTAGCTATCCTCATTGAATAATTGTGTTTGATCTAATTGTGGAAGTCTGTTGTGCAGCTGCTAAGTGAGTCAATTTTATCCTTCAGAGGTTGAAGGGCAGAGACACAATGACGCACTCTTCCTCTCACGAATACAAGGCTCACGATCCTCCACGGCAGAGGATGAGATATTAGCATCTATCTTATTAGATACACATCTGCTGATTTGTACACAAAATAAAGCCAGTTTTTGTATCATTTTGGCCTTCATAGTCATGTAACGTTTCTGCATTTGGACACAGATTATGAGTCTGATACATACGTGCATGTGGTCCTTGGTTTTTATCTCTCTTCATAAACAAGCCTGACTTTCCCCCTTCAGCCTGAAGTACTGGCATGGGAGACAGTGGATAAGGATCAGCTCAGTTGCAGTTTAAGTGTGTGTGTGTGTGTGTGTGTGTGTGTGTGTGTGTGTGGGGTCGGAGTTGGAGGGAAGGAGGAGTGTAAGAAAGATGGAAGGATAGAGGGATGGGCACATAATACAGGGCACTGCAGCAAAAGCAGTGGAGTGGAAAAGGATTGTACCGCAGAGTTTTCTGGGCCAGGTTGAAACGGCCCTCCTCTGCAGGTTGCAGAGATTTCCCACTCAGATCAACTCCTCCACATGCACTTATAACAAAATGAAGTTGTCTTGCAAATGTATAAACCAGCGCTCTACTTTCACATTATTCATTAAAAGTTTGTAGAATCAAATCACTATCAAAGCAAAGTGGCGTTATGCGTGGTGACTTCAAGGAGACATGTCAGATGCAGTGTGACAGAAAGATGGACAGTTGTGGGAGGAGCTCAGCCAGGGGGGTCGTTTCCCGTAAATGCCACCCTTCGTCCCCACCCCCCACCCTGTCCTTACCCTCTCACTCTCATACACACGCATTTGAAAGTGTATGCTTTTAGCACAAAGTGTATGACTCGCCTTGTAATTGTCTGTGTGGGTCTGTGGTCAGCATTAGAGGAGGAGTGAAGGAGAGGGGAACGAGTGCAGGCACGGATGGGACCATAAATCAGGACTGTGGAGGGATAAGAAAGGAGGAGGATGGGGGTCGGGTAGAATGAGAGCAGAGCACACAATAAATATTTTTCAGATACTGTTTACAAAACCTCTCACAAGCCTCTCTGAAGTTCTTTAAAACCCGTAATGACAGAAGAAAATTTTATGATCAACTGACAGTTTACACGTGAAAATGGATTCTGATTCACAGCAAAGCTGTAGTTTATGTATTATATTAGCTGTTTATAGTGATGGATGATGCATAGAATGTATATTAATATAATACTAATAGTATAATAATATAATATAATATATAGTTAGTATTGTGGTATTGTTGTTTACATGTATTTTAATATTCATTGTCACATGTTTGAAAATAAAATTCATGGTTATAACATCAGAGTTTAGTTTGTAAAAATATACTGTATTATGATTTAGTGCATCAAGGTCCTACATTTTTAAAAATGTGTGTTCACATCAATGCCATCAGAGCCAAAGGGGATAAATACCCACGACTAGTGCAGAGTCATTTGACCCGGGTGTGAATGTTGATTATATACATTCACATTGCATTAAAAAGCGAGATGTTAGCGGGTGTTTGAGGTTTTTTTGTGCAGTGGGAATGAGGCTCTACAGAGGTTATAAAGTTCAGATGGCTGCCATTTGAACTGCTCGTGCACCACTGCATAATTATATAAAGTGGTTAAGTGTAAAATCAAACCAAACAAAATCCTCTAAAACATCCCTGAGATTTCCAATGCTCACACTTGAAGACTATACTCTAATGCTCTATTTGGACACTGTATTGAAAAGTGCCCATTCTATATATTATATGAGTAAGGTAGTTACAGTTAAAGGGTTAGCGTGTAAGATATAGGGGGATTTAATGGCATTTAGCTGTGAGTATTTGCTGATTGCAAACAGCTGACTTCCTTGTTCATTGTTATGTTGTTTTTTTTTTGGAGACAGATTATCTACAGAGGTCTCTTCCTCTCTGAAATAAATAGCCAGGTGATTTAAAACAGCTAAAAACACTGAATAAAGCAGTTTCACATTAAAGTTCAGTGTTTCTCTGATGCTGTTTGGCATGTCAGAGATGGGTCGCTTGCCCAGCACCTGCCAATGTGTGTTAACCTTAATTCTCAAAAAATATACTTCATATTTGATATTCCATTCCTGCCAATAACACTGTAAATCCTGCACACTGAACCTTTAAAATACAAACAAATCAAATTCTCCAAATAGAAATAAACCTAACTTTTTTACACCCAAGAACTAAATTTAAATGTACCTTCACAGTTAAGACACATTGTAAGGTGATGAATGGCAGTCACAAACCTTGAATCTCTGTACACGAGACAAGCACTTTGTGCAGCTTAGGCCACATACACAGATACAACACAGCAGTAGACCAGAAATAGGATTCAAACATGACGCAGACAGACGCACTAAAGTGAATGATGTTTTATAAAAGCAAACGGACACAGAGTGTGGACGACATGAACGATGTTTAGCTGAAGGTCGGGGAGATGTGGGAAGAGACGTGGCCGGAGTGATGTATGCAGTGTCATTGGTTGTGCAGCGGTTGAGGTCAAAAGTGGTTTATCACACATGGATTTATGCATGTTCAATCTGAAACACACGCACCTTGCCCGCATCCCTTTAAAGGGTATCATCCCCCATGGTGCCCTTTAGGCCTCCATTCCCTCCCCTCTCCTCCTGACCGCTAACATCACCCCCTCGTCTTTGTTGTCCACCCCAGCCCACTCTCGTCTCTCTGATTGATCTCCCTCCATCTTGCATGGATGCTATTTGTGTGCTGTCAGGCTCTCTTCCCCCTATCACTCCAGCCAGCCAAACTAATGGCCTGTATCCCCTATTTAATGGCACCGTTACATCACTGCACTGGCTGCAGGCCATTACGGAGGGCCACAAAGCCACCGTGAGTCCCTCTGGGCTCTAACTGTTTCTTTATGTACTCCAGAGTCTCTCTCTGCTTCTGCTTCTCTCTTGCTTTCTCTATTAGTCCCTCTGTGACTCTGTATTCCGTGAGAGGTTTCTTCTTCTATTGCCAATTTTATTTTCTTCTCTTTGTGTCTCTCATCTTGATCTTTCATTATTTACATCGCTCTGTTCTTCACGTCTACAATTTATTAATCCTGTTTGACTCTTGTTTTCTCTAGCACACCTCTTCTCATCTCCTCTTTATCACTTTATCTTTCTGTCTCTACCTATTAAGTTCTATTCACGTCACCTTTGCTGGTGAGACTTTTATAACATGCAGCAAAGCTTTACCTGTATATAATAGGTATATTATAAAACCAGGGCCAAAGTCTCTCCTTTTCTCTGAAAGTCCTATATTTAGTTATTTAGTATTTTTTTCCCCTCTTTGACTGGAAAGATTGCAGTCTGGTGGTACGATGAGTCATTTGCTTTCAGGCATTTAGAATTTCAAATGTCGGGTTTACAGATGTGTACACATCCCAGAAAAAAAGTGTGTTCAGATGAGATTCAGTCTTTTAATACACTCTCTTTTTGTACATGTTATAGTTGTGTACTAAACCCATTTTACGGAAAGGGTTAGATGAAAAGAGTGGAGTGCAAACTGCGTTCTTTGAGTTCTGCGGTCTACACATTAAGAACAGATTCAGCAAAAAAAAAAAATTGCAAATACAGTAAAGTTCAGATTGTATTAAAGGAGTTCTTTAACCCCAGACAACCATATGTATAACAGTTATTCATCCTGTGTTACCTTGAATTTGTGAAGAAAACTTTTTTTTCTTGCATGCCTCCAGCAAATGAAGAATCCAGAAACTGAGAAAATTCTTGATGAATTGAAGTCATAGTTGACTTTAACATCAGAAAAACCTTGTCAAAACATCTATTTAAGAACTCTCACACAACTTGTGCAGTATAATCTAGGTCTCATTTATACAGTTATTCTCAAGCACACGTCCCTTTCAGACTGGGAACTGAACTAAAAGCAAAACCCATCTACGCGTTCTTAAAATCCAGACTCCATTTACAAAAACAGTAATTTTATGACACTGAACACAGGAGCTGCTGGTCTACCACTACCTTCATCGGTTAAGTGTGTGATTGTGTTACTTTGCTGATTCCGAATTAATCTTTTAAAACACCAAAGTCACACAATAACATAAACACACAAACTAATCAAGGCAGCAGTGGACTAGCAGCTCTCGTGTCCAGTGAGGTAAAATTACAGTTTTTGTCAATGGAATCTGGCCTTTAAGAGAATAGATAGATGTTTCACTTTCAGTTCAGTTTTCCATTGGAAAGCAGACAATAGACAATATGACTTATAGTTAGGTGAGAGTCTGTAAACACATGTTTTGATGTAGTTGTTAAATACAGAGCCAGTTTACTCCAATTCATCAAGAATGTTCTCCTTTTTTTGATTTTTAATTCACTGTGGACGCAAGTGAGAAAAACAGTTTAAAATTCAAAGTAACATGGGGTGAGTAATTAATATACAAATAATCTTTTGGGAGAAGTATCCTTTAAGTCAAGTGCCATGAATGAAATGTTCCATGACATGTATGGATGTGCCTCATTGGAGGGCAAAACAGAACAGAACAGAACAGACTGTTGTACCTTCGAACACCTGTAAGTGATCAAGTGTGCATGGCGTGTAGAAGAACAGAGCAGTCAAAAACTTTGGCATGCACTCGCATTGTGTTCACTCTTGCAGGTTTACATGTAAACCAATGTGATCCAGGAGGAGTTCAGTAACCACACACTGTGCTCTGATGTCAGTTTTACAAAAAATAATGACAGGAGAATATTGGTTTTCTGAGAGCTTTTGAAAGCGTTTGATGACTGGTTATTACATATATTGGTTGTACATGACTCCCCTATTTCCCACGGCAATAACTCAGCACTCAGCCTCGTTCGATTAAAAACAATAAAATAAATGATTGGTTAAAACTGCACAAAAAATATGACAGTATATGTCATTTTTATATCGCAATATCACCTTATCATCTTATATCACCTCTAGATTCAGTTACATTATGGTAGTTATCGCTTCAATATCTCTGAGTGTTTAAGCAATGATGCAAATCAATGAACTGAAGTATTTTATGGCAAGAATGGATTTCTTTGCCAGTTTTGTACAAAACTGCTTAAGTACCCAGATTAGTAAGGACTTTAATTTCTTGGATTTGATTAAAAAGTGGCATTTAGGCTCTGGCTATATGTCTTTCTGGACCACTTGGACTTGGGCATATGACAAAACGTACGTCATGCAGACCCTGTAATTATGCAGAAAGTATAATTTGCACTTATGATAGAAACGCTGCAATAAAAGTTTACTGAAGTCAAAGCCAAAAGAAGATGCATTCAGCTGATCTACTCACTACTTAGTACACAGTCTGCCCTTCTCACTTTGTCACAATCTGGTTTACCCACAACAAAGGGTAACAATGTGTATTCTCACACTGTGCACAACACCAGTGATTTACAAAGTTTGTCAATGCAAGAGAGAGAACATTCAGAAGGGAAGGAAGAGTAAAAAATGAAAGAGAGGGCAAACAATAAACAAGCTTACAAGAGAAAGGATGGAGCAAAAATTGAGCCTGGGAGAGGAAAGAGTGATTCAAGGCTGCAGGAGAAATATGGAGCAACATTTGCATTGAAGTGCTACAGAAGAGAGAGCCGTGTCTGCATGCTAACAGACAGCTTGGCCTGTGCCTTTTCTTATCTTCAGTGGCTGTGTGTAGGACTGCGTGAAAGAGGGGATGAAGAGGGGGAAAACATCATTTCCCTGAAACTTTAAGGGAAAGCTGAAGGAGTGTGTGTGTGTGTGTGTGCGCACGCGCGTGCGTGTGAGTGTGTGCAACTGTGAGTGTGTGAGACAAGAACTTCTTCACCTTTCTTTGGTTGAGGGTGTTTCAGCTAGATGCTATCTATCTAAGAGAAAGATAGGAGAGAGAGAGATAAACTATCCACCGCCAGCTTACAGATAAGAAGCTTCACAGGCTCAGATCAGAGGCTGCTGCTGCACCTGGCGCTGCTCGACCCGATGCACACACACACACTCGCAGGAAACCTCTCACTAACTCTTTCACTCACAAATGCTTACACTCACATTTTTCTCATTAGCTCGATGTCTTCTCTAAATGGGCGTAATTGGTAGTTCAGCTGAATAAGTGACATTTTGTAATTAGGATGTAGAACATCATGCTAAGATATCCATCTGTGTGAGTGTGTGACTGATCCTGTGTGTGTGCGTGTGTGTGTGTGTGCCTTCTGTGTTTCTGCCCACATTGATTAGTGCAGTGTGCCTCTCTCAGTGCTCAGTGTTGCTTGGCAGAGGTTTACAGCCACCTCACTCTGCATCACATTCATCCTGACAAGCACCTCTGCGCTGCCTTTCTCTTGTTAGTTGCTTTCTCACATACTTGTAACACCATCTGACAGCCCTCCGCTCTCCCTAAATGCATCGGGGCAGCGGGACGCAGTGCTCCTGCTTAACATACAGCACTCAGCAACACCAGTTTGGCATTTGCCGGTTAGCTAGTGGTCACGTCTGGATGTTAAGTGTCTACAGTCCACTCAAGATGCATTTCCAACATTCACTCTGACCTTCCTGTGGGGAAGGAGGCAAAAAGTGAAATGACCTTCAGGGATCACTTAAGCATCACTTTAATGTCGATATCTCCTGTCTCACATCTTCATCTCTTGCCCTCTCTAATCTTTACATCTTGGAAAAAAAAATCTACTTCTTAGATCTCACCATTACTGCTACTTATCCCTGGCATTTCTCTCCTGTCATCGCTGTGGGCAGTGTGTGTAATTGTCGTGCCACTGTGGCTGTGGCTTTGATTTTTTTCCTCCTTGTTATCATTAATTACCTCTTAAGTTGCTGATCAGGGAAATGAAATTCGTTCTGTTGTTCTCTTTGATACAAGCATGAGTAAAAATGTCATTCTTGGATCTGGAAATGGTGTTTTTAGCATTACACTTGAGAGCATTTCAAGAATCTGGGTGATAATGTTGGGTTAGACAAGAGGCAGAAGTGCTGCAAAGTGCTCTACAACCTGGAAGTCAGGCTTTTCTTTTCTATGTTAATTTAATAAATGCTTGGGCAGTGTCTGTTTATTCATACCTTTATACCTTCCTGGAATTTCACCAGGGTATATGGTCTGTAATGGTATCGGTGTGCTGTACTAAATATGTCTGTTTTACTCTATCTTTCCTGTTCCTGTTTCGAAATAAAAGTCCTTTGACAGCATTTCTGTTCACAAAAAACCCTCAGTTGTTGACATAAGGCAAGAAAGTTAAGTTTGAAACATTTGCAGGACCCTGTTGTTGACAATGAAGTAGCTTTCACGGCTAGTATGTGCTTTTAATTCTGGAAATACAGTAGTTATATCAAAAGGCAGCTCTGCAGCAGCTCTGCAGCAGCTCTGCAGCAGCTCTGCAACAACAAACACTGCCAATGTGAGCACACACTGCTCATGCATGCAGTGTGGCCTGGCCATAACCTCCATGGCACATGCGCACTGCATGCAAAACATCCTGCAAAAGGTAGCAGTACCACAAATCTGTTCACTCACTTAAAATGACCCCCAGTGTGATGCAGTGCTGTAGTCAAGCCACTTTATAAAAGACAGTCAAACAAGCTCGCAGATTGTTTTGCATTACATGGTTATGATAGACATGATGATAAAGGCATGTAAGAACTGACTTCAAAATAAGAGCAAACTTGCAGTGAAAATGACATGGCAATTTCATCCCTCAGTCAGTGTGAGACTTTTATAAAGGTATACTATTGAGTAATTATCAGCTACTGTCTGCAAACTGTATCTCCAGCAAATGTGAAAGCAAAAGCCAACCACTTGGTCTTTCCTATAGATATATTTGCATTTTTTGGCACTGTGTCCATGATTTTTGTAGCTTTTTCAAGCAACTGTGCACAGGAATGTCCCAAATACAGCAAATTAAAGCCTATTCCCACTGCATTAAAAAAAAAACAAATGGGCAACACCCACTAACATCTGGCTTTTTAATGCAGTGGGAATGTGTACAATCGGCATTCACACCGAGGTCAAATGACTCTGCAGTAGTTATGGGTATTTATCGCCTTCGGCTCAGATTGGCATTGATGGGAACATAACACCTGGGTGAACGCACTAATTTCAGCTCCTTAACCAGCGAGATGCAGTGATGCAACACCACTAATCACCATCTGTCTCCACCAGAGCAGTTAAAACATTGCTCAAAATTAGTCTGCACTGAGTTGGAAAGAAAGACTGAATAAATAAGAGATATATAGAGAGAAGTAATCACAGTTAAGTTTTCACGGTCCGCTGTCTATGCTGCTTTCTACTGTTTACCTCCGGCCTGTCCTAGATGTCAAGCAGGCACACCAAAACCGTCCACACACACATACTCGTGGTGCTGCTGAGTTGTGTATAGAGCTCTGCTCTCCATGCAAAGGGAAAGGAATCTATAGCCAATTTTTAGCAGGTTTACCCGTGTTTAAAAAACCTGCATACACACACTGAATTTGGTGGGAAAGAGGTATGAGAAGAAATGTCTTTAGTAGTCTTTGTAGATAAATACACAGTCACACACTTTTCAAGTGTCAAAAGTTATGAATATAGGGTTTACTTATTTATGAGTCTGTGGATTTTTTAGGAAAATCCTGCATACTTTTTCTTTAATACCATATAATTTTCATTCATTTATTTTCATTTTTATCAATATACAGAACAAGCTTATACTTTAGTTAGCTTGTACACCACACAAAGATGAAAGGAAGCATTTTTTTTTCCAACCGCATATAATTTCTCTCTTTTCACCTCATTTAGAAAGCCCAATAATTGTGATGGCATTATAAAGAGACTTCGAACACTAAGCTGCTATATGTTGCTGCATTTTGTAATGGTATGTAGAGCTATAACTTAACAATGTAATGGCTAAAGCCAGCTAGACAACAAGGTCTTCTTCTCCCTGCTCCTTTTCAGTCATGAAATGACATGTACTGCAGTTGTTTTGAATGTAAATCTGATTGTTGTGCATTAACATAAGCAAATCAAATTAAAAAAGTGAATGAATTAATGCATGTAAGGTCAAAGACAAGACTCGGCAATAGCTTATTAATATGTGCACGCCACCAACTACAGAAATGTGAATTACTTAAAGTTCCTATAAATCGCCCTCACTGTTCTACTCCGTCAAAATGATCAATGGCCTTCAGATACTCAGATACAGATACTCTGAAATGAGACGAAACGAGAAAATATTGAGTTAATGTGACCTTTGTATACAGTATTTGTCTGTGTGTGTTTTCTGTTTAAATGCTACAGTTTCTCCTTTGTGTTGTCATACGAAGCTTAATCGACCCTTTGGCTCTTCTCCAGTTACTGCACTTCTCTCACGAGACACTTCAATCATGAATTTCTGTTTTTCTCTGAGAATTTTGTGTTTTTATGAGTTTTTCTATCTCTCTCACTCTCCTTCACCACTCCTTCCTATTTATTTGCACGCGTCTGTGTTAGTTTTATCATCTCTCCATCTGCCTCTCCCTCCACTCTGCAATACCACCACCCTCCCTCGCCATTTACTTGTCTGTATTTCATGTGAATGTTTCCTATATGTCAACTCCCGCCCTATGTTTTACTGTTAGTGCCTCTTCACTCTGTCTCTGTCGGGCCCGCATTTCCATCAGCCCGCCGCTGTTTTTATTATCTCCCTCTTGCATTCTCCGGCCTCCTCTCTCTCTCCCAGAGTGTTACTTACAAAACCTTGGCTCGCTGATGGTGTTTGTTAATAATGATCCTTCAGTGCCTCAGGTGGCTGGCCCTTCACTACACTGTCTGTGGAAGTCATTACCCAGCTGCACTGCTGCAATGAGGAAGATCAGATTGGCGTAGTTTGTTCTTCACACAATAAACTGGCTTTACTTGTCTCATTTTATTAAGACAAGCTTTCAATAACAGTCTAGATAACTCAGTTGTTCTATTTGTTTGGCTTAAGAGATCGACTTTCTGTGCTGGGTTATTGTTCCGTATTTGATTTCACTTTGTTGTGTGTGTGTGGTACAGTACAAAGGCTAATAACGGTGGACTGGAGCAATACTTTTTTTTTTATATGCCACGTGACTTTTTCAGTCTTCTGGGCTGCAGTAAAGTGTATCTATTTGTCACTCCTTCATGTATAATTCAGATCTGGTTGCAACGCTCTGGATTCCTTTCCAAGACTGGCCGTTTTCTACTGGGCCCACGCAGATTGAGGGTTAGCATAAGTGTGGTTGTGTTTCATCTTCTCCTCAACAATCTCTCCAACCTGTTCTTGTGAAAGCTTCAGCTGTGCAGCATCGATTTTGCTCCGTTATTCTTTTGCCCACTGAAAATGTCAGCTGTTCCTGTGTGAAAGAAGAGCCTTTGACAGACGACCTTAGCCTAGCTTAGATTAGTCATTGTGTGTGGGTTTCCTTTGAATTAGGACAACAATGTTGCATTAGCTCAAAGGTGGATGAATAGTGGTTTCTTATAGATTCTGTGCTCTATAACGTTGATTTTGATGGTTTAAGTGATGTCAACATTATTTTGATGATGATAATGATAATGATTAGATGGACCCTAAAGGTACTTCTGGTACCTTTAGAGAGACAAAGGGCTGTATTTTAAGGCCCAAAAACAACCAAACTAGTGGTGACAGGCCAGACTGCTGCATTGCTTCACGTCACCTTTGTCTCGGCCCAAAAGTTGACTAGACTTCAGCAAACAGACAACTGGGATGGATGTTCTGCTCCTGCATGAGAGGAAATAACTCCATACCAGCAGGCAGTGGTAGTTTGCATTCGTCTCTCACAAAGGGTGTACCGTGTGCTAGTTAGCAGTAACACAAAACCATTCCAAACTGTTCATGCGAAAGAGCTCCATTGCTAAAAAAAAATAATCATACCTAATATAAAAAGTTTTTTTAAATCTCATGCTCTCTTTAGTCGTTTCTTTGCGTTCCTCACTTTTGCTTTTCTTCTTGTGCGCCGAACTAAAGTGCCAATCAGAGTGATATAATTCACCCACAGGCTCCACCATCTCCAAACAGTGATTCAACGTGCTGAATCAGCCAAAAAAAAAAAAACACTGACAAGGGCCTACTAGTGCCTATGTTGTGGGATACACTGCAAACAATAGGGTGACAGAAGCTCACCAATGGGCCGGCATTGAATGAAAGGCCAACTTTATGTAATTGCACTTGCATCCATCCATCCCCATGGGTGTGTAGAATGAGGTGTGGTCAGGCGTGATGTTAATGCATTGCTATTTTGAGGCTGCAAAAAGCGACTGTGCATAGTCGGAATGGCATAGTATTATTCTGCTCACTCTGATTGGTTGAGTTCATGTTACGTCAAAAACACACCTCTGATTAATTAAGGGACTAAACACAACCCCTTTGCCCCTTGTGCTATTCTTTGTGTCCATATTATGCACCATTTAAAATGTTGAAAAAAGTCATACTATAGTATGTCACAAAACGCCATACTATAGCATGTGGAAAAAATGGCCGAAAAATTCATCCTTCCAAATGTCAAAAAAAAGTCATAGTATAGCATTTTGAAGAATATTATACTATAGAATGTGGTAAAAACGGTCAAAAAAAAGTCAGCATTGCAGATGTTGATAAAACCTATTGTACAGAATTTTGAAGTTTATAATTTAAAATAATTTTTAAAAAAAACAATCCAAAAAGTCAACATTTAACTAGAAAAAGTGGAATTGAACATGCACTAAATGCATGTGCACTATGCACTTTAGATTGTGTGCTATTGATTGTTTCAATAGGGTTCAGAGAGTCTTACTTGGCAAACATACGAGTATTACGTTTTTCCTAAAGGTCCTTTTATTAACTGTGCATTTGTCTCATCTCTCCCTCTCCCTTTTTTCTTTATTCTCCATCCTTCCATCCATCCTTTAGTGTCTCTTCAGGACATTACCATGAGGAAGGCTTTCAGGAGTTCCACTATTCAGGACCAGCAGCTGTTTGACCGCAAGTCGCTGCCCGTCCCCCTGCAGGAGACCTTCCAGACATGCGAGCAGCCGCCACCCCTCAACATCCTCACGCCCTACAGGTCTGAAAGTTTCACTAACTTTCCAAAAATGTTCTGTGCAGGGTTCCCACGGTCATGGAAGACCAGGAAAAGTCATGGAATTTCACAGTCTCATTTTCCAGGCCTGGAAAAGTCATGCAATTAGTAAAATATCATTGAAAGTTTTGGGAAAGTCATTTTGTGTGTGTTATATATATTCTGACAGTAATCTTTCACCATAGATAACCCTCCACATAATTAAATTAACAGGCAAATTTATCCTCTGTGAACTGACTGTTGACAAAATTTAGCTCTAGTGAGTTGACTTAGAGCTGCATTATATACATTTATATCATTTGAGCATTTACAATTTCAAGTAAAGCAAATTAACTCAAACAACTTATTTGCTACTTGATGCAAATGGAAAACTTGCATGATTTTCATTTTCCATGACTTGTGCTGGCCATGTTTTCCCCTTTAAGACAGGGTATGTGATGTAATGTGGTGGCATTTGTTATGGGAAGCAAGACTCGTGTGTGTGTGTGTGTGTGTGTGTGTGTGTGTGTGTGTGTGTGTGTGTGTGTGTGTGTGTGTGTGTGTGTGTGTGTGTGTGTGTGGAAAAGCACTGTAACTAGGCCCACAAGTGCCACAGATGCAGTGAAGTTCATGCTTTTCCGAAATGGAAATTTAATCGGGGTCCTTGAAAAGTCAAGGAAAAGTTTTGAAACGCTGTCCATGATAATGTGTGGGAACCTTTTCTTTATTGTGTTCTGTATGCTTCAGTGATAACTCCAAATTGAAAACCACAATTTGGAAGTGAAATGAAGATCATACAATAAAAGCGTATAATGGAGGAGTGACATTGTTCCATTCCTTCAGAAAAATCTGACACTATAGATGGTTTAATTGCAGCCTTTTTTCTGAGTGCAGCACGGCGCGAAGTATATCAGCCTTTCATAAATTTGTCCATTTCCACTCTTCTCAACATGGGAAAAAACACATTTGTGTTTCATTGACAGGCTTATAGAAAGACTAATTGCACCACACTGTTTTAACATAGAAGTACCTAAATGGCCTTGAACACTGTTATTTTGTCCAGTCTTTTGTGTTGCAATACTGCCTGCAGCTACAAAAGCTTTTATTAACAGTAATGCTCACAATGATGCACCACACAGAGCAAAGACACCCTGAGCTTGGCTGTAACTTTAAATGGATTCGAAGTTAGATTTTGCATGTATTGCTTAAGGATCTTGGTTGGTATATTAATACTGGCAGGCTGGCAACTCTTTCACTCCAGACATCTCTCTCAGCTCTTGAGTGCTGAGCCAGGCAAGCAGAGCGAGCAGAGCGATAGAGAAAGTCATCTGAAGATGAATAATCCATAAAAAGCTCTGCTGGCCAGCACTCCCTCCCTTTTTTTTCCCGGCCTTCTCACCCAGCTGCTTTCTCGCTCTTTTTTTTATTTTATTTTCTCCTCTCACTCCATTTTCTCTCCTCCAGGATCTTACATGACCTATCTCTGTGTAATACTGTCACCCGGACCAAGCCAGTTGGAGGAGGTTACAGGCCAAACACAATCTATGTATTTCATGTGTGTGTGTGTGTGTGTTTGTACAGACACGTACACATGCAGTGTGGGGAGACAGGTGTAGGCAGGGGTATTTAAATCTGTCGTGGGTGTGTTTTTAACGTCTGGGTCTTGACATTGCTGAGTGAAAGGCAGGTGTAGGCGTCTGCCTTGCTGACATTATTTCCCAATCTAACTTTAAATGTCTTGTTTCATGCTGGCTGAAGGCCGCACATCAGTTTGTATTCAGACAAAGATTGGTGGTGATAGTTGGATTCAACATAAGAAACATACACTATGTAAGCTTTAAGGTCAGTTCTTTGTTGAGTGCCTTACCTCTCCTTGAATAACCACCAATGGAGCACCCTTGAGCACAAGGTCCAGGAGAGTGTATTATCTATCATGGAGGACCGTTGCTCTATATTAAAGCTACATTAAAGCTGTAGTTGTTTTACTTTTATATATATATATATATATATAAAAAAAACTAATATTTGCATTATATTTAAGTGTCGTTATATTTACACAGGATTAGGGGTCAACAGATTATCAACTCATTACAACTGATTATCGGGCCGATATTTGGCATTTTGCTAATTATCTGTATTAGCATTTTATTTTGATGATCACTGATAAAATAATTATGATAAAGTGTTCTTATTACACTCAACCAACACCAGGGAAGGCAGTCTGCAATACAGGCAAAAAACGTGTCGGCATGGAAGAAACTTTTACTTTGTAAAATCTCAGGGAGCTATTTTTTATTTTATTTTTATTCACTAGAAATATTTTCAACCAATATCAGTCGACCCCAACACAGCAGTACATGAGACAGATGCTCCGTGAAAAGGTTATAATCCTCAGCCCAATTTACTGCCTTGTATTCTAAAAATGGAGGCTGAAAATACTGAGATCAAACTGTAAACTAGGCAGTGCTGATCAAATACGAACCAAGATTCTGTTACTGCATTGCCTATTTCTCACCTCAGATATTTTCAGAAACATATTTTAGCTTACTGTTTAACTGCACTGTGAGATAGTTTGTTACCAGCTGGCCAAAACAAGCTTGCATTACGTCACCTACCAGCGGGAGCATTATTGGTACAGTGCGGTGCAGTGCATTCTGGTAGTTGCAGGTTTTCTACCTCTTGAGCAAAAGCAAACGCTTCAGCCATTTTTTTCTGGTCATGTAGCACCAATTTCACAAGTATTCGCGTGTTTCTACTATTTAGCCACCCTAGTATTGTGAAAAGACTTTTCCAGCAGTAAAATCCTTCTTTAAAACAGTGTTTAAAGAATAAGAGAACAGAAAATGAAAGAGAGTAAGATAGCTATAAAAGACAAGTCTAAAAGTTACAGTGCTTCTCCATAAATGTCAGTATTCAAAGGAAAAGCCAGAAATGATCAAAGTTCAGAAATTAGAACAACTTTTTTTCACATTATTGCTTTAAGAATGATTTAAACGATTAAACAATTAATTCATTTTTGAAGATTATTTTTGTCAATTGATTAGCTAGTCAACTAGCACAACAAACCATTGCAGGATAAAAAATACCTCTGAGTATATATAAAATATTTTATTTGTAGTTTTGTGAGTTTCTTTTTTTTAAAGCTTATTTTTTTTATTTTTGGATGACATGCAGCAAAGGGCTAAGGTTGGAATCAAACCCACGGTTGCTGCGACGAGGACGTAGCCTCTGTACATGTGGCGCCCACTCTACCAACTGAGCTACTGAGTACCCTGAGAGGATTGATCTCTCCTCTCCTCTCCTCTCCTCTCCTCTCCTCTCCTCTCCTCTCCTCTCCTCTCCTCTCCTCTCCTCTCCTCTCCTCTCCTCTTACCAGGAGGCTCCCTGGGAGACCTCCCTAGGCTGTTCTTTCTCAGATTCATCATGAACACAGCTGCTCTGCTCTCCTTACTTCCATCTCTCTTTTATACACCCAAGGAAAAAAAAAACACACACACACACGACTCAAATATACACAGAGCAAATACCATGCATAATGACATACACAAACACTCAAATACTACCCGCAGTGCACACACACACTACAGTAGCGCTTTCTCCACCCTTGCCTTATCCCATTGTTGAATTCTGTTTTCTTCCCTTTGTTGTGTTGCATATCATTAAACTTTCCACTCTTGCCTTTTGAAGCCTTTTCCTTTTCATGTTCTGTATTCTTGCTCCCTGGTGCCATCATCAAATAATTGCCTCCCAAAGCGTGGCTGACACTTGGTGAAAGCATCGAAGTTCAAGTTAGGACCCCTAAATGGTTAGGATACACCCAATATTTCTTTGAATTCCTTTTTAGTGTCAAAGGTTACCTGAAACGCCCTTTTACCTGCCCTTCAGTCCTATACGAGAATATTTTCGACTGAAAGTCAGAGGAGATGGAGTTACTAAATTGATTACCATTACATGTTTGAGATTATGCAGAAAATTAATGAGAGAGGAGATATAGATCCATATTTGCACCTGGTACTGAAGTTAATTAGGTCACATTTACACTGCAGGGCTCCAAAAATAGCTTCTCTCACTTTGCGGCTCTATTGGGTGTTTCCAAAATAAATTTCCCATGAGACCAAGAACCCTTTGAGGAACTCAGAACTTAACCTGCGTTTTGACCAGATGAACTAGGACCTCCATTTAGCTCTTCTCTTATAGTTTCAGGAACTAAAACAACCCAGTTACCTGAATAAAATTCAGGTATTGTATGTTTCTGCTAACTATGGATGTGTTACATTTTTAAGATTCATACACAATAACATTTCTGAAATGATGACGTTCTGACAACATGTTGATGAGAGCAGTTTCTCATTAAGAGGAGCAGGGAATATGGGAATACTTAAGCAGGCCGCCGTTCGAGGCTAACAAAGCCGGTGTCCTCTAATGTGAAGTCAGGACATATCCAGCTGTGTTTGTAGGGACCAAATTGTTTTTTTAAGGAGAGGTAGGGGCATTTCAGTTTTGTTTGTAGCAACTGGGTCTTTTTTATGAGAGGTTGGGACATTTCCAACTGTGTTTGTAGGGACTAGACTGTAGTTTTCAACAGAAGGTGGGAACTTTTGTTTGGACCAAACAGGATCTTCAGGGCATTTCCAGCTGTGTTTGTAGCAACAAAACCTGATCTTTTTGTAAAGACAGTTCGGGATATGTCCAGCTGTGTCTGTAGCAACTGAACGGTGTCTTTTTTTTTAACGAGAGGTAGGGGCATTACCAGCAATGTTTGTATCAACCAAACTAAGCATTATTTTACTGAGAGGTCGGAACCAGTCCAGCCATGTTTGTAGTGACCAAACCAGGTATTCTAATTCAAAATATGACCATTTCCTTTTTTGGGGGGCTTTTATTGCCTTTAATTGATAGGACAGTGTGAGGGTGAAAGGGGTCGAGAGAAAGGGGGAGACATGCAGCAAAGGGCCGAGGCTGGACTCTTACCAGCAGCCGCTGCGGCGAGGACACAGCCTCTGCACATGGGGCTCTGCTCTATCCACTGAGCCACCAGGGGTCCCATATTACTGTTTTTTGAACCATTACCCAGTTTTTTGTGCCTAAACCTAATCACAGTATTGTCACAATATAAAGTTGGTGAAACTGATTGATGAAAATGTCAAATTTTGACATATCTGCTCCATCTGAAACACATAAACATGTAACATATCTGAGGTTTGCAGAAACATACACCTCACATACACATTTATTCTGCTGCTTAGGTTTGCCAAAAAAGTTCTGTTATGGTGATATTGTTTTCCAGTGTTTTCAAGGACTTTTGAGTTTGCAAGGCTGAATGTTGCTGATTTATCAAACAAAGACCTAATGTCTGCCAAAAGTTGTGTACAATCTCAAGAAGAAAACTAGCACTGAGGTGTGTTTGTGGCTGAGGATGCCTGCAAGGCTGCACTCTTTGACAGGCTTTCCACATATTTTACATATGATCAGTCGTGAATAATATGCATGTAAAGAAAGGCACTTGGAAACCACCAAGAAAGACATCAGCAAGGCAATTAACAAGGTTTATCCTCATTATTGATATGAAATGACATCTCTGGACAGCACGCAAAGGCGTCTGTGTATGATAATTTCCCTGTCAAGAGGGACCTTTTGATATGATAACTACCTGTGTCTGTCAGAAGTCTTTTTTCGTTTCCCTCCCTATCATCATTGCAGTTCTCCCCAGTGACCACCAACCACAAAGGCCTCTGTAAAGCGTGTGAAGAAGACAGAGAGCGGAGCACAGTTGAGAAGGAATGAATGATAACGCAGGACATTAGCTATTATTCATGGGAAATGGTGAACAGATATGATTTCTTGAAGCAGACCGAGACAGGCATGGCACAAAAAGAAAAAAAGATTATTATCAAACATGTCCCTCACTCGCTATTTTTCAGGGTTTTCTAAGTGTTGTTTAAGGCTGCCTCCTGCATTATAAGAGGAAAAAGACCTTTTTGTAACGGTGTATTTTTCCCCCCACCTCCATCTTTTATGTAGAGCTGACACCATTAGTTGGTTATTGGAAGTCAAATAATTGAGTATTTTTGTCAAGCAACATGGTAAACAATATCTGGCTCTTGTTTCTAAAATGTAAAAAATTGCTGAATTTATATTACTTATATTATGGTAAAGAAAATATTTTGGGTTTTTGAATGCTGTTCAAATAAAACAAGACATTTGACAAAGTCAACTTGAACTCTGGAAATGTGATGGCTGTTTTCCACCATTACAAGTAATTTAGAAAATAACTGGCTACTTGACTCTATAACAACATTAATGGCATTGCAGCTGCAGCCTCTCATTGATTTGCAAGTACAAAAAATATGCTGTATCACTTTTTCAAATAACAAAACCACACATGTAAAATGTTGTGCCAGGTTGTCTGCCGAACATTTATATATATAAAGCATCACAATAGAGCTTGTTAATAAAAATAAAAATAAAACAATGCGCCATAGGAGGAACCCCAGGATCCCCCAACAGTTTGGGCTAAGCCCCAAATGTCCTCAACAATTTAACACATTTGTGTACATGTGACCTATGCTAGACTGCTGCAACTGGATTTGCCTCTTGGTAAAAATGAGTGAGAATGGCAAACATCAAAAGATGGAGAACATTTATTTTATTTTTTACAAATAAATTTACAATTTATTGTATAGTGTTAATATTTGTTTATTGAGTGGGTCATGGCCTCTGTGAGTACTAAGAGTATCTTTATTCTATGAGTGGGTTTGTTACTCTCTGATCTGCTATCACAAATAAAACCAAAGTCTTTTTCATTTTCATCTCTCACTTCCTGATGTTTACTCTGTTCCCCAAAAGACTTTTTGTTGTCATTAAAAACCACTTCAATGTACTTGCTATGCCCCTCTGGCCTTTCGAACTGACCCTCTTACCCGTCACTGGAGAAATTCGGTGTCTTGAAAGGGTCACTCACAGGTCTCGTTACTGTGGGGCTTAGCACAGTTCTTTGTGCTGGTGGATTGATAGTTTTTGATCTCTTGGTATTTTGCAAAAGTGGCCTCTGGGCAAATCAAGTTCCTCTTTCAGAGGATAGGAATAAAAAATCATTTAAAAAAACATATCATCCAGGCCTGCAGCTAACATTTATTTCATGGTTGATTAATGCGACAATTTTTTTCTTGATCAACTGATTAGCCGTTTTTACTATAAATTGTCAGAAATTGTCCTTTGTAGTTTTCACAGCCCAAGATGTCCTCAAATTAGGTCTTTTTTAGGCCCAAACTGATACAGATACAAAGAGTGAGGCTACAGACTGTTGTTACAAGTTTGTTTTATCAGCTATCAATGAAAAACAAACCTGCTAATTGTAAAAAATGGTGAATATCGCATCCGACATCTGTCTATCCCTACTTCAAATGTCTTATTTTGTCCAAACAACAGATATGTAGTTTAGCATGTGTGGCAAAGAAAAAGCAGAGAAGATTTTCCTGCATGCCAACCAAACTGTAACAATGTTTGTTTGTTTGTTTTGTCCCTCTGCAGGGACGATGGAAAGGAGGGTCTGAAGTTCTACACCAATCCATCCTACTTCTTTGACTTGTGGAGAGAGAAGATGCTGCAGGACACAGAGGACAAGAGGAAGGAGAGGCGGAAACAGAAGGTATGTCTGAAGAAGCACAAGCACAGGGTCCTGTCAGTGCACACAGTACACACGATACTTTCTCTTCATGCAACAATTCAGACCTGAGCTGCATTTTTTGGGTGCAGTAGATTGTTTGTGATGAGCAGCGGAGTACATGAAAACTAAAGCCCCTTTCCTATGGGACAAAAAACTCATTAATACCCCTTTCTACCAAAACTAACGTGTATACAGGTACCAGGTTGTGGAGATGAGTATGTTGTAGTGTTGTTTTCATTTGTTTTGTTTGTTGTGGGGTTTTTTTCCCCCCTGCTGTGTCACATCCGATGTCATGGAGTGGCAAAAAAAACAAAAAAACAATCCATGGTGTTGCAGAAAGCACCATGGAGGCCAGTGAAAATGTTACAGCAGTGACTTCTTTTTACAAGGTACAGTGGTTGTATGATATGCTGCTGCTCGGCTTCAGGTTAAAACACTGCTGGTAACGACATTAGTCGCTTACATGCTCCTACAGGGAAGGTGGCGGAGGCACTGGATGGGTCCTACAAACCTGATCTTTAACCGAAAGCTCAGTTTTCAATTCCCGCAAACCACAATGTTTTTTTCTAAACCTAACCACGTGCTTTTGTTTGACATACTGGCGCTGGTTGCCATGTGCTTTTGTTGCATGGAACTCACCATTTGTTTTTGTGCTGGAGTTGGTTGTGGCGTCCCAGAGAATCAACACCAGACACAGAGGGATACCGACCTAGCACATAATTTGAAGACATTGAAGTCCACTGACAAAGTGGCGATATGTGAAGATGAGAACATGTTGGGCATGGTGGTCTGCTGCAGAACTGGCAAAGGAAAAGCTGTCAATCCTCTATTTTTAACCTGCATACAGGTGATAATTTTGGGAGAAAATGGTATGATATTAGTGTGTAGGAAGACACGAAGTGAACGAGAGATTTTCTGCAGTCTCCATGGGTACAGGTCGATGCGTCCTGCTTGAATAAACTGACTGTGATTCAGTGATTTAACAGGCCTGGCTTCATACCATGTAGTCTAATGCATTAATTAGCCACCACTCAGATTAATCAGCTCTTCCCCCAGTCAACCCTCTTAGTTATTACTTGTGTGATCATTAGATCTAATTAATGGGAGCATCTGCTGTTCACTTGCCCCCGCACTGTATGCCTTTTCTCTGCCTCTACACACACGCACACACACACACAACCTCACGTGGACGTATTTGTTGGATTTTTATGCACATTGACAAATTAGGAAAAAGAGCTCTTGCACGTCCATAGAAAGCCTCTCTCCCACATCAAATGCAGAGCTTTAACCCCCTCCTCAGAATAGCGGGGTTTCCTACCCACAGCATCAGGAGCTCTAATCAGCACCAGCTTGCATTTTCCCGCGTGGGAAGCAGGGCGTGCTCTGCATTTTGCCCCCTCGCAGTCAATCAAAGCTTATTACGGTCAGAAGAAAGAGGGTGATTTTAGACTGAGGGTTCGTGTGGATGAAGACGATATAATTTGTAGGTTATGAGGTTTTTAATTATTGTGGAAATGGCGCTGAGAGGACAGAGGGCAAGTTCAGCCAAGAATTAGTTGGGAGGTTGTAAAATTAAGGATATGTATTAGCGGTTGCTTTCTTGTTTTGCATCCATCACTTTTATGATAGCGTATGTGGGTTTTCTTGAAGCTCATTTGCAACAGCAGACAGACGTTATTTGCCTCAGAGGTTTACACCGATATGACCACTCGTAGCCGAAGCTTATTCCAATGATTTCATTCTAATTAAAGCCCACGGGTGGGCTCAGCTTGTAAAGCCATGTTCATTTCCCTCCTCACCACGCTGGCAGTTAGACAGACCCCATGGAAAGGCCTAGAGGACATTCACAGGGAGAGCAGGATGGATTAGTGGAATTACGCACACATATTTGTTGGTTTGCGTAACCATTGTGGTGGATAAATGGTCTGAATGAGGATCAGGGCAAATACAGAGTATGGACAGTGTGCAGAATCAGACATTAAAAGGGTGCAGGATGGGAAATAAACACACTCACGTGGGTAAAATTTGGTGTGTAAATCATTGATAGATTCACACTTCATCACTTAGCTCATTGAGTGGTTCTGCCACATCATCTCAATGTGCCTCTCAGTCACGGTGTTCATTTAGTGTGTGCGTTTGTTTCGGTATATTATTTAGACTCTTTGCACTCAATCTTATTATTTCAGCAGAAGATTACAGATCTCAATTATTCTCTGTTTCTAAACTTCTAAAATGTATTTTTTTATAGAGACAGCTTTACTTTTGTTAACACACACAGACACACACAGAGGCATGGAAAAGTGCAGACAAATGCTTAAACTGATCTAAATCGACCATGATCTGCCGTGCGGCTGCAGTGTCGGGGACCTGACGGGCCGTGCCACCTGTCAGTCAGCGTGACGCTATCTGAGATTGGCTGCCAACACATTTTGTTCCGTGACAGACAATGTTCCAGCTCTGCCTCACTTTCTCTCTCCTCCCTAATGTCTAACCTCACTCTTACTCTTTTTCTCCAACTTATCTGACTTTTTTTCCACACAACTTTATATAATTATTTGTAGCATTTGGAAATACTGTTGAAATTATTATTACAACACCAACAAGAACATTTTTAGACATCAATATATCAACCGTTACAAAAATGGTGCAAGTCCATGTAATCTGAAAAATTTCAATATCCTGCAGAGATAAAAGAAATTCTGGTCAAATGTTACCTGTATTTTAAGCTTAATAAAATCTGATGTGTAGGCTATCAGGAATACCAGCATTAAGGTATGTAAATTTATAATATTTTTTATTGAAAATTAGGCTACGTTTGCTTAAGTTGCCAGACTTGCATGCATAATTACGCTATTTCAGAAGTAAATAAAACAATGTTATGTTAGCCTGCATTCATTGGTGATGCAAATAAACACAAAGAATTTCCTTAAACTGTTTTTCAACTGAAAGTGAATTATTATTATAATATTCAATTATAATTGAAGAAATTCAAGTATGTTGGACATCAGCTGATTTTACTCGAAAAAAAAGGTTATTACCAGATAATGGAAAATCGGAAGTATATTTATCACATACGTATGTAAGTCCCATGTAAAATTATGATTTTGTTGTTCAATGCAATTAAATTCAATTTAATTCAAATTCAATTTAAATGTGTAACTCAGCAACTTGCTAGTTTTTAATCATATTCGCTTTGCATCAATTACAAGACATCAAGACAACAATACTTTATGTTTTAATATTAAAACACAGCGTGTTCGTATCATTACAATACAATCCCACCCAAAGCGAGCCTTATCATCAAGGATTTCTTAACACGAAAAACTTGTGATTGTATGACTGTATGTTTTCTAAATGGCAGTGAAAGCTAGACTCTTCTACAGTTTCTCATCACACCTTCACTGAGGTCACATTTAAAAAGGTAAAAACTAAAAAGGAAGGAGGGAAGAATACAAAAAAGGTAACCTTGAAAAAAAAACCAATGTAGATGACAGGGCTGTATCGAATACTTTGAAGCGTCAAAGCTTCATTCATAAAGTTAACATTTGAATTCTAAATCAACATTCATATCCTGTGCAGCTTTTATTATGTGTATTTATTCTGTTGAATCCCACTATTTCTGCACAGTTTGAGATTAAAACACCGTGTCCTAACTGTGTGGTTTGTTTACATGATGTAACAAAAGTGCATGATATATCTAACGGATTCAGTGTGGACAGAGAGCGTCCAATGAATGAATAAATGTGAATAAATAAATAAATAAACTACAAATTACTGTACTTGTATTCAATAAATTTAGTTGATTATTGGTTTAAAAAAAGACTTGCACGATGAATTACTTTATTTAAATGGAGTTATGACACCATAAAATATGAGAAAAGACAACCTTCGTTTCATTTTAAAACCTCAATAGAAGTTTAAAATGTAAGAAAGAGGACATTCAGCATCTCAGTACTTTAAAGGGTACCAACCTAATTACACCAGTACTAACAAGTATCAATTCACATTAAGTCAACCAGTGCCAAATTTTGGTACCTAAAGGCACACCCTGCTGAGAGCTCTGGGTTCAGAGAGGAGATGATAGCATCCTGAAGCCGAGTAGGCTTATTTTGTTTAAGAAATAGCTTAGTATCACTTTTGTTTGTGATTGTATTTTTTAAATTACATACTTATAATAGATAGTTTTGTCAAAAGAGTCTTATCTCCATGTGTCCATAGGGCAGAGGAGGCATGTAAGCATAGGGGCAGAAGGACTTGCTGATTGCACCACGTACATTTTTTTTTGTTATTAAAGAAAGATCTAAGTACAGAAAAACAGTTACCCTTGGATACCTTTACCAAATTCTTAGAATGCATGTCATTGGTATTGGCAGATAACGGCTTAAAAATGAAACATCTGCATCCACCTGAAATGAACTTTTCTGCCAATATGACACGTGGACAAGATGACACTTTAATTATGCAATTTTAGCTAGTTAAAATAGGTTGAATTCGGCATAGTTTTGGCTATTGTCAGGATTGAATCAGGGGATAGTGCATCCAGGTTTGTTAAGGTGGGAGGATTTTTGCAGTTTTGTTTAAAATTTGTTAAATAACAATGAATATGGCATGTTCGGATAAAAAGAAAAAATTCAGATAAAGAGCTCCTGACATGTTTTTAATAAATAGAGATCAGGAGCTTTTCTCAAGGGAACTCTAGCTTTGTGTGTGTGTTTTTCTTAGATACTGTACATCAAACCTTTGAATCCACTGAAGCAGGAAAAAGGGGGGTTTGGATGCCTTCCAGTGAGTAGCAACAGTAATTGATTTCAGCTGGTGTACAGAGAGACACAGTTCATGGGTTCAGGTCAGAGTTTCTTCTTACACCACAGAGGAGAGACAGCAAATCAAATATTTTAGCAGAGTGTCGAAGGACCAGATCGAATGACTTGCTGAGTGAAGTGTGGAAGAGGGCATTCACAATGGACTGATAAACAGTTTTAACAGTGCAAGTGTATCGATGTGAAATGCCTATTTTCATAATACTGTTTAGGGTTCCTACAGCTTAAGGCAGTTTTGATTTAAGACTTTTTAATACCACTCAAAGTCAAATTTAAGACCAATTCCACAATAACCAAATTTGAAGATAAAAAAAAACATGAACTGACACCATTTACTTATTAGAGACAATTTTGCTTTAATATTTACTTCAACATAAAACGATATATGTTTTCTTTTTGGTCAAGTTAGAAAGTTAATGTACTTCAAATGCTGAAAAAAATGTAAAACTTTCTCTACTGTTGATTGTGAAAAACAATGAACATATTATGTTATTAAAGTATCCATTTGGTTTGCCTTGAAAAGGCAAGTTCATTTTCGATTTGAAAAGATGTTGTAAATGTATACAAGTGTTGTTGGTTCCTTTTTCCTGATCTGTGAAACTTTAAATTCTGTAAAAAAAAAAATACATTTTACAAAAAAAATGGTTTTCACAATGCAGTGTCAGAAAAATATTGTATAATATCTTTTAATACTAATTAAGGTTTTATTTTTTCATTAATGAATTTAATTTAAGTTTTTAAGGCTCCGCGGGAACCTGAGTATTTGAAAGATCAACCTCTCCTAATATAAAGTGTTGTATCATTCATCACAGAAAAGAGATCACTGTTATGACGATTAAATTGCCTCATCCCTACTTCATCTTATTCAATCACCAGTCATTTTCTCACTGAGCCACATCACCAATAGTTGGTCTAAAACCACGTTTGCACACACAGGCACACACAGATTAGCAGCCAGTGATAAATGGAAAGCAGCACACGGCAGAGAGACAGGAAAAGAAGCCTACAGTGTCCTAATCTCATTAGCTCCTGTGTTAGCCGCACCCTCAGTGGATTAGCAGTAACTGTCTGCTGAGCTAGTCGCATGGAGACAGAGAGAGCGAGAGGAAAGTCCTGAGGAGAAAGCGTCGCTGCCTCTCTTTGAGATCAGTCTTTGAGTCCACACTACATCGAGGTTTGTCTCCAGCGACTGGATCCCCGTGGAGAAGCCCCTCTGGCTCTGCTTCCCTCACTTTTGTCTCATAACAGTACTCAGAGCCAGCTGCAATGCCTTATCATCATAATGGAATATATTGACATTTAAATTTCAGCCTGTTTTTTTTTCTATTTCGTATACTTGCCCACTTGAGGGGAAATAGATTTTGGATTTGTTCTAGTCACAAAAAAAAGATGCTGCCAGTCTTCATCAAAAGTGGGCGTCTTTTGTTGCAAGTTAATGAGACAGCTTGATTGATTGTCGAGCTAGGTATAAAAAGTTTTTCCCACATTGTCACAGGTGGCTGACCCTGATTAATTTTGCAAATGCCAAAGAGTCAAATGACTACAGGGAATTAAATTTGCTATCTGATGAAACCAGAATTTCCACCAGAATGTGATGATGAAAACTTGAGTCATTTCTAGGGCTGCACCTGACTCAGAATTATGCCAGTCGATTCAGATTTTTCTGTTCAATACAAATATTCAACCATTCATTTTGTTTTCCATATTGAGTTTTATAGATTGCCGTTCAGAGGGCGATTACTGTGACAGCAGCATTCACGTCATATAGTAAACAAGCTAACGGAGCTAATGACAGATCATAAATGTGCAACATTTCTTGCAGACACTAGATACCAACAAAAACCTGAGACTGCATCCTATTAACTTGCTGTGAACCACAAATACACCACTCCTTCACCTTACACTGCAGTCTCTCTCCCCTTTGTGCCACTGCCTGCATTTTGGCATCTGCAAAGAGTAGCGTGAAAGTGAAGAGCACTCACTCTGCAGCAAAATTTGGGGATCAAAACATCCCCAGAAGTACACTGCACCGAAAAAAAAACCCACTGCTCGACTTGAAGCAGTCTCAGTCGACTGAGGGTCTCCGACTGATGATCCAAGCCTCCGACTTTCAAGGGGCAGCCCTAGACATTTGAGCGATAAAAGATGTCCGTTTTGCATACTTGTACAACAGTTTAAGAGACATGTACTTCAGAAACTCACCACCAGGGTTAATGTTTTAGAGTGATGCTGCACATTGTCCGACACTCATAATTTGAACATTTTATTAATAAAAATATGTTTCAATCTGACAAGGACCAAAGTCTGATGGTGCCATGCAGGTTTTACGAAAGATTACATTTCAAAGTCCCAGTAATCTGAAAAAAGTCAGACGGTTATCCCGAAAACAAATGTGCATCTCTTTGAAGGGAACATTTCCACAAAAATGCACTACATACTCATAACCAAACAGAAGCACATCACTAATCAGCCACTGGACCTTCCTACCTTGTCTTACCCTGATGTTTTCATCCTAAACTTAAAGGCCCCCATACCAGCAGGTGCTGATGGCCTTCCGGTTACCCGTTTTGAATGACAAATACAGACTAACATGATTCAAGACAGTTGGCCAGTTAGCACACTTATAACTCAACCCACGTTCAAAGAATAAGGGATATTTACAATACCCCAGATAACAATAACAAAAAGAATAATTAACTATTTCTGCTAAAGAGCTCAACGGCTAAAAACAGAGTCTTCACTAACGTGTTTGTTTTGATCTCATGCCCTCCTGATTTTAGCCGTTTGTGTGCTTTTCTGAATTCAGAGTGTCCTCTCATGCACTTAGCTGAACAGCCAAACAGACTGATTTCATTCACTGACAGGCTCTACTGTCTCCAACAAGGATTCAACATGCTGTATCAGCCCAAAAAACAGCCAACAAAAGCCGACTATCACTAACGGTGTTGGAGAAACTGCAAAAATTAGGGCAACAGATGCTCCCTGCTGGCCCAAAATTGAGTACTGACTGACCATCGGCTGGGTGTCTCAGGGACCTAAACCTTACAAATGAAGGCGATGAGTAAGAGCCAATCAGAGGCAGAGTCTGCATTGACATCGTTCTGTATATTTAGTTCTATGCTTCAGTTTGGGAGGATGTAGCACAAGATACATGATAGAAATTTCCAACGTTAAGTAGTTGTCTAACCCCCTTGTAGAAAAAAAATCTCCCAATCCTGCCACTGCCACCCGCCTCACTCACGCACCACGGTTGCCATGGCAACTGCTCAGGTCCATTCAAGACACTTGAGACAGCGTGCTCTGAGCGGTGGCACACAGAGATGGACCGAGACCGACACCCTGAACAGCGCCCTGCTACGGGCCACAGCAGCTACAAGCACATTCCTCTTACTGTCCACACACACACACACACACACACACACACACACACACACACACATCCACACACACACACACAGAAGACTGTTTTTTCTTTTTTCTTTTTTTATTGAGTCACTGGGCACCTCTGGGGGATTCTTTAAGGATATTTGGGTTAGGAGCAAATATTACCAAAAATGTCCTTTGAACTCCAGCACACAACAAAATAATATCTTCCATCCAGACTATTCTGTTCTGGAGTATTGAAGCTGCATGTGCAGATTCTTTGTTGCTGTAGAACATAGAAATGAATAAAGAAATTGATTGACAGGATTCCCGCAGATCCTTAAAGAGTCTTTTTTTGAGACTGCATTTCAAAAAGCTCAAAATAATGTGTAACTTTAAAAATAATAATTTACCAAATATCTCTTACATTAACATAACCAAAATGTCATGTTTCATATTTAAATAGTTATTAAAAAAAATTAATTCCCTAACTTTACGTAATTGATGGCGATTGATCTTTTTTTCCCTTAAAAATTGGCTACTGTAAAATTGGTCTTAAATTCGATTCCAAATGGCATTAAAATGTCTTTAATCCTACTTGCCCTCAGCAGTGAGAACCGTAGACTGATTCATTAGGATGCTTTCACAACTGTGGCCCAACCATCATTGAAACACAGCGTACTGAGCACATCTTTGTGCTGAAACTCATGTTTTCAAATATCAGTGTATTCCTGCAACAGAATATTGATCTTTCAGCCTGCCCTAGTCCACAATTCTAGTTACAGCATTTAGCAGCCCAAATGATGGTTTCTGACCAGGAAAAAGCATTCTGATTTTAACAGCAGATTACTTTGTGCTTAAACAGCACATTTTTGCCCATGGGGATTTAGAAATACGCTTAACATGATTTTGGTTACATGCAAACAACCTCATTAAAGCCGCGATTTGCATGTTAGCAGAGAAATGTATTCACTTCATTAACTTTTGGTGTATTCTCCTACACTAAACAATTCTGAGCAAGATCACATGAAGTTTAAATCATGCACAGAGGGCATGCTCTGTCTGGACTTTGCAGTCGTTGCTGCACACATGCCAAAGGGCTTGCACCATGTGGATGCTTTGTTCTGAGGGACAGCTGTGAAAAAGTGGCGACTGCAAACCGGATTGCTGTCAGCCTAGATTTTGGTGGCGCAACGTGCCAGACGTTTTTTTATGAGCTAGCAAGAGCAAGCGCTATGCAAGTTCAGTTCATACAGATAATAATTAACTAGTTCACGTTCACAGCTTACACACTGAATTTTCAGGTTATGGATGATCAACAATTCAGTTGATTGGTCTACAGGGCATGCAGTGCTGTCAAAGTATATTAAATTCGCTGTGAGCTTTGATTGAGGAAAATATGCATTTGATATTGATGATAGAGTGGTTTATATCAAGTGTGCCTTTGTAGACAGTGCATGTACAGCATTTCTCCTCTTTCCACTAGAAGACTGACTTGCATTAAAAGAATAAATGGAGAAGAACCAAAAGCTCTGTGCTTTTACCAGTTACCATTTCACGTTAATTAAAACAAATTTCACACTTCCAGTCTGTGATAGTGTCAGCTATTTTAAGCCACATGAAGACTGAACATGTGTGTTATACTTTGCAATGTTTCAGTGATTAATAGGATCATGTTACCGCCCCAGAAATGTGCTATGGTAGAAAAGAAATGTAGAAATACTGCTTTAGGCTCTCTCTTCCTCTGTCTGCTCTCAACCTTTGCTTCACCTTCTCTTTTCTGAATCCTGGTCTAACTCTGTCTAACTCTGTGCAGCTGGAAATGCCTTATCTTGTGTGCCCCAATGGCTTCATAAGAGTCCTTTCTGAAACCCCTCCTCCCTTCCTCAGTCCCCCAGAGGTAAGAGCTTCTCCCTCCTCCACCTGAGCATCTGCTCCCCACACGGCAGCCTGCAGCCCTCCCTCACTCTCACCCCTTTATCCACTCTCCCTCTGGTTTGCTGTGGACAAGTAAGCTCCCCACCTCCCCTCCTAACAACTAACAAGCCTCCAGTATTTACCTGCCCTGACTGCATCCCACTTCTACTCTAGGGAAAAGAGTCTTTTCAGCAATCCTCCAAAAAAAAGAGGGGGATTGTAGGACTCTCTCTCTAAATTTAGTAGTTTTTATCCAAGCCTTCCGAATTTGATTAGATGTCCGACTCCTTCATCGGGGCATTTTTGCTCAGTTACAGAGGTTACTGAGTTTTAAACGTAGTAGCTGGCTTTATGTCGTGTTCACATCATATGGGATTGAGGCAATTTTCATGTTTACAAATTGCAAGTGTTCACATCTTGACATGAAAGCAGCATTACAGTAGATGCAAATCCAACTATAGGTAAACAGACCTCCTTTGAAGCTCTCATTACCTGTATCGTTATTCAGTTGTAGTGGAGACGAGTGTTATACATGCAGTTGTGGCCAATATACAGTATACTGCAAACTGCAAGTTAATACACTGACTGTCACTGAAGTGTAAAAAAAATGCAGAAGTCAGCTGCTTTAAAGGTTCTGTATGCAACATTCAGAGCATTAATATAAGAGCAAACCACATTTTGCTGTGTCAAGATTTAGTGGAGTTTAGTGTCCAGAGCAGAGAATAGTCGCTCCTGTCTATGTTGTAACCTGAAGCCGTTTTTAGAAAGAGATTCTGAGATAGGGCTGCAATAAAGACCCATTATTTCGCCATTTTTTTTGGTTGTTTTATGTTTTTGTTTTGTTAACAGGACAAAACAGCGGTGGCATCATGTCGACCTCATGTTGACCAGGCGAGACATTTAACACAACAGCATTGGCCTCAAGCGTGACATAACATATACATCAGGCAACCCTTTCTAAACAGTAACAGTAACATTGCAGTAACAATTATTTGCCATCTCTGTGACTGACCTCGGCCTCTGCTCGGAGGGTAAAAAGCTCCCGAATCTTGTTGTCTCACCAATTTGCAGACATTTTAGGCTCCTGTTCTACTTCTTCAGGTTAGCTGCTGTCTGCTGCTACTACCTGCTACTACGTGCATGTAAGTGCATGTGTGTATCCTGCTGACTAACTCATATGGCAGTTACATTATATATAACAGTGGCAATACATAAGCACATTGTTCACCCTCCAGCTGCCCTAGTTAACACCAGTAATGTAGCCCTTTTGACACACTGCTTATGGAGTTAGCACCATTAGCTGCTGCCGATTCAAATGTTCTTAATATTGCATACAACCTCTTTAAATCATCTCTGTTTATGATTTGTTTAATTATCTATACACTCATTTATTTGTGTATGTCTAGTCTCAGCTAAATCTGAAATAAAATGGTTGATCATTTTTTAAATGTCAAATAACATCAGTGACAGTTAAATGCCTTAAACTATCATTCGCAGCACCAGTCTGCACCTGTGACATTTTGCATGTTAGAAAGATACCATGAAAATGTGGGAATTGGGACACAGCCATGGAGCACACATTTGACTAACAGCAAGACTACACTGACGTGCCATGTGATCATGGATTTGAATTAACCGGACATTTCTTTGGATTGGGAGTCCTCTTTGGGTGACTTGTCTGCTTCGCTGGAAATGATATAGTGGTTAAACTAACACTTTTTAACACATGTTTGAGCAGAGACGTCTTTGCCATAGGTATAAAATCACGCTGATTATTTTATAACATTCATCAGTGAAATCGGGAGCCTCAGATAATTACTGTACAAGTCTGTACAACCTAAATCCAATAGATCAACAGTAATGTGTGTATAGTATGAGGGGTTTGTGTTATTGTCTGCAGCAGGGTGGTCCAGGGGCTCTGTGCCTCTGCGGGCCTCCCTGTGGGGTTATTTACTCTGTTACATGGCTGCAGTTCTGCTGAGTGTGTCACACTGAACATTCACACAAACACAGAGATACACACACACACACACACACACACACACACAAAATGCATGTACTAGAGAGAACGAATATGTGCACAGTGAGAAGACATTCTGTACATAACATAAATCTATAACTGCTGCATTACACACAGTCATACACACTCGCAGTGCTTACACAGCGACACTTTCTCTGCCAGCACCAGTCCATTCAGATGAAGGATGACGACCCGGCTGAGGCACACAGCCCTCTGAAATTAGCCACATTTATAACAGCTGTGTCAAAATCGTACATGTACACACACACACACACACACACACAAAGAAATACACTGTTCCTCATTTTCTCTCACACCAACACAGTGTACCTCACACCCTTGTTTACTCTGCCGGTTTGACATCCATACTGCTGCATTAAACCCGTCACACTGTTGGACAGATAGTTGTCTGGTGGCATTATGTGTTATGCGTTGACCTTTTAGCTGTCTACCACCTGTCCTTTGTGCCACACATTAATGGCCATGTTTTCATGCACAAAATATCGCAGTTGTTCCCTTTATTCAGAAAAAGACAATATTTCCTACCAGTTGTGGAAGAAGAACTAAGATATATTTTACTCAACTAAAAGTTTCAATACCACTGTGCAGGAATACTAGACTTTGTCTGAAGTCTACGTTCAGAACACGAAAAGTTTGTTCTCAGCTGGAACCAAAAAACAGATTCCAAGAATCAAGAACATAACCAGCTGAAGAACCAGAGCTAATTTGGTGGAAAAGGGCTACGAGCAGAAAATAAAAGGCAAGAGACTGTGTGTCACAAAATGCAGTAAAACCTCAATTGAGATGCATACTCCAAGTACAGGTCCAAAGAATGCTCCTAAAACTTAAATAATACCCTGTGTCTTAATTAGAAAATACTTCATTTAAAAAAAAAGGCAATTCAAAACGGAATATGACCCATGACCCATATTAAATTAAGAATAGTGTCATATTCAGATAGAAGAGGAATATAAATGTGCATGTAAACATAGTCAGTGAAATATCAAACCAAAACCCAATAACAGTCAACAAAGCAGTATTGCAATATGTCCACTTTTTTTTTTTTTTTTGCAATTGTGCTCTCTAATGCTTCTGAAAATTTTGCCAAGAAACGATAACTGCAGACCTTTCCAGGAGTCAGAGGTTAGTCAGACTAAGGCTAATCTTGCAGAAATTGCAGCAGAGTGTTCAAGGCTCTGCACAGTTTGGAAAATGGCGGAGGATGATAAGTTAAAGTATTTGACCTTCTTATGCAGCTCCTTCAGCCTAAGCAGGCAGTGTTGTCAGGGTGTGTTGCTGTTTCATGTTTGGAATAAATGATATTCAGTTTGTCAGTCCAGATATATAAATGTGCTGGAGCAGAGAAGGAGGCGGATGGTCGGTATGTCAGAAAGTGTGTGTGTGTGTGTGTGTGTGTGTGTGTGTGTGTGTGTGTGTGTGTGTGTGTGTGTGTGTGTGTGTGTGTGTGTGTGTGTGTGTGTGTGTGTGTGTGTGTGTGTGTGTGTTTGAGCGCAGAGGCTTCCCCTCAGTCGGTGCCTCATCAAGGGTAATGGGCCATGATGAATCAGAACCTAATCAATGTGCATTACCATTAGGATTTATGCCCATGCTCGCTCTCAGCGGCCCGGCCACAGCAGTGGACGGGCAAAATCAACATCGTTTAGCCAAAGCAGAGGAGATGCTTTCCACAACCCCAAGTTGTGTTGAATCAGCCGCCTGTCAAGCCAGCATGTTCAACTTGAAGACCAGCATACACAAACACACGCACACATGCACACAGTTATTGAATAAGCAGGTTACGTCACCCTGCAGGATCTAAGTGACATAAAAAAAATCGATTAGCAGTGGCTTAATGCAGAGTTCCAGGAAAGGCTTTTTTTGTACTTTGCTTTGAAACATTTGTCAAGGAAGTAACACACTTTAACATTCACACAAATATGTACATTTGCAAACAAACTGTGATGTTTCTGCTACAAGAAGTAGGATTGCAATAATTGTTTAATTACTTAGAAAGGGTCGGAAAATGTTATGTGTTTGTGTAAGGGCAGTTTGTAGAATGTCTACTGTACTACAGCTTGCTTACCACCTGATTTTATACTGATCTATACTTAAAGGAAGCGTCTGGTGGCGTTCTGTACATTTTCTCTTGTCAACAAATCCCATGAGACGACTAAAACCAACCATTGATCCAGTTGTTATCCTAGTGTTTTTCCATACACATGTGCAGGTTTGGCGAGACTCAACGCCGTAGGGATTCAATTTAGGCATTTACGATATCAAGGTATTACAGTATACCAGGATATTAAGAAATAGAGAGTGTGATTATAGGATATTAAGAGTGTGATTTTAAATACTCTGAAAAATAAAGTGTTGTTGCAGCGCTGCTGCAGAGTTGCCTACTGTTATAACTACTATATTTCCACAATTGAAAGCACATATCCACTCATTTGTGAAGCTGTACAAGCTACTACATCAACAAGAACATGGTCCTGCAAATGTTTCACAGTAAAATGCCTTGGGTCAACAACTGAAGGGATTCTGTCAACAGAAATGTTGTCAGAGAGCTTTTATATTGAAACAGAAACAGGAAGTTGATGAGTTGATTTGATGAAACGCAAAAATTCACATTCACACTACACACTAAATAATGACTCATATCACAATCGCAATATCTGTCAAAATAATATTTTTAGTTTGTTTTGGGTTTTTTTTTTGCATATTGTGTAGCCTTATTGCCCACACATTTCTGGTTTTAGTCTGTTCATGGGATTTGTTGACAATAAGAAATAAATATAATATATAGCAACACTAGATTTTTGCCAAAAAATACTCACCGGAAAAGGTAGAAACTGTGTTTAATTGAATTGTTTATTTCAGGATTGTATATTATTTTTAATATGAATGCATAAAGTGGCTCATGGTGACTTAAATGACTCATTCACATAAGTATTTAGTTGAACTGTGAAATGCTCCCTCCTTTATTTTAGTCTTGTCGTGCTTTAACCTCTTATTTATTATTTTGGGTCGAGCATGTGTGTGTTTGTTTTTGTTTTGCATGTCATTCTTCAGCGTGAGCTGTTGTTGTAGGTTTTAAAGTTGGTTCCTCTCATGTAGAAACACACCTTTGTATTTTGTCCTCCCTTTCCAGTCAGATCTCTCTCTTTCTACCTCAGTCTCCTTTCTCTCTGTGTGTGTGTGTGTGTGTGTGTGTGTGTGTGTGTGTGTGTGTGTGTGTGTGTGTGTGTGGACTGGCCTGTGTGTGCAGCTGCGTCCTGCCTGCATTGTGACGTCCCCCGAGCTGTGCCATGTGTTGTCATTTTCTGTTTAACAGCACTTTTCTTTCCCCCTCTTTCCCCTTTTGTCCCACCTTCTCTCACCACCCACTCTGTTTTTGTCCCTGTTGACTGTGTGCAGCCGTGTTGTGCTCAATCCTGTGCCGTGTTGATTTTTTTTTACCCACCTCCCCTGACCCCCGGTGCTTCTCTTGTGGTTTTTGTTTTTGTTCTTATAGTTGCAGGACCCCCGCATGTATGATCAGGTCTATAGGTACTTAGACCTTCCAGGGCAGGTATGTGAAAATACAGCGATTTATTTACACTGTGTGTGATTTCTGCTACAGCAGCTCGCTGCTCAGTTTCTTTACGACAGTGTGAGTGTGTTGACAGTCAGTCATGCCAAAGTATTGGCAGGGAGTGCTGAATGCAGATAGACCAGAGTTATAGAAAACAGAGATTAAATTGTAACTTCATTAGTGCTCAATCAGGCCCGCGCTTCATTCAAATATTTGCTTTATTTTGGTCCAAATCAGTCAATGAGCACTCCCTGTTCTCAAGCTTGCATGACAGTGTTTTCTGTGTGATTTGTCTCATCAGAGAGCTAATTCAGTATACTGTCTGTTCGGAAAGTCCTCATCACATAGATAAAGATGAATAAGTAGCCACTATGTAAACTGAAGGTGAACTGTTTAAGAGGAAGGTGATGGTATTTGGATAATAATGTGGCACATTTGCAGTTAAAGGTATAGCTCAGATTGTTTGAAGTGGGGTTGTATGGAGTATCTATCCATAGTGAGTGTGGTATGACTGTAAGTATGCCTCCAGTTTGGAGAATAAGGCGGGAATTTGACACCGAATATAAGTTACATATAGCTGTAAATGGTGTTAGCAACAAAACTTTTTTTAGCCACATATTATTAAGAGTATTATTGAGGGTGTTTTCACAGCTTTACATTTCTGTCAGACAGCCCGTTCCAAAAGAAAAGCCGTCACTGGCTCCAGGTCTCCATCTACGCTCTCGTCAAAGCCACCAGATACCACTGACAAAAACAGTCATTTTAAATGCTGAGAACACGAGAGCTGCTGGTCAACCACTGCCTCCATCAGTTAGTTAGTTTGTGTTATTGTGTGACTTTGGTGAATCTGAACTAAGCCTTAGACGTCAAAGTCACAGAATAACAAACAAAATATTTGATTGAGGCAGCAGAAGGCCAGCAGCTCCTGTGTTCAGCAATGATAAATCACTGTTTTCTGAATGGAGTCTGGCTTTAAAGAGAGCAATATAACGGCTTAATTAAAAAAAAATACTCTCAATGTAGCATACACTTAAACTGATATTGACGTTTCAAAGTGGGACTTTTTTAAGGTGGCTAAAATCCATTTTGTTGCCGACTCCTCTACAGCAGTAATTGCTTAGCTTCCATGATTCTCAAAACTGAGAGCGTGTTGACTGACATCTACTCTATGTAATACACTGACTATGGATAAGTACTCCATGCAACCCCACTTTTTAAAAAAAAAAACTGACCTATCCCTTTAAACAAAGATGATTTAGCAGCATTTAGCATCAGAAAAGGGTGTACATATCCAGAGGGGGCAACATAGACTCATGTTTAGAATTTATTTATTCTGTTTGTGTATCATAAAATGCTCCTGTCACTCAAGTTTCTCTTCTTATTTATAAATCTGTCACCTTTGCCTGTTGTTATAGTGTTTAACGCGCAGTTACTGTGTATTTCACCTTATAAGATGACAAACTCAATTAATTTCACAGCTAATCTGTTATGTTCTCTCTCTCTCTCTCTCTCCCTCTCGCCTCCTTTCCTCCATCCACACACCATCTCCGCCATCTCCAACACCCCCTTCTTCCCTCTAACCGTTTCTTCCCACACCATCATCATCGTCATCACCATACTGCCTCCCCTCCTCCCCATCACCCTCCCTCCCAAAGCTGAAGGCGATAGACCGTCCACAGGAGCCGGAGAAGATACCCCGGGCGCCACACGACCGTAAAAAGGAGTGGCAGAAGCTGGCACTGGGCGCAGAGCTCGCCCAGGACATCCCCGACGACAAACACAGAGAGGCCAACGGATCTGCAGGTTACCACGACAACAGGTATGTGACGGTGGCTTTGCAGAATTGGAAACTACTTGGAGGTAGGCCAAAATTCTCAGAGACAAACATTTCTGTCTAAACTTATCAGAATCAGAAAAACTTGTGATTAATTTCAGTTGCCAAAATGTAAACCACAGAGAATTATGAGAAAGTGGAATTAAGAAGTACACAATATAAAAATGTTTAACACTGGTATGTCAAATTTTAAAAATAGAAAATAAGAAAGTAATTAAGTATGTGAAGTGTATTAAGTGTGTAAAAAGTATAAAAAAAAGTGCAATATGCTACCTTAGACTCTATAAAGCTAGTACATAAAGTTTCAGAAATATGAAAATATGTGTATTATGCTACGTCTGTTATGTAGGCATGCCATTACAATTTCCAAATCTAGGAGAGCAGGTTTTATGTGTGAAATGATGGGAATAATGTGCACATACATCCTGGCAGAGGTGGAAAAAATCACTAGAATATTGTACTCAAGTAAAAATACTGATAATTAAAAGGCATTTTACTCAAGTGAAAGTTCTAAAAATGTACTGAGGTAAAAGTAAAAAGTATGTGGGAGTGGTAAAATGATATATGATACAATTGTAAATTAAAGAAAATGTGTACAATACAAAATAAATTGCATGAAATGTGTTATACACAAGTGGAACAACACCAGCAACAAGAGTCCTTATGTCCAAAACAAGAGGAAAAAAAAACATTTCTATAGACAGCACAATGTCAGCACCAGCACCAGCATACAGCTGGTTATCAATTATAAATATAGAAAAGAAACAAAACTCAGACAATTAAAACATAATGAGCAACAACAAATAACAAGAGCCATGGACACCACAGCGGGTGTACTAAGCAATATTAAGATACAACCATTGAATAGCCTCAATCAGTAGAATCAAGCATCACCAGTGCAATGTCACACAAACACAAATCTCAGTAAAAGAGAAACGGCACAGTTTGTATACACTGCAGAAGCACAAATGCAATCCTATATTGCTGGGAAAAGTTTTTTGACATTCTCATCTGGCAAGTGAGCTAAATGAATGTTGTACTCACCTGTGTGAAGGCATCCTGTGAATCTTGGATCTGCTCCAGGTTTAACTCCTCTGCTGGTTCATTCCCAAAGCACAGTATGAACCAGTCAACATGGCCTTTCTGTCCCAGTATAACCATCCACTCAGTTCTCTGCTCCCACTGTGCTCCTTAAAGTTTTGAGCTGAATGAGGCTCTGCAGTCACTTCAGGGATTAAAAAAAGGCCTCACACACCTTTTTAAAGGTAGAAGTTCCTCAGGGAAGGCAGAAGTAGATGCATGAGTATTTTAGCACTTGGCATGCTAGCCAGACCCCGCGTGCCTCATCTGAACAGCTGACAAACGCTGTGAGTGTGAAACTCATCTACCTGCCAGGTGCTGCCTTCATCAACATATATGCAACTTTGTTCTTTGCTGTGCTGAGGTGCAACAGTGCTAATTATAATGACATCTCATGTGAGCTTTAAACTGATTGCATTGTTGTTGTTTTTTGCACTACCTACTATCGCGCCCCGTTTCCTACCGCAAACATGTATGACGTATCATTTCCGGAGTGCCAGCTGACGGGTTCACCTGCTCTGTTCTCGTGCGGCCGCAAACACGCCTCCTCTCTGCTGATCTTTATTTGTGTTACTTTCTCACACAGTTTATCATGACACTTTCATTTGTTTTTACGCTGTAACTGACGCGGATAATAGACTGAGGAACAACTTCCGTACATAAAATAAGCAAACTTTACCTGAAGTGGTTAGTTTTTAGCCACCTAAAAAAGGGAGGACTAAAAAAAAATAAATCAGTTTAAATGTACACTATATTTAGAATATTTTCATCACTTAACCTTGCCGTTAGACATCCTTTTTACGGACAGGGAATTAAAGCTGTTGTCTCAAAGCCACCAAACCCCGTTGAAAAAAACGGTAGGATATCTTTATATTAGATAGTTAGTGGCTGAAAATGACAACAGAAATGAACACGTTTGCCGATGTGGCTTATCTCCGCAATAAAATATAATTAAACAAAAAAAAAATACAAAGAGAAAAGCTGACGATCATTTACCCAGAAGTGATTATTTATTTATTTGAGTATGTAGCATATTTATTTACATATAGCTTATGTCAAAGACAGCATGTATGAATGATAAAAGCTTGTATGAAAAGAAAAAAACAACAGACAAATAGATGAAAATACAGTTACAATAGATTTTTAACAAATAAATAAGTAATAGTTGTAGTAGTAATAATAGCTGTTGTAGGAATAGTAATAATAATAATGATAATAATAAGCAGGGGTACAGCAGACAGAATCTTTTAAGAAGTATATTTCAATCAGAAGATTCAGAGGCAAAAATCTGAAATAGAGGTTTTCTTTAAGATGTGCAGTTCTGTATCTGTCCAAAATCCTTTTGATATTACATATTCAAAAATAGAATGTAAATCATTTCAGCACTTTGTTTACAAAAGGAACAGGAAGTTTTAAGTTAGCAATATGGCAATTAGCGTATATTCTGGCGGGTATATTCTACTTAACATTTTGAGTTGTATAGCCTCATTTGAGATACAATACTTATAAATACCGAGCCCTTCTCCAGAGCCATATCCTTCTTGTGATAAAAAGTAGGCTACTTAAGTGAAATTGGAAATACATATTTTTTAATGTACAAGACTACAAGAAACAACTTTTATACAGTAATGAAAGTAAATGTAAATTACTTCCACCCCTGCACTCATGGGAACAATGGAAACACAGCAGGTATAACTTCAGTTTTAAAATATCAACAAGCATCAAAAATACTGATTGAAAAACACTTATTTGTCAGCGGGGCGTAATCACATATAAATTGTGCCCACTCTACAGAGAGCAAGTTCTTGCAATTTATACTTGAGCTTAGACAGCAACAATTAAGGTTCCTCACAGCTGTGGTTGCGTTTATCGTGCCTCAAAGCTCCAATGCTACTCGTATTCAATGATTTCCCTGCCAGTCAGCGTGATTAATAAGAAAATATTTCAGGCAAATTGGTGGGGGTTTTTTTGTAATTTCGCAGCTCATGAATTTAACGAGAAAGCAGACCGCAGTGTCAGCCTATAGATGACTGAGTGCATTATACTTGATGTTATGACCAAATAGCCACAGTGTCTGACCATGAAAACAGCCCAGCAGTACTGAAGTAGCATTGTCTGATTCACTTTTGTAGCTGAGGCAAGTTTGCATTTTTTTCTGATAAATAAAAATAAATAAAAGTGGACCAAGAGACAGAAAGATGATCTGTAATTGTGTTCTACTAAATCAGTACCTTTTTGAATAGACTTTAAGGTTCTTTTACTGTTTTTAAGCTTTAAATTGCAGACTCTGTCATTCTGTATTTCTTTATAAGCTCTCAAATCTTCTGCTGCTGGGTTTTTAAATACACATAATTATACGCACAAGAAAATAGGCAGCGCAGCTTCAGCTTTTGTTTAATGTGCTTCAAAGTTATGAAGTACTTTCTCAAGACTGTTAGGCAGGCTCTGTGAACAAATCTTGTATTCAGGTCTTCACCGTGCCCTCATCCTGCAATATTTTTTTTATAAAGAGTTCAAATCTTAAATAATCTAAACTTTAAAAATAACAGTTTTATATAGTTTTCCTCACATGTATGAATGACATGCTGAGATAAAGGCTTGCTGTATCATTTAAAAAAAGTTTCTTATACCCCTGTGAAGCTTTGGCGACCCCTAGTGGGGGTCAGGACCCCTGAGCTGGCAATCAGTGATATACAGAATACGAAAGAGGAAAACATTTTTAAGGTCCAACCACAAGTATAGTTCACTACATCGAAGTTCTGACAGAAGAAAATATTCATTTGTGAGTGAGGGAAGTTCAAAGAGACACCAAACAAACTGTGAGTTAAGGACAACATATCTCTCTGCTCAGGGCTCCCTTGTACATGGAACATTTGGATGGGCCCTTCTCGCTGGCGGCGCTGCCCTACAGCCAGATGAACGAGTTGCTGAACCGCACCGGAGACAGAATGTATTCACGGCCCCACGACCCTCCACCGCCTCCACCTCTCATGCACCCACTGGGAGAGATCAAGCCACCCTCTGTGATCAGGTGGGACAGCAGAAAAGACATTGCATCAGTTTTATGTCCCTTTAGTAGTACTTTAGGGCTTTGCATTGCAATTACAAACAGTATTAAGCGCTCACACACATTTTCTCGCCTGGAAGTGACTTTCCTGTGTGAAAAAAAGTTAATCCTGCTCATCTCAGCCAAGCAGATTTAAGTGCGAAAAATCATTTGTATTTTCACCTTGTGTCGGATTCCAAAGCACACACAGAAAATTGCAATCCCATCCCCGTCTCTGTGGTTTGTTTGTTTTTTCTCCTATGGATCAGTTGGTCTAGTGAGTGGCGTTTCATTACTTTTTTATTCTGTTCGAGAGGACGAGGATTTTTCACCCTGTTAGAGCTGAACAGAAAAACACAGCGATGGACGCATAGATGGAGATTTTGTGGTCCAAAGCTGAAGAAAAAGGGAAAATGCTCAGAGAAGGGCAGGATCAATAGTGTTAAGGCCACTGAGTGCATTACAGGTTGTTTTTCTGCTGCGCACTTTTGCCGCATATGTCACAGTTTGAAGGGATGGAGAGATCAGAGGGAATGATTAAGGTTGTGGCTGCAGCACCAGAGAAATAGTTGATTGATTTTTTATTTTTTATTTTTTATTTTTTTTCAGAAGTCCTTGCAGCTATCTTTGCCTTTTGCTCTTTCCATCCTAATCTTCGTCTGTTTTTATTACTTTTCAGTCTTTTTCTGACCTTTGGTTCTGGTGTTGTGCTCTTTCTTCCTCTTTTAAGTTGCTATTATCCTCCTCTGTATCCAATCTTCTCCGTTTACCCCCTCCCCACATTTAATGCAGCACTTGGAGGAAATGTAACACATTATTTTCCTCCCCCTTCTCTATCCTGTTGTGATTTTTGTCTGCAGCAATTTTCTCCATAGGAAGAAAAGTGATTGTGGCTCAGTCTTTGTGTTGTCATGTCCTATAGTAGCATGATCCACCCACGCAGCTTCAGCAGCAGCTAATGGCCAATACTGATAACATTTAGTCTTCAGTGTACATGGTACAGTCATGCCTAGATGCGCTCCTAGAAATTCTTTGGCAAGTAGAGTTAAGGACCCCCCACATCTCCAATTCAAACCTCCCTGACAACACTGCAATTTCAGAAAGCCACTGTATGTAGAATTACTCACACCAGTGTCTGTCTTTGTAAACATGGACTCTAAGGTGTGCAGCAGCAGATGCACTGTTTTATGTTGTTTCCCTGAAAATAAGAATTGTTGTGGGGTTTTTTTACCAGACTTACACTGGCTTCACACTGGATTTGGAATGGCGCGTTGACTTTCCATGGAGCACTGGCAACTTGCTTTCGGTGCCCGTGTTGAGCAGTCAGACGTTTACACTGGATGCGTAGTCTCTGCAGCAAGCTGACAATCTGCAGCCATACTGTCAGTGTCTGGTCTATTTTTTCCATGAGCTGAAAGCAAATCTGGCAGGAAAACACACTAAATACTCTATTATGAACAAAATGAATGATAAAATATGAATCCAGTGCTTCCATGATGCTTGTCAGTTGTGTCTAAAGACAGACAGGCCCACAGAAATGCTCACACACACACACTCACAGACACACACAAACAAACAAGTAGGGATGGAGAGACATGGAGAGAGCTTTCCATGTGATTAGAAAGAAGCAGAGAAGGAGAAAAGCTGCTGACCAGTGAAGAGAAATGTGCTCCTGGTGTGAAAGGTACCATAGGTACCAGATCCAAGTCTGCCATGGATGTATAAAAAGACCTGGATAGGCAGTACCCTGTTTATTCCAATGATAGCTGCTTCGTGGCGCATGAAGCCAAAAAAGCTCTATCTTCACCGAAAGAAATTTTCCAGATGATCAGAGAGACTTAAGCCGGGTGAGCCTTCTACTTCCGGTTTAGTGCTCCTCTTACTTGTGTGTTACTAGTGTGCTGTTCTTCCTTACTTTCTAAATGTTGTTAAACAAAACGGACCAGATCCTGATAGTTAAATGAGTCATTTTGAAAGGGTTTTGACATAATCCAATCTGGTTGCAATCTGCAACCCTCACTGCTAAACACAATAAAATTCCCCTAAACAGACCTTTGAACTTTTTGTCTCACTTTTCAGCACTCTGATCCCCTTTTCCTTCTTTTTCTCTCCTCTTCCTTCCAGTTCCAGTTCGGGTTTCTCCGACAGCAGACCTCAGTCTCCAGCACGGACAGCAGGCCTCAACTCCAACACTCCTCCTCCACCGCCTCCCCCTCTTCCCCCACCACCTCCCCCGTTACCCTCCACAGGCCTGCGGGGCACCCCTCCTCCTCCCATCCCTCCTCTACCAGTCCAGCAGCAGGCCCCAGCCATCCCGCCTCCCCCTGCTCCTCTCCAGATCGCTCCGGGCGTTCTGCACCCGGCCCCTCCACCCGTGGCACCTCCTCTCCACTCCTCCCCTGCCCGTCTCCAGCAGGTCCTGGACAGGGGCCAGCCCACAGGCTCTGGGACCCAGTCGGACGGCAGCATCCTGCCTCCTCCCCCGCCACCACCTCCTCTGCCCCTCCCCGGAGCGCGGAGCTCCTCGCCCTGTCTATCAGGCCCGCCACCTGTGCCGGCTTTCCCCTCAGCAGGAGCCATGGCCTCCCCGCCGCCCCACACCCTCCACGATGTGGGGAGCAAGAGGCACCATCCAGCCAATCTGCCACCCATCAGCGATGCACGCAGTGTCCTGTTGGAAGCTATCCGAAAAGGTGGGTCTTGTTTTACCAGAAATGTTTGAAAACTTCTCCTGCAGCGCTCCTTCTGAATACATTCGAGGTGGTAGACCAGCAGCTCCTGTGTTGAGTGAGGCGGAATTGCCGTTTTTGTCAATGAAGTCTGGCTTTGAAGAGAGCATGGATAAATTTCACTCGCTGTTCAGTTCCCCATTGGTAAGAGCTGTCTGTTTGGGAAGTACTGAGCACTGGACTGGAAAAGTCAGACTTGGATTATACTGCATGAGTTCTGTGAGAGTTTGTAAACAGATGCTTTAATATAGTATCAGTTGTTAAACATGTTCCTCTTTTACCTCAAATCAGAAAATTGTCTCAGTTTTTGGATTCTTCGTTAAACGTGGAGGCATGCAAGAAAAAGTCAGGTTTTCGTAACAAATTCAATGTAACACGTAGTTGATATACAAGTGATCATTTGGTGGGGACGTATTCCTTTAAGAAATACATGTGATCTATAAAATAAATGCTGGAAATGTGTCAATAACTCATTTGGTTAATGAACTGATAATCTGAAAAAACACTGGATTATCAGAAAATAAAAGTGGATTTTAAGAAATGATGCCAAAAATTCACTTGCTCCAGCTTGTTAAATTTGAATATTTGCTAATTTCATTGTATAATGCACATCTTTGCATCTGCTGCTCAGACAAAATAAGCAGTTTGAAAACCTCACATGACATGATGAACTAATGTTTCTCTCCTCCTGTTTCTGCGTCTTCCAGGCATACAGCTGCGGAAAGTGGAGGAGCAGCGAGAGCAAGAGGCTAAGCACGAGCGCGTCGGCAATGACGTGGCCACCATCCTGTCACGCCGCATCGCTGTGGAGTACTCTGACTCCGAGGACGAGTCCGAGTTTGACGAAGGAGACTGGATGGAGTGATGGCGATCAGGCAGAGGACAAATGTGTTCAGGTGCCCCCCTCGAACCCTGCACTTCACACCTCGCCATCAGAGCCCTTTCTACTCTGGAAAGAAGCAAAACAACGTTGTTGCTCACCTTTTCCTCTGTCCAGCTTTTTTATCTCTGTCTCGTTGTGGTTTGTGTTCAGGGCAGAGAATCTCCACGTCGCCCTCGTCTGTCTCTCTAGTGTTCCAAGAAAAGTTTTTGCATTCATTCTTTTTCTGCACTACCGCGCGACCTTGTTTCTTCTGGATTTCTTGTGCTGAAATCCCCCCATTGTTTACTATTGTTATACATGAAAATAACTTTTTTTGAAGAACCACTTGTTTTTGTTTCCTATCTGTACGTCGATGTAAAAACAAAACAAAACAAAAAAAGAAAACAGAAAAGGAAAAAATGAAGGCATGTTGCATTTATCTTTTGTTTTCTCCAGCACTGTTTCGCCACCTGGTGGCTTAACATGGCATTGAATGAATGCTGTTTTATTTTATCGTCTTTTACTTACTTTTTTCTGCTGAAACATTTGCAGTTTTAACCGGTCAGTAGTTGCCAATACTGACTTTGAACAAGTCGCTCAGTTTGGACACCAGTCTTTTTGTTTTCTCTCGTCATCAGGACTGACTTTACCACTTAGAACAAGCAGAAGATTGTGTTGGTATGTGATGTGATGATTGCTGTATGGTTGAAAATGAAGAAGGGGAAACATATGGCTGCTTTGGCCACGCGTCTGCATATCCATCCACTTACATCTAACTCTGACCCCAGGGAAATGTCTGCCAAGAGATTGAGCTTTTTGTCTGTCCAGGCTCTGTGGAGCCATCTATGCTCATGTTGAAATTAATGTCAAAGATAAACTCTGAGCCGCTGGTTTTTAGTGAGCGCCCATCCTTTATCTCTTTGCCATAGAAATGGACACTGGAAGCGATGAGATGTTGTAGATGTACATCAGATTTCCTGCCTCTCTCATTGTCCCTGATGCATATTCAGTGTGCCGAGAAAAACTTTGAATTTTGAGGAGGTACCCGTGGTGATGATGAGAGTCTGACCGACACCAGGTACAAACCACGCAACACCACTGAAGGCAGCTCTTCCCTCAGATCCCCCTTTACTGTGTACCTGCCCGCTAACGAGACGCCTTACCTCGTTTGGTTCTACAGCAGCAAACGTCATTCAAAAGAATACATTTTATGTGATACTGCCTCAGGCCTGAAAGAGAAGGATGCCTTGTTTTGGCTCATTTCAGAGAAAATGTCTGCCATCCTTTTCCGTTTGTTCGTTCGTTCTTTCTTCTACTTGCCTTATTGTTCGTACAAAACGTATCGTTGAGTTGATGAATGTATTGTGCTGTTACTACTTACTTGCCTGCGCTTGTATGGATTTGCTGTTTCTATGTTTGGGGGGGAAAAGGGACGGGGGGACAGAAACCCTGGTATAAAAAAAAGAAAAAGATTAGATCAATACTGTATACCATGTAACTTATGTAACTGTTGACTGTAACAGTTTGCTTGAATTAATAAAAATCTAATGTTATGTTTCAGCCCTAAATGTTATGGGTTTGTTGTAGTTGAGCTCAGTTTGTCACATCTCCTCAGCTGAGCCCTGCCGTCCATATGTGCATAACTGAACTGATGAAAAAAGTACTCAATGCCATTTTAATGAAGATTTTTAGTGTAAACACAAAAATGTTAGATAAGACATCCGTCTATCTATTTATGCAGTTGGACTGAAACAATTAAACAAATCTAGATCTGTTAGATTCCGTATAAATTTGTATAAAATCAAGATTGATTGTTGCACATTTTGTCAAAGTTTCATCTTCTTTATGAGAAAGTCTGGCAGGTTTCATCTTGGTCAGAATCTTTAAAGGAGCTCGATACGACATTCAGATATCTGTGAAGCTTGGGCGATATGTAATACTGCAAACAATAATATCTTCCTGAGTTTTCCCAATGGTATTCGGTATATAACGGTGTAAGTGTGCTGCGCTACTGTTGATTTTTTTGTTAGAGCTTTTTTAAGTGGCTAAGGGGCTTATGCTGAGTTTTGGGGTGCGAGTCTGGTCTGTTTCTGCAAATTAGGTGAGTTCCAACTGCTATCGACTGTGTGTAATACACTGACTGTTGGTAAGTACCTCATACAGCCCCACTTAAAAAATCCCAAGCAATCCCTTTAAGTAATACTGTGCACCAGCGCTAAGTCAGTCCTATGAGAGCTGATCATGGCCTCAGCTGTCGGCTCAGGTTAGCTTTATTTCAAATTAAAAGCTCACTTTTATTTAGACTTTATTTAGAATAACTAGAATGTACAAGAATCAAGTTAGTGGATGAGATTTTAGAGGATAATTAGAGTTCAGGTTAGCCTGAAGAACTTAAGGCATGTTTTTTGCTGATGTCTTAGCAAATTGTTTTTGACTTAACTTTTCTTTTGTCTTCTCAAATTACATTTGGATTAGTTCTTTTTTTTTATTTTATTGTGTACTTTGTCACCTGTCATTTCAAGATCACTGTAAACTTTACTGTCTCTTAAAGGGAATTTGTCTTTGGCTAGAGTACTACCCAAAGCTGCAATCACAAGCAATTCTATAGAGACAAACAATTCAGTGAGGTGAGACACAGACAGTTTCTCGACATACTTTAAAAGAAAAGAATTCATTTGTGTCTGAAAATGAGTTCATATCAGGAGGTTTGTTTTGAAATGTCTTGGTCATGATCCACCATAATGAACTGCCCTGAAACAGTTTGAAGTCAGCTTTGAAGAACTAAAAATGTAAAATCATTAAATTACATCAAGCTACCTCACTTATCCACATATGAAGAGCAGGGCTCTGGAGTTTATCTGAGCAGTTTTCCCAAAATAATCCACGTCTGGACTTTGGAGGAGAACCATCCCGACAGACATCACAGATTCTGTTTGTCGGATAAAAGTTGAAGGTTAAAATAAAGTTCAGAGTCACATGTGCTGTCACACTTTCACTCTCACCCCCTTCTGTTCCCTTTCTGTTCCGTCTCATTCTCACTTTAACGTCTTCACTCATCTTTTACCAGTTTCTCTCCACCTCTCCTCGTCCTCTCTTCTGTCTCTTTTCTTCTCGGTCGTCTCTCTCTAAACCAAGGATGCTCCTGGAGTTTTCATGTTTATCATCTTGTCACTCTCGTTATAATCTTATTTTTTGTCCTGTCACTCTTGATCCTCTAAGCCTGCAGTTTCAAAGACGCTTTGGGCATTTGAGCTTTCATGTCAGGGCGGCACATGACATCTGTGTCTCAAAAACATGTCAGCTTTGGGACCGCGTGGATTATAACTTCAATACATTGTGCAGAGCTCTCATCGCAGTTTGCAGCATGCTGGTAGGAGGAGGCTTATTAAAAGTGAGTGTGTGTGTCTGAGAGGAGCAGAAGGAGATTTAATTACCAGATACCGTGTGTTATTCTATTCATGCTTGGAAAATGTTGAAATGTTTCACCTTAGAGGAAATTGCCTGATTTGTTGTCTCCCAACATTAAACTGTAGTCAAAAGACCTGAAATAGCTTCTGTGAAAAATCATCAGCTGGTGTTCTTTAGCATCATGCTGATGAGTTTTGCCACATTAGACAATCATTTTTATAGCTTCTCCCTTAAATTGTCTTCATGCAGAATCCTCCACCTGCCTGTGATTTGCTGTACAACAAAAACTAAAAATAATACCAAGTGAATCTATGTGTTCCTTTCTGCTGTCATCTACACAGCGGCAGACAGATTATTGGAACAATCCCCCACAGTGTAAGAAGTTTGCATAGAAAGCCTGTTGTGAGCAATAAACCTAAACATGAAATATTTATTTTTAGAGTTTGACTGCACAATATATTCAATACCCAATGACAGTATGTTTTCCATGACATTTTGTCTTGAACTGACACAAAAATATACACATCTGAATATTATCGGTTTATTTTGAAGTAATATCGTCTTAGTTTTCTACTGAGACTATTTTAACAAGGCGTTTGAAAAATGTATAATGTGTAACCCAAAAAAGGTGACGGTTACAGATACAGAATACATCAAAATGTGCATAAATATTGTGTAAACATAACTGCACCCAAAACACTAAAAAAGAGAAGGCATGAGCAGCAAGTACTGAAATGTATTTACAGCAGAAGCTTTTGCATTCGCAGTACTGTTGACTATTAACGTGATCTACAGCTTAAAGGACAACTTCCGTATTTTTAACCTGGACACTATTTCCCAATGTTTTTGTGTCTATGTGACTAAGGGGAACAAAATTGTTTGAAACTGGGTCAGTTTTGAGAGACATGGCTGCAGCTTACAGCAGCGAAACAGACTGCAATGTAACATGAAGGGGTTTCATCAATTTAAACGTGCTCTTTTTGGCCACTGACATGCTCAGATCTGACGACATTATAGAAAGGATCCCTGCAAAGACAGACTATTTTGATAAAGAATAAGATCATTTTTGTTTCCTAGAAACAGCCACAAAATTGTTATCATCAAACCCACCAGACTCCAGATAAATAAAAAGTATTTTTATCCTTGTAAAACAAACTTCATTTCAGGTCAACAGATACTAAATAAAACGCACATAAGTCATCTTTGTTTGTCTTTTCACTGTTACAACAGTCACCAACTCTGGTTTGTTTGAAATAAACCCTTGATTCACCCAGTTAGATGTGAAAATATGCTTGTCCAGTGCACTCTAAAATGAAGGTTTATTTAGATGGAGTTTTGTTGGTATGGTGATAGGGATTTAGGGGCTGTTTCTGGTTTCTAAACAAAATGATCTGACCTTTTAACACTAGCAATCCTTTCCATAATGTCAGACACTTGCAATAAAAATATGAGCCTGTTAGTGTCATAAACAAGCACTTTAGTGGACATAAATTAATGGTGCACAAATTCCCCAAGTGGTTACATTGCAGCATCTATTGTAGCTGGTGGTTGCAGTGCTCTCGCTCAATATTGGACCATTAGCCACTTAAACACAATAAGTGTTTAACGAAAGTGGAAATAAATTTAAAATTAGTGATTTTATACTAAACTGAGTTATCATTCATTATCCAGCCTTTCAAGAATTTCATTGTTATTTCAGGTGATTGCCAGGGTTTTTTCATATTAATAATCTGTTTTACATTCAACCATCAAGCAAGTATTTGCAGCTTCAATCAGCCCTGTAATAAAATTAATGCTATCAATATCTGTTTAAAATATATATAAACTATTCTGGAAACACAAACCTATTCCCCAGGAGCTACTAAGAGTAAGAGAATAATAATACATTTGGAGGTATGTATCTTACACCCTCAAATCCGTTCTGCTGGCATGACTGATAGAAGGATCTATGGATGTTGCCACAGCATCTGCATAAGGATGGAGTCTCTTTCTGTGTCTTGTCACTTAACTTTAAGGGTGTTATTCTTTCTTCGCGGTAGCTCCTTCTGGACCTGACGCGCCCGCATGCCAAAGCCCAGAGACTGCAGAGACTCAGTAATGAAGCGCTGCGTAGGAGAGACGCACAGCATCACCAGCAGCTTGGCATCGCCACCTGTCGGAGAAGATGGAGAAGAACATGAGGAGTTGATAAACAATAATGGAAAATTTAGATTAATAACATTTTTGTGGGAAGAAATATATTTACCAGCACATTTTTACTGAGTATTTTGAGTGACTCTATGTTTTGATATCCTCGTGTGTGCATGTTAGAGTAAGGGTTGGTACGAGGAATTTCTCAGCTAGATGAGGACATTATGAGGTTGAATGAATCTTTCCAAGAAAAAGCAGACACTGGTGGCATGGGTCAAAGGTCATAAAAAAGAGCGAAAGAGTGTGTGTGTGTGTGTGTGTGTGTGTGTGTGTGTTTGTGTGTGTGTGTGTGTGTGTGTGTGTGTGTGTGTGTGTGTGTGTGTGTTTGTGTCTAACCTATGGCATCCTGTAGCAGATGAGTGAGTTTACTGTTCCTGTACGGGACGTGTGGTCTCTGCTCGGCCAGAGCACCCAGGACATCAGACAGAGCGGAGAGACTGCGGTTTATACAGGACATCTCCCACAAAGCTGCACCCGAAACTCCAGACATACCTTGCACACACATACAAATAGACATATTTATATGTCCTAAAATGATTGATCTACTCAGTAAACAGGCGTCGGTTGTACTGGGTTTAATTACCTTTTTCTCGTATAAATAAAAGTTTTAAAATATGGTAGTAACAATGATCAACATCCTACAAAAGGAATGAGAGAAAGGGGGAAGATGTAATTTTTTTTGTGAGTCCAACTTGTAACTATTTAAGAGTCAGCTTTTCTCTTAAGAATTAAGGCATCAAAGCAAAGACATGTCCACAACTTGACATTTGAAATTAATTTTTAGCTGCAGTTATTCTAGAACATCTTAATTAGGCATATGTCTGAAACACCATTTTGCTAAGAGGAGTTAATTTTCCGGTTAAAATATTGGCTGGTGCATTTTAAAATGCAGAGGCAACAATGTTCCCAAGACATCTGCAAACTCAAGGAGCATCCTTCAGCAGTGAGCCCCTCTCACCAGCACACTCGCTCCCTGCCAGGTCCACCAGCTGCAGCTTGGTCCTGAGTGGAGCCTGTGAGAGGCTCGGCCTCGGGGACGGACACGGAGAATGGGAGGGGGAGCGGCAGGGAGAGGAGGCTGTGCTTGCAAAGAGATGATCGTCGGATGATTGGCGGGCGGCAGGGTTGGCACGACGACAGCGTGGACTCCACCACTCCTTCTGGGTGGAGCGCTGCATGTTCTTCTTGGCACTCTGTAGCCTGCGGGCTGAATGAGAGAGTAATAAAGTCATAATTTCACAGAGCGTGCGACCAACAGGTGTCCTTGATGTTAGTGTGTAGGTTTGTGAGTGTGTGTATGAATGCATCTTACCCAGAGCCAGTGCATTGGGGCTCTTGGAGGAAATGGTGAGGGTGACAATGAGGTGAGAGCGTGAGGAGTCAGTGTGGATGAGGGTGGGACAGTGAGCTCTGAGCTTTAAAACGCTGCTGATGATCTGCATCACCTCAGAGGCGTTACTGACGGGCCTGTAAAACATATGAAACACATACACCATTACAGGGGATTTTATTCTTAAGAGCTGCTAGAATCAATATTTTTGATAATTTTGTATGTTAACTTATATTGCTCCATGTTTGGTGGATATGTAAATGAGCTTTTTTTGTGAACATGTTAGCTGTATAAACTTTATAAAAGGGACAGTTCACTCGAAAAATCCAAATATTTATTTTTCCTCCTACCTGTAGTGCTATTTAAACGACACAAAGCTATTTCAGCCAGCAGATACTGCCATCTAGCTGCAAAATGTCATCTTCCAGACCTTTCATAAAAAGGTACAAAAACTTTGTGCACACAGCGACCTCAGCAGCAGCTGTACTCACTTGTGTGTGAGGGAGATGACCTCGCTGGAACCAGAGGAGGTGGTGATGACATCCCGGCGCTGGTTGGCGGTGTTGCCATCTCGGGCCAGAAGGTCAAGCACCTCGTTGTTGTAGACCTCCATCACTGAGACCTCGACTGTGTGGCTCTCTGCAGGCTTCTCAGAGATCAGTCTGGGTCACAAACACAGGAACAGACACACAACCACGGATACATTAAGAAAAGAAAAGGTCAGCCCAGTTATATTCTCTTTTAACTCTCAGGGCACATTATGAATTAATTGACTAAATGTTTTTAATCTCTGATGGATTTAAGGCTTGAATTAGAATACAGTTAGTCAAATTTACTGCTATTTTCACACAAAACACACCTACCTCTTGCAGTCATTACACACTGTAAACATCAGAAAAACAAATGAATAAAAAATGTGTTTCTTTCTCACCGAAATAGCTCAGCTGCAGCCTTGGGGATGACACCCTGCTGTGTCTCCTGCTGCGTTGTTGACTGCTCCTCCAGCTGCTGGGATCCCATCATGGTGTAAGTCTTTCCGCTGCCTGTCTGCCCGTACGCCATGATACACACGTTATAGCTGCAGGGCAGGGATACCATGCTGTTTGTCATGTATTTCATTATTTATTCTTCAATTACGTAGGGTAGTGTTTACTGTATAGAGTTTGAATGTATGCTTTTGTACGACATAGTCCATATTTAGTATGTTTTTTCACACTTACCCGTCCAGCAGAGATGTGAGGAGCGGCTTGACTTCATCGAACACTGCATCCTGTGAATCCTCTGGTCCATGCACTCTGTATGATACAAAGGATTATTATTATTGACCAATACTTGAATGGAAAAATGCACATTGCATTAGGATTGTGTTGGATTTTACCTCTCAAATTCAAACATCTTGTTTTGCACTGGCATCCCTGTTTTTATGCAATTCACCATCACAGCATCCTTCAAAAAAACAAGGAATAACATAAACAAGGACACTGGATGAAATAATCAATGAAATAAAATGAATTCTAATAGTTTGTGGAACTCACATCACTTATGACGGAGACCACTTCTTCTGGCGATGCTGGTCTGATAGAGAAAAACACAGAATTTGATTATTTTTTAGCTTTTTATGCACAGAAAAAACTCAGCAATCACACAGTATTTCATGTTGTCCTTATGAATCGTGTGTTGACCCACCTTGATCCAGAGGTGGAGGACTGGACGTGGTCAAAAGGTAGAACTGGTCGCACCCTGCAGTGAACCCTGATGTTGCCTCTTAATTCCTGCGGCAAAAAAAGAATGACAGTCGAAGGTCAAACTAACAAGCTACTGTATTACTCTTCATGATGTCTTTTGACACTTAACATCAATCCTCACCACAAGTGCGTTATGGAGTTCTTTCCTCCTCTGCCTCTCTGCCTTGCACTTCTCCCTCTCCTCCTCCAGAGAGCGCTCCAGAGCTGCAACACTTCCTTCCAAGTCTGAGCAGAGACAGCAGAAAGGGATTTGTTAAAGGGATAATAAACCCCCAAATCAAAAATACATATTTTATCTCTTACCTGTCGTACTATTTATCAGTTTAGATTGTTCTGATGTGAGTTTTCAAGTGTTGAAGATATCGGCCGTAGAGATGACTGCCTTCTCACAAATATTCTGGAACTATATGGCACTTGACTTATGGTGCTCAAATCGCCAAAAAAAATACCTTTGAAAACTTAACAGCAATGTCTCTTTCCAGAAATGATGGCCTAGTTACTCAAGATAATCCACAGACCTTGATGTGAGCAATTTCATTCAGGAACTATTTTCTTTCTAAATTTCTTCTTTCTAATTTTCTGTCACTGTCACTGTGCAGAAAGAAGCGTGCATCTACGCATGAGAGGCTCATGCCAAGAGTGAGATGTAAAGATTAGTTAGCTTCGTAGTGCTAGGTGAGCTAGCAGTGGTGCACTGCACTTGGATAGCACTTTTCTAGTCTTGTGACCACTACAAGCTCTTGCACACTACATGTCACATTCACCCATTCACACACACATTCACACACAATGTTGGCCGAGGCTATTGTATAAGATACCACCTGCCACTCAGTAACTATTCACACGCACACACACACTCCAATGATGCAACATCGGGAGCAATTTAGGGTTCAGTATCTTGCCAAAAGATACTTTGACATGTTGCCTGGAGGAGCTGGGGAATGAAACCCTGACCTTCCGATTAGACGACGACCTGCTGTAGCTCTGAGTCACAGCTGCTCCGGCACAGTTCCTTTTGCGTTGTGATACAGTTGGCAGGAGTAGTTTGGTAAAAGTTCAATAGTTCCTACATGAAACTGCTCACAGCAAGATCTGTGGATTAAGAGTTTCCGGGTCATGATTTCTGGAACGAGACGTTGCTGTTGAGTTTCTCAGATGTGTGTTTTTGTTGGGTATTTTTTTGGTTTAGGTACTACAAGCCAAGTGCCGTCTAGTTTCATTATATTAGAGAGAAGGTAGACACCACGACAGCCAGTATCTCCAACACTCAGCAGCTCACACCAAAACATTCTAGACTAATAAATACCACTACAGGTAAGGAAAAAATAACCCAGTTCTAATTAATTTTGTCCATAAAATTAGATATTGTGTGCAACTGCATCTGAGTTTTGGGGGAATCTGGAGTGGTGCAGTAATAAAGCATGTGGCTCAAGGTAAGTAGAAAGCAGTAAAGAGAATGAATGGCTGTCTATAAAAATCAACTCCACAGCCAGAGGCATCTGTTCTCTGGTGTAAATCTTTGAATTTAGGCCAAGTCTTTAATCCTGGTGCACACTTGGCACCAACCACCCTCATTCACGCAGGACAGACTGAGGCATTCAAGAATAGTCTTGGTCGAACATAAATAGAACAGAATAGAGTAAGACTTTTGTGTTTAAAGATTACTTGCAACATAAATTGTTCTCAAAAATTAAAAATAACAGTAACAAAAAGGCACAGGCTGTTTACATTGTAAAATATTTCTGTACTTTAAAGACTTTAGAACATTAACTCGCTGCTGTGTGCCTGTAAATTATTAATTAATTGAAATTTAATTGATGGTTTATTTTTTTGGCATGTTACCAGCAAACTCTGGTATAAGATAAAACTAGAAGTACCATCTTGTGGTTATATGCCTCTGCCAAACAGTCAAGTTGCAGTTTACAACCATGACTTTGCATACTTGTATAATGTGTGTAGTGAAGACTGATACAGAGGACTGATAGAGAGCTGTGTTGCATCGTACAAAAACAACCACCTAAAGCTGCAAAGTTGTAGCCATGACAATTAAGTATCTGACCAAATGTCTCCTCTTCTGTTCCTGAGTTGTGGCGTTGGATAACGGCCAGAAACCACAATGATGTCACAGTGAAGTTGACATTTGACCTTTTGGATATAAAATGCTATCAATTCATTATTTTATCCTGTTAGACATTTGTGTGAAGTTTTGTCATAATTAGCCTATGCATTCTTGAGTTATAGCCAAAAAAATGTTTTGTGTCATAGTGACCTTTGACGACCAAAATGTATTCAGTTTATGGTTGAGTCCAAGTGAACATTTGTAATAAATTTGATGAAAGTCGTCAAAGGCCTTCACGAGATATAACATTCACAAAAATGGGACGGACGCATAAAAACAGTTTATCGACTAATATTACCTCAAAAAATACGACAAACAGACAAAGGATTTGTAATGATGCATATTATATCAAATTTAGGACAGATATTTACTTTAATAGCCCGGCAGATGGTTGACTCACCCACAGCACAACCAGCACAGCTCTATAAATCATCATTACACCAAAGCTTGTGTGTGAAATATAAAGTTAAAATCAATTAACAGCCCTACAATGTAACAAATATTTATGAGCAAGTAATGAACGAAATGTAACATAAATGCAATTTAAGAAAAACGTCACAGTGGTTCAAATTACAACCCAGATAGGTTGATACTAACAGGAAAGACAACATTTTGAAGATAGTGAAGATAAGTAGGTATATTTTCACATTGACCATAAAAGGCTACAAAAAGCGATTTTGTGCAGAAGAGATTGCAACAGCAAGTGCAACACGTGCCCAGGTGGGTCAGTTTTAACCAGTCACCTGAGCCATGGTGACTAGCTGACTGAATTAGAACAAAACAGTCAACCTTGGACGACCTGAGAGGGGCGGAGTGAGAGAGGAGAGGGGAGGGACTGTGAGAGAGGATTACCAGCCAACGCATACTAATCAAGATACAGCCAGCACAAAACGTGTAAATCACTTTAGTATGCAGAGGGACACTGAGACGATGAATGAGTGAACAGAACAGACAAGTTAATAGAAGTGACGGGTAGAAGATGTAACACCAGAAAGATGAGATACATTTTTTTCTTTTAAATGATGTCCTCAAAGACACTTTACGATTAAATCTGACAGTTTGAAACCTCCTCTGTGGTTTACAGTTCTTGGTAGAATCTGAGTCGACTGAGCAGCATACAAAAGCTGAGCAGATGCTGGTGCAGAGTCTTTTAAGGATAATAAGTTAATTTGTTGCAACAGCCACTGTTCAGCCCACAGGACAAAATACTAAACACATACTAAACTTTAACAAACTACTACTATGAAAACTTACATGGAGAATATGTGCATTTGGAGCATATAGACACATATAAATAGTATTGGCTGATTATTATTTGAATTATTAGACTCCTTAATGCTGTTAGTGGCATCAGTCCCAATAATCCTTTCAGGTGAACTCTGCAGACCAGTCCAGCTGTCAAGTGTGGTCAAAACGAAATACAGTAACCTATGCAATGCCACAGTGTCCCTTTTAAATGTATTGCAGAAAAGTAACACAATGCCTGTTTTTATGTGTTGATGGTTGTGGGAACAAAAAACGCAGTTTGAACGGGTTTCAGTCACACATTTTTTGCACTTAACAGTATGAATGTAACAATATTGATAACACAGTGTATTTTAGACATATTGAGCTGATCTGGAAAATCCAGGATTAAACAAAAATATACAATCTTGCCAAAATGTATGCCATATGCATAAACACAGCCAAAATTATCAAAAACATGAAGAACAAAAAGGGCATCAAATGCACCAAACAGTCCTGAAGGGTTAAAGCTCTGATCCAAAGATTTGCACTTTTAAATTTTTAACTACCGCAGATCAGTTTTATGGACAGAGTGTAAGTGCCTTAAGATGCTGCTTTTCTGATAGCTGCCTGCTCACCACAGCTCACTGCACCCCGACTCCACCATGACGCCCAAATTTGGAATTCCAAAATCCAAGCACTTGGCAAGATGACAACAAATAGTCCCCATAACTCCCAGCCTCAAGGAAGTTTTTTCAGAATCATTAACTAAGGATGATGCCAAAGATGTTGCATCTATGTTAACTTATGGTGACACACGCTCACATACTTACTTTGAACTTTGTCTCCATGGTGACAATTTAGAGAACAGCTGGCTTGTGCTAGTTTTTCCAGCAGCTGCTTGCTCTGCTGCTCGAGCTCAGTGGAAAAACTTAAATACGCTGCAAAAAGTTCACTCAAATCCTGCTTTACAGCCTGCCGCAAACACAGAGAGAGGAAAAATTAAAATTGCAGTGTTTTGTGTGTGGGTCTTTCTGAGTTTCGAAACTACTTGCCTTTCTTGACTTTGAATGCTATTTAGTGAAACATCTCAACAAAACCCACTCATTTCAATGCATTTGTACCTGGACCTCAGAGAGCAGTTTGGCGAGGGCGGACCGTGTTATCTTCTGTGCACTCCTGTGGTGCTCATGATCCAGGGCCTTCGTTTCCTCTTCATTGTCGCGACGGATTTTCCCAAGACACTGTAAAGGACGTGACATCAACATACTTATTCTGCACCACTTCATTATTTCTTAATACCAGCTACTAATTGACTAGCAGCTAAAATAAGATTTCCCCCCACTTATATGATGTAATGCATAATTGAATTTAACTGATTTTTTAATAATAATATGCAAGTTTGTTTGTTCAATTACTGAGCAGTAGGAGAAAGCAAAATTTCCCCAGTTGATAGTATGCTCTAATGAGCCATACAGCACACAAAATGTTGAGAGACAGTGGGGACTCCAAAACCCATACAGAAACAGACGACACTAAATTATTAGCAATTGTGTTATTCAGTTTTGTAGCATCCTGTTTTGAATTATCAGGGACTAATTACTTGTTCTTCAGGAAGTGAATTTACAATAATGATCAGCTTAAGCCTGTAAGTGAATGTATGGCTGCTCACCTACATTCATTTTTGGTTGAACGGAAAAGACACACGAATAACCAGTGAAATTAATGATGCACAATATCAGGACCCTGGAACCGTCTTTCTTAGCAGGGGTCGACTGATAATGGTTTTTCAGGGTAGATGCCAATTATTAATAGTCAATGAAACCAATAACCGATATTTGAAACCGATATGCATTTACAATAAAACTGAAAAAAAATTCTGTCAATAATTAGAATTTAGAATATAACAAACTCCAAAAAAAAACCTTTGTTTAAATGTCCTTAGCAAATGTTAAATCAAAACTGAGATGTTCAACATCATATACAGAAAGTTCCCAGCAACTTTTTTAATTTTTTATTTTATAAAGTCAAGGGAAAATTTAAATAGAAAATGAATGAATAAAAATATCTCCCTGAGTTTTTACAAAGTAAAAGTTACTCCCATGCTGGCACTTAATTTTATCGGTGATCATTAAAATAAAACACCGATACAGATAATCTCAAAATGCCAAACATTGGCCCCAGGTGACAATGACCCATTAAAAAATGATGGCCCAAAAAATAGCAACATATGAGTAGAAAGTTACAAAAATAACTTTAGTAAGTAATAATTCACCAGAATTAAAAAAAAAAAAAAAAAAATAAGTAATATACAAGAATAAAACAAAAATCCCCCCAAAACCTACCAAAAAAAATCTAAAAATTAAATAAAAAATTAATGATTTATTTCGGTAAAATGTTTTTAAAGACATAATTTGTATTCAACATTTCCCTGTTTTTTTGGAGAATTTTCTAATTTTCTTCTTTCTTTTTGTGCGACATTTCTTGCCAACTTGCTCATTGCCTTTTTCCCCGTGTCTCCTAAAAAAATCCAGCCAGTTTTTATTCTTATAGCACAGGTTGTTTATTTGACTATTCAGGTTCAGCTGATCTTCACTGTCCATCAGCTATAATCATCAGACATTGAGTGGTGCTCTCTGATACATCTTCAAATGAAATGTGATCCAACCTCTTCATATTAAAAAAGTCATTCACACAAAAGCTGCCTTGAGCAACTGTAAGTGTATAAGGTTAAGTAAGGTTAAGGAATAAATATAACAGAATCTAATATGCTCATCCATAAGAGAGCACAACAGAGTAAACACGGATTCCCACAGTCCAGTGTTTAAGCCTGTAAGTCATGAATGGCACAAATCTTCTTACCTCGGCAAGCCTTAAATGAAGAATAGCATTCTCTGTCTCCAGTTCCAGTATTCGCTCCTCTTTACTCTGAAAACACAGTGAAACATAACAGTCTGGGTTACATCTCATATACCTGAGTGGAGAATTATTTGGAAAACATCAATGGAGAAAATACAACTCTCTGAACAATCTCTAATAAACTAAAAGTAATCTAAAAGTTAACTAAAAGCATCCGCGAGTCAAATGATTTACCCTCAGTTTGTGCTCCAGCAGGTGAACCTGATGCGCAAATATTTGGTCACGGTTTATAAAAAGAGGCATTTTAACTTAAAGAAAATGAGCTAGCAGAGATGAGAATGGACAGCCTCGTCCGTTTCTTTTACCTCACAGCTGATCAAGTCGTGTCCTCTCAGCTGTATAATCCGATTAACGGTCAACAACAGCTCTGTCAACTCTGCTCACCTGACTGCTGCTCAGGGGGAGGAGGGTGGCAGTTCACATTGCAATGTTTATATATATAAGGTCAGGGACTATTCTTTATTCATCAGAGGCAGAAGCGTTAGTTTCATGTGATGTATCCAAAGACCATCAGACCATCGAAAATTGGAAATCAAACAATAATTTCTGCTTTTACAGTTTCTGGCTACGATAAATTGTATAATTTTGGTAATTTGGTAAATCGGTGGTAAAATAAATACAAAATACAACCATTTAAATATTTATACCCCTACCTTAAGCCAAAATAAAAAAAACATAGCTCCCTCCCCAGTGATTGGAAATGATTTGACATGCCGCCCCTTTGTTGCACCACCAACTTCTATCTCATAAATAATGAACAGTCCTTTAGTATGACCATTTTTTTAGCTTCTGAGAGCAAAATACCAAAAAAATCTGATTAAAAGTGGCAGTTTGGCTGCATTGTCAAAAACTGATTATTCTGGTCCTCTGGAGCTACAATATTCACAGACTTCACATCTATGTGACTTAAAGCATAACCGTTTTTAAATACTATTAAGTTTATGAAGTCCACTCATTTATTAATCACTTTCACAAAATGATGGCAAGTCGGTGACATGTGTCTCATTTCCCAGAGAGAACCGAGAAATGACTTTCTAGTTGAAAAGTGAGTGATATTAAGTAGACTATGACTAGTCAGAATATTTATATTAATTCAGTATAAATATATCCACTCTTTTCAACTACCTAAAATGCGATCGCATCTATGAGTCACTAATGACACATTTGTTTTGCAAGTTATTATAGAAAGGCGTCCACTGCATGTAGCCTAATGTTTCTTAATATGTGATTAAAAGAGAGATCTAAAAGCTGTCAGCTGCCAACAAGAAGCTTTAGGACATTGTGGAGGCAGAGGTTGTCCCTGTCAAATAAAGAAATAACACTTCTTATTGTAGCCTCATTCACATAAGCAAATACAGGTACGAAGTATAAATTGTGGTTAAGACATAAGTAGCATGGTAAAGAGATGATGGTGTAGAGGATCAGACACTGCGCCTGTTATCGGTTGTGGGGGTTTTGAACATCATTCTACCACCGACCATAGTCGGAAATTATTTTCAATGACAAACAAAAGCAAACTGTGTTGTGTCTAACAGAAAATGTAGAAACTTTTTATATATTAACAAAGTTCATATATTGTCATATTATTTGCTTTATCCTCTTATAATAGCGCAGACCTACAATATGCAATATTTGATGTATGTGGGCAGAGAAGATCACTCAGATAAATGACAGACTGTGAAGTGACATGTTATCTTTCATATTGATCCGCCTAAGAGAACCATCGGGCATCCAAAGGGGTCTGATCACCCTCTCATGATGCTACAGCCTTTAATAAATTTAATTAACAACTTGATTAAAAAAAAAAGGACTCGCTGTGTCTCTCCTCAGTCGGCAGGTGATCAGTCTCAAGCTCAGAGGAAGCAAACCTGCAGCCAGCAGGTTTGCTTCATGGAGCATGTTGCCATAGTAACTGACTCAGGGTGACACTAAGCTGGCTTTGTGAATCTGAAAACTCAGAGTTTCCCTAATTTCAGGCTCAACATACTCAGAGTTTCTACTAAACCCGCTTTCTGAAATAAGGCCCAGCACACAGGTGTTGTTTATGTGTATCGTTGCACAGATAGAGGGCAGCAACGCCTCCGAAGAGAGGTTTGTTAAGAGCAAATGAAGAAGAACAAGCAGGAAAAAAAACACTTCCGCATAGTAAGATTATCAGCGAGGCTGCATGAAGTAGATTTAGTGTCATAATGGCTAAATTTAAAGACAAAAGACGAGAGAAAGTCAGTGTCGCCACTGAGGTAAGACATTTACTTCAGCTAGCTAATGTTAGCTAGCGAGCGGGTTAGTGCGTTAGCTTGTGAGTGTTACTGCATCTCGACATGACCCTTGGTTACTTAAACAAAATTAATTCGTCCACTGTTATATCTGGCGACGTTAATTATGTCGGTTCATGCTCCGTAACTATTATTTTGGCTGTTATATCTCACCTGTTAATATTGTAGATTGACCGTTTGGAGGAGCGACGGGCACGTTGCCAAGACAACCTGGAGAGAGCTGAGTTCAGGAGCAGGAAGGAGAAGCTGTCTGAAAAGGAGAGGTGAGGGTGATGATGGAGGTGGTGACCAATAAAAACACGATCAAACATGAAATACAACATCAATGGATAACTTTCTGTCTTTGTCCAGAGAGTAAAACTGCTCCTGTCTATGTTTTTCTCTCTCTGCTTTGCAGGCAGGAACTGGAAGATGAAATGACCATCATTAATGAGAGGGTGCAGAAGTTAGGTAAGTCTGCATTTATAAAGTGTTAATTCATACTGTGCAAATCACTGTAGATATATGCAAGAATATTCTTCATGTAATATTGACATGGTGGCCCTCTAGGTGTGTTACATTGGTGTGTGAGTGTGCGTCTATGGGTGAATGAGTGGCAAAATTGTAAAGTGTTTTATTGGTGTCGACCAAAATTTGATACTGATACCAATTTTTGGTACTTAATGGGACTGATAACCAATATTTGGAACTAATACACATTTACAATAAAAATGAAAATATTTCTGTCAAAATTTAGAATTTATAATGAAACAATCCCTAACACAAAACTTTGCTTAACTTTCAACATCATATACAGCAAGTTTGCTGCGACCTTTTTTGTACAGTTCAGAAAATTTTAAATTCAAAAGTCCCTTTACCATTTATATTGCCACATACGTACTTGCATATCAGGTAAGGCAAGTTTGATTATATATAGCATATTTCAGCAACAAGGCAGCTCAAATCGCTCCATAAAAAAACAGCAAAAGCATCAAGACAAAGTGCAAAAGGAGCACATTATAAAAGACCGTTTGAATGCAATTTTTAAAAAAAAAATAGCGAGAGGATCTATGATAAAAACAAACTAAAATATTACTAAGACAGGTATAAACTACAAAAATAACTGAGAGTTGCAGTGGACCTGCAGTTTTCTGGGACTTTGTTCCAGATATGTGGTACATTAAACACTGCTTTCCCATGTTTAGTCTTGACCCTGGAGATAGTTTGGATGAGTTTAGATAAATAACATTTTATTACACAGGAAAGGCTTTTTTTATTTAGTCGTAGAAGTGATCTTAGTTACAAAGTTTTGATAGCAACCCTGTTTAATGTTATTATAGTCTGTTACAGGGTTACTCAGTTAGCCATGCTTCCCCTTTTGCAAAATGACAATAATATATAAGATTAATAAACATTTACATGTCCATAACTTATCTTTCTCTGATGTGTTGTGTTTTTTAATTAACTGGATTAGGATTTGGTATGAGGTAGCAATTGTTGCAACACATCAGTCCATTTTTCATCGCCTGCTTTCAACCATTCATTGTTTTCTGTAATTTTTGCCAATATAAAAACCAGTCCCAACATCCCCGCACAGGTCAGATGTACACAGGGACGTTTCTAGGATTTGAGGACATTAGTCAGCAGGTGGGGGGATCCTTTCCTCCTCCTTTTATTTTTTTAGAAACAAGCTCTATTTTGATGCTTTTTAAGAAACCCCACTTTATTAAATTCAAATTACAAAAAAAAGTCCTAGTGTGAATTGGTTTATTTTTTTATTAGAAAATGTTTGATGTGCCCCTGTCCCTGGTTGGATTTGGCCCATGACCGTAAGTCTATTACTATACATTTAGTCTGCCCTGTAAGTTTCATTCCCTCATGAGGTTTTATCTTTAATGGAAACTGATGACTTAAATCAGTTTTATTTCTCATTTCTAGACAAAGAGCTGGAGACGTTACGAGGAGAGAATCGGAAGAACATGCTGTTGTCAGTCGCTCTGCTGGTTATCAGCGCTCTCTTCTACTACGTCTTTATTTACAGCGAAGAGGACTCCTGATACCACCTGCCATCTAAAGGCGACCTAATGCTCTTAGAAGAACAAAAACCTCAGGACCTTGTTGTCGTGAGATCAAAAGGCCAGGATTGTAGGCACAAGGATTAAACACGAGAGGAGCTGTGATGATGAAATACTTGAGTCCTCCCTCTAGATGGCATCATCGTCATTGTGTTAATTTCTGATGGACACCATAATGGGTTTAACCTGCACAGCCAGGACAGCTTTTTGGACTAGATTAACACACATATGAGATAATATTAAAATAAAATGAATATTTTTTGTCTTTTTCTCAGCTTGTGTATAGTCACAGTCTATATTTCCATCACTATATAAAGACCTTACTGTTTATTATGACATTCAACATGAAGAATTTCAAACAGTTTGTCCATTAAATGAATGTTTAAATATAAAGTTTGCCTTATGCTACAAATAACGCCAAAGTAATATTGCTATATTTTATACAAAATGTTGAAGATATGCTTCGTGAAATGGTGCCGATCAAGTCTGCTTTTGTTTTTCAGTCACATGTAAATAAATGTGTGATGATGCATGGTACACATGTCATGTTTGTATGCTTTGTTTGACACAAAACAGAGAACCTGAAGAATGTATTTTTTGTTTTGATGCATCTATCTCCTAATAAAAGCTGAAATATTGCAAACATCCACTAATTTTTTTGAAATACACTTAAAAACAAATGGTATGTAAGGCTTCAGCCACAAATGTTTTGTAAACATCTAAATATAAAGGGTTTTTTTTCCCAAAGAAGGAACAGGCCTAATAATACATTTCAAAGAATCCCCAAATTTAATAACCTGTCGCTCTTTTCATGCTTGTACTTGAACAAATGTACATAGTTGCATTCCACAACTGTTAACATATATACCTAAATTTAACTTTTTTTCCTACTCGAGTCAATATTGTTTTAATTATACTGTTTGTACTCTGTTCTTAATAATAATTACTAACGACTACTAATATTTTTCCCATCACAATACATTATCTTAAAAGTAAAATAATGAAATAAAAAAGTAAATAATAAATAAATAAGGGTAAATAAAGTTGCAGAGTGCCTAAAAAGAAGGAGAAAAAGGAAGGACCCCCCCAGACTAGTATACCAATTTTGGCAGCGTATTTAATGGAATGTTTTTACTTCATAGGCTCTTTCTCTGCAGGAGATTGGTATTTAAAAAATGTACTTTTTATTTATAAATGTATCTTGTAAGAATAGTTCATAGTTATAATAGAGGCCCAAATTTGCCACAGTTGTATTTGTCTTTTTTCAAAGAGATTTTCCTCCAATAAACTAGACCAACAAATAACTGAAGATTTAACATGTTGGAAGACATCAGCACTCAGTGGGTGAGATGTTCTGACTGGGAGGTTTATTGTTTGACGCTAGATAAAGAGGAGGTGTAATTCTTCACCCTGTGACAGTCCTGGTGTGAAGTGGTGCTCGGGGGCACTCTGAGGACAACACTGTAAGAAGTCTAACAGCCTGCTCTCTATTCTCAGTGTATTTTTGAAAAAAACAACTAAAACACAGTTTCTGTTATTGACTCTCATCACTTTATAAACGGTGTACTTACGGACCCAGGATTCAGAATCCTTTCAGCGTGTCTCCTCTCCATTAGCTATGGTCCCACTCAGGGCTGAAATAATGGGTGAAATAATGATCATGTTTCTTTGACCTAGATTCTCAAACTGTGTCAATTTCAGGCAAACGTGTGAAAATAGTAAATCAATGACTTTTATCCCGTTATCTCTTACATGTTTTGTCACCCGACCCTTCTCCCAGACTGTAATACACAAGTATACCTTCTATCTATCAGTACACCTTTTCCACATAAAACCTGCAGTTTTCAGTTTTGGTGCAATTTAGATGATTGTTCTCATAGAGATTTTGAATAAAAGTATGAATTAGGGCTGCACAATATGAGGAAGGTATGCAGTAACACTGTTAAATATCACAACAACAATATCATGTGCGAAAAGTAAATACATACTAAAGTGTATTCAGTGCTGCATTTCCGCTGTTTAAGTATACCACTAAAATACAACAAATTGATTGCTAAATTTAAAATGATATATATTTATATATATATTATATATTTCCAACATTCTTTGATTGAAGAAAATATACTGATCACAAGTTGGTCCATTAAAATAAATGAAAGTCGCATATGTAATTGAGTTATCCACTGACATTTTCTTTCAACTAACTCAAAAAAATCCCTGAATACAATATCACAGTCTTTTGCAATACATTTTGGGCGCAACTGACAATAAAAAAGCCACATATTGTGCAGCCCTAGAATAGATAATTTAATTACATTATTTGTCCCCAGTCGGACAATTATGCAACAGTTGAATGCATACACTTGGCACATAAAACACAAGGCACACTAAGACCAACATAAATACACAATAAAAATACTAAGTCAATTAAAAAGACTTTTACACATGTTTAAAAAAGGTTTTGCACACTTACATCCATGCAGTGTTTCACTTTAGTCTGTCAGAGCATACATGAGTCAACAATGAACAGGCAGGGAGAAGTCACCAGTTTCAGTTTAATCATTGGCAGTATGCAACACACCTTTGCATAGCCCTGGTGTCAGAAGCTCCACCTCCTGGGAATTGTAGTTTTTCAGTACTTGATGGCATACTCTGAGGCATTCAGATGGAAGCCATCCTTATAATAAAATAACAAGATACATTCAAGGGTGCAATAGAAATAAATACAGAAAAACATATATAATCAAGAAGCACCTATAATTATCTTATAATTATACCTATAATTATATGAAAACATTTTCATCAAATAGTAAATGGGGCTTTGAGTGAAATCAGGCAGAGTGCCATCATGAGCCATCGTCCTGCACATTAAAAAAGATTAAATATTAAATTAAAAAATGTTTTAACCCATTTGCAAGGAACCACCTTTCCCTTGCAACCCAAATGCCAAAAACAGAGTTAATTATTATTATTTATTTACAATTCTGAAAACAATGGATACTTTACATTTGTAAGTTACGAAGCGGCTACATTAAAACTACTACTGTGGAGTTAGGCTTAGGCAAAAAAATCTAGTCAGGTGGACCTTAATGGTACTTGATGATTTTTTGTAGAGTACATTTGGACTAACAGTGTGAGGGATGTGGCCGTTTCAAAATTACTTGTTTGGTCTTAATTGCAGCGCCTTTGTCAGGCTATTTTAAGTCATATTTTTGAAGCAGCATTTGGTCACAGCTCTTAATCATTGGTGAAAATGTCATGCATCTGCAATGCTCCATGTCAGTGGAATTTGCAGAAACGTACGGGAAGAAACATGATGATAAAAAGTAGAAAGATTATCACATTTAATTCTGTCCCGTGTCTAAAGATCCCTGGTGTATGAAGACGGTCAAAGTAATTTTATAATTGTAGCCTTCTCTATCTACTGATTATAGAAGTGTTTTCCAGTGTTACATTCAAAAATATGTCATCATTTTCTGTCAACAAATCTATTAAAATGATCAAAAACAACAGTATTAGTCAATTGGTGGCTGTGCAGTACTCCGCCCCATGCCATCTGTTCTTGATAGTAGAATTAATTAACTGTTGTCTTCTTGTCTTTGGGATTTGTAGACAATAAAAGAAATAAGGACTAGACTTATCCTTTAGTTAAAATAATTTCAGGCCCTTTTCTTTTAATGCAGGTGGTGACCTTTAGTTGTGATGAGAAATCAGTAAAATATATTACAGGACAGCCCAACAAATAAGTGTTTGTTTGCCCTCCCTCCTACACACTCTATTATCACTAACACCGTCCACAGCACGCCTACACACCCTCAATCTCTCATCCCCACATTAAGCAAATGTAAACAGTCTATTATGCAACACTTCTGTGGGATTTAAAAAATCATTATGGCCCCTGAACACGTTTAAATATTCATTTTCACGTTGTGGCTGCTCATTGACAAACATATCAAACTAGATATGTTAAAAAAAGTCACATAATAGATGGAATATTTTGTTAAGTAGGTACGTTTCTTTAGTGCTTATGTTAAATTCTAAATTCTTTTGAATTTGAAGCATTTGATTTAATGAAGCCAGTTTCTATACAATTAAACAACTGACAAATGATTGTGGGAAAAGCAAAAAATAAATTAAATTAAAATAAAATAAAATAGTGAGTCTTATTAGTCTTATGTCTGGTCAATTCTTCACTGCTTTTCCTAAAAATATATAAAAGCAACAGTCCCTTTGCTGATAAACTACTTCTGCACAGGACAGATTAAGTGGCCTCAAGTTATGAAACTACAGGACATATTGTATTCTTTTTTTCAGAACAGGTCTGTCTGAGCCACAAAATGCCAGATGTCAGTTTATATTCTTTCGGTCCTGAAGCAGAAGGATGTTTGAGCTCACCCTCTGCAGGTGGAGGTTCAGTGTCGGCGCACTGGTCAGATGTCATTATGTAAGTTAAGTCACCTTTTCAAGTATTGAACCTTCCTTACTACCCTTTTGGGGAAGTTCACTTGAGCCAAATTACGTAACAAAGGTTTTATATCAAATGTTTGTTATTGTTTTTTTTTTCTTCCATATTTATCATTTACAAACAAATTAATAAAAGGGCTAGCACCAACCTTTCACCTCTGCCTTTTAAAACCACATGTCCCCCCCAAAAGTCATTGAGTTCTGCAGACCAGGGATAACATTTCTCTGTAGGCCAAAGTTCCCTTTTTCCATTCGATTTTGGATTAATTAAAAAATAAAGTCTGTGGCACATAAGTGTTTATGATACTTACAAGTTTTGTTCAGCAAGATAATCTCCATAAATGAGCATAAATAAAATTGCCAGAAATGAAGAGCTAACATCACCACAGTTTTAGGACTTATTCCTGTGGCACTCTCTATCACGAATTTTGCCAGATAGAAAGCTTAATATTTGCCTCTGAAAAGTACTAGAGTACTCAAGTAAAGAAACTCAGTTTTTTAGGCCTAATTATGCAAAATATTTGAGTAAATACAAATAGTCGGGCTACATTTCACCTCCAATATTTGGGGTCTAGTTGTGGTCACATGACGCAAATATTTATGAGAGTTGCTTTGTTGCCTGTAAATTTAAAGTTTTGTCCTTTTTTAGTTTCCTGCTGAGATTTTATTTGTCTTAATTTAATCAGTGACTATCCTGGACTTAATGGAGAAAAAAGTCATCTTAGATAACTCTGACACTCTCACAATTACAGCATCAAATCTCATACTCACCTGTCACTATGACTCATCATTTTGTCCTAGTACAACTGTATTTTCAGACTGAAATCGCTCCTGCTATCGTGCTCATGCTCCATGTTCATAGTTACATTTTATGCATTAACCCAGCTGACATCAAGAGTGACATATAAATGTGTTTTAAGTCTATTACTTTAAAATTGGCAGCATTAAAAGCAGCAAATAGTAAGGAAGTAAATAACCACACTCAGATTATGATGCAAGACACTTTCCTGACTCCTTAGGCTGGTCATGGCTGAATTTATCTCATCCGCACCAAATTTCTACGTCACCACTGCAGTCAGAGTGGTGATAAATAACCTAATCAGTAAATAGGTGATTCTCTCTAAAAGAGGATGATACAGAGTCATGTGGAGGGAGATGATGGGAAAGTGATGTCAGGTGACATGGACGATGGGGAGTTAATGTGTTACAGAAGTGCCTCTAAAGAGTTGAGTTGTGAAGCTATGACGGTCACACTAGTCTCTACCGGGTGAGATGGGAAAGTTCATTGAGCGTGAGGGAAAGTAGAGGAGCATCAGACACGGTAAGCTGATGTTAAGTAACAGGGCTGAATGAAGGTGTGAGTAATGGAGAGCCTGCAGAAGTACAGAAGTAAGCGAACTGGCTGCAGACATGCTCAGTTGTGCACCAGAACTTTTATCTGCCTTCTCATTATCTCACAGGTCATGTTGACCTGTTTCTCTCAGCAGCGCATTAAAGGCATCTCATTCAGCATGATATTGTCACTCCTCGCCTCAGTTTGCTACAATGAACTTGTTAAAAAAAAACAACTTAAGGCATAGCTGTGCCCCTGGGATATCAAAATAATAATATTCTTAATATTTTTTGTCACTTTGACCTGGTTGTGGAAATTGAGGCAAAATAAGAGTTAAATTGTCAAATAAACCCAGAATGTGTTTGATTTTTGATTGCCCACTTCCCTTTGTGATTGTCTCCTTAAGGCAGAGGCATTTTTTGTTTGTTTGTTTGTTTTGTTAACAACTCAGGATCCCAAAGCGCTCCCCTCTTTCACTTATGAAATGTGAAAATTACAAATTGTTGTACAATTCGGCAGAAGATTTTCATTCCCTCCCACTTTTACCCTTTAGAAAGTGAGAAGCAGTGAAATAGTCAAGATATAGTTGACAAGGACCATTTTGACAGAACAGAAGCTAATCCATCAAGGATGCAGGTTTTGTTTCATTATTGGGAGGGACACCTATGTAATTAACCACTGGAGTCAGAGTCCTTCACTGTCTGCATGCAGGCATGTGAGGAGGCTCCCGGGTGTCTGTGGGTTCAGATATCGCAAAATCAAGACCTTGTTGATGTCTATGCTACAATTATAATAGTATTACACTTGGAGCTATAAATTATGTGAATTATTTGAATTTGTTTTTGTTTTATTAGTTTTCTTGCAGTGACACTCAATTTAAAGCCTGTGGGCCAAATCTGTCCCAAATTGGGTCCTGGGTGGCCCGCCAACCATTTTCACAATTACAGTGTGATAATGTGATCCACACTGGGAATTGTTTTTGTACTTTTAGTATACATAAGGTTAGGTATTAAACAGCATCAAAATAGAGCTTGTTTATATCAAAAAAGTGTCACTGAAGGATCCCCCATACCCAAAGACAGAGGTCCTAGTTAAGCCTGTAATTTCCTAAAATCCTAGAAATGTCCTAATATCCTAGAAATGTCCTAAAATTCTAGAAACATTGAAAAAATAAATTTTAAAAAAGTCCTACAATTTTGGAATCATCCTAATATCTTAGAAATGTCCTGAAATCCTAGAACCATCCTAAAATGCCACAAATGCCCTTAAATCCTTGAGACATGTATGGGGCTGCTGCGACTGACTCCTCAATGACTCCTCTCATTTTGCAGAAGTAAGTTGAGTATCTCTGTCCTACACATTTGGAAGACGTTTCAAGTCTGCAACCTTGGCACTAGATGCCATTAAATTCCCACACACTGGACCTTTAAGAGAGGTTAGATTTTGTCTACAAATCAGTGGAGAAATGAACAAAAGCAAAGAAATGTGTTTCCTGCTGTGCGATCAACAGCTTTTACCTTCTTTGAACGCATCTCTGATAAAAGGTGACTTTCTGTGTTGCTGTTCATAACTCTTATTAAGCTCACTGTACCTTGAAAAAAGTCTCTTTCCTCACCCACACTCGCCATGTCACAGTGTTTTTCTGAGAAGTTAATGTCCCCTGGGTCAGGTTAAGGGCTGCTTTCTCTCTCTCTCATGCACGCGCGCACACAGACACACACACACACAGGCAGCACATGCACTGCACACCCACCCACATTCTGGTAAATTACCCATGACGAATCCTAGTAGGTTCCAGGCTACTAACAAGTACACTCATACAGTACAATCCTGTGCCAACACGTGCACACACACGCTCTCTCATACACACTCTCTCTCTTTCACAGACACACACACACACACACACACACACACACACTAGTGTTTGAACAGGCTGCAGGCAGAGGGACGAACAAATGACGATAGCTTTTATTGCAAACCAGATTTTATGTAGCTGATGTGGGCTTGTCTCTGCCTTTCCAAGAGATAAAGCGTGTGTTTGTGTCCATGCTTGTGTGAATGTGTGTGTGTGTGTGTGTGTGTGTGTGTGTGTGTGTCTGTTTGTGTGTGTGTCTAGTGTCTAATCATCTCTATGTAGGCGGTTCCAAGGTTTTCCCTGGTCACCACTGTGCTCGCCATGGGGAGCACGATCAGAAATTACTGCCACTATTGATTTTCTTTTTCTTCTACCGCCTGTATCTCAAACATTCCTAGGACGCCACTTTCATATGAATATGAAATGACGATCGGGGGGAGCAAAAACCAGCAATTACGGTGATTACGTAATCAATAACACCAAAGCCTTTTCCATCGAGCTTATGTCTAACTGAGCAATAGTAATGTTTCTATGGAGAGTGTTTGCTACACCGCTGTAATTAATGTTATTAATGGGGGAATCATTCGACTGTGTACTTTGGTAATTGCCTGGAGAGCTGTTCAGGTCTGCACTGATCAAGCATTACATAATTCAAACACTGCCACCAGCCCATATTTAGTCTAATGGATTTGATATCAAAGGAAAGGTGAATTTCAGAGTTGTTAATATTAACCTACATAACAATAAAAATTCCACTTTGCTGCTGAGAGGAGACGACACACACTCATACATATAGTTTATGACTTTTGGTTATGAAAAAACTGTTATTTTTGTTTACACTTTAAGTCAGATATCAGACATACCTTCCTGATAATGCTGAAATGTAAATAATGCTACTGAAATGATGCTCTTGTGATGCCAATAGATTCAAGTAAATAAATACAAGTGTGAAGGCATGAAAGAAAGTTAAAAAAGACATGTCTTTATTACCTTCAGAGGTCTAAGGCAGTAAGTTTTGTGCATCTACTGATGTAATTATTTACTGTGAGTTGAGTTAGTTCAAATTCTTCACAAATTTTTGAGGAGCCATTCATTACACCCAGTGATTTAGAGAGGCTAATGGAATAAGTGGTATCACATTTATATTCAAGGAGTCATAATTCTTGTATCTGAACAATTACAGACAATTTTTTTAAAAAATCAGACACGTTATAGTGCTTTAGGAAATCATAATATGAGGCTCTACTGTTAGCATAATTTTTTAGAAAGTCTTATTTTGAACACTGTTTATTTTAGATACACAGTGATTATTCTGATGGATGCATCACATCCTGAAATATATGTTTAGTTTAGTTGGAGACTGGTACTGCCTCAGAGACTGTTTCATTGATGTGCTTATTGTGTATGTTTTAGCTAAAAATTAATAATCATTTCAGTTCATAAAATCATTAAAACGTTAATAAATAAAGTGTTAAAAGTTAAAATGTGTCTCAAAGGTACTTGTAAGTGTCTGGTTAAAAAATGGATTGCCTTCAACGTGAGGTCTTTACTTAATGCAGGAAACAGGAAAGTGCCAAAGAGTGCCAAAGATTAATTTCCTGCATTCTGGTGAATTTGCCATTTTTGGCAAAAATTTACTTTAGAATTAAAATTTCTTTTTTGTTGTTGTTGTTGCCAAGATCCTTATTTTTTGGCGGTTGGGGGCAAATGCACAACTTCTAAACATTGAAAAGGTGCAACCTCTCCCCACTCACGTCAGTGTAATTTTTCACAAGGTGTATAATTTCCAACATGTGTATACACAAATCGATAACCTTTTACGTAACATACTACTCGGACAGAGTATGAATTCTTGAAAGCTTGTATGCAGTATAACTAAGTCAATATGTTTCATTTAAGACACTTCATCTTTAAACACTACTGTGGCCTATTCCCGCAAGTTCACTTTCTGAACCCTGTGTACAAACAGGTGGTTGCCCGATTTGGTGGGTGACCATAAGCAACATCTGTTGAGGTTGAGAAAAAAACATGGTGAACAAACATCTCCTGCTCTCACAGCACCCAGGCCTCAGTGTGCAGTCCATTAGTGGCCTCCAGCATGCCTCACCTTTCCCCCACTTTGTGATCGAACTAACCAAGGGCTTCAAAGCTTTCAAAACAGGAGATTATTACCGCTGATAGTCCACATGAGGAGCAAGTGCAGTGACCGTTATATTGGTGTCGTGTGAGAGCTGTTGTTGAGATGCGAGTGAGCTTCCCAACAGGGACAAAACAGGAGCTCTTAAAAAATCCAGCCGTGTGAAAAGAGCCCGGGTGAAGCGGACACACCTGTGAGTGCTGGAAAATACATACGTCAAGGAAGGCATTGTGTCATTATCTCCTGTAAAGGACCAAAATCTCAGGTCCATGATTCATAAACAAATTTGGACCAATACTGTATGAAAGCCACTGCTTATTATACCCAAAGAAACATTCAGACACATGTCCCAAATTAACGTCACATAAATCAGGTATCAAGTGTGTTCTATGGCAGATAATTTCCAGTAAGCACACGACAACCATGTTCAATTTGTAAAAACACTACCCTCCCGAAATTGACAGCCCATGGAGCATCAACCTTAACTATCCCAATTGAAACACGAGCAAGAGTTTGAAATATCTGCATTGACATTTAACTATATATGTGGATGTGTTTTGAGAGCTCAATCCAATAATTCACTTGAGTTTATATTTCAGTAATTACATAAGTATGCTAATGAAGCAATAACATCGTCAGTACCCGTGGGCCGCGTTCACAGACAAATCCACCATATGGCAGGTTAAAGCTGGGAGCAGAAAAGTTATTGCCAGGGAGAACAAAAGAGATGCACAAAAAACATTTTCAAAGTGGCCTTTTAAGGCTTTTGTCTGTGTTCACTTAATTTCTTTTTTGAACAAATTTAACATGTTGCTGTTTATATAAAATAGCGACAAACAGGCCTTTTACAGCAAACTTTTTGACTTAAAGGACAATGTGACAGTGAGCCAGCATGCACAATACCCTGACTCCGAGGCTAAGGCATACACCTGCGCTTTTCCCACTGTGACACGTGTGATGACTCCCGTAGTGTCATCTTGTGGCTGTGTGATTCACCTGTCTGTGCTCTGACTGCAGGCAGCTGAACACCTGAGGATGTTTACAGGTTATTTAAGTTTTGGTGCAGCTGAAAGCTTTCTCTCTGACTGTCTCTCCACTCTAGAAAAACAGCAATAAGTCATCACTAAACTCCCACATTTGGTGGCTAAAAAGCAGCTAGAAAAACAGAGGACTCGCTAAATCACAGCCAGTTTTCTGTTAGTTGTCTACAGTTTGGCAGGGACTACAGGCGAAAAATAGCAACTTCACTACAACCTGGTATCATGCATCTCTCCTTGTTTTATATAAGGTTAATGTTTTATTGTCCACTGTCTCTATCTAAATAAAATTACATTAAATTACATTAGGTGTCACCTCAGAGTGACAAAGTCAGCTTTTATACTTTTTTTTTTTATAAGCGCTCATAGATTACATATGAAATATGCAATGATGTATTTGTGGTTTTCAGCAACATATAATACCAACATCTAATTGTTAGTTCACCTTTTAATTTGGTCTCATTTGGTTTAATTTGATTAGTTGAAACTTCCTTTGTGGAAACCTGGTCATGCTGTGTTGTCGTGGCCACTCGAGCCACATCATAACACATGTCAAATCTTTTCTGTCATATGAGTGAACGTGCAAATAATACATTTTAAATAAAAACGTCTCTAAGAAGATATCAGTGTATGTATCCAGACACACCTGCAGGTCTCCTGGTCTACAGCACTATTCTTGCTCCTGTGTGCCACTCTGATGCTCTCAACGTCTACCTGTTTAAATAGTCCAGCAGATAAACTATTGTGTTTGCTGCTGCTGAGGCTGCAGACAGACTTATTATCATTGCTCTTCTCAGTCTGTCACATGCACGCACATGTGCCTGCAGCTGCTTTGCTCCTGAATCATAATTGTAAATGTTGATGAGACTAACAAAGATAACACAATATTGTAAACAATCTTTTTCAGGAGTGCATCATGTCTTATCAACGCAGCCATATACCAATACCAATAAGGAGTTACATGCTCATCAGCCTTGGAGTCAAGAGCACGTTTGGCTAAATTACCCGCAATCAAAGCAGCTAAGCACACTTGACCACATGGCACATGTTTTCATACATGTATGATGTCTCTCTTCATGTCTGTCTCATTCTCTTCCTCTGTTTCTTCTTTACACGCAGACTGAACAAACAGGATTCAAATGTGTCTAGGTGTAAATTTAAGCTATTTTCCGGGACTTGCTCTCTCAAGGTGCCATTAGCTTCTTCAAACAGACCCACCTGCGCTCTGAAGGAAGAGGCTGGAACGAAGTTAAGAGGATGTAAAAACCAAAAACAAGTCAGGTGTAACGCAAAGACTCTTTCGAGGAAACGTGCTACAGTAAAGACACATGACGCAGCCACAGCTTGATTTCATCTCTTTATTCCTCTTGTAGAAAATGTACATCAAAGACAATACCATACAAAATAGAAAAATGGCACACGGTACTCACAAGTTCAAACGTTTAAACAGGATAAGGGCTATACAATACTGCTTTGGCATTTCAAAAAAACACGGACTAAAGTGCAAGATTTTCCATTCCTTTTCTCATTTAAGTACATTCACAGGTTTGTTTTCACAGGTGTTTCTTGTTCACAGCATTTCCAAAAAAATCTCATCCTTAACTTGTGTTGAGACATAATAAAGTGCAGATACAGTATGCATGAGAGACACGTTTCTAGCATCACAACCTCTTTGTGTTTGTAAAGCATTCACTGTCAACTGTAAGCAGATTGTCAATGGTCACAGGATGGTTTGTCTTTTTGCTCAGTCTTTTTTCACCCCCACACAAACACACACAAACACACAAACACACACACACACACACACACACACACACACACACACACACACACACACACACACACAAAAGAGCCCTAGCACCTGTTTAGACTTCACTGGGTGACCTGGACCGGTAGGCCTTGTTGGCCTGAAAGCAGCCACAGAGAAGCACGTAGAGGGAGCGCTGGATCTCTGCGTTTCTGTAGGCGTAGATGATGGGGTTGATCATGGAGTTGTAGGTGGCTGGCAACAGTGTAGCATAGGTGTACACTGGTGGATACTCCCTCTCACCTACCAGGCAATAGATGGCGAAGGGCAGCCAGCTGGCACCAAACGTCCCCAAGATGATGGCCAAAGTGGAAACCCCCTTCTTAGTGGCGACATAATGTGACGTGGCGAAAAAGTGCTGCTGGAGGGCGATCTGGTGGGCGTGGTGGCACACGATCTTGCAGATCTTGAAGTACAGGGTCAGCATGAGCACGAAGATGACGAAGAAAGAGGTGGCAAGGAGTGTGACGTTGCTCCGGGTCAAAGGGCGGACGATGCTGCAGGAGGCTGGATCGTCCAGGCAGTTCCAGCCGAGCACCGGCAGCAAGCCCAAAAACAGAGACACCCCCCAGGTCCCCAGCAGCATCAGGTGCACGTACTGCAGCGTCTTCTCTGAGAAGTATGTCAGGGCATTGTAGAGGGAGAAGTAACGGTCCACCGTGATGGCCAAAAGGCTGCTGATGGACGCCGTGAAAGAGGCCACCAAGAAGCCAACAGTGATAAGGCTGATAGTCTCAGAGGAGATCACGTACTGGAACACAAAGTTCAGGATTAATCCCATGCCAGCCAGCAGGTCCGCCGTGGCCAGGCTCCCAATCAGCACAAACATGGGACTCCTGAGGGTGGGCGTGTAGAAGATGATTGCTACCACTATGGCGTTTTCACAGGCGATGACAGTGCCGGACATACAGAGCATGATGTCCCACGGGTTGATGGGGAAATCTAATGGAGCGGTAGAGAACTCCAGGCTGCTGTTGTGCTCTGGAGAGTCAGCCTCCATCCACGGGAGAGCCTCTGCAACCACAGGAGTCGCAGAGGAGTCGTTCACCACCAGCGACTCGTTCATATCTCCAAGCAGTCGTCTTTATGTCCTGCAGGCAGAAACAAGTAGATTGGTGTGTTAATGATAATGTGAGGGCAAAAACTAATGTTTCAGTGTCTAGTTCAATGACACTTGAGCAGGATGTCTCCTTGCTAGCAAGTGAAGCTTAAACTGACCTGTAAGTCTACTTAATCACATACCCAAATGTAAAAATCATATAAAAATACATTAATTACCAATGACTTCAGTATAATCAAATGAAATTAAAATAAAGTAGTTGCAAGTTGCAGACTAAAGACATCTGCAGAAAATCTTTTGCAAAAGTTACAAATAAATTCCATCTTTAAAATGATTTTTCTGTCATTTATCTGCTGCACAGCTCACTTTTAATTGTGAATTTGAGCTGCACAGCAGAGGCTGTGGTGACAGAATTATATAAAATATGAGGCTGCTCAATAAGTCTACTTACTAATTGAAACTTAATATAAAAACTTGATTTACCAGTGCCTACAATATGATGAACTGAAATGAAAATAAAGCAGTTGCAGGCTCGGACTATAGACGTTCGTGGAAAATCTGTTGCAAGAGTCATCGAAGACTTACAAGGAAAATCCAACCTAAAACAGACTCATCTACAGTTTGAAGCAGCTCTGTGTTGCTTAGTCATTAGTCAACTTAGTCATTGAAATTCACCAGTACAAAGATTCATATAAAAAGCATATAGTTCAACAACACTTCCAATATGATTGTTTCAAATAAAAACAAAGCTGTCAGTCTTTTGTAGAAATCTGTTGCAGGGGTCATTGCACAAGCTACAAAAATTTGGCTGGATTTTCTTGTGATTTCTTCAAGTATTATATTATATATATTAGATATAATATAATATAATCAATTCTAAAAATATATATATAATATTATATATTATATTTGGTAGTGATTTGAGTTGCCCCGCAGAGACTGTTTTAACAGTTTTGTCTACAATTTTAGGCTTCTTCACGGTGAGTAAAGGCTGAGACAACTTGTATTTCACAAATAAAAGCCCTGCATTTAACCACAACAGTATAGATGGAGTGTATGAATCTTAATTCTCTGCATTAAACTTCTAATGCCCTGATTTTGATTGTAAACATGTTGAAAACAGTCAAATACCATAGAGACTGCACAATTTGTATTATGTTTTCAGGTGGATTTCATCGTGATAGAGAAGCAGCGGCCAAAGACAGGAGCTGTCCGTGGTGCTGAAATCACAGCAACTCCTAGTAATGACAAACCAAGCATCATTTATCCCGTAACTTCTTTTGCAAAATATTTTCAAGACTTTTATAAAGATCTGCAGTGGGCTTGTGTCTTTTTTTAATCCTCTAAGCTGCTTTAATTTAGTCCTCTAAACTAGCCTATTACTATAGTGTTTTCCTCAAACTCTGCTGGAGAGACAAGTCAAAGAAACACATTTGCAACCGACACAAAATGATCAGTTTTCCGAAACACGATTTCTAAAAGTTTAAGTATACGTACCTCCGTGACAAAACGGTCTGAGCTGAGAATTTCGCACCTTGTCCGATGTCAGAGAGTAAAAATTCAAAATAGAAAGGATGCAAAAGGATCGCCCCCTTTTTGCTCGCTCCTCTGGACCCTCTCAAGTGAAGCCCTTGATTTTGTTGTGCTTCCCACATGGGACAGACACCCAGGGCAGGGGTGGCGTGAAGCATTGGCCGGTGTTCAGCTCGGTGAGGAAGGTGAATGTGAGAAGGAGGACGAGGAGCACGAGAGGGGACCGACACGAGACGCTCGAGGAGAGCTTTAAATCCGCCTGACGTCACGGCAGAGAGGGAGAGAGAGAGAGGGAGACTGAGTGCCTGTGTCTTGAATAAATGGTTATCTCAACACTCAACACTTAAGAAATTGGTGCAAAAGCCACAAAACAAAGATTCAGGTATAAGCATCATGGATATTGGGCGAGTGTAAAAACAAGCCCTATGCTACAATACTGTAGTGATATTTACCTATAAAATCATTTCGTTTATCATCTGCTGAGCACATGTTTAATTTCATATTCATGTGCTGTAGATAAATACCTTGAAAGCCAAGGAAATCCCACAGTGTCACACTGAACAGGTGGGGCGAGTGCTTTTGACACCTGCTAATTCAACTTAATTTCAAGGGAGGATCAGGAGAAAGTATTACAAAATTCAATAAAAGAAACTGACAGTATCATCATACAGGGTTGTAATCACATATTTAACATGGAGGGAGGCATTTTCATTTTTTGCAGTGCAACACTAGAGGGGATGGGACAGTTTTTGAAATTTAGCAGGTAATCTGACCATTTAAGAGCATTTCTTATCGAAAGCCTTAGATCGAGGGTTCCCGATGTTTTTTCTTTTAGGTTTTTTTTTTTTTTTTTTGAGCGTCGCACAGGAAAATTGCACACACTATGACTTTTACATGATTTTATCTTTTTATTTATTTATTTAATTTTATATGTTATTTTAGTATTAGTATTAGACATTTTTAATTACTTAAATATGAAACATTATTCTATGACTTTTTTAAAAAAACTCAGCGGTTCAGCGATAATGTAGCTGGTCACACTAGGGATGCATGATAATATCGGTGGGTCTTTAGTATGCACAGATATTGGCTTCAAAATGAAACATCGGAATCAGCCAACATGGTAGCATGCATGAAGTATTTTTCTTATTTTGCAAAATAAATGAATATTACATACGTTGAAAAGCATTTTATTTTATATCTTCATCTGGTGGTGGGCCATCACAATAAGAGTATGCATAATATGATGTTAATTCCACAACAGAAGAGACTTGATGATCACTAAAATTAGGTGTGAAAAAAAGTGGATATATCGATATTGGTATTCAGCCAAATAAGTTGTATATATGTGTATATATATATATATATATATATGTATATGTATATATATTGTATATATATATTGACAAATCAGATATCGGCATAGGTCACATTGTTGCTGTGTCACCTGTAGTGTGAACATAGTATTATAATTTTGCCTAGACATCATAACCATTAAGAAGCCTGATTTTTCTGTAAAGTCATCCATGTGTTGAAATCAGCAAACTAATTATTTAAAAAGGTGTACCCAAGAGTTTGACAAGGGATAGGTGGAATGACTCAGCTTGTCTTCAACGCCTCTTAATTTCACCCAATTTCGAGAGTGAGTTTTCAACAGTTTCAGTGCCCAACGATGGTCAATGTGCCATTTCATGCTGCTTAGTAACATTTTTCAGAAGCACAAACATGGTATTTATCTGTGGGTAGTGATGATTATTGGTGCCGGTATGAACCTTCACATCTTTTATCTGTTCTGCCACCAGCAGTTAGTTTCATCTGAGCATTTTGTTTCTATGACAACCACAAATGTCAGCATTCAGTGGCAGTTGGACTGTAAAGTGTCTACAAGGAGTTGATCACTCATCATAAAACAGTGTCAGTTTAATGGGCCACTAATGCCATTATATGACCTACACAAAAAAATGAGACCATCAGCAAGAAGACATTTCTAGTTATTTTTGACATTATGTTTTGCTATTAGGGCTGATACTAGGGCAGGAACAGGGAAAAAAGAAACAAAGAGGCAAAAAAACAAAAAAAAAGCTGCAAATGTTACATCGTGGCCAAAACTGGAATTATACTGTGGTGCCTACTGGCCCAGAAATACTCCCATGACTTCAGGAAAGAGACTTCTGTAAATCAGTAAATTATTTTTTGTGACTGTCAGAACCCCAGCGAAACAACTCATTTCACTATTTAGATTAAAACCATCCAGTTTGATTACATTTGGAAAGTCTAAAAGAGCCACAAAATTAAATGTTTTAGACCCACATTCAAACTAGTAAAGCGCTAAACCGGAAGTCAGTCGCTCGGAAGTTACCAACTTTAAGAAAATATTCTAACTTTGCAGAGTCACACTTCTGAACGGGAATGATGCAGGCAGATCATAAACTGTATGTAAAGACACAGATTTTATACAGAGTCTATGAGACTGATAAATTGAAGAAAAAAAAAAGCCAGAAACTAAACGCTGCTGTGATTGGTTGATTCCGCTGTAAGCGTTTGATGATGTGCGGCAGGGATGCCACCCACCTCCCTCCAAACGAGCCATTCTTCAAAAATAAGAATAGACCTAATTATTTAAAAAAGACCAAGATCTAACAGTCATTAACATTAATTATGTCCATCCTTGTAGCCTACACTTTTTTACATCCTACTATTGTTAACATAAATAAATTGCCTATGTTTAAGTTTTTACTCTGACTCTATTTAATAAATTTTTAACAACAGTATTTGACAAGTATTCTAGTCAGTACCAACAACTTACAACTACTAACATTTCTCCCATCACAGCTTGTAAATAAATGGGGTTTCTAAGGGTAAATAAGGTGCCAGAGTGCACAAAAAAAAAGATTTCCATGGAGGAATCCCATACCAACATCTGGGCTAAGCCCCCAAAGTCCTCAAATTCTAGAAACGTCCCTGCTCACACCTGCCACAACGCTTTTGTTTCTACAATGCCGGCATGCTATGTAACATACTGGAACTGCATGTCTGTGATGTTTAAAAATGTAAAGATGGCCTAAAGAAGGGACTTTGTAGTGACCCAAAAGCATGATCTTGGTGTTAAAGTTAGACCTGTGTTTAATAAGTCAAAATGTTTGGTGTTTTCTGTGTGGCCACGAAAGAACTTGACAATAAGTTACAGAGTGGAGAGATAGAGGGAGCTCCTGTAGGTGTGACTAAAAAAAATATACTGTATACTCTGAATGTAAATCTTAATACAATGTTATATTTATGGTTAACAAAATTGTTGCACCCAAATAAATAAATAACGTGTGATAACAAAGGATGAAATGTTGAGAGACAGGGTGATGGCTGGGGGAGATTCAAAGCAGCATGGCAATATGGTAACCAGTTTTGGTTTCCAGGCAACAGCTGTTTACCACCTTTTGTCAGTGGAGAGGGGGTTGTCTTCATTCGTAAGCTAAGCGGCCACATGAAGTGCCTAGTGACTCATGTCAGAGGCCCAGGCGGATACCAAACCACACACAGGACCAAAATACATCCAAGAATAATTTACGATTGTTTTCTATGATGAAAACTAAACCAAATTAAATTTCCTCCTAAAAGAAGCACTGTACCACCACAAACAGTCAGGTATTTTCGTGGCCGAGAAGAAGCTGCCCCCCAAAATATCACATTAGATACTTTATTCATCCATGTGTACTGAGAGGTTTCACTGTAATGACACACCTGCCATTAGAAACAGGAAAACATGAGAAAAAATAGGGCCTTACATAAAAGACCTATTTTCCCTTCAAAACAGTCCCTAATAGTAACCCCCCCACACACACACACACACACACACCTTTTTGCTCTTGTTGCTCTTGTTTTTAAGAGAGCATGCACTCACGTGCTCATACAAAAACATGCCCTTTACAATCATACCCTATTCAGGAAAAACTCAGCATGTCTCTATGAGACGGAGAAGAGGCCTCTAATGGAACAACAGAGACTGAAAACTTTCTTATCATGGAAGATAGAAAAGAAGCTGTTCAACAGGTTGAAGGAAGCCTGTATAAAAATAGTGCATGCAGCCATGATGACTCACCGGTTTATAGACTCTCGTCTTTATGCTTCGATTATGTTGGTATTTCGCCATCTTGGATTTTTGGAACCAGAAGTGACCATATTTTAAAATGAGCAATGTATCTGATACCAGGGATGTAGCACCACATTCTGGGTCCTGTGCATAAGCAGACTCACCATGCCCCCACCATCCTTCCTCTCTTGATCCATGTCTCTCTCACTGAAATTTATTTTTTTTACTACTTCTGTGAGCTGTCTCTCACTTTCCTCTCCTTCTGTGTTTTGTTATTTTGAAACCCCAATTTCTCTTTTTTTGGAAGAAGACATGATAGTGTACCTTGGTGATACAGTAGCATAAAAAGTCACTCACTGTGTTTAGAGATGAATATTAATATTCATTATAATTATTAATTTATTTTTTCTTCTTCTTGCTTCCATATTTCACATCTATTAGATTCCACATACAACAATCTGTAATTATGCCAAATTAAGTGTCAGTAACTGCAAAATGTTAACCTAAAGTAGATTTATCATTACTTGGCTTACTGTGTTGTTTTTAATAACTTTATTTATATATTTTTATTTACCTTGTCAAGGTTTTGTACATCCTCTCATTTCCTTTTTTACCGTCCTTGTGTGTACGTTGTCTTTGAGTTTGTTTTGTCTATGGGGACTGACTGCCTTCTGGACACGGCCTCAAGGGGACATTTGAGGGACTGCAGTTTTTCGTGCTTAAATGCTGGCTTCATTTTTCAGCCCAAGATGTTGTCGCTTGGTTAAGAGGAAAAATAGTTTCACACTGGTTGGTAGGGAACTAGAGGAGGTCGAAAAACTGAGATCAAATGTATCTGATGAATTGCAGGGACACATTCAGTGTAAACACCTCAATTTCAAAACATCTACTTCTCATGAGAAAACTGGTCATATTCACTAATATCCCTTTTACAAACTCTATCACTCCTGAAAGGACTTAAGGACTTAGAAAAAGATTGAAGGTCAAGAAAAGGTCACATAATCTGGTGAATGTGTCTGAACCATTGTGCTGTACCTGCCTCAAAGCTAGAAAATCACTGTTTATGTTTATAAGGTGGGTATGGCTAACTATAGCTATAAGGATACAATATCCATGTACTGTTTTAAGGAATTTGGGGATTTTAATAATCTGAGGAGTTTATTTTCATGCAGCTGCATGTTACATAGATGAAGTTTTTATGGCTGACTGCCATTTTTTTCTCTTTTTTTAAATTTTTAAATCTGAGTGTTTCATATGAAACAATTAAAATCAAAACATAATTAAGGTATAGATATAGTAATTATATCTCCAACACGCAGCAACTCACACCAGAACGATCTAAACTGAAAAAAACAAAAAACAAACAAACAAAAAAAAACACTAAGAGGAAAACTATGTTTTTGATTTGTGACTGAAATGCAGCAACATTTTAAATATGCATCTTTTTTATGAAATAGTTTTGCAGAAAGAGAACCCCCGAGGGTTAAAAATCTTGCAACTTCAAAGGAAATCACTCCTGAGAAAGTACTTCCAAGAAAACTCGCCTTGTATAACATCTATATATTGCTGTTGATTTTATCAGATGGAAAACAAGGATTCGGAGAAAGAATCAACTTAACTCACTGTGGAGATAAACTATTATCATCCAAAAGCTGGAACACATGCTTTTTGATAAACAAAAAAAGGGAAGCCAATGAAAGCATCCTGGGTAGCAAAAAAAAGCTCTCCAATGGTGACATCAACCAAACGACCAACAAAGTATGAAGGTCGAAGTCTTGTGAGTCAGCTGACGGACTTCCAAGAGGAAAAAAAGGGACTGAAGTGCACAAATTTAGAAACTGCTAAACCATAAAGCATATTCCATCCTCTCCTGAGTTAATTTAGATGCAGTGAAGGGGTTATTTTTTTTTTAATTGCCCCGTCATTCTCTCACACATCACATGCTGAAGCACCCCTCCTCTGTTCTCCCTGTCCACGGGCTCACGCGGCACTCGATGCAGCGAGCAGTGGTCAGCCAGTATGCTGACTGATTGTGTACGTGCATTACAGGAAAGGCAGCATTCATTACATTTCACATTTTCTGACACCTGTAGTGGAAAGCTGAGTGCTGAAAGAGAGTGTGAGAGTGAGAGAGAAAGGTGTGACAGAACAAAAGTGAAAAGGGGTGAATAATTGGTGAAAAGGGAATGCGAGAAAGACAGCAGAGAGGAGTGGGAGGGATGAAGAACAAGTACAGAAGCCGCCTGAGAGGAATAATTATCCATTTTTTGTTATCAACAACAGAGCAAGGGCATAAAAGTGGAGGAGCAAAGAAGGGTAAAATTGTAATGTAGCACAGAAAATTCTGTCACATCACGATAATAAATAAATGTTTAATGTAACACATACAATAATCAGCTGACATCAGATATATCTTTATACAAAACAAAATCAGTGTGCACTTTTGTAAATTAAGAAAGTCAAAGTGAAATATTTTGTTTGCAGACCCAGATATATATTTACAATACATGTATGACTTACATTATGTAAGACTGCTGTTCCATATAGTTTTTGTGAGAATTGAAAAAAAACAAAGTCATGGCATGATGGTTTAACACAAAGAATAAAAAAAAAAAAAATCTAAACTTAAAGCACATCTGAGGTGGAATTTAAAGAATCCTTCATAGTTATCTTTGTACCCGCCAACACATTATTGGTTCCAGCATTTAACACTCAAAATATTTAAAGGGAAACATGTATTTTTCAAGTTGGACCATATTCTCCCATTTTTGTGTGTGTTTAAGTGACTGATGGAGTTTTGTTTTTTTTTTTTACATCTGCAGCATAATCCTAAAGCGAATAGAGTTCCCCAGGGATGATGTTTTTCTGTAGGTCAACCAGGAAGCTAATGCTGCTCTGGTTTCCGTAGATTACATAGTAAAATACATTGAAGGATGCATTCAATCAATGTATTTACTAAATAATCTATTTAACTGTTGATTGTCCATTGTTTAACTACCCTGAATGGTTCAGACTGTTAACCACAACTGCAACCATAGAGCTGGTCAGCCTATTGGTGCGCATTATGCATAAATATAGGTGTGGTTTCATCAAACATTTGACATGACAAAGATCCACGTGGGATTGAAACGTTGTCTCTAATAAACTTGTGTGGTGTGTAGTAAGTGTTGCGGCGTTACCTTTTGTCCTCATTAAAGGTTTTTTGAAAGCTTTGCACCTATATGATGTGCGTTTAAATATCCTTTTTTCCATTAGTCACTGAGAACCACAAACATGGGAAAATTGGGCCCAAGTAAAAAAAAAATAATAAAGGGATTTCCTTTTAAAAGTCAAAGCAATTAACATTTATTTACACATTCCTAACATACATATTGTTAAATGAACATTCTTAAAATAGTTGCAATTAAAATTTAATTGAAAACAAGACAAACAACAAATAAAAAGCACTATTAAGGCATCCTAGTGAGGCATTGTGAGCAGACATAACTGACATTAAACCAAACTGACTGATTAAAAGGAAAAATTAACCCACGTATTTAAGTCCAAATACAGGACACATGGGTTGTACATGGGCTGTTATCATTGTCATGAACTGTCCACTCTGAGCAGAAAAAAATCAGGTTGAAGCGAAATGGATTTACACATGCAAGACAATATCTTGCATCAAAAAATAAAATAAAATCTTAAAAGTCAGGTCAAGATGGGATTTTGTAATGGACTGGTTCTGATAATCTGGATTTGCATATATGGGTAACAGAGATCTAGTCCCTGTCTTCTGTGTCTCACATGTATCTGTTCTTGACGTATTCCCTGTACATCAGCACGTCCTCCCTGCACAGCACCCTCACCTGGCCCTGACCCGTCATCACATGGCTCTCAAACTCATCGCGGCTGTCTCTGTCGACCTGCGGGGGAGAAGCGGCATAGATGCTGTCCTCAGGGAAGCAGGACACTGGCTCTCTGAGAAGGAGGGACAAAGAAGGGAGAAGAGAAAAAGACAAGGGGGCACAGAAGCATGTTCAAATAATGGACGCAGTGAAGCACCAAGTTCAGACAAATCACGTGGAGAGAGATGAAAAATAAGCCATGTTTAAGTGCAACATCAGGGAGAAATGGTTCCTATCTATAGCTGCCACGAGATGATGGAAAACATGCAGCGAGGACTCTACCATTTTTTTAGTCCGACCAACATCTCATGACAATCTGCTGGAGTGTGTGAGTCATTAAGAGCACTGTTGATGGAAACAACATTGTAGAGATGGGCATTATGGGATTACTCGTGATTTTCACTGACTCTAAAGCACGTGTCATCTTCTTCAGGTGGATCATCAGCTGTGCGCTGTTCAGGTTATCCACTCAGTCAGAGAGTTCAACAGCAGCCGAGGCCCCAGTGAGCGGCTCCTCAGACACATGGCTACTTTACACATGCACCTCCTTCATGATCAAACCTCAACAGAGCCTATCATAGATCAAGGAATCCTTGAGATACATTTTGAACACTTGAATATCATTATAGAGTCCTCAGCTAATGGTGTGATTTAAATCAAAGTCATGAAAAGATTCTAGCACCCAGCTCCAAACCAAAGACGCAGTGTCACGAGGCCACCTAAAAGCTGAGGAGCATTCTCATCACGTTTGAATTTTTGGACAGGCTAAAGCTAGGTTTACATCCAAATAGTGTACAAATATTTATTTAGGAATTCATCAAGATCAACAGCTGGCAGTCCAGAAGAGGGCCACACATACTTTTTCAACTTATCCAAGCGTAAAAGCTGTTTATGCAATATTTGAGGTTTACCTCTTGGATTTTTGGTATTTCAACTCAGGTTCTTTGGTGAGCAAATTGTGGAAGCACAACAAACAGAGAGGTGAAACCCAACTTGAGATTCCCACCTGCAGTGCGCACCACCAAGACATCCCCCATCATGGGTGATTACAGAACAGGACCATTGGACACAAGCCCAGGGGCCCAAAGTGTGAGGGGGCCCCCGGCCTTCACAAATGTCAAATTAACACATACTGACCAGGAATAGACTCAAGACAATCACAAAGACACACACACATGCACACAAAAGAAACACAAAGAGATGCAGATGAACTGCAAACAGACAAGAAAATGGGCAAAATCCCCACTAAAAAGAAAAAAAAAAAAAAAAAAAAAATACCTGAGACACACAAAATTACCTAAGTTAGGCACAAGATTACCTCCATGGGACCCAAATGACAAAAAAAAAACATTCACAAAGGGGACACAAAAATTAACTCAGAGAGGCACAAAATTACCTCAGTATGACACAAAATCACCATAAAGACACACATAACGATGATAAAAATGACACAAAACAACCACAAGAAGACACAAACTTTTTCTCGGAGAGACACAAAATTACCTAGTTTAGACACAAGATTACCTCAAAGGAACCCAAATGACTACCAAAATGTTTAATTTGGATGTTTTAAAATTGGCCACGTGTGTCTCAAAAGCCTGACAAAGAAGGAAAGAAAGACTATTTATTGGAATAAGTCTTGACTCACGTTTTGCTCCATTAAACACACAAGTCTAATGACTCCTCACACACAGCTTAAGAGGACAGATTTAACTGTCCATTCATCTGGATCTGTGAGTTAAAAGCTCATTACAATTTGAGGCGGAAACACATCAGCACACCTCACTGACGCTGCTCAACAGGAATCTGCCATAGTATTCATTTCCTCTCCACCTTCACCTTCACCAATTGAAAAAGCTCTCCCATTGCCTGATGGGTAAATAGAGGAACTTAACAGGGGGAGGTGTCAAACTGAAGGGTTTTGGGGTTCTGTAACAGCGTCTTAGAATAGCGCTGTTCCATAACAACTGGCGGACCCTGTGGACCTGACACGTGGATGACAGAGTCGACAGGTGCTAATGAATGGCCAGGGTGAAGAAAGGTGACGCCATGGGTGGACGAGGAGAGATGCGTGCGCGTGCACACACACAGACACACACACACATCATTTTAGTTTTGCTGCTTCATAATACAGCATTAATGCCCATAGCGGAAACCAGGAAAATAGCATTTATTTTCCCCACAGGGCAGACATGAGAAAATGGCTTAACACCATGAAAATTGTAAAAAAAATAACATTTTTAAGATTGAAAACCTGATATCCTAGAATGCATGACTTTGTGCTATAATGGCTGTGGGATCAAAAATTGTGGTTTAAATGGGTTTAAATGGGGACATTTTTGTCCTGAAGGTGCTGAGAGGGTTTTTTTTAGCTACACTGTTTATTATTGGCTTAATATGAGAGCTGACCTTAAAAAAAATGAAGAAAAACTTGCCACCCTTGCCAAATTGTATACCATATGCATTAACACAGCCAAAGTTATTGATAAATAAAAAATGAAAAAGACAAAAATGTTTCAAAGGGTGCACAAGGGATGAAGAAATTGTGAAAAGATTCAGCTGTTATTACAATAAGGGGGAGGGTCAGGCTCACTTCCACAGAAAATATTAACAACCATAAGCAACACAGTATAAGTTATATCTGGTTGTCAGGACAGCTCACTCTGGCGTCTTCCTAAGCAGCTCAAGAGAGCCCTCTGGCACAAACTTGACTGTAAGGTGGGAATGCTGTTGGAATATTCAGTATATCACATTTGCTTATTGAGAGCACCACATCCTCTGAGCAGCTGCTTTGCTAAAGCAGTCAAATTCACTGCACTTCTTCAACCAGGCTACACTGCCAAAGCAAATAGCTTATGGTTATTTATTGTAATGAGTCTTCACTTTCATCTCTGTATAAGGTAACAGTAATGGTTCACATGTTTTGCTGTGTTAAACACACAGGTCTTGATTTGTGTCTGGAGACTCTTCACACTTGGCAGCTCTTTAAGACAATCATTACAGCCTGTCGACATGTCACATAATGTGCTGGGGATCAACCAGATACAGAGATTTTAACTGCTCAGTCATCTGGATCTGTGACTTAAAAGCTCATTATAATCTGAGGTGGAAACACATCACCACACCCCACTGAAGCTGCTCAACAGGAATTACTAGGAACTACAGGAAATACACAGACATACCCTGAAGGTTTTGGGGTTCTGTAACAGCGTCTTAGAATAGCGCTGTTGCATAACAACTGTCGGACCCTGTGGACCTGACACGTGGATGACAGAGTGGACTGGTGGACTAATGAATGGCCAGAATGAAGAAAGGTGACGCTGCAGGTGGTTTAGGAGAGATGCAAAGTGAAACATGATGAAAAGATCTGATTGAGGTTGCTCTTGCACATAAACGCCAATATCTGTGTGTCTGCCGCCTTTGTGTGTAGTGTAATAACTTTCACCTGTGATAAATTATAGAAAGCATTTCTTTGAGTACATATATACGCAAACAAAGAAGACTTTTCATTTTCAAAGAGAGCTACAAGAGTCATGTGTTTGCTCCAGAAAGGTTACAGATGGCATTTGTAAGATGGAGCCAGAGGCTATACAGTTCAACCAACATCCTCTGCTTCAAGCTTCTCTCAAATCACCATTTTTTTTATCTTGTCATAATAATCAAAAGAAGACAAGAAATCAATGTAGCTGTCAGACCTGAGCTGCTTCACTGCCTTTACTACAGTTAGACAACTGCACACATCCAGAGAGACTTAAAGAATTACGTTTGTATTATCTGTTCTCTTTCAAACTGAGAGACTTCATCAAGGATTTGAGAATCATTTTTATGCTTTATGGATGGCAATGTCTGTCTGCCACCACTTTAGTCAAGACCCAAATATCTCAATATCTACTGCATGGATTGGAATAACATTTGATGCAGATATTCATGGTTGCCAGAGGATGAATCCTAAGTGATCCCTGACTTTTCCTCCAGCGTCACCATGAGGCTGACATTTGTGGTTTTAAATGATATATCTTTACTAGAACAGACGTAGCTGTACTTGGTGTTTAGTGCTTGTTAACAAATGTAAGCATGCTAACATGTGAACCCAAGATAATGAACATGGTAATCATTACATCTGCTAAACAATAGCATGTTGGCAGTGTCACTGTGAGCATGCTTATCCAAGCTTTTGGATTAAAGTACTGCTGTGCAAAAGTGCTGTACAGTGTCACAGAGCCACTAACACCACTTTTGCCTCTAAAAAAGTATTTCACTATTCACTATTTCAAAGTATTTCACTGCTCTTTGTCTTTTGACAAAACTGGCTGTCTGTACAGTAGAAAGATGCAAATACTTCTGAAATTGGTGTCACAGAAAACAAGAGGAAAAGAGCTGCGGCTGAAGAGGTAGAAAACCTACAACTACCAGAATGCACTGGGCTGCACCAGACCAATAAATGCTCCGAATGCTGATGGGTAATGTAATGCTTGTTTGACACAATGGTGGCCAGCTGGGGTCAAACAATCTCATATTACACTTAAACTGTAAGCTAAAACATGTTTCTGAAAACATGAGAAATAGGCCACACAATAACAGATTTCAATTCATATTTGATCAGCTCTGCTTAGCTTTACTGTTTGATCTCAGTTTTGTCATTAAAGCTAAAAACTCAAATTTGTTTCTTTTAGACGAGGAATAGGCAAGTCAGTGTCATAATCTTGGTTTATATGTTTATATTCAATCAGCACTGCCTCCTTTTATAGTCTGAGCAGAGTTATGTTGGATTTTTGAGGGTTGTTATGATACAAACCAGGTTGAAAATCTGTGAAGTATCCCTTTAAGCCTGATATATGTTAAGGCTCTTGGCACTTTAGATGACAGATGTATCTGTCAGAAAAAAGTATAACTCAATAATCTCACTTTATGTCGCAAAACTCAGACTCCATCATATTTTGTTACACAATTAGAGCTGCAATAATTAAGTCAATGAATGGATTAGGCAGTTGGAGGGAAAATTAATTGCAACCTATTCTGATAATGGATTGATTGTTTGTCATTTTCCAAGCAGATACGTTAAACATTTTCAGGTGTCAGCTTCTTAAATGTAATAAAAATGCTGCTTATCTTTGGCATTCATGGCAGTAAATGAAGAGTTTGGGGGTTCCTGAGTGTTAGACGAAAGAATAAATTAAGGGCTTCACATTGGGCTCTGCAAAATGTGATGAGCGTTTTTTTTTTTTTTTAAATGATTAATAGTGAAAATAATCTGCAGAGTACACACAATACTAAATACCCATATGTACTGGGTTTTTTTAATGAAAAAAGTGGTTGGGGGGTTTAGTTACTCTTTCAATATGTATGTGGTGTAATAAAAACAGCAAACAGCCAAAAAAAACCCCTCAGCCCACTCCAGTGGTGTCACATGACCTTCAACCTTTCCTTCTCTTACTTTTAGCTCCATATGGCTTTCTAGGCAACGGCTCATGGTCGTCTTACAAAGCTGTGCGATCCTTTATAAACAGAAATCTCATCTTCACCTGCACATGCTCTCTTTAACCTGAGCTTTCACAAGGCTAAGTGCAGCACGCACACATGCATGCACGCACGCACACACACACGCACGCACGCACGCACGCGCGCGCACACACACACACACACAGTCACGTTGATATATTTTTGTCCTCTCTTTACCATTTGTCTGCTCTGTATCACTTCACAGATTTCTGTTTATGTTCCATCCAGCCATGATGCATACAGCTGCACATCAAAGCCCATCTGGCTACCTGGATGTATTTTTAGAGCGAAACAATAAAACAACCTCTTCTGTTTCCTCTCATGCCTCTGCTGCCTCTCGGCTCTTTCTCCTTCAAAAGCCTTCGCCTCAGCATCTCTCATTTTGAGTTGAAAGTGTTATTTTTCTCCAGTTGGGGGAAACGTTTTTAATACCACAATGCCGAGTGACTGGTAAACTATTTCTGTGCAGAAAGCACTCCACAAAAATATCACTAACACTTGACAAATATTTTAAAAATGCCTTTTACTCTGCTAGAACACAGCCGGGAACTGGTTAGCTTAGGTTAGCACAAGGAAAGGAAGGAGGCTTTTTATGTATTATTATTATTATTATTATTATTAGTATGTATTTATTCATTTATCTATTATTATTATCCATATGGCTTTCTAGGCAACACTAACTAAGCTCCAAATGTTTGTTGCTCTAGTAGAGATGGCTGATATTCCAAACTCAGCAGGTTTGTGCTGTATTGCGCTATCACCTCTGCTGGTCGTCCTCCCGTTATAAGAGAATGATATTAACTTTTTTAATGTGGGAGGAACCAGATTATCGGTCACTTTGCTGCACTAAACTCTCATCAGCAATATGCACAAGACTGTCAAAGGTCAGGAGAGGACACTTCTGAATTATGTTAAAAAGATATTTACTTGACGGCTTAGTGTCAGGTGCCCCAATCATTCACAGTGGAGCAAGTGTTCAAACTGTAACACAGTATGAGATGTGCAAGAAGATCATTCAGTGCATTGACAGTTTTGCTGCATCTCGGGGTAGCTGGGTTTGCAGAAACCTAAAGCTCCTTGTATGTATGTGCCTACAGGCATGTACATTATGTGTGAGAGGGAGCAAGAAAAGGGGAAAGAGCAAGAGTGAGAAGAGAATAGATATTAAGAGGAATCACAACGACGGAGGCATTTTGCCATTGATGTGCTGTCTGTGAATGCATGAGTGAGAGTCGGAGCGAGAAAGAAAGAGAGCAAGTCAAAGAGGGAAATTGCTACTGTGTCTGTGTGGCTGCACATTGCCATCCCACGTGTGGTTGAGTTTTGAATCTGGCTGAGAACAAAACGCCCGCTGGGTCACAGCCGCAGCGAGCAGGAAGGCGAAGGGGTGGACTGACTGGGAAATAGCAGGGTTGACAACAAGTAAAAGAAAGAGTGTTTGGTTAAAAGAGCTTAAGATTAAACAGTGCACAGCTAGAAGCCTCCCTGGAGACCACTTAGTGAGAGCAACTGTGTTCACTTATCCCAAGGCTACTGAGTGGTATTTAAGAAGGGTCGGATTATAACTATAAACCCACACTGATGTGAAATGCTCAACATCACACATGAGTAAAGATTATTGAGTTCGGGCACGTTTGTTTTCTGTCTATGTGTGTTTTTTGGGGTTGATTTGCCATCTGTTTTACTCACAAGCAGATGATGTTTGCGAGGTTTATGCGTTCGGTTCTTTCCACCCTGTGCTGGCTCTCGCCCAGATGTGCAAACCTGCAGAAAAAAAAGGGAAAAAATCCTGAAAACCTGCTTAAGTCTACAGTATATACACTTACTGGACATATGTTTGTCTCTGCCTAATGCACCTTCCATCTCCATGATTAGAAATACAATTAAAAAAGGTGATTAACTAGCAGTGTAATTCATCTCTAAAGCACCCTGCACATTCCTATTTTCACTATTTTTTAATATAAACATTGAGAGATGAGTTGAAAATGTCTTCTGAGATCTTGAATGTCATCATATCTCAAATATACCCCCAGGTTATTTTTTTTCTCCAGCAAACACACAATAATGTGCAACAGTTGAGAGTTCCCCTCTGGCTCTTGCTTATGATTTTTTAATATTAATGCACTGATTAGCAGAGCTTTGGCTGCAGCTAACATCTTTGGAGCCACTCCAACTTCCAGCCTGAATAATGAATGCAGTTTCATTCTCATTATGTGCCACTACAGTAGGAGGATATGAACAACATTCTTCAAGACAATTTGGATTTTTTAAAAAGTATATTCACATGCTTCAATCACGCCTCAAAACTATGGCTGCAATCAAAGTCAGAGCTATACATCTAAGAAATGAAAGTCGTGAGTAAAACAAAAGTTGTTTTTTTTTCCATCTTAGCATACATTCCTCTACAGGACCTCAGTACAATCGATGTTAGGACATGGAGAGCTCAGGCCAAGTGAATCTTGATAACACACATCACAGCGACATCACTTGACTCTTCCGAGGAAGACTGCAGGGTGATAGCAGTCTAAACATGTCAAGGTAAAATTTAACACTCTTTAATACCTACAAGAAACAAGTAAAGACTAGAATCTTGTAAACATTCATCCTCAAAGACACAAGCAATTATTTTTTTTAAATGTGGGGATGTCAGGGTAAGTTTTTGTCGGTCCTCATGTCTATTTTCTTTTACAACTCGTCTGTTAAGTCTCTCCACAAACTCAATCTTAGGATCTGAAAACCAAAAAATGGTCCCAGGATAAGTCTGAAGGGTTGACAATTTTCACCATTTTCTTAAATTTTAAGTATCAAACAGCTAAGGGAGAAAATGAGAAAAAAATAATTAACAATGAAATAGTCAGTTGCAGCCCTGTGTTGCTTCAAAGACAAGACCATACACTGCCTACTGCAATAATACTCTGGGCCAGTTATCCTCAGTGGGTTTAGGAAAGCAGAGTGTGACAAAGAAAAAGCTATTAAAGCTCCATCAAATGCATCACTCTGTATCAAACGTGCAGTTCGCATCCAAAGAACAGACAGTTGTGTTCATTTTCCGAGTCCGACGACGGCTATCACTGTAGCTCATCAATGTGGTAGGGAGCAAACAGGGAGAAAGGACAAAATGAAATGGAAAGGACAAACACAAAATGACAATTGGGGGCGAAGGAAGGGAAAGGTGGACAAAAAAAGCAGTGAGGTCATAAGTATGATGCACACAGCAGGGCAGAGTTGACAATGTCCCTTTAGCAAAAAGACCGATATCACCCTGAGGGAGCTGTTGACACAGACTGCTTGCTCCCCTCTCAGGACTGGTCAAATGCGCAGAGGCAGTCACAAAACAAGGCTGCCGTTTGCTGCAACGTGGCACCAAGTAACATGCTACACATACAGGATACTGAGAGCTGAGGGCCAAACAAACAAACACAGGCCAGCTCGAGTTGGTAAGTATGAGACGCAGACACAGAGACATAAGAAAACCTCACTTAATATAATGCAGTTCTGTTTAATAGCACTACAAACTACAACCTCAAAAAATGATATCGATTGAATCAATTACTCACCCTGTGCCACGCTGAATTCATAAGGAAAACTTTATTTTTCTTGCATGCCTTCATTCTTAACAAAGAATCCAAAAATGGAGAAAATTCACAAAAAAATTAAGACAGGGGTCCAAAGCTAACTACAGAAAAACAATATCAAAATGCATTTCCAAACTCTCACACAACTCATGCAGGATCATCCAAGTCTTGTTTATCCTGTCGTATGCTCAGTGCTTCCCAAAAAGATAGCCTTTCTGACAGGGAACTGAACTAAAAGTAAAATTTATCTATCCTCTCTTTAGAGCCAGACTCCACTGACGAGGATTTTACCTCACTAAACATGTGAGCAGCTGATCTACTTACTGCAGCCTCAGTCACTTAGTTTGTGTTATTGGTGACTTTAGTGTTTTTAAAGGGTTAGTTTGGATTGCATTGCAGGAAGGACACAGACTCTGCACACTGGGGACCTGCTCCACCAGGTGAGCTACACGGCCCTCCAACCACATATTAGGTTTTGACTTGTTTGGATCCTTCGTTCACAATGGAGGCATGCAGAAGAACAGTTCTCTTCACAAATTCAAGAAAAAGAAAAATAAAACAAGCTGAGTGATTGATATGTGAATGGTGAGTTTGGAGTTTAAGTTCGTCTTGTAATATCTTTCTGACAGTGTCAAGCAGAACTTAACATTGTTATCTTTGAAAAGGGAGAATTCATGGCTGAGCTGCTGCATTAGATTTACAGGTGTACCTCATAAAGTGGCCACTAAGTGTACCTTTCTCATCCCTTACAACTGTGTTCTGTGGTAAGTGAACGACCTGCCTTGCTTGCCTACAAGTCAATTACTACTACATTATTGATAATAGGAAGTTAAATGTCCTAACTAAAAACATTGTTGAAGCCCCATACACTGTGGCCAACCATTTTGAAATGAGTGTATCAGTTGTGAATGGTGTGAAACGATGCATGTATGCATGTGACCCTTCACCTTTCATAAATGTGTAGGTCTTTCTCATCAGGAAACTCAGCCAAATGGAGTCCATAGGGCTCCTTAACCGACTGCTGCTGCTGGATCTCCTGAGGAGGCGAGAAAGGAAAGGTAAGGAGCTGCAGTACACGTGACTGAGACAGAAAAACACAAACAGGTTTTATCAAAAGTTTTACCGCAACTTTAAAACACGTGTCATAAAGTGGCTTGTTAGCATCCGGCTCCTCTAAACAGCATATCAAGAAGCTCCAGCTCAAAATAAAAAATCAAACAGACGAGGTCATCAGGTTCAGCTGCTTCTCTACAACTGATTCACTACTTAAGACGGCCCAACGAGTGTAATTTAGGCAACTATGAATGTAATTTGATTGTTGGTGTCTGATGAGGTGGTTTCATGTTCAGGCAAACTGCCCTCCTGGGGGTCTTGCTCACAGTGTCCAAAGTTTCTAGGGACATAATGATTATAATAAACAAGAGATCCGTTTGAAAAGGTCAGGCCGGTCCAAGCTGATTCTCGAAGGCTTCATGCAAGAAGACTGTTTAATCAGAACTCTTTCTGTGCTTGGAAAATTATTAAGTTTGAAAATATAATTACATAAATAGCGCTCAAAATAACAGTTCTTCTATTTGTGGTGGCAAATGATTTAGTTGTAGTGGCCTACCACAAATAAATTACCGTGTGGAAAACCTGCCTTCTGTTCCTTAGTTGAACGGAATAACGGCCGTAAGGGTTTTTGCAGAATATTATGATGTCACTGTAAAGCTAACCTTTAGGCTTCTGGATATAAAATGTCACCACTTCATCATCATATCCTATTAGACATTGATGTGAATTTTTGTCATTTTCAGCAAATTCATTCCTGAGTTATGGCCAAAAACACCTTTGACCACAAAAGTAAAATCAGTTAATCTTTACGCCCCAGTGTATGTTTGTGCCAAATTCAAAGAAATACCCTCAAGGCCTTCTTCAGATATTTTGTTCAAGATAATGAGAAAGGTCACAAGGACCTTGACCTCTCAAGGTTTTTCTGAGACATCACATTCACAAGAATGGGACAGATGGAAGGAAAAACCCAAAACACATGGCCTCCGCGCATGGCTGTTGCTGGTGCTGAGGCATAAAATGCCAAAAAAAATGGTTGCAAAATCTAGTCTGAATATAATGAAAGCATAACCAAAGGCCATGGATCATGAGGTTACACTCTGGTTATAAACACACTATTGCGCAATATATGAAATAAGACCTTCAATTCCAAAATGCAATTAACCAATGAAATGAATGCCACTTAATCACCTGCAGCTGTGGCAAAATGAAATGAAACTATTGCTAAGAATAATTCATCATTACATAATGCTATGAGAACAGGGAATAAAAAGAAAAACAATACATATTCCCAGGAACATTTTTAATCATGCTATGATTTATGTTAACAGTTTTTTAATTCCTTGGAAAACATGTAATTAACAAACATTAAACCCAAATGATAAAAAATTATTGTAGCATTTCCCTCTATAAAGGTTTACCAAGATTCCCAATTAAACCAGCAATGACTTTAAGTTCCATTGTAATCTCATAACACTTCCTATTAAGCACAAGGCTGATGATCAAATAACAGCTCAGTGCAACAAAAAGACCTGAGATCTAAAAACAACATGTTGAACCATGCATTAAACCGTCTCCAGCAGCAGCAGCAGCGTTAAGTCAGCCAAACCAAACACTCGAAGAGGCAAAAGGTCTGATTAATCTAAGTATCTGTTTTCACATGCTGGTGGTTGGGTGGGAGTTTCATGTGAATAGTACGAATCCATCCTGTTTTGTTTCGAGGGGCGAAAATACAAGGATGGTGCCGTGTTTTCTTGGCAGACGTGGGACTGTTTCATAACAACTGAGCAAAGAGAAGAAAATTATGCTTCTGACAAACAGAAGCATAATTCATATAACAACGGAGCTTATGTGTTATTCATTCATTCATTGTCCGTAAGCGCTTGTCCTCGTAAGGATCACGGGGAGTCTGGAGTCTATCGCAGCTGTCATTGGGCAAGAGGAGGGGTACACCATGGACAAGTCGCCAGACTATCACGGGGCTGACACATATAAATAGACAACCTTTCACGCTCAGTCACACCTATGTGCAATTTAGAATCACCAATCAACCTGACATGAATGTCTTTGGACTGTGGAAGAAAGCCAGAGAAGCCAGAGAACCCACGCAGACACGGGAAGAACATGCAAACTCCGCACAGAGGGCCTCCCCTGCCCAAAGTCTGAACCTTATACCTTAACCTTATATATTATGGTCTGTGTAATTTGATATTGTGACATGATGGAGGATTAGGGCCAGGTTAAAGAAAAAAAAAAGTCAGATTTTGAGAATAATATAATATATAATAATATATAATCTATAATTTCATAATATTACAAAAATAAAATTATAATATTTTGAGAAAAAAGTAGTAATATTATGAGAATAAACTTGTTATATTAAGGAAATAACGCCATAATATTACAAGAATAACGTGGTCATTTTAGGAAGGAAAAAAGATGTAATTTTAAAAGAGAGGATATTATATTACGGAAATAAACATACTGTCAGCAAACTATAAAACAGGTGAGAGCAAAGGCAGCCTCCCTGGCAACCACTGTCCCTGGTAATTACTACTTAATTCTCATAAAATTAAGACTTTATTCTCATAAAATTATGACCTTTTTTCTTGTAAAACTGTGGCTTTCTTCTAGTAACATTACGAATTTGTTCTCATAAAATTAGAATTATTTAAAAGTTTTTTTTCTCATAATATTACAATTTTATTCGTGAATTCTCAATTTATTTTGTATTTTTTCCCAATTGTGGCCCCAAATTTCTGTCGTATTGGCAAAGGTATAAAATATTGTAAAATTTAGAGAAACTCATTAGAGAAACCACTTATAGACCAAATATCTATATAGGGATGCTGGTTCTGTACTAGTCTAGCTCTCTGGATGTAGACTATGACAATAAAACTGCCATTGGGCCGCTTATGAACAACAATAAAACATCATCTACATGCAAAAATGACCCATTACATATAATAAAAGTATCAATTAGTTTTACTTTAAAAACATACTTATTTTATTATCTTTATAATTATTTTACTGGTGGATGTATACAGTGTTGCTGGTTGCATTATCTTAAACTGCATGACATTCATGTGTAAGGCAGTTGGTGAATTATTTTTAAAAAAAGATATTAACAATTGTTTTTGAGATTTAATAGTAAAATGGATGACAAAAATATTCATTATATGCTACTTCCCATGTTTTAGCATTTTTAAGACTTTTGAAAGATTTTTTAAGACATTTTCATAAGAATTTAGACTTAATTTCCAAATTAATGAATGAAGTGCCTTTTGAGGCTTAAGGATCAGTGGAAACTCTGGGTTATTTCAGGGTTACAATTTCATTACACACAACAAAATTCCCTGACTTTTCAAGACCTGGAAATGGTGACTGTGCCATTTCTAGATTTGCCATGACCGTGGAACAATGCATAGGGAGCATCTAGAGAGGGACATAGGAGCTGCATGTGGCTCTAGAGCAGCAGACTGCCGACGCCTGCTCTATGGCCTTAAAAAAACCTCCCACAAAAAAAGGTGTATTTGCCCTTTTTTAATAAGGACCAACAGGAGCTTGTTATGTAACAGCAGGCACAGGAGTATCCATAAAGCAGTCAGCCTGCCATTGCTCTCTCTCACTGTTTTGACAGCAATATGCTCAACATAATGCATTCAAATTTCACTGTATTTGTATTGATCCAAGCTGCAGGGAGGGGAGAACGAATGAGGGTGTTCCAGGACCATAGCCAAGAAACAGCAGCTGTGAACACACCCACAAACAAACACACACACAAAAAAAAATCACAAAAACACACAAAGGCTCGCACAAATAAAGAACATGGGAACAGACACGTACTGCAGCATAAACACATTCATATGGTGCATGAGAGCACAGACGGGTGTGTAAACACATCCTTGCTTATATATACACCCACACACTGTGCAAATCTATCCATGTTCATGCAGGCACATGTACGTCCATACTGAGGGGAATATGAAATGAGCATGTGTAATTACATGGCAAACGTAGTAATGATCTGATGTTTAAATATTTCAGCAGTTTGGTTTTGTGCTGGCACCCTGGCAATCCATTCTCAGGGACAGGCTCGGAAGCAGCGACACGAGACGCATGAGAACAAGAGTGTGTGTGCGCCCAACACGTGAGCTAGCTGTCCAGACCGAAATATTCATGACCAGCACTCTGCTCAAAGCCCCAAGAAGACAGAACATAGAAAACCTACAGAAAATACATCATAAATCAGGAGGAGAAGGAGACTGATGGAGTGGGAGGGAAAGTCTTTGGATCTAACTGAAAATCAAAAACTGTCCTGTTGAGATTTCTCTTGATTCTCTGCTCCATTATATAAAGGCAAATTTGGTTTAGAAAAAACAAAACAAAAAAGAGATTAAGTGGACACAGTTTTTTCTTGATGAAGATAAAGTTAATTTTGCAGCATCTGCACAATCAATCCACGAGGTGGATGGCAGCTGCATATACCACCTTTTGGTTGATACATGCAGAAGTGTTTCCCACAGAATTAATTCTTACGTTTTTTCTTTTTTTGTTTTGTCTTGTAAATGTGGGTGTGTCCCTTTGTTGATCCATTCAGAACTGATCAGACCAGATCACTGAGTTAGAGAAGCAGTTGCTGCATGTGAATGCAAACTTTTAGAAGCAGCAGAAAGAAGTTTCACTTTCGCCTGATGTTCTGCTGCTCCACCTGTGCCCAGAGTGCAAACTGAATGGTAGTCTCTGTGTATTTCAACCATGCTCTTAATGAACGATCCAGCTCCAGAAATTGAAAATCTATATGTGACAGTTGTCACATCATTAAATTTGCTGTTTGCATAAGCCAAGACTTACGATAATATTAAACATGCTTGATTTTGTCGGAAAGAAAAAATGAGAAAAAGACTGACGTACAACAGCTTGGACCAGGTTTTATGAACACCTTGCACCAAATGATGGAGATCACAGGAACGCGCACCCTTGTGACTTTATTCCAACATTAGAACTTTTTATGCAACAGTACAATAATGACAGTGAATTCATGGGCATAATAGTGTTGGAAACATGAGTTTCTGTAAAAGAAACAATTTCAGAGGATAAGTGATTAAGTTGTCAGAATACCAAGATGATTCATCCACTGGGCACCATGGACAATTCAGTCTGACCCAAAGAGGCAGAATAAAAGCCAGACTGACAGATCGACGTTTCTGTCCATAGAGCCATGCAGCCATCTCATAGAGAGGTCAGATTTAACAGTTTTAAATTGCACCTGCTGATACAGGATGGCAGAGAAGCAATGTCTGACATCTTTATCACTACAGAAGATGAGGTACCTTTATTTGAGCGCTGGAGGGGATTGTGTTTGAAAAGCAGGGGGTGCCAAGCAAAGACTCGACACCAACTTATCCACAAAGAACTGAAATACCCACAATCCCCAGTCATTTGGACATTTTTGACAGTGGAAGAAACGTAACTCCTTTCACAGGGCTGCTTGGTTGTTGAGTCACCAGCCAGCAAAGAGCTTGGAACTGCTGCCACAAACACAGTCATCGTTTGGAAATGTCAAATTCATCTCTGGAAGAGACTGAATCAGTGATTATGTATGGAAATTAGGTCCAATATATAATGGCAGAAGGAGTCAACTCACTCCTGCTGGTGTTAGTAAATAATTCCTGTAACCATAGTTGCAATATGGCTGCAATCCAGGAGCGTAAAAAAAGACAGTGCAGGCAGGGTAGTAGTACTGGGATATGTGAGTTGAGGGGGCTTGTGAGAGCAAGCCCTCAAACAATGTACTGGCCACTGAATTACCCCTTGTAAGGGATTAAATTTACCGTCTTGGAAACACACGTGCACTCTAAGAAAAACTAGGTTCCAGAACTGAAACTTCTCCTGCGTCCCAAGTGTTTAGGAGAACTACAGTGGCCGAGACATGAAGAGGACCCGCTTCATATGTAGATATGATTCACTCTAAGGTGACAAAAACACACTTGTTCTTATTTTCAAGTAATTATAAACTAATGAAAAATTAGCTTTGAATATTACATACAATATCTGAAAACAGATGCTCCTAAATCCTGCACAGTGGAACCTTGAAAGCGTCCAAAAGACTTTGTTTAAGCAAATCATAGAAGTTAAGAGCAAGATACACTACAAGCCATGGATCTAATAAACTTAGGCACAAATTGGAACAAATCTGGTTCAATAAAGGCCTAATGAAAAAAAAAAACTTTTCTAAACCCAACTTATGTAACATTATGTTAAGTATGTAACATGGTGAAACGCACCCTTGACTGTTTTCCGAAACATAACCTATGTGCCTTGTTTTTATTTTATTTTTTTTTTTAAACCTTGTAACCTTGGTAAGAAAAGCACTATATGAATAAAGCTTGGCATTATTAAAGTTTATTTGCGATCTGTCGTTAGCGCCTTTAGCTTGTTTACTGTATGATGTGAATGCTGCTGTCACAGTCAGCCCATTAAGCTTTAAAACTTTGTATGGAAAACAAAACAAATTGTGAAATATTCCTATTGGATAGCCAAATCCAGTTTGACTGGCAGAATTCTGATTCAGATACAGCCCTGGTCAAGTCTCTATTTTACCATGTGACAATATTAGTTTATGCTCAAAATCTGTAAAAACCGACAAGCTGACCATATCTGCAAGCCGAGGAGCAGTCATGGCTTTTAAACATAGTAGTGGAAGTAAGAAAAGATGAGAGCAAAGAGCAGCAGGAGAAGATAGTAAAGCTCTCTAAATCTGATTCCTTTAACTTTTTAATCAACAGTGGCCGAACTACGGACGTGTACATATTCACCTAATGGTGTGTGTGTGTGTGTGTGTGTGTGTGTGTGTGTGTGTGTGTGTGTGTGTGTGTGTGTGTGTGTGTGTGTGTGTGTGTGTGTGTGTGTGTGTTTCATGACTAATACCTGGCGTGCACAGTGCCCATCATAATGGAAGGCACTGGGGTCTTTCATTAGCCACCACTAGCCCATGCTGCAATCAACACTCAACACCTCTCTAGTGACTTCATGAGTTGTGATATTTCTTAGATACTGAGCTACTCGTATTTCAGTCATCCCCCTGACACACTGACCTACTATCTGAGCTGATTGGTGTGCTCATTCTTGCAGCTTTAGGATGGAATCTGGGTCAACAAGGCAGTTCAAAGTGTGACCAATCCACCTGGGGCCTGAAATAGATACTAATATAGTGATGACGCACTCTGGGCTTTTTTCCACAGCTATACTGTGCTCTATAACAGCAATGAGATTTCATATATATCTTTGTCTACGAGAAGAAAGGAATACAGTGATACCCAAATAGATGGAGGCAGAATACTTCAAAGCTGCATGAAAAATGATCATTTCAGGTCCAGGTAAAATCTGACAAGTTTATCTTTAAATAATCTTGAAAACCGATTGAGTTGAAAAAGTAAATATAATCATTTTAATTCATGTTTACTATATGTCTAATTATTAAGTTTACTTGAAATTTGGCTCCATTTTCTTAATTGTGTGAAGAAGCTGCAACTTAAAAATGACAATTGAAATTTCCTTGTTCTAGGCATTAGCAACATCAGTAAACCAAGCTAACTTGACCATCACAAAGATGAAGTTATACTTGCGAGTTCTGTTTTCTGAACATATTTAAGACAATACAAATGCGATTGATTATTAGCCATTGCTAATAGGCAGCTGTTTGCCATTTAAACTTCATAAAATTATAACACGTGGATGTTGTGTTCTCAGCTTGTTCTGCTGGCCCCAAGACCGGGCCAAAAGAAAAGAAAAGAAAAAGAAATTGATGAGGCTTTTTATGTTATCGTCAGCACAGCAGCTAGTAGTACTAGTCTAAAACTGTGGGGCTGGATAAAAGTAGATGTGGCAGTCTTTCATTGTACCAGTAGTCTGTAAGCTATTGAAAACAAAAAGTCTTGTCACAGCTTATCTCAATGTTTCAAGGCTTGGGATGAGAAAATCTGAATGAATATAGTGGAAGGGAGAAAAAAAAGAACTGAACAAAATTACTGATGACACCAAGAAAGTCTGTTACAGATCATTAACAAAGTACCATTTAGGCCAGGATGGAATATCAAGAACAACTGTTAAAGAGGAGTAACATCTTTATATCAACAAGAAACCCAAAGAGGAGATTAAATGAGACATCTAAAAATTAAGGCAGGAAAGACACCTACAGGTAACCACACATCACCTGATGTCCTAAAAGCAGACAAAGCCCCAAAGCACATGTCCTACATAAAGTTTTTAATGATAGCTGGGCCTTAGAGGTGGAAACCAGAGAAAAATGGACCACTCTGCTGCATTTTCCATGACAGCAACACAAGCAAATACAAGAACAAGGAAAGAAGTGATACTTCTAACAATATATGATTATTTTTTAAATGGAATGTATTCTGACTCAAGGCCGACTGCGGATGCCTCAGTTAAACAAAAAAAATCAACCCCATGGCTTATGATAGTGCACCAGCTAATGAGCCCTTTGGGAAATGCAGACCCTTTTTTTTACTGTGCATGTGTTATACCTCAAAGACATGACGCAATCTCACACTGTGACCTCCTCTTTTTAACCTCCTTGATGAAAATGACAAAGTAAAATCGGTAGATCGAGCAGCAGCCCTGGAGTTTACATGTACTACTCAAATTATTTTCATACAAACCTGGTTAAAAATGACTTATAAGTGAGTTAAAGTAAGTTATACAGGGACGCATCCAAAGTTGCTTTCTGCATGATATGTGTATGTGGTCAATTTGTTGAGAATTGAGTCACTTATATGAAGGATTAAAAAAACAAACAGCTATACCAGCACAAGGCTGTGTGCCTCCACACACCAGTCAGGTTGCACTTACAATTTACTTCCATGTCTGTGAAAACTATACAATCAGCGCAGTTTCAAGGTGGTTCTTGAGTTGTGGCCAAGAACATGTTGTATGTGGTCACTGTGACCTTGACCTTTGACCATCAGATTCTGATCAGGTCATTCTTGAGTAGAAGTGGACATTTGTGCCAAATTTGAGGAAAGTCCTTCCAGGCCAAGTTTAGATACTAAATTCACTAAAATGAGACAGATGCAAAGTCATCGTGACCTTGACCTTTGGACACCAAATTCTAATCAGCTCATTACTGAGTCCAAGTGAATGTTTGTGTCAAATTTGAAGTAAATCCCTCAAGGTGTTCTTAAGATATCGCATTCCGAAGAATGAGACAAATGCAAGGTCATTGTGACCGTCATCTTAACAACTAAAATTAATCAGTTCATTATTGAGTCTACTCAAACATTTGTGCCAAAGTTGAAGAAATTCCCTCAAGGTGTTCTTAAGATATCGCTTTCACAAGAATGAGACTGATGAGGTCAGAGTGGCCTTGACCTTTGACCTATCACCACTGAACTCTAATCAGCTCATCACTGAGGCCAAGTAAATATTTTCTCAAAATCTGGAAACATGTCCTCGAGGTGTTGTTGAGACAGACATCACGTTCACAAGAATATACAAAACAGACAGATGGACAACCCGAAAACATAATGTCTCTGGCCTCAGCTTTTGCTGGTGTGGAGGCATAAAAAGAGGGGAATACTAACATAAATGTCACACCTCTCCTTAGTCTCCCCAAATTCAACATATACAAACCTACACAGTTTAGACCCTCAGTTCTGAAAACCCCCGTCACTGAGGCTGATTAAGTTGATGTCTACTCTTCCGTCTGACGCAAACAGAATAACAGAACTAATTTCTTTTGGGGACTCAGGGGGAAAGTGGAGAGGAGAAAATACAATTAGGGTGACAAACTCAAATACGAATGCCAAAAGCTTTTGAGCCTCAAAATAAAGCAGGTGGTATAAACACAGCCTGAACTGCGATGACATTTCCCCAAGGTCCTTAGAGGAGATTTCATATCCTCGAATCATTAGAGGACCTCATTTGATAGGCTGCTTTGTTTCCCCCGTATTACACAAGAAGTGATATCAGCTTAAATTTATTTTCACTCATGTTTTTAATTTCTCTGTTAAGTGTTTGGATTCTGATCAAACCATATATCACTGTTGCAGTGTGAATGTGTTTCCTCGGTGTGAACATATAAATCTATCTCTAGACAGATGTCATTAGATGCTTTGTGTTTCCGTACCTCCTGTGTGCGAGTGCTCTCGCCAGACTCCGTTAGCAGTTTGATCGGGGTGGAGCGCTGGGACACAGATCCATCGTCATCGCGGTCGTCCTCTGAGTCGTCCTCTGATGTGCTGCTGATGGCCTCTTCACTCGGGGGAGGAGGTGCACTGGCGGCAGTCTTCCTCTGCAGCAGTGTCTCCTCTTTACTGCTCTTGTTGCTGCAGAAACAGCCACAAAGACAAACACATGCACAAACACACACATGCACAGTGAGTTGGTAAACAATTAGCTGTCTTGTATAATTTTGAGGAATATCTGCAACTGTATGTTCTGAGACTGTGTATCATGTAAAATGTAGTCATCAGCGGGACCTGAGTGTTTAAATTGCTCACCATTGTGTACCTCCACAACAAACTGACTCATTCCTGAAACACTTTCTGGTTATTGGGAAAAAGGGAGAGCTTAGACCAGCTCAACTTCACAGCCAGCTTCATTACTCAACTTCACAGTCAACCACACATATCTTAATGCACAAAATTTCAAAACTTTTCAATTACTTTTCAAGGACTGGGAAACAATTTTTCTTGACCATTCACAACGTATATACAATGTAAATAAGCAGTCCAATTTAAAAGTAACAGTGGGGCCTAGAATAGGTATCAAATTTGGGGATTCATGGCCCTCCATGTTAAATCACAGTCATATAATTATTTTTCTCTTTTTCAAACAAATCTATTAAAACATAATTCAAGCTAGCTGGTATACATTGAGTTAAAGATGGGACGCGGGGAGAAAATGAGAGGGTCCACTTTAAATATACATTTTTGTAATTGATTAACCAAATGTAAAAAATGGAAATGTAGTTTTGTATGTGGATGACCAAACTTTGTTCTGTCTTTCAAAAAGAGTGATTTCACTTATTTTCTGATTTTATATTTGGCTTGTTTTGCCTTTTTATGTTTTGTCTATACGGTGTGATTTTAAATTGCTGTATGCTTTTATTGTTATCATCTTGATGATGACTCCAGCAAGACAAGCAACCGCTTTGTAGAAGTTAATGTGGATCCAAATAATGAAGAAAAAGCATTGCAGGAAAACAATGAAGCGGTATGGAACATTAGTTTGGTCAGGTGTAGAGCAGTAGTGTTCAAGCTGTGATGCCGTAATATGGAGACAATTATGAGTCATCAGCACATGAGGTTTCTAATCAAGGAGTTATTCTTTCATATGTGTCTGCAGGGGTGATTATTTTAAAAATATATGCTTGCGCACACACACAGAGTTAATCACAGGTGCATTCAACACTGTGTGTTCTACACAAAGATAGGGAAAAGGACAGAGCCTTGTTTTTGGTAACCTGAGGACACAGTGTAAAATAAAGCCACATGTCTGAGGGCACAGTGACATGGGTTTTATTACACTAAAAAATTAAATTAAAAAAACACCAACCAAAACATCACAGTGCAGTCAGATACACTGCTTAAGATAAACTCACCCCAGCACTGACTTTCCTGTTTCCTCTGGCTTCCGAACTGTGAACGGGCTGGGATCCACTCCTACAGTCTTGGGCATAAATTCCCTTTATGAACACAAATGACAAAGAAAAACTCATTATCTGACATCCTGCAGTAACATAATGATTACAGCTAATGAATGCTTGGTTCGCTATTATCAGAGGTGTTTCCCACCAACCAAATCTGGGATGACTTGGCAATGTCGACAAACATTTTACCAATTTCTAGCAATAACTTTCCCTTTTGTTTTTGTCAACATCTCTGCTTGCCGATTACGATCCATTTTGGGATTTTTACGTCTCAATAAAATCTTTAATTGTTTAAAGAGTTTTGTAATTGTGTGTGTGTGTGTGTGTGTGTGTGTGTGTGTGTGTATTCACCTTGCAGAATTGGTCATGGCGATGCAGAAAGTGTCATCAAATGAGGTGAGCTCATAAGGTTTGAAGAATTCTGTGTAGATGTCAATACTTTCTTCAAAGCGGTTCACTCTCTTCACTTTGACCTTCCTCATGGTTTCCTCACAGGGGACTGCATCCACACAGGAGCACACAAGCAAATACATATAAAAAAATGTTTACAAGACATTAATTAAGTCTGGTATTTTATCATCATGTCCCATGAAAAAGACGAAAAGTAATAAATACTGAATGTAACCAACTAAAGTATCACCTGTGTAGCTAAGCCTGATATATCTTTTTGCTCTGTGCCGTAGTGCTCTGTCATTGTATAAAGACTATTAGAGACACATTTTTAAAGGCTTGTGTCAACTTAACTTTTTTTTTCCCCTAAATGGAGCGGGTGCATGGGGCTACATACAGCAGCCTTGAAAAAAAGTGCCACGTCCAGCTTCTTTTTTCAGCTCACTCTGCGTTTTTGTGCTGCCGCTCCCGGCGCCTCTACTTGAAAATTTCTTAACATTTCAGTAAGGCACTAGTGATGTTACTCCAGCTTCTTTAGTTAGGCTCCTGTCATAAAAGAGAGAGAAAAGCCCATCTGTGGGAGCAGATCTGCCAGCCAACACTGGATGTTGTTGGCGAGTGTTTTTCTTTAAACACCATTACCTCTTGTTAAGTATTAATGTGGCATCGGGTTAGTGTACTACATAATGTTAATGTCAAGAAATCGCTGTCATAAACACCAAACCCACGCGTATCACTTCATTAAAAAAAGCACCCTTCCATTTCTTTTCTGCGAAAGAAAAACATTATGTGGACACAGGCTCTGTTTATCTACCATAAATACTCCCTCGAACACCAAACCTGCAGATGAAAAAAAAGTCACCAGCAAACACACTATTTGCTCCTATTTGATAAAAAACTACAGTATCCAGCTGTTTTAAGAATTTTCCCAATTCTTTTCCCCTTCAAAATGTTGGCAACAGTAAATTCAAACAAAGCTTTTTTAAAAAATGTTTTATGGCTACCAATTCACCTCCATCTTAAACATTAACGAAAATAACTTAAAATGGATCGAGGCATTGATCGAATTGATCCAGAAGATCAATTGAGTAAATTAATCAATTGATTCAATTTCAAAGCACTTTGGCTACTGTCTGAGAACAATATGTCTCTGTTGGAGATCTGCTGTAGCCAGCAAATGTCAGGGCCAGGACTTCCTCTTAAGTGTGCCGGTCATTTCTGCTATCTTCATGAACAGATATCTGCAAATGCAGATTTTTTTTTTTTAAGAGAGAAAAAAAGGTAACATAAATCCTTAATCACAGTCAGACTACTGTCAATAGATTCTGAGATTGCATTTGTCCAGTGTGTTCACCTTCTCCTGATGGACTGTTTACCTTCCCTTCAAAAGTGATTGTAGTCTGAATAGTATCGACCAAACACCAACGAGAATGCTTTCGATACCAAAATCTTGTCCTGTTACCCAAAGATGTATGCATAATCAGATATCTGTTCATCAAGTTTGTCTACATAAAAACAGAACAAAAAGTATGACAGATATTCCTATTCAAATCAGCACAGCAGGATGATTAGCGCTGTGTGTGATGTTGACATTTCAAGTAACTGTGACCTTCGTAGCAGCTAACTTCTGTGTAAAACGACATGCAGCAAATTGTGAACTCATTGAGGTGAGATTTTGCAGTAATGACCAAATGTTGGTGAGGTATCTTTTGTGCACCATCTCCATCGCTGCTAGACAGTAATTGAGGATGGCTGTAGGATGAGATTTAAATTTTTGACTTTGAGCTCGTAATACACCAGGAGGCACAGTTGATGAAGAATGTGATTATACGCCCAGGCTACACGACGAGCACCAACAACAGACACAGACAAAGGAAACACCGGCTTAGTGTTTACACTGTAAAAAATGTCCGTAAAATTAACAGGAAATTGCTGTTAAACAATGACATCATAAAACTGTAAATAGAAAAACAATTAAACAGTGTCCAATTTACAGTAACATTTTGTAAAGCACCAAACAAAACAAAACAGTTAATTTTTAAGTTAGAATATGTTGAAATAATGATATTTCTTTATAGAATTTACAGATTACTGTAATTACAGAAAAAGATAAATATGTAGTGTACACATGGATTTTACAATGGATTGTAAAACATCTGAGTCTTACATTTGAACTTTCTTATTGATGTTCACTCTAAAATATGAATAACAAAATGTTTTTTGTATATCTATAGGGCAATATTAGGGCACTGGAAAAAGTTGCTTTACCTGCCAACAACAGTTGTGTGAAAGACAAAAATAATTATGATTTTCTAATGTAGATTTTCAATTATTAATTTAGTTTGAGGGTTTTTACATATAACGTGACTGGTTGTGGAATTGCAGAAATTTTATTTTTGTCTTCCACAAGTGTAAATTTTACAGTTTATAAATGTTGTAATAACAATAGTTTAAAATTGTTACATTTACGGGTTGTCTGTAAAGTTTTTTACATCTTTTATGTGTATGGTAGGCCAAAACAGAGATCTCAAACTAGTGAGTGTGACGCACTTTGCAGCCTGACTGACGGGTGTTCTCACCATAAAAACTACCAATAATAACCATTTTCTTCTTCTTTCTAGAACTATTCATATGACCAAACCAAACAGATAAATTTTCCTCTCTATTCATTCTCTTTCTATAGTTACATATTATGGATGTTGCAGAAATCATTGCAGATATCATATAGTGAACAGATACCTTCATCGTAGGCCACCGGAAGGTAGGACAAGATTCCTGCTGACCACCACAGTGTGTAGCTGCAGACAGACAAGATGCACAAATGTGTTAAAAACCTTCCAGAAAAAGTTCCAGTGAAAGCGCAGAAAATGATTTAGTTAGTGATGTGTTACTTAGGTGAGTTTGAGAGAAAAGCACAGTGTGTGGCTGCTGAATTCATTTCAGTTCCAGCCATGTTAATATCTTGAAATAATGGCAGAGCCACCATGACTCATTGTGGCTCCATAAACTGGGTCTACTTTTACGTAAGCATGAAGACAATAGACAGCGTGCAGCTTGTATAGTTGTATGCTCCTTCACACATGCACACAAATGACAAGGACAGAACTACAATGGGTCAAAACCTACAATGAAATAAACCAAGTCAGAGATTCGTGAGTTTGGGCAGACCAAGTGACAAAACATTGACCCTATATTGCCATTTATATCAAAGCTGATACACAACTTACTATGACCTCCATGTTGTCCACATTAACAACACTTTCCTGAAAACCCTGTTGTATGAAATCTTAACCCCATTGTAAAAGATTACCTATTGTGACTTCTAGGATAATCGCAGCCTCATGAATTTTAACAATTTCAAACCTTGGGCAGTCAGAGGGTGGATGGCTTTTCTGAAACTGTCTATTGAGAGAAATGTGAAGTCCATCTTTAGCTGAATAAGAGCAGAAACTTAAGGTTTTACCACCTTTTTGGTGCATTGCAGTAGGCAAAAAAACACGGTTCCTGTTTGAGGAAAAAAATGTCAAAAACCTTGAAGTGTTCCAATTGCAATGCAAAATGTACCTGTTTGTTTCTAAAAAAAGATATTTTTGTTGATCAACTAATTATCATAAAAGCCTGATGTATCAAATATTCTACAAAAGGATTTCCATATATGCAAATCATTATTTCAAAATATTTTTCATTACATTTTGTCAAAAAGGCCCATAAACACCTCAGTTAAAGTCCACCTGACTACATACACACGCTGCTGCTGTGTTCAGGCTGAAACCCAGCCCTTTGATGTATGAAAACATCAACATGACCACCAGTGTTGTGCAAGTTACTGAAAATTAGTAATTAGAGGTCGGCTAATCATCACATGTTGGAAAAGCACCTGAAGTGAACTTTTTTTTTGTGGCTTGTTTCAGCATTCAATAATTTCATTACCTAAAAACCTTGGCATCAACAGGCATTTCCCAGCTGTGCGCATCACTTTTTAGTGTCCCCCAGAAACAGTTTCAGACACGTTGTGGGCTTCTTGAAGCATTTTTTTCTACTGCCTATGTGTTGTCAACTTGTTGATGATTCACTTGCTTGTGTTGTGTCTACTTACATAGGACTTGCTCTTGTCAGCAACTGAATAAAAAGATTAATAATCCTATCTTACTGAGAGCTCAACACGATGCAAATGAATAAAACAAAAACAAAAGAAGAAAAAATATTTATAAATGTGACTAAATTTGCAGCGTATTTCTGTTTTTGTTTTTATTTTTTGTTTGTTTTTTTAATTTTGTGAATGTGTTGCCCGATTGTGGATGATCTTTTGTTTTCATTATCTATTTTCAAGTGTTGTCTGTAGTTAGATGCAGTGGCCTCAGTAATGTGGGCAACATATTGGGCGCTGGTTGAAAGCCATGAAGCAAACCTCAGGGGTGATACACACACATTATTACTACTTGAGGCCAAAGCTGTGACCCAGGTAACAAGGAGGCTTGATAGCAACCAACTGAAATGACCACAAAAGCAAAACACCCACATGAACTGCTTCACCATTCAAGGCAGACTTGCACAGCCAGCATTTTCAAATAAAGGTCTTTTCAGAAACAGCAGTGCTAATCTTTTGTGAGTGATTTCCCACTGAGTTATTCAATTAACACAAAACGCTCTCTCTCTGTGTGTGTGTGTGTGTGTGTGTGTGTGTGTGTGTGTGTGTGTGTGTGTGTGCGTGTGTGTGTCTATACAGTTTTTTAAACACGTGCAACATGTAACTGCACTTAATTCAAAAAATTCAGGTCAAAGCGTTTTCATGTAAGTAGGTGAATTAGATTTGTGCATGGATGTACAGTAAGGAGCTGGGTGTTTACCTGCGTCTGTCTTGGGGGAGGGCCATGGTGTTCCTCTGATGCAGGTAGAAGTCAGTGGGCAGCTCCCACAGGTGTGGCTTAGACTCTGATGGCTGGTAGACCTGGAGAAACAAGTTGATGGCATCCTGTCTGTCAGCATCTGCAGGGGCAAGAACACAATTTAAAAATAAAACCTACACGGTAAATCTACAATAGTGAAATTATAAGACTAAAATGAGATGAGGAAGTTAATGTTCTATGTTTCAGGGGTCCTGCAGCTTAAGGCAAGGTTGAGTTTTGACTTTTAAATACTTTTTAATGTCATTTGGAATTAAATTTAACACCAATTTTCTAATAACCAAAACTGAAGGAGGACCATTTTATTTTGCCCAATTTTTTACTGTTACATAAAACATGGGTTTTTTTGTCCAACCCTTTTTAGAGTGGAACACATGGAAGACAATGAACATGTTATATCATCTTAAAAGTATCTATTTAGTTTACCAACAGAGGTAAGAAATATCAGGCATTTCTGTACAGTTTTCTTGGTGATTTTGTGTTCTTTACTCTTCATGTGAGACTCCACAGCTTAGATTCCCATCATGGTGAGTTGAAGAAGAGGAATTTATTAAATTACTTAATGTAAAAAAGAGATGCTAACCAATTATTTAGAGTTTTTACAACGCAACGTCAAAAAAAAACCCAAATTCATAAAATCCTACTTTCCATGTCAGATCATTTTTAAGACTTCTGAAATATTAATTTAAGTCAATTTAATACCAATCAAGGCCTTAATATTAAATGCCTTATACAACTTTTTAAAGACCTAAGAGAACCCTGCGTTCATACCATTTTTTCAGGGTTTTTTTTCACTTGTGATGTTTAATGAGACTCTGAATTAATTTTTTTCATACTGAGAGAATTCAAAAAACTTCAAGAAACTTTGGTGAATCCTAACTTACCTTTTTAAACACAGAAGTCATACAACAACAGATAAAATAACTGATCGAGGCAGCGGAAGACCAGCAGCTCCTGTGTTCAGCAAAATTAAAGTGACTGTTTTTCTCTATGTCTGGCTTTAAGGGGAGGGAAATCACTGTCTGACATTAAGGTGAAGCAATTTAAATACTCTAAATACAGCCTACACTTAAACTGATACAGATTTTTTTTTAGCTGGACTTTTTTAGGATGGCTAAAATATGTTTTGTTGCTGACCTCATACAACCCATCTTTTAAAAAAAAAAAACTTTCCCTTTAAGGCAAGTCACTTCTCTAGTAATAACAATAACAGATTATAATGCATTGCTGTCTGTGTTTGTTCTCAATGTAGGACTAGCGGCGCAGCTCTGCTCTTGTCAACTTATAGTTTCCTCAATTCACCTTGCTATGATGAGGACCACACAAGCAAGCATAGGTGCAGTGGTTTAAAATAAAGAATTATCTACCCCAAGTCAAAAAATAGACTCAAGCATCTACTCGTTTCTAACGGACGGGAATCTTCCCAGTAAAAACTCTCTGAACCACCACAACCAACATATGTGGAAGTGGGAGCGTGCGAAGATAATCTCTGCGAGTGTTTGTGTGCTCAGCATGTGGCACGTGTTTTGCCCAGTTTGGTGCCATTTAATCCGTTCCCCAACTGTGAAGCCCCGTGCATGCTGCTCCAACACTCGCGTTAGATAATTAGAAACTAAATTGGCCTCTATTAAAGCCTACAACCAAGCCTTTTTCTCTTGGCAATTTTCAACCTGAGATTCATTCAACACATCATGAGATAAGAGTCATGGATGAGCTGTGAATATTATGAACACGTGCCGCAGAGGCAACTGATGAAAAGGTGGGTCGCACAAGGTGTATTTTGAATGAAATGCAGACAGTAAAATCTGTTCTGTTTTGACACACTAACCAACCTTTCCCTGGGTTCATCAAAACACTCTTTCAAATTTCCACCTTCAATTACAAGGCTGCAAAGCATATGGCAGAGGGGACTGTATGTTTGTGTGTCTCTAAAATGTTTTCATGAGTCAGAGAGGAGCTGGCAGGGTGCTTGGCAGAGAAATAAAAGCATTCATCATTTACTGTAAACTGTATGGTCATTGGTGTGTATGTTCTGATAAATATAAGGAAGAATCTATTTCCAAGTATTTTCAAGACATTTGATCAACTGCGAAAAATCAAACAACAACAACAACAACAACAACAACAACAATAATAATAATAATAATAATAATAATAATAATAATAATAATAATAATAATAATAATTATTATTATTATTATTATTATTATTATTATTATTATTATCACAGACTGCAGTGACGCCTCGCATACGGCCTGTCACATAAGCAGCCCCGCCCTTAAACATGCCTAACTTGATAAACCTTAATACTTGATAAAATTGATAACATGGGGGTCTACGAGCATTTACTCCATTTTGGAGCCAGCCTCAAGTGGTCATTGGAGGAACTGCAGTGTCTGGCACTTCCAAACTTCACTCTTCATTTTTCACCATCAGCGGCTGTCAATTGGGTCGTACTTTTTGGTACCTTGCAGAGAGTGCAGAGGCATAACTTAAATAAACAGGGAAGCAGTCATCTTGGTCAATCACTTCACATGACAAGACCCGATATAGGACATGGTGTTACTGAGCATGCACTGCAGTTCCTAGAATATTGAGCACTTTTTTGTGTGTGTGTGTGTGTGTGTGTGTGTGTGTGTGTGTGTGTGTGTGTGTGTGTGTGCGTGTCTCTCTGCGTGTGTGTGTGTGTGTCTGTGTGTGTCTGTGTGTATGCTGCATTATATGAGCCCCACTTGACATTTCTGTCTAAATAAACAATCTGCCACTTTCCCAGCTTTGCCCTGCAACCAACCAGTGATCCCATTTTCCAAAGCAAAGAGAATGATGGGTCGAAGCAAAGACACAGACAGGAGGTTGACTTTCGAGGTCAAGTAGCGCAGCTCTATTCCTCCAGATTTATTACATAGTAAACAACCTTCCTTTCCTATGGGGCTTCAAATGCAACCTGTTGACCTGGAACAGTCACCACTGTTTTGTGAAAACACATTTTCATAAACACACTGTGTCTACCTACAATCCAGGGTGTTGTTTAATAATTATTAGAAAGCCGAATTGTGAGCACAGCAAAGACACTTCATCAAGTGCTGATTGGCATTTACTTCCTAGTTGCAAATTGCAAGAGAGAGAAAGACATAAATCCATAAATCCAGAGAGTTTCAACATTTCTCCAAATAATAATATCGGATATCACATGTCCTCAAAATATTACTTTTTGCAGGTGTTGACAATAAATTGAGGAGCTGCTAAAAAAACGCTGTAAATGTCAAAGAAATTGCTTTGAACAGGGCGTTTACTGGCACCCACAGTCCTCGGGGAGCTATGCTGGAGCTGACTGTGTGTGCTCGGCTGTTGATTTCGAAAGTTATACATTTTTCACATTGTGTCATTTCAAACACTTTAAAATGAGGTGTTACATAACTAACTAGAAAATGTAATGTTTGTGTAGTGGCATTAAAGTAAAACAATATGATTTATGATGTTATGGTCAGTGTGTATAAACCTCCATCGTCTGTGCTGGGACAATTTCTCCACTTGAGTCACAGTTACTATATTTAGAGAAGGCGCAATCAATCAAAAGTGCCAATATAACACTGAACGCACTTACAAAACCTGAGTTTTCAACCTTACAAGGCTGAGTTTACTTGTGAATGTGGTTATAAGTGGCAGATGCTATAAAAGGCAAAGCTTATAGTCAGAGTATCTAGCCATGACCTCAACATTTACATCATAGTAACCTCCTCGAGTGTTGCCATGTTTGTTGTTTAAATCCCACACATCCAGTAGTTGTATCTGTCTAAGCTCTCTCATGTGCCCTTGAGAAAAATCCTCCAGTAATACGTGTCACATCTTATAGGCAAGTACATATACAAAAACGCTCATGACGCAGCTGGATGCATATGCGAACACAAGGTTAAACAGCAAGTACATATCTGGCCTAAGTATGACTAACTTAAGTCCAATTCAGACCAAAGATTCACAATGAGACAAGTTGAAATTTGCAATGCGCCAGTCTGCAACATTCTGAAAACCTGCCACTTTACACCAAAACATATAGAAGAGACAGTGTATTTTCTCCATAGCAACAACTCTTTGTGCTTCTGTTTCCATTTTCAGCTTTTAAGGCTTTTTTGGTCGTTCAATATCATTTGTGGCTTCTTAAAATAAGAGTGAGGATAGTGATAGTAAAATAATTGCGACATCATTATCTCCAGCAGGCTGGTGATAAAGCAAGCAGCACCAGTGATCCACTGTCCAATACCGGGACACTGTGAGGACAGAGACAGCGTTGCTTACAGCTGCTGGGGTGTCAAGGGGATGGACTTGGGCTTCGCAGCACTACTGCAACTTTTCTCTGCAACATCCTAAAACATTTTTGTCTTATTGTGAATCTTTGGTCTTAACTGGGCTTTGCCGAAAACCACTTTGTCAATTTTTGACCTGCCTGCCAGAACCTTTTGATATTTAAATAACACTTCAAGTGAATTTATAACAGAAAACAGCAATCAGCCCACCAAATGTGAGTGGAACTTGATCAGTGATTTGACAAATCTTCATGATAGTGGTGACAAACGTGGCTGCTAAAAATTGTACCACTTCACCCATGTGGCAGCCTATAGTTAAAATGGTGGATAAATCCGAAGTCATACTTCTAAAGCATGCAATTAATGCCGATGGCCTTGTTCCTCTGCATGTCCCTCTTCCATATTCTGAGAAGCACTTTGACTTAGACAGAGGAGTGTCTTTGAGGACCATTTTCATGTTAATATCAGGGCTTTGTATATATTGCCCAAATGCATTGTGCAATCTACTGTTCATGTTGATGCAAAGGTTAAGTCTATGTTTCTATGGTAACCATGAACATGAGGGTTCAATTTTCACACGATGTTGTGGATTGGCAAAGTCTGCGTTTTCATATGGATGGGTTTTTGGAAAAAATAGGTGGAAAAACTGGAGATCGTTAACCTGCATTATCAAAAAAGTGTGGCATTAAAAGATAAGTGTGTAGAAATGGCTTAAAAAATGGTATGAATTGTTTTTCTAAAGGTGTGTAACACAGGAATGTTAACCTGTATGCATCTGTATAACATACCTGAGAAAGCGTTGCTGTAGTACCGTGACAGTGTCTGCATGATGTCTTTGGAGTGTTGTGTCCAGGGGGCGATCTTGCGATAGGTCTTGACCCTGTGGACCAGCTGGGAGCCACCGTACTGCAGCGACAAAGTGTCTCCGTGGTCCTCGTACAGCTCCTCAAACAACCTGGGCCACAAAAACACACATTAATGCACAGGCTTTTGCCAGGCCAGATTTAGTTATGATGTTAAACGTGGCTCTGTTTTATATTCTATTTTGGGAAGCCGGGGTTTCTCTTATGCAATTTATATGCATGTGCGTGTGTGTGTGTGTGTTTGCTATATGTGTTTTTTCTGTTTTTGCAGAACAACAGAGAGGCATCCCACATATGTCTCTTGTTCTTTCATCAAAGAGCTGAGAAAACTACAATTACTATAATTATTACTATTACAGGATGTTAATGTAGAGTTATATATGTAACAGACATCCAGTTTAAAAGGTCCCATGAGGACACAACAAATCAAACACGTGCACAGATGCTTGCTCTCTCTAAAGCATTCACAGAGACCAATGCAGTCTTTGGGTCTTCTCCAGTGACCTCGGACAAAAAATAGAGATTTTGTTATTGGACATGATTTATTCCATATAAATGCCAAAATATTTTAGTACTATTTAGTCATGCATATTTTTTCAGTAAAATGTAATGTTGGTCTTATCAGCAGTCAGGTAAAAGTCACTCAAAAATCTGCTGTAAAGTAGTCGGGCATGCAGCCAAGCAAGCAGTGCAAGGAGCAAAAATCTTGTATTTTCGTAAATCGATGATCACACACACACAAAAAAAGAAGCCTCCTGTAGGTTTAATTTTAGGATTAAGGTAAAGATTAGGTTCATTAACTTTTCCAAAAAGTGACAAGACTACTCAATGCGAGTAGAACATGCATCAGGCACACAACACTGTGTAGAACACAGGACACGACACCACTTCCAGGTGAAATACCAAGGTTTTCAAGGACTCCCCATTTGACATACTGTTATAGTGAGCATAATTTTTCATTGGTTAAATCACATATAATACATTTGTTCATGGAAAATTAACAAAATATATGCAAAATATATGCTAAAGTTAGGTGCTTTACCTTACACAGTCAGTATCAAACTGGAGTTTGGGCTTGTCGATCATTCCCAGTGCATAGAGCTGATAGGCCAGCGCACACTTCCCCACCATGAACTGGGCGGTGTTGGTCCGGTCCAGACAGTCCACACAGTTGGTTCGCAACACACCAGTCTACAACAACAAGGACATGAAATTTAATTACATCACTTGATTGATCTACAGCATACTTTCCTACTCTCCTAAAGTATGGCATGGCCAGCAAAAACTTCTGCACAGCCCCTGAACATAACATAAAATGTGTGCATTATATGCGCATTTCAGTTCTTTAAAGCGTCTGGGAGCCCAAATCCCCAAAAACTTTCTTGATATGTAATTTAGGGTTTTACATGCATAATGGGTGTTGTTGGGTTATCCACAGCACCACACTCTGGGAGCCTCAGAGCACACTCTGGCCATGGAGAGAACATGTAATGAACCCTTTTTTAGTTAATGGAGAAATAGATCGCTCTGTGCCTTTGAACAACAGCTCTCTCATTTTTAGAGCACTAGATCGGATTTATGAACACACCCAGAGTCGGAAGAATTGAAAAGATAGGGCTGTACCATGCCGATTCTGCTTTGCTCCATGGCTGTCATGGAGATGAGGGACAGCTGCCAAAGGTGGGATACAAGGAGGTGTCAATCAAAACATGATTTGCCACACCCACACAGTCTTGAGAAATGCTATTATCCTCAAAATGAGATGTTTTGAACTAGATTTTCTAATAGTTGGGAACATTTATTTTCACTCAGATTTTTGTATATACTCAATGAAACACTCAACTTTGACATAAAGTGTGCGTTCTTACTATTTCAAGCCACGTTTCCAGAGGTTTTAACTTCTAATAGCCTACATTTAATACACTGGGCTGCTGTGTCAAAATTTGCTCCCCCAATAAGCATCTGTCAGGTTAGGAATGACAACTTCTGTAAAACTACTAGTTGCACGACACCAACGTCACCTCACAAGTATCACAGGAATGACGTAACCATAACCCTGTAATCACTGCTAGTGCTGCTAGCTAAAAATAGCGATTTCAGTGGACAGTTTAACGTGGAGGTGAGATGGAAGAAATCTGTTGTCTAATGTGTGCCCTTTTTTGTGGTATTACAGCATCAGAAGCACACATCTCCATGCTTTCACCTTCTGTAAGTGGTGGCTATTAAATTGCTGTAAATACCTTGGATTATTCAGAGACCATTGTATACAAGATCAGGGTTTACATGAAAACTGATAAAGCAACTAAATACATTGGCCTAGTTTTGCAGCTATAGCATTGAATGAAGAGCCTCTTTTGAAAAAAACAAAGCTGTCTCCTTGGCCTGGAGAACACACCGTCCTAAAGTGATAATGTTGGTTTCTTAACTTAGATAACTTAATAAAAATCCCTGCAAAAGAAAACACCACATAAACATTATGACGTTTTTGCATGCATTTTTCTGGCTCAGGAGTTGAACTGTTTTATGCACAGTGCTAAAACAAAGTGTGGAGGTGGGTCAGGGTCTCATCACACAACATAGCATAGCATAGCATAGCATAGCATAGCATAGCATAGCATAGCATAGCATAGCATAGCATAGCATAGCATAGCAGCATTTAAGGTATGTCTCCTTCCAACCTTACCAGGCAAGGAGTATTACTATTCCACATCCCCCAGGCACAGTGTTTAACCACAGACCCTTTCACACTGTCTGTTCAAGGCGGGAATATCATACGGCTTTGGTGCTTCGCCGTTCTGTATAGAAAGAACAATCACAAATGCGGGGTAGAGTTGTCTCGGCTTTAAGTCACCACAAGAGGCAGTAACAGTGCCGAAACAGTGTCTACATAAAAATTACAGCCAACAGGACAGAATCATGGGCAGGACAGGTGTGGCGTTTTGATGTGGTGTTGTGCATGTGACCCACCAAGAGAGAATGAGAAAGCGGCTAGCAGTTAGCTGTTAACTCAAACAAGAAGAACAGCTGCCAGAAATGTCCATAAATTGGGAAAACAATAATGTCTGGGAGCTCCTTAGCCTCCGAGCAGAGGACGAGAGCAGCCGTCATATAACAGGGAAGGTAAATGATTGTTAATGACATGTTAAACCATGTTGTTGTTAATAAAGTGTTGCCAATGTGCATGTTTTATGTCACAATAGAGGCTGATTTGTGTGTCATGCTTGTCGTGTCTCTTTCAATTGCAGAATGGGCGGTATAAATAGGGGACTTTGTAGCAGCCTATAGAACAATATCTGTGTAAAAAGGGCTCCTTATTAGCGAAACACACAAAACCAGCTTGCATATAAAGAAATCTGAAACGATCGCATGAGAGTCTATGAAGTACAGCAGTACAGGTGTTGGACCATGGTCAGAGCTCACTTATGCTTCGCTTTGATTAGCCTGTCTGCGTTCAAAGTGGGGATTTAGAAAGGTGTCAATTGTGACACAAAACCTTTTTGCTATGTAACATACCTGCACCCGTCCACTGACTGCAATGTGTCCACCTAAATCTCCCCACCTAAAAAAAACAAAACATTTAAATAAACTTGATATAAAAAAGTATCACATAAGGAAATCTCAATTCTACTCTTCTACAGGAGCAATTAGCCTTTTTTTTCTCGGTACAAGAGCTTTGATCACCATTATGATCACCGTTTCAAGGCTGAACATAATGAACTAGATACAAACACACAGAGCAGACATTTAAACACACTGAGCCCCGTTAGGGCTACAAGTACATAAAGAGACAGACAAATTGGAATATACAATGAGGACAATTTGGAATACATGTTCTCGGTTACAAAATTGCATCAAAGTCTTGGCTTATGTAAAAATCAAATCTAAGGATGTCAAAATCAAAAAAGTTCAAATTCACCAACATGATCCAAAGTTTAAATATTATATTTACACCTTTTCTTTGCTTTAATGAGTGTTATTACAATTCACTTTCTTGCTGAGAGTTAGAAGAGAAGCTTGATGTTGCTCCCTCTTGGTCAAAAAAGGACTAAATCTTACATATTTCCCAAAATGTTGAACTAAGCTTTACATCACATTATTTTAAAAAAAAGCACAATGAAATCAGGAAGTTTAAGTCCAAGAACATGCTACACTTCTGGCTCTGGGTTTTGTCTTTATCAGTTTTCCCCTGTAATACTACACCCTCTCATTCATCACTTTCTTTTTAAAGTGCTCTACAAAAACACAGCAAGTGTGGGAATAACTCGGTGAGGAAAAACTGCCTCTAAATTGGATCGAGGAGGAGCTCTGAAGACAAATGCAATAGCTGTTGAAGGCTAAGCTTCAGAGCTAAGTGCGTCTCATTGTGGCAGGAAAATTATAAGCTGATTGAGACTGAAGAGCGATAAGTATAGTGTATGCATGTGTCTGAGAAAGTGCATGTCTGAATGCAGAGATGGAGACGACAGACAAGAAGAGTATAAAAAAGTTGACTGTGATTAGCTTATACGATGTGCATGTGATGCAAGCTACAGGTGCCATAATTATTAAAGTGCATCTACATTAATACTCATGGGGTTTTGTTTTGTGTGTGTATGCGAGCAGTTGTGCATGAGTGTGTATAACGTTGGGTAATGCAAAAGAAAGGGTAATAAATACTGGCTGTGGCGTGGTCGTTGGGTTATGTAACATAATGGTAATGTTGGGTGAAAGAGATTAAGACATGCAGGCAATGGGAGAGCCATGCATTAAGAACATGGACGGCAATCTACTCAGCTTGTTAGCAGAAAACTCTCTGCGACACAAACTGTCATCAGCCATAATTTCCATTAAGAATTCATATCTGAAGAGTTTCAAGATCAAGCAGTGTCGATAAATGTATGATTCTGAATATGTATGAATACAAAAATGGATGATACAGCCAATCCCTTAGAAAAAATAAGTCTGGTATGCAAATGCAGGGAAGATGGTTGCGTGGCCGAGCACATGGTTCTTTTTTCTGTCATTTTTTCTCCTATCACCGCTGCACAATCTACTGCACTGTCTCATTTTGACCTGGTGTGACCTCTGATCATTTAAACTGTTTTCTTGTTTAAAATGAGCCCACATTTCGGTTTAAAGGTATACTGTGCAGGAATAGCTGTTCACTGTTTGTAAACAGTATTGCCAGCAGAAGTGAAAGTGAAAGCCAACTCCAAATTCATGCCTTTTAGGAATTTGCCTCTTTATATTTGCATTTTTTCTGCACTGTGTCCAAAATGTTTGTAACTTCCTCCTGGATGTGTGCATCTTATAGTCTGGCACCTTGTTGCTACCTTTTTCTAAGTTCTAGTAGGTCTTAAATGATGATTGCTTGGGTTTTCGTTTGTATTAGTCAGTACATTGTCATAAGGGAAATCCTGCATAACATACCTAATATTTGTAATATACAACAATATACAATACAATATACAACATAATATAGTCTAAGGTTAGCTTCGTTTTTTACACACCACAGAATGTGTTAGAATCCTCTGAATTCAAGAGAAGCAACAGACACAGTGAAGAACAAGAAAAGGCTGACCTGTCATCTGGTCTGATGGTGTGACAGTAGAAGTCGGAGCGATTAATGAAGAAACCTGTTCGCTTAACCACATTCTCTGCGATCATACTCAGACGGTCCAGGACGTTGCACAACTTACTGCGAGAAAAACGAAAAGGGAAAATTATGTTATTAATTTGTGTTTCTTTAGATGAGATACAGTGATCATGTAGAACACCTTTAGCTCTTGTGAAATGCTTATTTACGGTATATTCAGTTTAGGGTTAGGCTTTGTGTTTAAAAGCCTGGCAGGGCCAAACTCTGACGATAGTATTTCTAACACGTCTTACACAGAAAAAGAACAGGTGCAACGTTAAAACATGCATACAGACTAAAGGTCTTTTTATACCAGGGGCTTAACAAGCAAATGACATGATGCAAAATACTCACCTGCAAAAACTGCGCATCAAAGCTATTCATATCAGCAGCAATGCGAATACTTTTGACCCAGAGCAGCATCTGGCAGTCAGTTAAATTATTATACCCCAAGCTACTGTAGGCAATTTTTTTGAGTGTCTACGTCTTTTAATGTGAAAAGTAAGATTTGAAGGAGATAGACCGCCAGTCAGTTAAGATTCTTTCTATTATGCCTTTGGGGTTTTGTATTTGTAAAACCTTCCTAGAGCCAAGAAAATGGACTGAGCAGAACCCCCTGGATGGGACCAGTGGGTGAAATACAATTGTGCATATATTCAGTGGGCTGCATACCCTAAAAGTAAACATGTGAGCCAGAAAGTTTTTGGAAATAGATGCCAGGTGATCAGTTCTCATTGGACTAATTAGGCACCATCTTGGGGTGTGCTATCCAGATCTAACCACACATCAATGCCATGAGTATCGGTGTTCTTGATTTATAATCGTCATGAGTAAAGGCGCAATTTGATTTATTCACAGAGTAAAAGCTCTGAAAAAATCTGCCTTGTTCAAAAAAGATAAAAAAAATAACAATAATCCATCTCATCTCATCATTTTGCTGCATATTTGTGCGCTTTATAAAACTACTAATGACAAAAACAAAAGTTGAAAGAAAAATTTCTTCAAAGTTAAGCTCTTAACACTGGCTCAATCACTGTAACAACCTCTTGGTGTAGCGGGCCATGTCCCAGGCGATGTAGTCGATGCAGTTTTCTGGAGGGAGGAACTGATTGAGGTTGATCACAGCTGGGTAGAGCTCCTCACTCAGAATCTTCTCGTGTTTCCTCTTTTCTCGTTTCTGTTGCACAGCAGAGAGAAACATGTTTATCACATGAATGATTGATTCTATCACAAAGAGCAGATATAATAGAGTGTAAGCAAATACAGTCAGACATGACAGGCGCTTGTTCTCTTTGATGAATTTACAGAGATCCATTCAGGTCTTCTCTGCAGTGACCTTGGAGAGGGATAGAGCTCAAGAAGCAATCTACAGGATCCCTGCAGAGTTGCATATATGGAGTGTAAAGCACAGAGCTGAGGACAGACTCTGAAGATAGATGGAGAATATATGATAAGACTTGCAGCTGTGCAGGATTTTTGTTCAAGTTCAATCTAATGCTGCAAAGAGAGGGATAAAAGGGATACTTTGCTGATTTTCAACCAGCTTTGTATTATGTTGGTAGTAAATGAACTTAGGTTAGCTTCCCTCCATCTTACAAAGATCTCCCTGGCCATTCCTGTCACCCGGCAGATTTTTGCTGGCTCTTTGGCTGTTGCTCGGACTACAGATTGTACTCCTGCATTTTCGTTTGCCTGCCACTGAGGACGAAAAGAGTATAGAAGTGGATCAAGTCAGAGAACAGATTCTCTCTCAAACTCTCAATCTCATGTCAAATTGTAAAACTAGGCAGTGGTAATTTAATATAAACCAAGATTCTGTTGCCTATTTCTTACCTAAATTTTTTTCAGAGACACATTCAAGTGCACTGTTTGGCTGTAATATGAGAATTCGTGAACAGGAAGTGGGCGCCATACTGTTTCCTGTATTGTGTTAATGGAGGCTGAAAAAACTTGGATCAAATGGTAAAACTAAGCAACGCTGATCAATTATGAACCACGATAAAACTTAAAACCTAAAATGTTTTTAAGGAGCATATTTCAGTTTACTGTTTATCTATAATCTGAAATTGTTTGTTACCAGTCGGCTGCCATTTTGTTTACTGTGTCAAAAAGGCCAACCTCGCAATGAGGGTCGATGTGAGGGTCCAAGGACAGAGGGATGCCATATTCTGTAAAGCCCTCTGAGGCAAAATGGAATTTGTAAGAACAGGCTTTATAAATAAATTAAATTGAAATTATTAGTCCGGTACAGCACAGTGCATTCCGGCAGTTGTAGATTTTCTAAGTATTTGCATCTTTCTACTGCAGAGACAAACACATTCTATCAAAAGACAATCTTTCCAGTCTGAGAACACATTGATGTGTAAGGCTAAGGTGACCATTATTCTTTATTTAATAAAAAAATGTGTCTTGCCGAAAATGTGTGCGGTTCACATCAGGACATCCATTCTCCGTGCTGATATTAAACAGATCTGAAAAGCGTAACTGCTGTTTGTTTGATTGTTTCTGAGGTCCAGATATTTAATTAACTGATAAAGAGAGGAAATAATAATTTATTTATTTTTTTGGTTTATAAATTGCATGCACACGCTCTTGGTCTGCCTCTGTGACCCATGGTCACACGGTCCATTATGTTATTTCTCCATGAAAGTATTCCTCCACACATTGTGCCTTTTTTGACTGAGCACCCCGGGTGATAATGGGCTTGGAAGCATCATTTAACAGCTCACATCTCCATCCACACATCCAGCAAAGCAACACAGCAACCAGTCAAATTACCAATGAATTTCCTCACCCATTCAGCAAAAGTGTCCTACAGTCATACACACGACGACGCGCGACAAGACGCACGCACGACGCACGCACGCGACGCTTACGCACGCACGCACGCACGCACGCACGCACACACACACACACACACACACACACACACACACACACACTTTCTAGGCACAGATGATAGAGTAGAAATACACCACACGTGCACAGATACCTACAAAGCTCACATGTGCTGTTCACATTGATAATCACGATTCTAGGTGTGAGATGGTGCAGTCACAGATCATGAATGAAAACGTCGTACATGTACATACAGGAGATGGCTGGTCATGGACAAATATGTGATTACTTTAATATTTAGTTTTGCATGATAAAAGGATTTGTGTAATTGCTTGTTTTTATCTAATCTTTATTCCCTTTGTGTTGCTGGTGGTGAGGACACGATTCTCTCAGAAAAAAAGTTTGATTAGACTTCATTGAATTAAAATCAAGAAAATTAAATATTTCTAAAGAAAAAAGATATCTCCATGGGGAGAGTGAGATCCATCTCCGGCAGCCAAAACAAATGGACTCTAATTAAGTTGGCTGGTCAGAAAAAAAACTGATTCACATGCTCGGCCATGTGCTTTCTCCCTCTCTCAACATACACACTCAGAAACACGCACCCAACCATGACAAAACCACACATCCATACTGGAGTTGACACCACCACGCGGACCCCCAGCCACCACCGCAGAGAGATGGACTGTCATGATTTCATGGTTAATTGCCAATTCCTTCCTCTGTCTGTCTCTCTGGGACAAGAGAGAGGGTGTGGTGTATAAGCAGGGAGTCCCCTCCCTCACTCCCCACATATCACATGGCCGCGGCTTGTGCGGACCTCTGAGGCCTGCGATTGGTCCCTTGTCTCTCGGCTCCCCTTGTGAGTGACAACGTGAGCTTGAAACCCAAGAGTGTACTGTACGGCTGTGTGCCTAAAGTGTGTCCATATGCGTGGATGTGAAAACGGCGAAGCACAAATTACTACTAGAGCACAGGCTCAAACGAGAAAAATGTCTAAACAAAATAAAATCAGCTTACACTTACTTACACAATTTTTTGTTCATTTTAGTGCATTTTTTTCAAAAAATGACTTGAAGCATTCTATGAAAGTTTCATTATTTTCTATAATATTGTAGTTGTTCATAATTCAAGAGCAGTTTGATGATTAATGCTGATTTTACAGCCACATATTATGAGGTGACGAGGTGAAGGAGGCTATTTGTGTCTTTGCAGGTGTTTGTAGCGAGGTCTTCCTCTTCATCAAGGCTGTGTGTGTTATCAGAGCAATTTGCAGAGGTGGGATCAATATCCCAGTTACCATATCAACTGCTGGTAATTATCAAAGTCTCCAAAGCAACAACTAACCCCTAATAATAATTTAGTGCTAAACACATTCTGCAAAAAATCACAGCCCCCTAGATAACTACCTGTTGAGTGATTCCGCAGACTGGACATATTTCATCCAAAGATACAATCCACAGAAAGAGCTTACATAATACTCATGTTACGGAAAATTCAAGTATTTACAACCTGGGGCCGGTTGCACAAAATGCCTTAAGTCAAGAGAGTGAAGGTTTCCTTAAAATAAAATTGGTTGCACAAAGCAGCGTCAACTCCTCCTCTTTAGGTTTCTTTAAAATGTGTTTTTTTAAGTTAGGGTTCCTACAGCTTAAGACAAGTTAGATTTAAGAATTTTTTTAGTCCAACTCTGAATAAAATTTAAGACCAACTTTACGACAACCAAAATTTAAGAAAATTGAAGTCATTTGACGATTATGTAGGCACAATTTTGAGAGGCATATTAGCGGTGACCAGGCAAAAAATTGCCAGAGCCAGAATTACTATGTTGCCCAAATGTTTATTGTAACATTAAACGTGAATTTTCTTATCTTGTGGCAGAGAAAAGGGAAGAACAGAACTTGGAAATACCTGGCATTTGTTTTTGGTTTTTTTTGTTTGTTTGTTTGTTGTTGTGATTTTGTGTTTCTCACTGTAAAATGACGTTGTTTATTTTGAGGATGGATGTATAGATTTGAGGTGTCTTCTTCACCTCAGGCACCAGAACAAGCACAGCGTGTCACAGTAATAATTATGTGTGTGAAAGACAGTGCGCTGTGTATATGGATTAAAAGAAGCTTCGATGCAAATTATTAGCATCTATGATTTTCAGTTACGGCCCTTCATGCAACGTAAAAGTAACAAATGATTCATGAAATTCTACAACTTAGTATTGCTGCACCACTCCATGGACAAATGGAGGCGTCTGCTACCACTAATGTTTCTGCTCCACCTCAACATCTGCGGTTTTAAGTCCACCAGAAAAGAGAGTTTTGAATCAGGCCCTGTCAAACCAGCAGATGCTGGGACACTTTCCAGAGTGGAATTGTTGTCGATGAAGAGTGGGAGCAAAACTTGCATATCCAGAGCATTGCTCATATGTTTGAGTGAGCTCCTTCATTCTTAAATCAAAGGGAACTCAATGGTCTGGTAGGTGTTTTGAAAAAGTCAGCATTTTGCTACCTTTGCCACAAGGGGAGACTGAAGAAGACAGCTAACTGCAGTGAACGTTTAGGGTTGTTTTTGTGTTCTAGTGTGGATGGATAAAATGAGGGTTATATGAACATTTCTTTTTTAATTAAATGGAGGGGAAAAATACCTGTTTCAAAAACATCTGTATAAATATAGACGGGACGTAAGTAAAATCCAAAAATCACACATTTTCTGTCTCCTCAAGCAAATGATATTAAACCAGTGAAGATATCAGTGGCCTGTTGAGCTGGACAGCATCTCTGACTGCACCAGTGTAGCTTTGTGTATGCAAATCTACATTTTATTTTTTATATCAGAAAACGTCCTGAGTGTTTTCTTCGTTAGTGTTCTTGAGCAAGGCACTGCATGCCCTCTGCTGATTAATTCAGTTCACTCTTGGTAAAAGTTATACACTTGCACACTCACAGCATTACAACCACAGAAACAGAAAGACTCATTCATTTCTATGATTAAAACTATTTCACAACAGCAGTCAAATAATTCAATCATTTCGAGGCAATCATATTAATGTGAACAGCACGTCTGAAAAGACTTCACCTAATGCACTGCAATTCTTTTAATGAGGGAATAACAATGTTATTTAGAAAATGCCAGCTAAGTCTTTCATTTACTGCACTTGTCAGTTGTTTTAATATTTAGCAGCATTTCAGTGTATTATTTTTCTGTTATTCAGTTTCTACTTTATAATACAGAATCAATGTGCGTTGTTGTTACATCTGTTCAGGAAAGGCAGAATCATACTGCACATATTATTTTTGCCACAGTTGAAATGAGGATGTGTGTGTTTGTGTGTGTCTGTGTGTGTATAAGCGTGCATGCGCGCAGATATCTTACCTTGACCAGGTTGAGGATGATGATAGGAGAGCCAAACCGCTGAAGCATCTGGTCAAAATGGAGGGCAGCTACGTGGGCATACGGGTCAGCCTGGTCCACTGAAAGAGAAGTCAAACTGATTGTTTAATATTATGGCAATCAGGGTCTCACATGTTATCAGGTAGTTAAAGACGATAGTGTATCCTCTCTTGCATTTTGAAAAGGTTACAAAGGGTCTATTGAGATAGTTTATTCCTTATTAAACTAGCATAATTTGGAACCCTTGACTTCATCAAGGAAGATTTGGGGACAGTTTCCTGATGAAGTTTGAAAGAAAAGCTTTAGATAGAACACAATCCTGTTCAATTTCATTGTTTTACATGTTCAAAATAAATATCTATCTATCAGTCTATCAGATTGCTTATGCCATTGTCTTCACTGGTCCAATGTAAAGTTAGCTAAGTTCACGCCTGTTGCCGATCCTATGTCTGACCAATGTAGGCCAGCACCAGCCACTCTTTCATACATTTTGGTTTTGTCCAAAACAAAACCGTTTCTGGCAAGAAATGGCAAGAATGAAAATAAGTTCTGTGGCAAACAAGTTTTTTTTAATACTTAATTTTTTTTTTTTACAAATGAGCACAACTTTCAGGTTTTTTTAAGCCAAAATGCAACTGCCAGAAGTAAAACGCTAACTACACTACGATCGTATGACATAACGTCGCCACCACAAAAAGCTGCCTTGGGCATGGTTCAGCTTGATGACTGTCTGTAGTCTTGTTTAGCCACTTGTTAGCAACTGTCTTTTTTTATGACACACAAAAGCGTCAAGTTATTTACCAACATGTTTTGTGTCGTAGAACAAAGCGTGAAAGTCTCCTTAGTTTGTTTTAACCACAGATCTTATTGTAAGCTGTAAACCAAACACCCCTTCAAAAAACATGACTTTGACGTAGGACTCATTACTAGGGTACTCTACACTGTGAAATCTGACAAGTTGATCTTACTTAAAAAAATCTTGGAAACCAATTACCTTGAAAAGGTAAAGGAAATATAACTATTAATGTATTTTCTTAATTTTGTAAAGTTGTCGCAACTTAAAAATGACAAGTGAAATGACCTTGTTCTTCCTAAGTGTTAGCAACTAGTCTGACTAATTTGATCATGACAAAGAGGATTTTGCCAATGATGAAGTTAGGAGATCTGCAAATTCTCTTGGCTTAACATGTTTAAGAATACAAATATGATCAACAAGTTTGCAACCGGCAGAATACATATATATAGCACAGTATACTTGGTTCACTGAAGTTGCTAAAACTTAGACAGATTGAATGAATTAAACCTGTCATTTTTAAATTGCAAAAACCTTACAAAATTAACTAAATATAACTAAATTTTAGGTATAATTTACATTTAGATATAAAGCAAACATAAATTAAGACTAATAGTTACATTTACTTACATTCTGCAAGGCAATATGTTTCCTAGATTTCTGTAACTGAAATCAACTTGTCAGACTTTACGGTGCATTGACGCTGCTATTGAGACTGTTGTTAAACAACATGTCTTCTAAATATCACCCGAGACAATTTTCTTTTACTTTACTCCGCTCCACCCCGGCAAAATCAGTTTGTTGGCACAGGTATGTTTTAATGTAGCCTCAAAACGACGTTAGGTTCAGGTAATTATGTTGGTCTCCAATAATTGATTAGGGAAAATGGAATCCCCATTCCCGACTGAAATCGGTTATAGTGGAGGCAACATTAGACTGAGGATGGAAACAGAGCATAACAAGTCACAATTCTGTCTGCTATCAGGCAAAGCAGAGCTTTACACCTGCAGCCAGCAGTCAAATTGGACCAGTGAAGCAGCCTGAAGAAAGATTAGAGGAAATAGGTCAGATCCTGATCATTGGCAACCAAAAACTGACAATGCAAACAGGAGCTCCAGCAAATAGTTTTCAACTTCACTTCACTATGTTGTCATCGCTTTGTCCACTGCACATGTACTCAAGTGATGAGAATTTACGTAACCATACAGACCAAAACATTCTTATTGTACCTCGGTTGAATATAATGATAATGATGAAGAACAGTCACTCAATTAAGGTCATCTCCTTCACAACCAAGACATTTGCCCACTTTAAGGCAGCCATAAAGACATTACATATATGCACTTATGTAACCGTGAGTCTTGACAATAATGTCAGGAACGAGGGGAATGGGCAATGCATGATGTGATAAGGACTCTGAAAGCACAGACACGTCGCACACTGACCTAGATTCGCCTAACAGGTGTCAGTCTATGCAGCCAGCATCCTAATCACCAGCTACACCTGGTTTTGAATTATTAAGGATTTATGCCAGTTTCACAACACTTAAAGGTGGTGGATTGTGTATAACATTATTTTATTATGTTGGTTATTTGAGTTTGATTCTTTAGTTTCTTCTTCTTTGGATTCCTGACTTTGCATGAAGCAACAAAAAAAGCAAAGCTGTAGCTCATAAGCCACTGGCAGACAGTGTTTTGTTATCTCAACAGGCATCTGGCCGCAATTACATTTGCAGGTATGTTTTAAAGAAAAAGTATGAACAGACATTTTGCTCCTATTCCCTTGCTTGCCTCGGGAAAGATGAGAACATCGATACCACTCAAATGCAAAAACATCTTCCAAGGACAAACTGTGTCAAACTACATGTACACACGCAGTGAAATATAACCTGACGGTGCAAGCGCTGGGCAACATTTGGGAAATGTCAGATAAGGACTGTCTTTAAGGATCAAAGCGGCAGCAGGATGATGAAGTAAGTTCATGCGCAGAGGGATCTCAGGGACACGTTCAGCGTCTCTATCTCACACAAGCAAATGCCATCTGAGGATGAATTAAAGGGCAAACTGGGGGGAAAAGATTATGATTTAATACAGGTATTGTACACATTCAAGCACAAATATCTTCCTGTGTATACACACACACCAGACACACACACCCAGCAGTCTCCAATGCGATCGGTCTCAGGGACCTGATCACCTCCTTCTGGCCCTGGATTTGTGTTTTTATCCTGCTCATAATGAGACAAGAGAATGGATACAAAGATGAGAACCTAGAGGGGGGCGCCCTGCCTTCACCTTTTTCGTTTTCATTTTTTTAAATCTTTGTCCCAGTGGTTGATAAGATTGGCCCCGCAATAAAGCCACACTCCTAGTTTAATGCAGTTTTTCCAATTACATTATTCCTCTGTCCCTGGAAGGTTATTTCTGGTCCTGGGCAGCTGCTAGAATGAATACATTGAGCATTATAAACATAAATAGTAAATACCTGCTGTGGCACTGTTTGGCTTAATGTTGAAAAAAGATATTCCTGTATTTTCTATTTGTTATCTGTGATATAAGAAAGATCTTTCATCAAAACCACCACAGCTCTGTCATCTTATTACATTTTCCATTATAAATCAGATGCTGATCACCTTAAAGGAATAGCCTGATCCGAAAATAACTATTTGTGTGTCATTTACTCATCCTGTTACGTTTCATACATGAAGAAAACTTTGTTTTTCATGCATGCATCAGTTAGTTAAATGGTAAGTTTGGACTAACCAAAGTCACACAATTACACAAATACACCACAGATTACAGCTCCATGTTAATTGAGGTAAAATTACTGTTTTTGTCAGTGGAGTCTGGCTTTGAAAAGAGCATTGATAAGTTTCACTTTCAGTTCAACTCTACGTCGGATGGGGGGGGGGGGCTCTGTTTGGTAAGTGCATACTACTGGATGGATGAGACTTGGATTATACTGCATGAGTTGTGAGAGTGTTTTAAACAGATGTTTTTAAATACTTTTGCGGCTGTTAAATACGGTTGCCTATTACTTCAATTCATCAATAATCTTCTCGATTTCTGGATTCCACCATGGTGGCATGTGAGAAAAACAAAAGCCCCTTTTACACTGCCTTTTCAAAATGTTGTCATGCCTTCATTTTGCCTCGATGTTCTGCGTAAAAATTCAGCGGGGAAAGAACCAGTGCCGAATCGACTTCAGTGTGAAAGGGACAGCTTTGACTGAAGAGCAGCTAGCAGCAGTCACCAGTTGACTCAAAGAAGAAGAATAGCAAATAAAAATGTCCACAAACTGGGGAGACAGTAAGGTTCAGAAGCTCATTTAAAGTCTGTTTAAAGTGATAATTAAAATGTGTTCTGAGTTTCACAGAAAGATGTGGTATTAAACACCTGACCAAATTTGTATGACCAAAGAAATCGCCAAGTGCGTAAAAGAGGTTCTCAAAATCATGAAAAAATACACAGTATTCTTTGATCTGAAATGCTGGGGGCGTGTCCACTGGAGGAGCAGAGGCCACGCCCAACTGCGGGACTATCTTCTCGTTTTTATACTGCTATATTGTCAGGGGCGGGGTTATGCTGAGTATAGCTCCAGTGCATCATCGAGTTATGGTTTTAGGCCCCCCCAAAAACTCTTAAAACAGGAAATGGTGAATAAACAGTCAACCATCTAACTCCGCAATCAGTGCTACATAGTAAAGGGTCTTTGTAACATGTTTTCAACAATCAGTTTCCAACATTTATAATGTGTTTTGAAACAAACCTCTGAATTCACTTTACATGGACTTTAAATGATTGTTGTTGCCATGTTGTGCCATTGTTACAAAGCGCTGCCTGATGTGTATGTTACATGTCACACTCCAGGCCAACACGGTTGTGTTACTTGTCATGCCCGTTACTCCATTTTTGCTTCTTTATCTTTCACATGCTATCTAATATAATGGCATTATATAATGTACAAGGTAGATTTATGTCTTTTTTTTAAACGTAGTTTAAGAAAAAAATGAATAAAAATGTGTCCCTAAATCCTGCTTTTTGTTATGCAGGCGTTGTTTAGTTCTGTGTAAAAAAGCAAAGCTAGCATAAAGACACTTCTTGGTTGCATGTCAAAAAAAAAACATTTCTTCACAAATTTTGCCTAACATGGGGTGAGTAACTGATATAGAAATGGTCGTTTGGGGGCTGAAGCATTCTGTTAAGCAGCAAAAAGGCTGTCAGTAATTCATGCCTTGATACTCTTCTTTACTCAGATAATTTACAACATGGGATGTTTGAAATCTGACACTAATAACTGTGATACTGCAAGAATGAATAATTCTGTTGTTAAGCAGAAGTCTTACATCGTATTGGGGGTTTTGGCATCATGGTGGAAATGTCCTGGGACCAGTACAGCGGGACTGAACCTCGCACCTGGACGTACGAGGAGTAACTTCCTGCCGTGAAAGACATAACTGAGGCGTCATGGACAATCTGCTCTGTCTCTACCTCATTCGCCACATCCCCCTGGAAACAAAAGAATAACACAATGAAACCACAGATGAGGCTGAAAAAAAAACAATCTCACCAAAACGTGATTTAGTGGCTGATCTGGAGCTTTCTTTCCCATACATGATCTTCCTCATCAGATGTAGCCATGCTGCCACAGAATTGTAGATGTTTTTTGAGCAGTTCAATGAATTCTAATTCATGTTAAAGTGACAATCCGAATCTGATCACGTCCATCTGAGGATAAAGATCCTAACCAGCTTCTAAACATCTGCTTCCAAGGAAAACAATGAGCTCTGAACTTGAGGAAATAGAGTTTTTCCTTTTGCTCACAATTATGAATAAATGTTGATTGCACAGTGTAATGAATTAAGAATAATGACACCATCTGCAATAAGACTTGATTCCCCAGAATGTCCTTTCACAATGCAATTTGGTGCTCACCACTGTGCAAAGGACTTAACTGTACAAACTGTGTATAAACGCCTCTGGTATGGCTCTGAAGAAAATGGGACTGATGATGAGGAGAGGGATTTAATTGTCTTTGTGACAGCTGTGCCAACAGTAATACAATCTGGGAATGCCAGTGGAAGAAAAGTTGTCTTTTTATACTTCAAACAAACATGGACAAGAGGCCCATGAAGTGCTAAGAAGAAAAACTGAAATGGAAAATAATGGAAATTGAAACAGCGATTAAGTAGCTGTTGTGAAACTCTGGATCATATATGATGTTCATCAGCAAATGGACATGATCAAGGTCAGCATGGATGAGAATTTCTGAAAGCCCTCAGGAAAAGATGGATAGTGAAACAACTTTTAGTCAGTGACAACCACGCACATTTCTGCTGTTTAAGATCATCTGATATAATCAAAAGGTGAGATTGTTCACTCAACTCCTGTTTCCAAGGTCAAGTATACATGAGCAAAATAATATGACTACTTTAACATCACATAGCAAGAAAACCACAGGTGTAAATAATATTAATAAGGGCTGTGTTCTCTTTACCCTCACTAGTTTTCAGGACTGTGCATGATGGCCTGCTGACATGACCTACTGATATACCTAAACGGAGCAGAGCTATTGTTATCAATATCAGTTATACCAGTGCTTTTCCTGCTGTAAAAATTGTGCTGTGCTAAAGGCCATCAGACAGTAATCTGTAATGAAACACAGTTACAGTTTGTATAAAAACCTCGGCATTGACCACAATAGCAGGAAACTGTGAAAACTGATTCCAGCCTAATCTCAGGATGGCTGTCCAAATAGAAAAAGGAAATCTGTTTGTTCCTGAAGTTCCTCCCACCACACACCCACACAAACACTCATGCATACTCAAGGAAGAGGCAGCGGGTCAAATTAACCCCCTGTGATCACCCTGAGTCATCTCAATCATCCCGGTGGCCCTCAGTCCTGCCTCCGCTATCTATTCTTCCCCGTTGCCTCGGCAACTGCTGTACCTCGCAGTTGGCTCCTCTTTTGAGGAAGCGGGTCCCGGCGAATTTGCTGGAGCGCCTGGCAATGAGGGTGATGTGAACTGGTCGGCCGTAGATTAGAAGCTCTGTTGTTGGTGGGTGAAGGAGGAATAATTATAATAATAATAATAAATTAATACACCACTGACAGCATTACAAAATCACCTGTTTGTAAATATACACACACACTTTACATTCACAGACATCATAGTCCTAATTAATAAACTTAAATTTGTCCTTTAGCAGTCATCTTTTCACCCTAAATACACTTATGTATTGAGTCCCATTCACAAATTTTGCATCTTAAATCAGTGCAAACTTAACACACTATTCAAATTATTATTAATATTACTGATATTACTGTTATTCTTAATTGATTTAAAACTACATGAATGTAAAAAAGAGATTTTTTTCATCTCAAATTTAAAGCAAATTCATGGAGGCACTGCACTGTATTCTGATTCACTCAGGTGTGTTGCAAATAAAATTTGAATGTGCCATTTGCTGAAAAGCCTTGAGCAATGTAACCTTAAGCAAACCACTAAATTATAATTTTCTATTTCAGTGTAATAACCACTGATTAAAACTATTAGGAGAATACATTCTCTGTACGGGAGTATCGAGCATTTTTTTCATTTTTTTTTTGCAGAGGAAGGTGACTCCAGTCACATTACTTGACTTTAATCAGACTTGAGTTGCAAATTTAAGAATTTGAAAACTGTCTGACTAACACTGAATTTCACTCTTAAGCCATTTCTACACGATTGCTCAGGGATATTTAATGGGACCTAATGTATGTCTTTCCTCCTTAATGCCTCTTTTCAATTTTTTTTTTCTTTTTCCTTTCTGGCTTCAGTGTCTCCTCATTTGCTGAGTCTCCTCTTACTGCACCCATCTGTCCTCTTATGGTCTCAGAAAAACAGTTATGAAGGCCAAACAATTTCCAGGAATCATCTAAACTCACAGCACCACACAATGTCACAGTGGCAGCACGCTGCGTGATAACAGAGACAACAGTGTTGATAGCGGTAAGGAAGTCAGCTCTAGACTGCAACAGCAGATGATTTTTTTGAGACTTTAAGTCTCTGGAGTCGGGCTCTTACATCTGAAGATTCAGGGTTTTCCAGAAAATGCTGAACTGTTACAAGCATTCATTCCTGCTCATGTCCATTAAGATTCTTAACACTAACAGGTCATGTAGGATGTTGGTCTCAGGGGTTGTGAATAGGTTGCCTTTATCAGAAGGTGCCTATTTGTACATTATATGCAAATAAAAAAAATTAATTGAATGTAAATACTCATAATGACCACAAAGAGCTAAAAAAAGATGCAAAGGAACTGTAAAGAGACACAATTTAACTACAAAAAGGGGCAAAACGGCCAAAAAGAGATACAAAATCACTTTAAAGAGACACAAAACTGAAAAAGACAGATGATTATCTCAAAGAGAGATCAAAAAGAAACAAAACAACCAAAAAAGACACAAAGTTACTTGAAAGAAACATGACAATACCTCAAAGGGACACAAAATGATCCCAGAGACACAAAATGACCAAAAAGACACAAAATTACTTCAAAGAGACACTAAACCACCACAAGGAGACACAAAGAGAGACAAAAAGTGACTACAGCGACACAGAACCACAAGGACACACAAAATTACATCGAAGAGACACAGAATGAAAACAGAAAAAAATTAACAAAACGATACGAAACAACCACAAAGAAGATTAAATTACTTCTAAGAGACACAAAATGACTACAAAAAGACACAAAACCACAGAGATACAAAATGATTACAAAGAGATGGTAAACACAAACAAAAGAAGCTAAACAACTATAAAGTCTGTGTGTCTTATTCCTGTGTAGCAGACGTGATGGGGCCTTTTGCATATCTGTGGCCAGGGCCCCATTGTCTCATAATCCGCCCATGCATTAAAGTATACCTTATCTATATATTTATCTTTATCTTATCTTACTGTATAGTACTGACTGTAAAGTACACCTTAGCTCTTTGGCCCACTGCAGCACAAAAACACAGAAGCTGGCATAGAATATAAATTCATTAAAAATAAATCACTGATAAAAAATAAAAGAGTTACTTGTTTTTCACAGGCAAAAACATAAAACATATTTTACACTGCTTCATGTGATTTATGCAAAGGAGACTTGATGCTAAATGACTGAAATCTGAAAACCAAACCTAAGGCAGACTTTAACCATAATAAATCAAACTGTTTACTCAGCTCTAGTGAGGCCCAGAGCCCCTCTGCAGCGATAACCCATGCATCAATACTACAAAAGCTTCTGAAAAAATCCTGAGGAAATTATTCATGTGGAGACCAATACTAATCTGTGGTATGCAGCTTAGTAGAGATAAAAAAAAATCTCACAAAAACATGTGTGCATGCATGTACAAAGATGGGCTTTGTCTTCAATCTAAAAAGAAACAAAGCAACAAGTGCATCTTTCCAAGAAAGAAACAAAGAAAATTCTTGCAAACAATTCTGCAGTGCTCAAACTGACTTGACAATGCTCAAAGGATACTGGACTGGCCACAAAAGCCATGGATTATATACATGAGCCAGTCATGATGCACAATGTCCTTGACTCGTTCCAGCAGCTTCCCGTTCCACACGTACTTGTAGTACGGTTCGTTCTGGAGGCCATAAACCACTGTGGCGGAAGAGCAGGAACACATAAAACCTCAGGATCATTTACAAAGCAACAAATGGAAAAAAGGTTGAGGTGACGCATGCTGTGGAACAGGAGCTTATGCTATTGTGTTACAAACACACGTCAGAAATGACAGAACACGAGGTAAGTCAAGATATTTTTCAGTGGGTTTTTAATGGACTTCAATGGTAAAACAGGTAAGCCTGCATTGACGCCTCTGACTGTAAATGGTAGGGATGCACAATATTGGAATTCTTGCCAATATCCAATATGGCGATAAATAACAATTAATTTGGCCTATAACCAATACCAATATCAAAACATACACTTTTCCCCACCTAATTTTAGTAGTGGAATTAACTTCATATTATGCATACTTTTATCGTGATGATCCACCAGCATATGGAGAAAAAAAATAAAGTTTTTTAGTTAATGTAATTTTCTGATATTTCATTGTAAAACCATCTGCCAATACCGATGATGTGCTGATATAATCATGCATCCCTATGTATCGGTAAACAATGAGTATGAGGGATTTTATTGTTAATCCTCTGCTCACCTTGCGTCGGCAGACCCTCTTCTTCAAAAATGTCGAAGCTGTCCTGCTTACTCTGCGCATGCACCTCTTCCGCGGCGGAGGCATTTGGAGACGACCACAGTTCATAAGGTCGTTGCAGCAGAGTCAAGTTGTACTGCAGCGAGTGGCTCAGGTCATAGCTGTAGCTGCAGGTTACAATGGCAAAAAGAATTTGGAACAAGTACAGCCTGTACTGTCCAATACAATATACAGGGTGCCCACACAATTTTACCAATTAATTTAAAAAAAAAACTTTTCGATAATTTACCCGAATTTATCCCATTACCCCATTTTCATTACTTAATTTGAGCAGTTTATTAATAATAATAATTATTATTGTAAGAATGATCCTTAAAGCAATGAAAAAAGAAGTGTTTCTTTTATTGAACAAATGCTATATTCCTATAACTGACACTAGAAATTACTTTTTACATGAAAGTAGGTGAAAAAAGTCTCTTTCTTGAAAAACTAAAATAAAGGTGAGATTCTCCATCCAGCTGCATTTTTTTTCAATACCGTAGATAAGCAAATGTACATGGTTTGCTTACTTAACTAGCTACATATGCTGGTTATACTGGTGATGTTTCAATGGTCATGCAGTGCAACACTAAATTTAAATTAGAAGTGTGTTGCTTAATGCTAGATATGTTTTAGGATGTTTATGAATATACTGTATTTTAAACAATAAAAGAAACAATGTACATTCAAAACTCTTCAAAAGTTTTTTTTCAAAACTTTTTTTTTAAATTCTAAACCATTTCCAGGCCTGGAAAACAGTTCTTCTAATTTCATAACTTTTCTAGGAATTTCATGACTGTGGGCACCCTAAATTTAAGATTTGGCCAAACTACAGAAATGGTGATAAAAACAATTTTGCCACCTGCTTTGCCTTCGATGTTGACATGATCAAATACAAGGAATGGGTGTACCATTTCATAATTTCATGTATTTAAAAAAGGTCTTATATGGCCTTCAGAATTGCTTATGCCACTGAAATATTGTCATTCAGCTACATTGAAAACATTCTTTAACTGTTTGCAGACTCCTTGTAAAAACCAGGGCCACACTTGTCAAGACAGGAAAGAGGAAAACTAAGGTCAAATAATCTAAAGTCATTTTTAAATGTTAACTAACTAACTAATAGTGCTCATCTGAGTTTATCTTGTAAAGATCAAACTTTCTTTCTTCATTTTACTATTTAATTGTATAAAAAAATCAAGTAAGCCAGAGGGTGACATAGATCTATCTAGTATCAGCAGTATGCATATTAGTTATTTAATATGACACTGAAATAATGCTTTTGTGTTTGTGAGAGAATTTGTTTTACCTGAAGTAGAAGTTGCTAGATAGGTCCACGTTCTGAAAGATCCGCACATATCTAGAAGAGCAAAAACTCAGTCAAACACATGAAACAAGTATGAGAACAAAGTCATCTATAAATTTACTAAAAAGGTATCTGTGCCAACATGATCTAGTGCATTTGTATGGCAACGTATTGCTGCAACGCCAGAAAAAGAAAAAAAAAATTATCAGTATCAAGTTATAATGTGACAAGGTGTTTTTTGTGTGTTTTTTTTTAAATAACAAGATGTAATCAATTTATAACAAGTTACTTTTCTTGTTACCTTCTTTGTATGTCATAATGAAATGTCATGAGAAATGTGAAACATCTTGATATAACAATAAACTGCTCAGGTTATAACATGGCACTGATCCATTTTTCTTCTTCAGGTGTGGCAGCAATATGGTTCCATACATTTTAAAGTGTCTTTCAATGCTGAATTGCCTTGCTGGCCTGTTTTATGTTAATTCTGTCTGTTCCTATGTGAAGCATTCAATGCTTATAATGCCCCTATTGTAAAGCCCTTCGTGCTGCATTTTTTTTTTTGTATGACAGGTGCTATAAAAATAAAGTTTATTATTATTATTATTACTATTACCATTACTATTATTATTATTATTATATGTCAAGAATATAACTGCCAAACTTACATCAATAATATCTATTAAGATAACTGCTGTTTGCATAGAAACCTTTTATTTTGGATTCTAGGTTTCTCATCTCCCCACCAGTCTCCGTTAGTTAGCTGTGCTCTATTAGTGGGAGGACAGCATGGGAATGGGATGAGAACCTTTTCAAAAATTAAGATTTTTCATTAAATTATGTGTCAGTTGATGGCTGAAAAACATTTTAACACCAATCCCTGTTTATACCACAACTCCAGCCTTCCTCCTTTTTTAAAGGAGAACCAAGACTTGTTGCACCTCCCCGGAGTCCCCTCCATGTTTATCGTCTACCTGGTTTGCTGCTTCCTGTGTTGCTTTTATCATAAAGTCAAATCAAGAATACTGACTTAAGAAAGCTCGTATTAAGATGAAACTCTCATGATTTTACTCCCACATAAGAAATTTGTCTTAAAAAGTCATTTGGTATAGGGCTGCCATAACTAGTCGGAATGTCTTTTAATTTCAGTGTTCATCAAAAAAACTTAACAGTACCTTGCTTCGTCAGGGTGTGTAACCCTGACCGAGTCGTTTGGAATGTAGATCATGCTGGTGTCTTCAATTTTGTAGATGGAGTGGCCCCCGATGTCAGCCATCTTTCTGCGTTTGGTGATCAACACAATGTAGTACCCCTCCAGGAAACGTACAAACCCTGTGAAAAAAAAAAAAAATCATCCACCTTTCCTGATATATCATGTATACGACATTACTAATGACATACGACATTACAAAAAAAGCATCTGAGCTAGCTGATTTGTAGGTCAACCTTTCTGCTGCCTGCAACTCAGCTACGGTTTCGACAACAAAAACTAGCCAATGCCTCCATTATAAGAGGTGGCTCCTGGGTGTTTGTGTGTTGCATTGCACTGCATTGTATTACCAATACGCCCTGATCCATTTAGTCTTACGTAATCGAAGTCTGACCCAGGAGGTATCATGCAACATAGTCAATGATTTGCTTTTAGCTTTTGATGAGCTATTTTCCCATCTGTGACATTTGATACATAATGGATGATTGATAATGGTCTCAGAATCAGTAGTAATATTTGCCCCTTTGAGACCAGTGGTTTATGTAAGTGTGCACAGAAGACACACGCCTGCATTAGGATAAATCTGTCGGTTTAATTAAGTGTCACAGATGCAATAATGCAAGCAAATAAGAAGAGCTTGTACATCTGGACTGTTTAGAAGTACTCATTGTGGACTCATTGTGCTATAAGCCGAGTAGTGAGGGTGATGAGGTTCATATCATGTTTGAACATACAAAGCCAAGGCTACATGCAGGTGTTGACAGTATGATATAAATGAATGAATACATTAACAACTAATTACATCAATGAAAATATTAACTGAAAATACATGGCTCAACATTAATCCACTAAATCAAGTATTTTCAATCTTCATATTTGCAAAATGTAATTAACGCGCTTTATTCTTTTATTGGAACAAATAATATAAAGTTTATGCATCTAATGTGCTGTATACGCTCCACTGCAATAAGTAGTGGTATATAAAAGCTGAAGTTAAAGTAGCACTCCACCAATTTACAAGTCAAAGGTAATTTCTGTACAAGTGATAGGGAGTACCACTCAGCCTGTCGAAACAGTTGTGTAATGTGTTATGTAGCTTTGGAAGGAGCTTTCTTAAATCTAAGACATTAACTGTAAGTCACGTAAGATGGATATCCCCACTCAGGCTTGGAGACAAGATTTAGGAGGTCTGCATTATAAACTGGGGTTACTGAGTTGGAAAGATGTATCAGGGAGGGAGGGGCTAATGGTGGATTTGCATTGTATGGAAGGATGGTAGAGATCCTCGTTCAGAGTCACAGAGTTCATGTCCTCCTCAGTCTCTTTTCCTGAGATTACTTTCTCCATTTTTCCCCCCCTTAGAGGGTTTTTTTGAGGGAGTTTTTCCTTAGATGATTTGAGGGTCTAAGGACAGAGGGCTTTGTCGTATGCTGTAAAGCCCTCAGAGGCAAACTGTGTTTTGTGATAATGGGCTTTATAATAAAATTGAATTGAATTGAATTCAAAATTGAAGGTAATCAGACAACTCAAAACCATTGTAGCATTGTTGGCCATTTGGGGGCTAAAATGTGCAGACTGCCAACAGACCACTGTATTAATTGAAAGTAGGGTTGGGCAATAAGTATTTACACAATGAAATTTCTGAAAAATAATCATCAGTAATGTGGATATCATGGCAGGTTTTACGTTAGCTGGCATATGCTGTGTTTTTACTGGTATTAGGTGTAGCTATCCGGCACATGAAAATATTAACGGCCAAGATGTCCAGTAGGGAATATAAATAAATTAATTAATTAATAATATATTAAATTGCCTAATATTGTTTGACCTACAAGACATGTTGCCAAAAAAACTTAAATATAAACTCATATTAGCAGACCACATTTTCGGGTTTTTATTTCAGAGGGATTTTTTTTAATCTGCTGAAGCCATACTGAGTGCAACGCTGCCTCCTAAGAGCATACACCACATCCAGGGCCGTCACGGTTTTTATAGCAGTGATGCTAAACTTATGGCCCACTGGCCAAATCTGGCCCTCTAATAGGGTGCTGGGTGCCCTACAAACCATTGTCTTATGCCCAATAAAAATAGTGATTTAAAGTGGGAATTGTTTTTGGCCCTTAGTATACAGAAGAAGCCAGAGTGCATAAAACAGCATCAAAATTGAGCATATTGAAAAAAAAAGGGTGCCAGTGGAGGATCCCCCACACAGCAAGTCTCCTCATAGACCATTACAGAGATATGCATCATTTCACCACGCCAATCCTCCGATTAGTTGTTTTGTTCAATAGACGACTTCTTCATTTTGCTTATTTTCAAGTTATTTTATTTTAAGTCTTTTGTTGCTATTTAAATGTGAGTTATTATATGAGTATTCAAAACATACTGTATGTCCAGTAGTTTTTCTATATGGCCAAATTCTGGAATATTAACGGCCATATTGTCCATTAAAAAGCGTAAACTCTGCCTGAGGCTGTTCATCAGACTTCACGCAGCTTCCTCTAAAGCCACAAACAGTATTTACACTTTTTTGTCACATATGCAGGCTTTTATGTTAAAATACAAGGATCTTTCTTGATTTAATAATCTTGAAATATAACCATTAGCACCTTTAATATACTCTTATCATAATTCCCAGTCTTATACTACATATCTGCATTGAGCAAATCACTGTTTAAAATTCTGAGCTATCAGTCTGGTTATTAAGGACCAATTACACCCCTATTTACTAAAGAGCAACAGTGTTCACCAAGTGTATAGGGAACAATAAAAAATGTCATGGTAAAATTTCAGAATTTCTAATTTAATATTGATACCTCTGCTAAATAACTGCAGAATTATTCTAACAAAAAAATTTCTATCCCTCCTCTGCAGGCTCCACAGGACTTAGGAGGACATAAGTCGCCAGGCAGAGAGTGACTCTTGGGCATCTGAAGGATTTTCAATAAGAGTGAGCTGGTACGTCCAGATTTTTCACAATGCCAAAATGAGACCAAACGTAATATGTTTTCATGTGTGGCTCTGCAGATGGACAATTCCTACGTTCCTGCCAGAGCTGGGTCAGAATGACAAAACCAAAAAATGAAAGCGAATAAAAATATACTTACAATGATGGTACAGTAATAAAATGGTGCCAGACAAAGGGCTCTCGGGATAGTCTGTACCAAACATGGCTGAAACACTCTTTTATTCCGTATTAGTCAGGGACATTGGCAAACAGTCGCTTGTGAACAAAGGTGACATTAGGGTACAGTGGAAAAAAGCATCTAATTTATTCAAGCAGATGTCAAAGTCAGAATCGCTTCATGTCAGAGTGACCGGCCCATCTGCTGCATCATTGGTGATGCTGAATTAGCTTAGATTTGTTACTATTATGCCCTGAATGTGCCTTGCCAATTTTAGTAAACAATTGCTGGTATTTCTTTCTTTACCACATATGAAAATGTATACTCAGATGAACTGAACATATGGATGGCCACGGCAGTCAGTCAACCACTTTGGTCCAGACTGAAATATATCACCAACCAGCAGATGGATTGCTCTAAAATTTTGTACAGAAATTAATGCTCTCCAGAGGAAGAAACTCAATGACTAAGCAAGGTATTCCCCAAGGTGCTACCATACTTAATATTTGTGAAATTAACATTAAACTAATGTAGTGAAAATGGCAAACTTAGTACCTGCTAAACATCAGCATGTTATCTTTGTTATTGTGAATATGTTTGCATGTTAAAGTTACCATTTAGGTTTTGCACGACATACCAGTGCGCCATTAAGCGAGGTCAATGGGCCATTAAGAAAAGAGAAGAATTTCTTAGTTAAGGGTTGCAAAAAGTTTTTTTGGAGTTAAAATAAATGGATTTCCTGCCAGAAAGGGATTTTTGGCAGAAAACGCTCTCGGCAAACTTCTCCCATACAGGCTCCGTGACCATCTCAGCTTGTAATCTGAGTGCATGTTCATGATTTTTTTCATGATCAAGGATAAGTTATACTATTTTTGCACAAATGATCAGCCAGACTGGACTGTGCATCTGTGCATCTTGCAAGACACTCCATTGAGACACTGCAAAATTTGCAGGGAAGTCTAGTTGCTGTTGCAGCTGTTCCAGCAGTACAAAGAGCAAAAATCAAAGCAGATCTTCATAAATTGATGATCAAAAAAAAAAAAAAAAAAGATGAATGCAAATTTATCAGCAGGCAAAATGGCAATAGGGAACACAAGGGGTACAGCAAGCTGCAATTATAAAACACAGTTTTGTATAATTGAGGAAAACTCCAGTGTCTGACAGTTTTCTTACAAATTTAAATTTCTGTGGCTGACAAATTATCTAAAGCCAAAAACCAATTCAGACTACAAAGAAACAGACATTACAGGGAAATTATTAAAGCCAAATAATGACGGCTCCTGATAAAATCACCAAGACAGGTTATCGGGACGAATCCAAACACTCCTCTGATGTGTGTAAGACGAAATGTAGGTCATGACTTGAAGACTGGTCACACAGTACAGATGTGATGCTCACAGCTCAGTCACACCAACTACTTTACACACAGTCACTAGAGAGCTAACGCAGGCAGTGGATGCACAGTCGGCTACACATGTGATCAGTTACACAATCTTCTCTTGTAACAAACATTGGCTTTCATTTATGAAGCAGACAAGTTGACCTGGAAAAAAAAGAAACTTTTTTTTCCATGTCTTTGGTTAACAAAGGGCTAGGAAAGGGACATTATTAATGTTGTTAACAAACCTTGCAATTGTACTAAGTTGTAATTGGGTATGTAGGGCAATGTCCACAGCACAAAAACAGGGGAGATGAGCTGTTTCTCCCTCAGAAATGAATCAACAACAACATGCTGCAATGTAATTTAACGGTTTGCAATTTTACATAACTTTAATAACTTATTAACTGTTTTAATGACATATCTTGCCTTTAATTTTTACACTAATAGAAGCTTTGAAATTAAAAAAGTGTTGAGATTAGTTTCGAGTAGCACAATTAGTTCCTATATTTAAAGCTCCAGTAGGCAGTATAATTTTGATGTCATTGGGGGGAAAAAAAATCTCATTAGAGCATATTGTAATTCCAGTTGTCTAAGAGGCCATTAGACATCTGTACTTCCGCTTGGTTCTGTTTTCAGGCTTTAGAGAATCGAGCCCGTTACAAGAGACTTTGGCTTATCCCAGGTCATTTTCAGAGCAAGCAGCTGTCAATAATGTCAATCACTGATCCTGAACTTTGGCAAAAACTGTGGCAAAAATTAGTCAGTGCTGATCAAATATGAATCAAGATCTCGGCATCACCTGTCTCTGCCTCAAAAATATATAAATGTATTACAATGTAAAATACAAAACACTGTATAGTCTCTACATATACTTTAACTATTATAGATATAGGTAACACTCCCAAACTTTATTGTTACAATGTGATGACCTGATTTTCAACAAAAGAACGGGAAAAGTAATAACAATGAATACCCCACTGAAGGTCATTATTTGAATTCTGAAAATTGAACATTATACGCTCCACAATGGTAGGAGTAGTGGTACCGGGCTACATTGTTGTGAAACACAATGTAGCTGCAGGTGTTCCTTTTTATTTTATGTTTTTCCATCTCCAGCACTTACAGTAATATGCAAAATCAGGTCAGAACGCACAGCTGAAGAACAAATGCTTTGGAGATGGGGTACGTGTTGCCATCATTGTGTTCCACAATGGTTGTCGCTATGCCAGTGAGGAAGAGAAAGGAGGGACTGTACTCACCCACAATGCCGCAGGCTGAGACAGCCCTAGACAAGCCTGAGGAACCCTTTTGGCCAATCTTGGTGCGGTTTCCCAAGTCCAGGCGGCCCAACAACTCCCGCACCTCTTGCTGACTGTACACATGCTACAGACAAATACACACACATACAGTATATTATACACATGAATAAAGATGTAAGCAGCGTCTGTTCATTTAAATGCATTGTTTCTGTATTGTTAATGTTACATGCATTTAACACTGCTGCTTATCGGAGGCTTATGTTCGACTAATACATTAATTCAGAGCCAGTTAGACTCGTACAACAATTATTTTCTGTGCAATAATGAGTTACTGACAAGCAGAACTTGTTTAATCAATGGCCCGAAATTTCTACCAAAGAGTTTGGATTGGTCCTCAGTGAGGCAATGAAGAGAAAAATAGATAAGGTGCTATTCAAAGTCTTCTTATTTTTTTTGAGACAAGGACATATTACATTAAAAAAAAATTTTTTTAAAAACATTAAATAATATAAATCATCACATATCATGATAACATTTAATACAGATAAAAAGTTTAGAAACTGAGAGGACTTATTCCTAGATATTATACGTCGACTAGCACATATCTACGATGAGTATATCTTTGCGTCCCAGATATTTTTAATCTTTAGCTTGCCATATAGTTTTTATCCATCTCAGAATGTCTCAGAAACATAAAGAAGTTCAATGCTACCTATTATTTCATTTGTCATTTGTCATGATGATATGATATGATGATTATGTGTGCCAGCTCTCTTTGCACATTAGCTGAGAGAACATGAAATATGAGGCTGTGTTTCCAGCTTTAAACCTGCTAACCTCCACTTCTTCATCACATTCTCAAGCATCCACACTCTGTTTACAAAACCCTACGTCAATCAAACGAAAAACAAACAGGGTTTCCCAAGGTCAGTATAATATCTGCAGGAATGAGAGCGTGGGGTGATGGATATTTAGTCATGGATACTTCATAATAACAAACACATCATAATCACCCACAACAAACAAATCAACTCCCAGCTCATAGATCCTGGTAATGAGCGGTGGCGAAGAAAAGGAGGTGCACGCAGCAGTCATCAGCAAAGCTGTCACCCACAATACACTTGGGACAGCCTGAGTGATTGTACAATTTTACACCAAGCGTGCTGTACTGTATTACATAAGCATCTACATTTGCACTGTACTGACTCTGGTGGAAACTCAGCACGTACCTTATCGTCAATTATGACCAGGTCCTTGGGTTCTGTGCGGTCAATCTTCAGGACTCTGTGTTTGGTCTGTGCCTGATTGCTCCCCACCAAAAAATACCTCTGAAAGGAAATATAATAGCATGAATACACTCGAGCTACAATACATTATTACATCGGTGATGTTTACCATGTAGCATGCATAGCTGCTTATGGGAATATATGCACACTGAACTTAATAATAATGTTTTTCATGTTTACAATAGACATAAACAGTCCATGTATTTACAAGCCAGATTTCTACGGTAAAGTCACATTCTTCAAGTCAAACTTTCTTCAGGCTTTTTATAACGTGCAACATTTTCTCTCCACAATGGGCCCCTCCAGTCGGAATTAATGGATCAGAAGCCTGTGAAATCACACAAGAATTCCTGACAGATATGCATAATGAAAAATGTAGATTATCTTGTTATAGAGCAATGTTATGTTGGGAAACCTTAAGTCCTGGCATTCATGTTGATGCCACTTGACACACTCCACCCACCCAAACACTGTTACAGACCAGGTACACTCCGTCATGGCAATGGCACTGCAAGATGGCAGTGGCCCTCCAGCGGTACAATGCATTATGACACACCACAGAAACTGTTCACAGATGGTCAGGGAGTGTGACAAAGAGCTCAAGGCTTTGACTGATCCATGAAGGCCCCACGGTGGATTGGGGTAGTTGCACATCCCACAAATGCTTGATCAGATAAGGATCTCATGAACTGCACCAGAGGAGTGCCGTTGTCATGGGGGTGTGTACTTGGTCTACAATGATGTTTGGGTGGGTGGAGCTTGTCTGATGTCATCCACATGAATACCAGGACCCCAGGTTTCTCAGCAGAGCACTGCATTGTAATATGATCAACATCATTTAATTTATTTGTCAGTGGCTTTAATCTTTTGGCTGATCAGTTATCATTGTCATCAACCATTATTTATTCAGGGAAAACTGACTGAGCAATAATGCCCCAAAATCAGATTCACACTGGCTACAATGACATATATGATAACAACCACGCTAAAATGAAAATGAAAAAGTCTATAAAAACAACAACTAGCAGCGGCATCTGGCAAGAACCATGTGAAAAAACAGTAAAATGATGAAAAGGTTAAGCAATAAAAAAAATAATAAACTGTAGATATTAAAAACAATTAATGACAAACCATGCCTGTGAATTAACCAAAGCAGCAACACTGTTCAACAACCATGTGATTGAGCATGCACTTCAAATGACAGGATAGGATCATTCATGACAGAATAAACTAGTGTGGGCACAGCACATATTTGGTCCAAAGGCTACATTTTAATATGTTCATTGTTAAGATTTGTGCCTTTCTTGGATGACTTTTCTTTGCAAGTCATTATTTTTCTCACACTGGGTTTGGAGATGGCCTCAGATTTTCTGGTCACTAAAGAACATTAGATGGGAACACCATGTATCAGTACAGTCTGTAACCATCACAGCCACTTTGTGCTGTTTCACACTATCCTATAGAGCCCTCTGTCTAACAATAGTCAGACACTGACTGTTCACTTAAATGGGCTGACTGAGGTCTAATAGGAAAATATAATAGTTAAGCTGTGACAAATGTGTTACTGCCTTACTATCTAAATGTTTACGACTACTGATCAAAGACATCCTTGGATGTGCAGGGTACGCACATCCAAGGATGCGTCTACTGATCAGCCATCAATCACACTGCTATAGCACATCTGTATTTTAACACTGGTGTAATTTTAAGTAGTTGAAAATAACTCTAACTCTAATAACTCTAAAACAAATACAAAGGATGCACAAGAACTTGTCTGTCAAGCGTACATTTATACCACATGTGTACAATCCTAATGAAAACTAAAGTCATATTTACAGGTAATTTCTTCTAGCAAAATGTTATCATTCTGGCGGTCTAGTCCTTGTAGTTAACCTCATGGAGGTCATGCTGAAATCAATGAAGTCTGCAGTATGCCTGGAGCAAATGATCACATTTAATCTTTTGCTGCCATCTAGTGTTTGCTAATGGGTAATGACAATCTCACAGGAACTCTAGTTTCTTTTCAGTCATGTTTACATCTGTGAACTTTTTAATTTTAAAAAACACATAGATTATGCTTCGCTTTATTTACATTAGTGTGAATCTGAAACATATCACTTTATTCTACATTTCTTCAGGAGTGATAAATCTGTACAACAAGTGACGCATTTTTGGCTGATAGACTGGTCCATCGTTAGTTGGTCCATGGTTTTATTCACAAGGCACGTTAAAAGCTGGGATAGACTGTGGTTGTGCTGGGTAGTTCCTTGTCCCAGTTTGTGCCATTAATGTGTTATCATTATATTAGAGACACAGACTGGGGTTAGGTAGCTCGGGGGAAAAAAAAGTGCGGATCTGTGTAAGTACAAAGCAGTTTGCTGCAGCGAAAGAAGAGGCGTTTTTGTCACCCTGTCATATACAGTATGTAGTAAGGGGAAAGTCTGGTAATTTGAGACAGTTTTTGGTAGACCCCAACCCACCCACCCAAACAAAACAAAAAAACACCTAAAACTGACAACCACCTTGAGTGTTACTGTTACACATTGTTATGGTTCTCTACTAAATTTCTTTGAGGAAAGTATGTTATTCAAGAAATTTCAAACAAAACGTGAACCCCTACTTCACACTGATTTGACATGTTTAGGTAAAATGGGACAGCCAGTAAGGCTTGTTTTTTAATAGTTTAATCCATTTATAAATTCAGTCATTAATTTCTTAAATCACGAATGTAACCTGTGGCCATTCATTAAAAAAGATTGTCCAACTTTTTTTGCCATGTTTTCCCCATTCTGTTGTTGCCTGTGTCCTTGGTGCCATACACATGCATGTCCATATACAATGGACATACTGCTTAATATTTGTGTTTTTAAAACTGCAGTGGCTTGCGGGGAAAAGGAAAGTTTGGATCTGTTTTTTGTAACAAAAAAATGTTACAAAAAAAGAGGGGGCAATAGCGGAGAACAGTGGATGCCTCTCGTCACCCACAATGATGTTTGGTTTGTTAATAACTGTAATTACATTCAACATTTGGTAATTTAACCCTCAACAGTTTACTGGCTGTAGTTACTGTTCTCCTACTCGGTTGCAGGTTATGTTGAGACAGTGATAACAACATCATAAATATCATGACATACTTACAGCTCTGGTTTCATACAGAACCATCCTCTGGATCCCACTGATGGTAGCCGCTGCTTGGGGCATCTTTAGCACTGTATGTCTGTCTCCAAACAGTCACAAATTAGAAGACACAACAGAAGAGCTGCAAAGCGAAGGAAACCGAATATGAGAATATATTACTTCACATCATAAAATACAAAAGAGACAAGGTATACATGATTAAACCTGACACTGCTAGCCACTGCTAGCATTTTCATCATATTTACTCGCTAACTAACGTTACTCACCATTAATTTAGCTAACCAGCTGCGTTAGCCACGAAACATCGCAAAAGCTGATTAAACACATCACCCCTGGGAGTCTAAATAACGTTTTTAAATCATTAATTGAAGTCTGAAGTCTTTAGCTAGCATATTGAGATGCAGCATGATTTTGTTTGGTTTGAGTCAGGTGACTGTCATGAAAGCTCACGAGCAACCTGATACGGTGGCTCGCAGAGTCAAAAAGCTCGAGAGGGCTGAAAATGCGATTCATATTTGATGTTCGTCTTTACTTTTTCTCTCACACGCAAAAAATGGCTGTGGGTGTTTTTAACCGGTTATAAACGAGAATACACACGTCTTAACGCGGCAAACTTCTTTATAAGGCGTGAAATAGCAAGCTAGTTAACCGTTAGGCTACAATGGGGAAAGCTAATCCCCCCCAACACCCCCCTTAGTTTGTCAGTTGCTACGGTTACCATATACGGCTACATTCACGTCAAGGTAACGCAGTTAACAGGTATCCTGGTTAACAAACGAGTTAAAGTTTAAAAGGAGTTGAAAAAGGATACAACAATGCCCATGAGTAACAGTAAGTAACATGTTAAAACATGATAGCAATTACTTGTGGCTAATTAACTTTTATAATGGTAATTTGATAGGAAACTTAACGTTAACGGCCGAGCAGTTAGCTAGGTCGACAGATAGGTTACAAGAGACTGCCCGTCTTTTACTGCTCTGTGTATGACTTCTGATTCTGTGTTTGCCTCGATTATTCAATAAGCTAAAGAAGACCGTTTACTGGACAACCTGCTTGAAGATGAAGCTGAAAGAGAGAGTCTTCTTGCCAAACCCACCTGCTTCATCATAGTTGGAAGACCGGTAATTTATCTCTCTCTCTTTTTTTTTTTTTTTTATACACACTTATGCTTTTTATACAGCTCCTTTCATACAACATGCAGCCCAAAGTAACATGGCAAAATTGAAATAACGCAGACACAGTTTTAGGTATAACACAACCAGCTAAACATTATGATAAAGTTTTGCAAGACTAGAAAATTCTAACAATAAGACAACAAAATTTTAAAAAAGTAAACAAAAAAAACAAAAGGGGTAAAAAAATAGAAGTCTATAGTAGCCTATACAAATACAATACATAAATATAATACAAATAAGCAGCAAGGACAAAATAGGGTAAAAAAAAAAAAAACAATTATCAATGCTTAAAATTAAGATTGTAAACATTATATGCATTAAGTTGAATAGGTCTATATGTAAAAACAACATGCTGGTCATCACCTCTTGTTTTCCCATCAGTGAGCACAACGTGAAATTGTTTTTTCTGTTAATGAGGCAAATACGACTGGAGCATGAAGATATGACTTCAACAGAGAAACACAATAAATATTGTGATCAGAAGTTTCCTTTGTTTTGTTATAATGCTGATAATTCAGTCACAACTCTAATCCTAAATGTTATAGCCTGACATTTTCATTTTGCCAACCTACCTGCATACCTTCCATAATCCAGTGACTCCATAATAATGTTATGGCATTCTTTGTGGCAGGGTGTTGGTAAATCCACCTTGGCCAAAAAAATTGCAGAGTCCTGGAAGTGCATCTTAATTGATGGTACGTAAAGTCGCTGTATTTCTGATACTTGTCCCAAGAAATTAATTCAAACATGTCTCATCAGATTTTATAATATTTCAGATACAGATCTGCTCAGCACACACATTAGAAATAAAACAAAGCAAGGCATAGAGGTGAGTATTATTTTCTGTGTCACAGGTTAACTGATCCTTTTATATATGTGTTTTCCTTATATATTTTTATGCTGTATGGGTTGCTTTTTCTGACCATTTCAGCTCTTGAATATCTTATCGGAGGGGAAAAGTGTACCAGAAGACATGGTGCTCCAGCTGATTCTTGCCAGGCTTAACTCACCAGATGTTGAACACTATGGTAAAATGTGTAGCTCAATCGGTTAACGCACAATGATCATGCATGCCAATTAATAACACATGTGTTGCAATCAGGTTATGTGCTGAGCTGCCTACCATTCATGTCAGAAGAGAGTCTGAAGATTAATGAGCAGCTTGAGCTCATCAAGAACCTCAAACAAACACCTGATTTCATCATCAACATAAAGGTTCCTCTAAGGTTTCTACTTAGAGTGTTGTATTGCTTTAAGCAGCAACTCAATTTAAATAACCCTTTGTATTTTGAAAGTTTGTACATCTGAGATTGGTTTGATTATGAATTTAAACTTCCCATGTTACACCAGTGTGCAGACAAGGACCTGGTCCAAAGGCTGTCAGGTCTGAAGCAGCACCCAAAGACAGGGCACCTATACAACAGCGATCAGTGGAAGCGTGAGGAGGTGTTCAACAAAAAGACAGAGAGCAAGGATGAGGAAGTGGAGGATGAGGAGGAACAGGTAAGGGAAAACACCTCCTGTAACTGGGTTTCATTTCTCCTGTCTCTAGTGTTAGAGGTACTTAGTTTGGATGATTTTTACTGTCACCTCCACCAAGGAGGTTATGCTTTCAATTCGAATTGTTTGTCTGATTGTCAGCAGGATTACAGAAAAACTACTGAGCGAGTTTTTATGATACTTGGTGGAAGGATGTAGCATGGGCCAAGGAAGAACCCATTAAATGTTAGAGTGGATCCCAATCACAGGGTGGATTTATTTGAAAGATTTTTCACTTTTGTTAACATTGTGACACTGGGCAGAGTCTGATCTCCAAGTGCCCTTCTATTAATTATTATTATTATTATTTTATTTTATTTTTATTATTATTATTTCCTGCATTCCCAAATTTAATTATGTTATATTATCTGGATTCAGTAAAAGGTATATTTTGACATTTCAAAACTTCGTTTATTTTTCCTGATGAGTAATTCTGGTCAGAACCTTAAACATTATTCCTTAAGCAAGAAAGCTGTCAAGCCATAATGTACAATACTATTACACAAATTGGGTTTATTTGTTCTTTGCTTGTAGGCTGGGGGAGAGGAACTCCAAAAGGATATTATTGACCAGATGGTGTGGACGCCAGAGAATTTGGCCAGAAATGCTTTTCACAGAATCAATATGTACAAAGATACCATGCTCAGACCGCTGGAGGTAAGTTACCCGGGACTCCAAAATTTCTGAATGACTCACACACTAATTAAGAAGTAAAATAAACATTTCATTCCACACATGATGCAACTATTAGTTTGGCTACTCATTTTGAAAAAAGGTCATACATTTCCTACACGATATAAATAATCATCTGTATCTTTGGATGATGTGCAGATACCTTTCAGACAGCTGGGATTGGACACATAGGGTCATTGTTCTGACATGCCAGAGTGAAGATCTGAGTTTTCTGTGCTCTCAGAGAAATTTTGTTTAGTTTACCTTCATTCAGAAAGCCACCAGCATGTTTATATTGTAAGGGTTGCTAGTATGTTTTACATTTCTGACTCAAAATGTTGGATTTCGGGCTATTTAAATTTAAGGCATTCAGTGGCATTTAATCATGGAATTCACTTCAAGTTAGCCTTATTTTTCAGATGCCAAATCAGAGTGATGAGATGTGTAATTCCACCATATTTTCTAAAATATTAAAGAATCCAATGCAGAGATGAATCATCTTTTATTTTTTCATAAAATAGTCACACCATTGATGTCTTCTGTGAGATATGACTGCTGATAATGAGATGGTCTGACAGACTAACTCTGCCTGAACTAAAGATCCAGATTAATGTTCTGTCGTCAGTCAAATAACATAAGGTTTAATTCTTATTTGGATCTCTTTTAGCTCATCAGCCAATTTTCTAAGAGTCTTTTTTAGAAGCCAGTAAATTTTAACTTAATTTACATATTTTTCAGGACTACATGACAGGTCACAACCCTCTCTACCTGTTGGAACTGGATGGAAATGACACACCTGAAGAGCTGCACTCGGTAAAGACACCAGGAATGAATGAACAGTCTGCAGGAAATACAGTTTTACAAACACGATCATCATATGCTGTTGATTTGATTTTGTAACCATGGTACATTTTTATTTAGCAAGCAACCTATTTATTCTGTAGGCTAACTGTAATTTGTTGATTGTTTTGTCTGTAGTCTGTACTGTCCCGCCTTGGATCCATGGCAATAAAGCGCCCCTCCGTTCCAGTCCTCCTGCACCAGACTGATGATGAAGAAATGCCAGAGGACATTGACACGGTTTGCCATTTTTGACCATATTCATATATATTTAAAATATATATATATATATATATATATATATATTTCAAACAGCCTACGCTTGAGCTATAAACAATTTTTTAAATGATGCCCTGATGGGTATTTTAAACATACTCCATTCACTGAATCCAAACCAAAATGTAGTCCATCTCTTTTTCAGGAAGACCTACTGAGAATTATGTCCTCCACCAGGACAGTGGCCCCTGGCTTTGGATGGAGAAGGAGTCGCTGGGGCCGAACTTGTCCCGTTGCTCTGAGGGACGGCAAGGTCAATCCTGGCAAGCCTCAATTTTGTGTGGGGTGAGTGATATGCTGTAGACTATGGCCAGGTGATAGGTTCAAATGGGTAAAAAATGTCAACCAATTCTCATTTTAACTCCTACACAGCTTCCAGGACAAACTGTACATCCTGTCATCTCAGGAGGCCTACCAGAAGTTTATCACAAACCCCCGATGGTACTTACTTCCTCCAATGCCCAGGCCCCCGTGCAGAGTTTCCATTATTGGACCTCCACAGACAGGGAAGAGCACTCTATGCAGGCTTCTAGCTCAGCACTACAATGCTGAGGTGCTTGATATGGAGGTTTTGGTGAAGCCAGTTCTGGCCAAATCTGAGCAGGAAAGGCTTGACAAAATTAAAAAGGAGACGACACAGGTCACTATAAAGAAAATTAAGATGAAGATGGAGCAGGATGGCGGACAGAATTCGGGTAATTCGGGTAAGTTGAGCTTTGTTGATGATGATATTCACCTTTACAGTTGTATTGTGTATATTGAAAGTATAGTTTTTGCAGTAACTGTAACACAATGGCCATAGTTATACTTTACTACTATCCAGTGTGTTATTCCACACATCTGGGTTTCAAAATGTCATGTAGTATAAAGCATTATTTGTATTCATTAAATATGTGACTTACGGTAATGCACAGATTTAATGTTCTGACATTTTATCTTATCAGATGAAACCATTTCTGTGGAAGGTAAGATATTAAAATATTCTCTTTCCTCTTTCAGTCTCACTGACATAAACACACACGCAGATGAACAGACATGGATAAAACAGCCATTTTAAAAAACACTGTATACTGTCAACCCAATAGCCAGAATAATTTTGGCATTGTATGTTTTTGCAAAGAACAGATACATTACATATACACGTTATTATGTAGTGGACACTTTGAAACTTTACATTTCAACAACAGAAATTATGTAGCATTCTGGGCTACATATACTGTATTTGTGTGCAATTCTCTTCTGCTGTTCTCAGTGACAGAAGATCACCCAGAGGTACAAGGCATGGTGCTCACTGCACTGGAAAAAGCCAAACATATGAGCGCAACCCCCATCAGCCTGTATGCTGATGCACTGGAGAAGCGTATAAAAGAGGTATGTCAAAAATCTGAAATTTGGCTGCAGATTTTTTTTTTGACATAACAAGCTTTTTTGTCCCAAAAAAAGACAATCAATTTTTCTTTAATTTTTCATGAGCTGATATCATTTGTTTGTAACAATTTATAATATATAGTTAATACAATGTCAAAGTGAAACCAATTTTATTGATCAACTAAAGTTTAACGAAAAATTGAGCTTGAGATGGGATTTAGATGTATATTACATAGGGCTGAGTATCATTAAAAAAACCCATTATGATACCAGTATCAGTACCCCTAACCTTACAGCAATACTGATACAAATAGAGCACTTCATTCAATTGATGTTACAGATTGAAGCGACTTACACTGGTGCAGATGTCCGGACCGGCTGGGTGCTTGACAACTTTCCCAAGAACCTTTCCCACATGGATGCCTTGCAGAAAGCTGGAATCCTGCCAGACATCGTCTTCTGTCTGAGAGACAGTGATGGCAGTCAGGGTACGAGACACAGAGAAAATGCATTGCCATTAGGTTGTTGTTTTAGTTAATACCCTTGAGTCTATATTAGAAATATGTTTGTATTACTGTACTTTAATGTGTTAAACAGTTTTGAAGAGATTATATGAGACGAACAAGGAGAGCGTGGACAAAGCCGTAAGGAAGAGGTTGCAGGATGAACAATCTGAGAAGGAGAAACAGGCCTTGTGAGTGCAGTTGCAAAGATGCTGTCAGATTTTATTGTGTGTTATATCTGAAATTATTTTTTTATGCAGCTTTTGTTCTTGTGCTTAATTTTTCTCTTTTTTAAGAAACCGGAAAGAAAAAGAATCAGAGGTAGAGGCCAAGCCTGCGGAGCTGCAAACAAATCTAGAGACAGTTGCTGAGGAGACTGAAGGTACCAGCTGTGTGTCAAAAGCAGCCTAAATTAACAAAGGCTCCTTGATCCCGTACCCACCAGTGCTTTTTTTAAAGTATTTGTTCCTTTGTAGAAAATCCTGAACAATCTGACACTATCACTCCTGCTCAAACCGACGTAATGAAAAAGGAGGGTGAGACATTTTCATTCCATTTTGTTGTTCCAAATCCCTCATAACCTTTTTTTTGTATTTACAAACTATACTATACTAAAAATGTTCTCCCCACTCTCCTTATCATCTTTGCCTTTATGTGTTTGCTTCAGATATGGCACTACCTGATCAGTGGGAGTTGGGTTATCCAAATGGCCCGGAGATGAATGACTATAAAGTACAACTGCAACAGTTTGCGTCCGAATGGGGCAAAATGCAGTCTGCGCTAACTGTCACCCACTCAGTACTGGAGATTGGGGACAAAAACCCTAGGGACCTGCTCCAAGCGATGGTCCATGAGATGGAGAGTGAGTGTAACACTTCTTGAAGTATGAGTCTTGAACACACCACAAACCTCATGTCTTTTAATTGGTCAGAATGGACAGTTCGGATTTAAGTATTTGAAATAGAATAAACTTATGGCAAATGTTTTTGACCCTCCTCTGTATGCGTTATTATACCAGATGGTTAAAAAAAGTTTGTAATATATTTGTGTCTTGAAATAGAAAGAGTAAAGTATATATAAATTGTATATTTATATATATATATATATATATATATATATATATATATATATATATATATATATATATATGGATACTCTATTGGGTGTGTTACCTTAAAACACTAGTACCATAATATAATCATAGAGGATACAAATTGATATTATATTTTTATATTTTTAGGATTTTATTAATTTATTTAATGATGCCACTACTATTACTTCTGCAACTCCTCTCAATGCTATGTATGGTAAGAAAAACTCCCAATCCAATCTGGTTTACATGCATGATTTTCAGAGCCCTTCGAGTATGTGTCCTGGGAACTGTCATCAATGGACCTGGAAAAGGAGACAGAGGATTTTGAGGCCTTAGCTGAGCTGGAAAAAGCTGAGGAAGGCAGCAGTGACAATGACGCAGCCGAGGAGGAGGAGGAAGTCAGTAAACAAAGAAGTCTTCTTGACTTTAAAGGGATGGTTCAATACAAGTCAGAGGAAAGATATGGATTTTTGATTTCGGGTTGAACTGTCCTTTTAAACACCAGGTTTATAATCCTATAATTGAAGACACAGGCCAGTTTACCTGCTTTGTTGTCAGTTAATAATATAAACAAAACTTTAACAGTATCTTCTTTATCTTGATAAAAGCAGGAGGACATAACAGCCAAGAGATTGTTAGGTGATACCCAGCATTTCTGCCCTGTGGCCTTGAAAAACAACAACGTTCTGTGGCCCTGTACGGACGAAATTGCAGCCAAGTACCGTGAGAAGACCTTTTATTTCTCCAGCCTTGAAGCCCGGGACTCCTTTGTTCAAAGCCCTGCACAATTTGTTGCACAGACTGAGCTTCTCAAGGTACAAGCTGATATAAGAAGTAAGAACGCCAAAGGACAAAAAAACTAAAATCCCTAACAAGTTGCTTATCCTCTTCTCTCCAAGCCTCCTGCCCTGCGAATCCTTTTGCTCGGCACGCGGGGGTCAGGTAAGACTACTCATGGAGAGTGGCTCGCCCAGCAGCTTGGCATCTTCCATATTCAGTTCAAGGAGCAACTCCAAATGCTGATCATGGCCAAGACAAAGAAGCGGGTACTGTGTGCTGATGAGGTAGAGTCTTCAGAGGAGTCTCCTGAGGACTTGGAGGCCTTGATAGAGGAAGCCAGGGGGGAGAACGAGAAGGAGACGGACGATACCTCTGCCAACATGAATGACATGGAGGTGAGCTATAGTTAACTTTACCTGTAGCAAGAATTTTAGTATTGCAGTTCCTTAAATTTGTGCTGATTATGATATTTTGGCACTGAATTATTTAGTATTCGTTTTTTCGTGTCTAAAGCAGGAAGTGGTCCTGACTGATGAGGAAAAGGCCATCAAAGCCTACCTGTCCGATGGAGATCCACTGAGCCCACAGATACTGGATATGCTCATCGCACCATACTGGAAACAGGAACCATACATGTACAGCATTTGTACACACACAAAAAAGCACACCTCTGTCCTAGTCAAAAGTTTGCCATGTTGGGAAGTGTGCTTATTTGCTGTCTTCCTGATAGATAAGAGGATGAACAGCACGCTCATATCTGTATGTTAGAGGTATACTATGCAGGATTTGTCAGTTACTGTAACTTGGTTCCTCCTCCCTACACTGCTTCTAGATACACTACAAGCTACTACGTCACATTTGTTGTGATGGAAATGTTGATACTTTACTAAACTAACTAAGTTAAACGCTGGCACCTACCTTGTTCACCTGACAACATATGGTATTTGTTGATCCTAACATTCTCTACCTTGTAGGTCTACAGGTTTTATTTTGGAGGGCTTCCCTCACAATCCAGATGACGTGCAGTACCTGTTGCAGCGACAGCTTTTCCCTGACATTGTGGTAATCATGGCGGTGGATGTCACAGATGTTCAGAAGCGTCTGTTGCCGGCATACCTGGAAAGTTGGCGTGAACGTCACAACCGTCGTGAAGCGCAGCTGAACCTCCTTCATGATCTACGTAAGAAGAGGCGGGTACGCAAGTGATGACTTGGAAGAATTATTATTCAGCCAGCTTTATTGTCATGTATTATTTCTGCTATCTGTCCTGCAAAAGTCTCTATATCATGTGAGAATTATAGCCATCTCTTTGGCACAGGAGGAGAACATTGCCAGGAGAAGGACTGAACTCACACAGGAGGCCAAAGCAAAGGTAAGCACACTCATTTTAACCACTGTCATCCTCTCTCCATCACTGCTTAACTCCTGCTCCTCCTGTCTCCAACCCATTAGCTTAGGCATCATGAGGATGAAGAGGGCGATGAAGACGATGAAGCTGCAGGAAACATAGAGGATGAGATAGAGGCCATGCTGGAGGAAGAGTTTCCTTCAGAAGAGGATAATGAAGACATGGAGGACATGGAGACTGAGGAGGCAGCATCTGAGCGACTGGAAATGGAGATAGCAGAGCGATATGAGACAGATAAAAACAGCCTTGTTACTGTAACGGTACGAAAACACAAAGCCCAGTGAGGGCAAATTACTAGTCAGACATGCATATTTGGTTCCCTAACATATAATTTCTGCTATTATTTAATAATTTCTCATGGGACAGTCAGGATTTAGACTAGTTTTACAATAGTTTGAGCAATGAACAACAATTCTTTTAAAGTCCAGGTGGCTAAAAAGCCTTTTGTTGCTGATCCCTCCACAGCAGTTCATTGCTTAGCTTCCATGTCTGACTCCAGCCGGCTTCTCCAAACGGGGCATGCCGACTGAGCTCTGTTGTATGTAATGCACTGACTACTGATAACTACCTCATACAGCCTCACTTTGAAAGATCCAAACTGTCCCTTCACAGTGTTGTTTTTGACTCTTTAGTTGTCATGTAGATACTTACAGACATAGACATATTTTACATTGTTTCCAAGAAATTCTGCTATTTACTTTACTAATTATCATATAATCTACTTTGTTTTCTATTATCAGGAGCTCCTGAGTGAACAAAACATATGTAAAGTGTTAATCAGTGCATCTCGCAAGCTCCGTATTGTGCAGAATCAACTGCTCCAGAAAATCAAGCCCCTGCTGACCAACAGGGAGTCACTCTTCCAAAGATGTCAACCCATCTCATACAGGCTGGCACATAAACTGCTGCTTTCCTCTTATAAGCTCCACAGTGCCTTCGGTTGCTGGGACCCCATAAAGGTAGGCCTAATTCAGGAATGTCCACTCAACGTCTGTGGGATTAGGCCATGATTTTTTTTTTCAAATACTAGTACACCTTTTCTCTTTTGTGCTGACATGGTAACCTGTGAAATGTCCAATACACAGTGTAATTATATGTTGTTTCATCCCCCTTCCTCAGCAATACAAAGAGGCAGACTTGATCCAGCCTCTGCAGTGGCCTCTCAACACCACATATCCCCTGATCTTCCATCAGTACATCTATTTCTTTGCATCTAAGGAGAACCGCAACACATTTATGCTGAATCCCTTGAGGTACCTGAGGCAGCCAAGTCCCACCCCGTCCCTTCCAGTCAAAATGGCTATTGTTGGACCACCCAAATCTGGAAAAACCACTGGTAAAACTCAAGAAAGATAGAAAAAGATGCACTCAGTTGTTGTTTGTTTTAAACTTTCTCAAATGCTCATTTCTGTCTACTTTGTTTTCTTTCAGTCTTAATTTTTCTTTGCTTTATCTCTTCAGTGGCACAGATGTTTGCTCAGAAATATGGCTTGGCCTGTCTGTCTATCGGTGGTGTTATGCGTATGGTGCTTAACAATCGTGAGCACACTGATCTGGCTGTCCAGATGAGAAAGCATCTCTCCCAAGGACTCGTTGTACCCGATGAACTGGCTATTCAGTGTTTGGAGGTAGCACTCATGAACTCAGTTTGCAGCACTCTAGGGTAAGCCACGCAGTTAATTGTTTATAGTTATTAAATCTCAAGGCTGAAAAGATCTTTTGCCTTGAAAATAACAGCTTTTTTTAAAGACAAAGACTGACTGCTACTCTTTGTCTGTTATTCCTTATTGAGGGTGTTTTTGAAGACAATATCTTTTTGTTTGGTGCCCCAGGTACGTGTTGGATGGCTTTCCAAAGACACTTCAGCAGGCAAAGCTGATGGGGTCTCGGGGCATCATCCCCATGATAGTAGTTGAGCTGGAGCTGGACACAGTTGAGGTGCTGAGGAGAGGTCTTGTGGACAAGATGAAGCCCGACAAGTGAGAACACACACATCAGCAATTATAAATACACATCAGAAATCACAAGACTGGGAGCTCTTTGAAGTCACAAACCCAAAAAGTGATTGAAATAAAATACATCTAGTCATCCCTCTCTCCGCCTTTTGCAGACCTCACCTGATGCACGACAGCTCCGAGATCTTCCACATCCGTAACTCCTGTTACAAGAAGGAAACAGAGCCTATGAGGCAACACTTCCAACAACAATATCAGAACTGGATCCTGCTCAGTGGCTTAAAGAGCAAATGGTGGATCTGGAGCAGCATTTTAAATGAAATCAGCATCAGCATGAAATACATCCACAGCTACCTGGAGAGGACACAGAGCAGTAAGTACTAGAAGCTTATCCAGGCTTCAGCTCAGCAAGGTTTTTTTTTAACCTTATGTAAAGGAACTGCTGTATGCACCAAAAACTTGCAATAAATATTAGAAATATTAGTTATTCATTTTCCTCATGCTTTTCTTTTCATTGCAGAGCAAGCAGCCTGCATCCACAAACTGTGCATCACACCTAAGGAGCTGCAGTGTCGGCTTGGAGAGTTTGATCAGTACTGCCCCGTCTGCCTGGCTCTACATCAGCACCTGGTGGACTGCTCAGAAACTGCAGCCTTAACTCATGCAGCTGAGTACTCGGGGTGTTATTACAAGATGTGTGGCAAAGACCATTTAGAGGTCAGTGTAGTGGAACACAAATGTGCGCATTCAAGCCATTAGTTGATTTTCTTCTTTACGGATATCTACATTCTGTGTATGATTCTTGTCACTAAACAATTGATCTCACTATTTATATACTCTGCTGTTAAATCAGACAGGATAAACAAAATACACTCATTTTCAAATTACATTTGGAATAGCTGTCACTTACAGGAAGATTATCATACTTACGTTGCTCTCTCGACCACAGCGGTTCCTGACCACTCCAGATCAGTTTGTACCTCCCAGCTGCCCACACACTGTCCCACAACCCCACCTGCTGCCAAGAAAGCTAACTGAGACTCAGGTGAAGAACAGGTTCCCACAGCAAGTTGAGATGAAGGGCTTCTGCCCTGTTACATATCTGGATGGAAAGCAAAGGTATATTATTTACTTTTATAAAAGATTAATGATAAGTTTATTATAAAGCAGGTTCTCTATAAACACTGTGACAGTACCAAAATGCTCAGTCCACAGAGAAATTCACACAGTATATGTTCATAAACCTTTGCCTTTAAATGAGCCGTCAGGACTTCCATTAAGTTGTGATATCAAAACTTTACTTTATCAAGGTAGAAAGTGCTGCTTCTGTGCTGTTACAGTCATTTTGCAGACTGCAATGATGGTGCAGAGACACCCAGAGAGGAAATTTGGAAGACTGGTGATTTGACCAATCAGAGCAGACTGGGCTTTTTTGGAAGGGGGGCTTCAAAAGACAGGTGCTAAAACTTAGGTTTTGAGACAGAGAGTGAATACAGGTATATTCAGGCAGACAGTATAAGGGAAAAATGTGTTTTTTGAACAATTAAGCTTGTAAACATGTTCTGGTAGAAGCCCAAAATATAGGTCTGAACCTGAAGATGAGCATAGTATGGGATCTTTGAATCTAGTTCTGACACATATGTGATAAGTTGCTTTTGTCGTGTCTTGAGAATGCATTTCCTAAGATCTTTCATTGACCACAAACAAATGAAAGTGAGTGCAAAGGGATTCCTCTGTGTGCAGAGATATGGGCTTACAATACTATGAACCAACCAAAAAGCTAATCAGAATTTTAATAGATGGAAATTAAACTCTTATAACTGTCAGTGTGTGTTTTGATACATTATTGGCATGATACTGATGGGTTAATAATGGTTTTAATTTCTCAGCGGAAACATTTACGGCACACGTTAATTTATTCACTTAATGACGTATTAAATGACTTGTTTTTGCTTATAAGGTTAATTGAGGTGATATTCTTTCCATAAGCCTCTAGAGTGTTTTTTATTTCACCTGCAGAAATGGTTTCTTCTTTTATTGCATAGTGTTTCTGTTGTTTTGTTTTATTGTGCCAATAAATAAATCAAATCAAATATCAATTTTAGTAGCTAGCCCTGTTTACCAGATTGAAGATTCCTTAAAAAGTGCATTTTGGAAGCACATAATGTAAATGATAATGGCAAGAAATTGTTACAACCTACAGAATGTCACACTACACGCCAACACAAATGGAATAAATATGTCAAGAGGAGTGAATAAGATTTCATACTTCCCCAAACTCCATATTAGATCATTTGTTATTCATGTTTTGAGGTTTAATTTTCCTCAGGTACGAAGCGCTGGTTCGAGGAAAGATGGAATATGCTGTTGAATACAGAGAACAGATCTACATTTTTGAGACAAAGCAGAAACAGGACAAGTTTTTGAGGTGAGCTATCTCTTTGTGTATTTCAGAAATATTTTTCAATTAGTCATGTTTTCTTTTTACATGTTTTATTCCGTTGTGCATACCAGTAATGTCTGGAAGTCCTCCGACTTCTTTTCTTGAAGACAAGTGTAGTGTTATTTGGCTTTGATAAATAGATTATTGAGTGAAAGCTGGTGTTGATTTATTATCTTTCAAGGATTCCTGAAACCTACTGGGACCAAAAGCTTCCTAGCAAAGTTCCTCCTCTTTGTGAACCAGTACCTCTGACCTCTCTTCCAACGCTGGGCTACCTGGAACAGGTCAGACACACACTCAAACATATCATTTGTATGTTTCTGAAGGGTCTGCCCTGCTTAAGTTAAACCTGTATTTTCTTAGGGGGTGGCTGTGTCAGTCATCAAGGCCATGACAGCTGTTGGGTGTCTCAAACCAAAGTATCCCTTCCTCAGTATACAGAGATCGTCACTCCTCTATGTCGCCTTCTATCTGAAAGGTAAGATGTCAAGGATGACTTATAGGTCAAAATGAAAAATCATGTTCGAGTTGCTTAAACTTAATAAACACGATTGTGATTATGTTACAGAGGTTTGGACTCAAGTCACATGACTTGGATTTGATGATTTCAGACTCGACTTGACCAATCAAAAAAGATTTAAAAACTCGACTTGGATTTTAACACCAGTCACTTGTGACTTGTGTGGTTGGACTCAAACCTTTTGACTTGAAAATCTGTGATGCTTCTCCCCCAAGGCCAAAGATGAAGAAGTGTATTATTTTAAAAGTATGGCACCAATTAAATTATTTCCTGAATCTTTTATTTATGCTAATTTATGCTATTCATAGCAAGCAAGTCAGGACTTAATGCCCCAGATGATCTACTTTTCCAATTAAGTTGCAGGAGAGAACCATGGAGAACTGATATTACATCATTGAGCACTAGCTGGAGACAATTATACCACATTTTCAAATTTTCTTCATGTAAAAGACTATTATTATCATAGATAGTGAGCTGATGCTCAGCTAACATTAAAGTTAAGTTAAAAAATACTATTTTAATAAATAATACACATTTCAAAAACCACCATGATTTTGTGTAAATTTGATATTGTTATTCTGGTTTTGAAATGGCATTATATTTGGTTAGGACAATGATGACTTATTCAGGACTTAAACTTTGGGACATGGAACTTGTCGGTCTTAAATCTTGACCTGAGTGCAAAGACTTGAGACTTTCTCAAGACTGACATGACTTGCAAAAATATGACTTGGACCCACCACTGTTATATTATGTAAAATACTGTTTTATTTATCTATTTAATGTTGCTTTTTTTAATCCAAATAATGGATGTTTTATAGCTTTCAACCACAAGAGCACAGACTACAGCCGCCAGAAGTACAAAAAGAAGCTGGCCTTGTTTGAAGAGAACTGTGCGCTCATTCCCTACCTGAGCTCAACGATGAGAGGGAACTACAGGCCTCCCTGTGAACGTCCCATTGACTTTGAGTTCAAGCTGAACAGGTTCCTGGCCTTGGGAGACTTGCCAGGTGCAAACAGTGTGCTGTAGCTGTGACTGCTTTGAAAGGTTGTCCACTGTCTGTGATTTCATAATGTGTAAAGAACCATGTGACAGCAAAGACATCTGAAAGCTGCTGTAAAAGTTTATTTTAACAAGACCCTCATGTAATAAAGTATTCTTTACTGTCATGACTGTGAAAATTGTTTTGCTTGGAAAAAAATTACTGGGAGCTTTTAATACAGTGTCTAGATCTTTTGATTCTTGCCTTGGTTTAAAACGGAGAGAAAAAAATACAAACTATGCACTGCTATGATGCATGTAATATGTTAGTATATCAACTTGTATCAATTTGTGACCATGGAATTTAATATTACCAGTACTAGTATTATTCACATGTATATTATGCATAGATATTTACTATTACAGTAGTTTGGAAACATCTCAGAATTAAAAAAATAAAATCATACAGATTTTTTTTCATCAAACATATAATGGAATAACATTAAACATATGGTATTAACAACAGTTACTGTTTGTCCTTTTTTTTTTTAAATTTCCTTTTATATATATTTTATATTCTATCTATATGATATATTCTATCTTTAATATTTAACTATTTCTAATAAGGTTCAAATATTTTTTGAAAACATGCTCTACCAAAACTGTTGATTTGGCCATTTGTGGTAAGGGTAGTTAAGCTAAAGCTAATTCAAATAGACTTTTTGCTGATCATACATTGTTATTAAATAATACAGCCAAAGAAAAAAAAAAGATTTTTATTCTTTCTACAAAGTTATATAAATCTGTCAAGACCTGTGGCACTGTAACGTATGGAATAAATATGCCTATTTCGAAAACCCCATCACACAGAGCCCTCGTGTGTGCAGTGATTTTGGATTTTTCTTGTTTTTAGCCTCTTCAGCACTGCTGCCATGCTTCCTGCAGTGTTTACTGTTGACAAAAGGCGGGGGTACAATCTCGTTGATCCACGCGAGATTTCCCCAGAAATAGTGGGCGCGAATTCGACAACCACTGGTCATCCCTATCAGCTGTGTTGTGTGCTGCTCCCTCAAGCTAGGTAAGGACTCACTCCATAAACTAACACCCCGGTCCTTGTAGTTTCTCCTAACAATTTAAAACTAACCTCAACATACTTGCTCCCGTCCGGCTAAATGGTTGTTGACGTCCCGTTTAGCATGTGCCGTCTGTTAGCCAGCTAAGCTAGTTTTGTAACGTGGCAACCTAATGTAACTTTGCTAACCTTTATTGTTGTCACTGTTTTCGTTTAACTTCTACAAGAAGTACAAGAAGTGTTTCGACTGAAGGACAAGAGCAGCTGTTCAGAGTGTTCGGAGACTTTGTTAAAGAAATAGGCTGTGTTCACTTTCAGTTTCATTTTCTCCCCAAAATTCGAGTTGGTGCCCAAAATGTCTAAAAGGAAAAGCAGCTCTGTAACTGACAACCCCAGCAAACGGGTCAGACCGCAGGCGGAGGAAGACGAGGAGGATGAAAATGAGCTTGATAGCAGCCAAGAAGATCCCCTACTCAATAAACAGGTTCGTACTATCACTGCCATGGTTTTAAACGTGCTGTATTCGGTTGTTTTTAGTTCCTGCAGACGATATATCATCTAGGGGTCGACCGAGCTTGGTTTTTGGGTCGATACTGATAGTTGGTACTTAATGAAACAAATAACCGATATTTGGAACCAATATGTATTTTCAATGAAAATGAAAATATTTCTCTTGAAATTTTGAATTTGGAATAAAACAAACTCAAACACAAAACGTTGTTTAAATGCCTTTAGCAAATGTTTAATCAAAACTGACATTTTCAACATCATATACAGCAAGTCCCTCAAAAATTAATGAATAAAAATACCTCCCTGAAGTTTTACAAAGTGAAAGTTCCTCCCATACTGACACTTTCTTTGCATGTATTAAAGTGTAATGCACACGCCTTTTCATTCATTAATTTTATTGGTGATTATTAAAATGAAATGCTTATACAGGTAACCGGCAAAATGCCAAATATTGGCACCAAGAACTGACCAGGCTGATAATCTGTCTACCTCAAATATCATCTATTGTCTCTTCACTCTTACATCTTTTACTGCTGTATCATAGCATATTGAAAGTGAAATGACGTGCCCAGTTCTCCTATGCTCAGTTACAGTGTGCTGGTGAGGTGGTGAGTGACGCAGGGATCGTGGAGAGCATCACACTGAAGAACTTCATGTGCCACTCTAACCTCGGCCCCTTCACTTTCGGCTCCAATGTCAACTTTGTTGTTGGCAACAATGGAAGTGAGTGTTACTACCTAATCAGTGGGGTATATAATAAAAGAGGATTTAACTGGACTGAATTTAGAAAATCCTTGTTTTCCATTCCAGAAACCAGGTTTTCTGAAAGTTTGTGCCTGTTACCCTAGCAACTGATGCCCTAAATTTGTCCTAACCCATGGGAGGTTAATGTGACCATAGGGATATGTGCAATTAGCGTATGAGTCAACTGGTGGATTAAAAGTTGCTACCCTTGGTGGTGATTTTTTTGTCTTTACTGTACAATGTTTCTTTCTTTATACTGTGTGTTCAACATGTGCTGCTCTGTGGGCGTCATAAAGAATAACACATCTGCTTTGCTTCTCAAGCCCGTAGATTAAAGTCGTGCTTTTGTAATTTCTTGTTACCCCTAAATGGATCTCTAATAACTTAAACCTAAATCATGTGTTATGTAAACACGTGTCTGGCTGTTTCCTAAAGGTTAACCTTCTTTCTGGAATATCATATGTACTTTTGTGTCTTTTTTATCTTTTATTTATTTTGTTTTCAACAGTATCTAAAATATGTTTGCACAAATGGCTTGTGTTACAGGTGGAAAGAGCGCCGTTCTGACAGCTCTCATAGTCGCCCTAGGAGGGAACGCACAGGCCACAAACAGAGGATCATCTCTCAAGGGTTTTGTAAAGGAAGGGGAAAGGTAAGCCTTCTACTTCATCATGTGACTGTTATTCTTTTTACCAGTCAGGTTCTAGTTGCCTGCTGTTGCCTGTTGGTTGGTTTCCGTGAACATAACCTCACATGACTCTTCTCACTCCCACTCTGCACCTTTTAAAGAAATTCTAGTCAACTGACTTTTCTCTCAATGTGAAATTTTGCAAAGTGTCACATGCAGAAGCCTTTTCCATTAAAGGTTGTGTACTTGACTCCCAGTAGAACTAATGTGTGTTATTCTGTGTCCTCAGCTCAGCAGACGTGTCGATCACACTGCGTAACAAAGGAAGAGATGCTTACAAAAATGAGGTTTACGGCCCAGCCATCATTGTAGACCTGAGAATAACACGTGATGGGTTGAGGACCTATAAACTGAGGAGCAAATCAGGTAAGACTGTGAAGAGTTATGGATCACACTTCTTTTGCGTGTCTTAACGTTATAGGATGATAAAACAAATTCATTACGTCACTCTGGGCTCCACTTTTTCATATACAAAAGATTAAGGCATAAATTCTGATCGATCAGTAATAATTATACAATTATATTTGTATCTCTATTCAAAAGTCACAATGACGGAAAAAAAAGTAGCAAATAGCAAGAGTGGAAAAAGAGGAAAACAAGACAAAGTTTTACAATATTAGTTTTTTTCTCTTCTCTTACAGGTCATGTTGTCTCAACTAAAAAGGAAGAGCTGTTGTCCATCCTGGACAATTTTAACATACAGGTACGAGCTATGCAAATGTTATACAGCACAATGTTGTTTAATCTTCAATACAAAAAAGTGTAAATGCTGTGGGATAAACCTGTGTTACCCTGTTGGCGAAAGGGAGTTATTCCTTTTTTGAATTATTCCTTATTCCTTTGTTTTCTTCCAAAGGTCAACAATCCTGTATCAGTTCTCACTCAGGAGATGAGCAAATACTTCCTACACTCTAAAGGAGAAGGAGACAAATACAGGGTGATTATATATGACAAAATTTTAATGAGAATTCTCCATCTGTTGTTTTTGTGAACTTTGACTGTGTGATTGATTGACTGATTTATGTTCAACCCTCCTGCAGTTTTTTATGAAAGCTACCCAACTGGAGCAGATGAGAGATGACTTCATTTACATCAAAACCACTAAGAATTCCACAATGGATAAAGTTGAGCAACATAGTGAAGTAAGAATCGGTTTAGTTGACATACACATTAAATAGCAGCTATAACCAAGATTGGCCTTAACTTTACTGTTTTGGTTAACTCTCACCACTGGCGAAAATTAAAAAAAAAAAAACAGCTAAAAGAGTGGGCATATTGGACTTTATTTGCCAGATGGCCAGAATAATCATAATCTTGCTTCATTAGTGCTTGATGTGTAAAGAAGCATCAAACTAGTTCACTGTAATCACATAAAAGATGATTATACAGCAATGCCACGGTCATAACGTCTATCTGCTGCCCCAAAGTGTAACGTATCGCAGGTTTAATGATATAAACCCTTGCAGGATGGTTATATACAATTGTTATATGACTGTTGCAGTGCTTGAAAGACTTGAAGCGGAAGTACCTGGAGAAAGAGGACCGTTACAAGAGTCTGGCATCACTTGATGAAATGCATGCCAAGCTGGAGGAGCTGCAGAGGCAAATGGCTTGGGCTTTGGTGAGATTTTTTGCTCCCAAACCACTTTGTATCAGGATTAGTGCGATAATTATTTAAAGATCATCACACTGGCTGTGACTTAAATGTTGCAGGTGAGTGAGATGGAGAAGGGGTTGGAGCCGATGAAAGAGAAGCTGCAGTCAGACAAACACTCTACAGAGAAATATGATGAGAAGGTGGATGAATGGAAGGTATGATACTTATGCTGTATTCAAGATAAAGTCAAGTGTGTTTTTAACATAACCAATAGTTACAAGTACTTAAATAACTACCTCTGCTCAATAACACACACTATAACTTTTCTCTTGTCTGTGCACAGCTCTTCTCTTTCCTCTAACCGACTTCTCTGATCTGCTTTTATGTAATAATTCAGAATAAGGTCGAGGAGGCTGAGAGGAAATACAGGCAGATCCAGGACCAGTTGGAGGGGATCACACAGCAAGTCCACGAGCTCCAGCCCAAATGTGCCGAGCTCAAAGCCGAGGCCCAGAGACAAAATACCCGTCTCAAGTCAAGCGAGGTCAGAGTTAAAGAAAAAGCACAAGTCAAGCTGTAAGGCAGACTGTGATAAAAACTGGTCCGGTCACTTTTATATGAAGTGATTTTAAGCTGTTGTAGGCTTGCAGAGGTAGTCGGTGTTAAATGGTGTTAGGGCATTTTTTGATGATATTATTTGCCCACTGTGGCTTTATTTATTTATTATTTGTATACTTAATATATTTTTATTCATTATATATATATTCATATATATTGTATTTATTGGTATATTCATATAGGTTTTATTTATGTATATTCAAAATATTTTATATATTGTTCATATTATTTTTATCAGTTTTTATTTGGACAGCAGACACTATGATTGCAACAATGCTGCACAGAGTAGCTGGAGTCAGATTTGAGTCATCACATGATGAGAGAGCTAACAGACAAGACAAGACATTTTTTAACTGAAGCTGTGTACAACAGTAAAAATCTGTTTATTGTAACTTCCTGCCTCATCATCTTGTCAGATATGATCTAGGGCAGTTAATGTTATAATTTGGATGCTTGCTGTGTAATTGACCAGTGTTTCTAATCTTGTGTGTGAGCTAGGTCACTGTCCACAGATGCAAGGCTAACCTCAGAGACCTGGAAAAGGACAAGGTTCAGCTGTCCTTAAGGATAAAAGATCTGAAGCAGAGGTACAACCTCATCTTTGCCCCGTGTCTTCTGTGTTGTATTCAAGTTAAAACATGTATTCATTTTACATTGACTCCCCTCATAATTTGTGCAATCCCCCCCTTTTTTTTTTTCTTTTTTTTTAAATCCTTGCAGCATTAGTCAGACATCAGGAGCGGAGAGCCAGGCCAGGACAGAGCGTATGGAGCAGATCCGGGCTGAGCTGGAAAATATAACACACCATATCTCAACTCTGAACCAGCAGATTGACCAATATGAACATGTGTGCACCCGTCTTAAAGAAGAACAAGGAAGGATGAGGTAGGAAAATAAAACCGAGGCCCTGATAAATCATGCACATAGAGCCAGTGAAGATTTGATGGCGTGTCATGCATGCAACCCACCATGGGAGATTTAAAAAGCAGCTGATGGCAGTTAGCAGCTCACCCAAAGAGGAAGAACAGCAGCCAAAAATATAAGCAAATTGGGAAATAATGAGATTCAGGAGTTCCTTACCCTCCAAGCAGAGGACGAGATCAGCCGCCACATAGAGAACCAGAAGCAGACAGTGTTGTGTTTAACATTACGACTGTCATGTATCTTTTGCTCCCACAATGCTGGCATGTTTTCTAAAATCACACACTGGTGCGTGATTCTCCGTAAAAACGCAAAGAGGGTATAAAGAAGGGACTTAATGGCAGCCTTGTAGTGTGATTTATGTAAAAAGAGTAAATGTGAACATCCACCTCTTCTGTCTTCAGGAGAGAACGGGAAGTGCTCCAGAGGTCCATTGATGCCAACAGAAAGAACCTGCAGACTATGGAGAGCAGTCGGTCCAATCGCCTACGGCGTTTTGGAGAGCACATGCCCGCACTCCTCAACGCCATCCAGGAAGCTCACAGAAACGGCCAGTTGAAGCACAAACCTCGAGGACCTCTGGGTAAGACTTGGTGTCCAGTTGTGCGCAGTTGAAAATGTTTACGTCCCAGGCCTTAAGACATGCAAAAGGTCACTGTGTCTTTACCCCCGTTTAACTCTTTCTTAATCCATCTAGCAGCTTACCCAAAAGCTCAACCAAAATGTGACATCTGTGACAAAAATGCACTTAGAACTTCTCCTTTCTCTTAATGCTTCCTCCCCTTCCACAGGTTACCTTATTAGCCTGAGGGACTCTGAGCTGGCCCTGGCTGTGGAAGTGTGTCTCAAAAATCTGCTGCAGGCCTTCACTTGTGATAACCACGGGGATGAGAGGGTGCTGCAAGGCCTAATGGCCAGAGTGTTCACATCTGGCCGTAGACCTGCTATCATTACCAGCCAGTTTCTCCCACATGTCCATGATACAAGACCCAGGTGAGGACATGCACAATCACAAAATCTATCAAAACACTCATGTCATAAAAGCATTGGCCTTGAGGATGTCCTCCTTTAGAGAGAACGGTAGCAATGGTCAGCTTAAATTAATGTTAGTTACAATGTACTCCAGTAATAAAATGTTTACACTATTGTCAAATTTACACAGCTCCCTCACAAGCAAAACAGGCCTGTAATAGAGCTAGAAACAGAACAGCAGTACAGTGTATTGAGCAATGTTTGTGTCAACGGTGACAGTTTGAAAGACAAACAGAAATTGAGTCTTTAAATTTTTTTTTAATCAGTAGTGGTATTGTTTGGTTTTGTCTTTGTGTGTCAGGGCCGTGAATCACCCCGATTACCCCTCCGTGCTTCAAGCTCTAGAAATTGAGGACCCGGTTGTGGCCAACTGCCTGATTGACCAAAGGGGTATAGAGAGCATCCTTCTCATTAAGGTAAGAATCAGTTAATTGAAGTTGATGTGAACTATCTACAAAGACAGCTTAGACAAATATTTTGTGTATGATGTAATACAACTCACAATGACGCTCTATGGTATAAAGATACAGTGTGTGAATATATTTTAGACATGCAAGAGGTCAAGTATGTAGTCAGCTGAGTTAGCTGTTTGAATACAACTTTCAACGTCTGATCACGCCACGGTGATAACACCTTATAAACAACAGGTCGGTAGGGTAGGTGACCGAATCATTACTTAGAATGGTACTGACCGGTAACAACCATGTCAAAAAGATTAATTCAGTAATACATATCAATTCTGTACATTTAAAACAGTGTCATTTCACATTTTTTACAATATCTATATTCTGTTACCGGTGGTAATTTCTCGCTCTCTCTTATTAAGAAAAGAGAAGTTGGCGTTATCTATTCATTTAAATAAAAATAATTTTAAAAAATGCCCTCATTGTCAATTTGGGTACCTGTTTGTAATTGTGCTTTTTACATTTCATACATATTATATTAACCATCTGTGTCTAAACAGAAAGTGAGAGAGATGAACAAACACACACATACATACAAGCAGACAGACAGGGACTTAGCTCTGCATGTGATTAGGAAGAGTACAGGAGCAGAAATGCCTGTTGACTGGGTATAGAAAGAAAGAGATGATGAGACTATGTCCCCCATGCAGGTTGTTCAAAATGTACATTTTTTGTTACAGAGAGAGTTAAGTACCAAAAATTATGTTCTTGAATACCAGTATCTGTTAAAATGCCAACAGTACCTGGCCCTTGTGTTTAGGCGATTTGGTGCAATGACAGGTTTTTTAATTTTGTGTGTGGCTGTGTGTGTGTGCATGCATGCATAGAATCGAACAGAGGCTCGGAGAGTGATGCATGGAAGAAACCCTCCTCAGAACTGTACCCAGGCTTTTTCCAAAGACGGTGATCAGATCCTTAAGCACGGCACTTACACAGCAGACCAGACCAGAGCCAACTACCTCTCAGGAGATGTTGAGGAGGAGATCAGGTGTGTGTGTGAGTGTGTGTGTGTGAGTGTGTGATACACTAATGTTACCTGACAAACCTGTTGGGGTAAGAATTTCACCTCTTGATGTCTTTGCTCATCAGCAGCATCTCCAGCTGGTCTTTCTATGTGTTGTCATGTAAACAGTATTTTGTTATATTTAGTAAGACAATTTATAGGTGATGTAGTTGCTCAGCTACACTTAATAGGATAGAAGCACTGTACATGTCAAAAGTGGATGTAGTTGTATAAAGCTTCTATCTTAAAGTGTCTTTCTCCTGCTTCTCTACTCTTAGACACTTGCAGAGGGAGATAGAGAACCAGAGGGCTCAGGAAACTCGCTTCCAGCAACAGATGAACAGATTAGATGAAGACCTCAAACAGAACGAAGGGCTGCGGAGAAGAAACCACGTAGAGCAGAAGACAGCCAAAGTAATACTTTTACCTCTCATAAATCAATATTTCTATAAAAATAATACTGCTGAACCCAAAATGGATTTGTAAATCAAATATCTAATATTCTACTCTGATACATCTTATGGATTTGCTCATGCAGTTTGTGCATTTGTTCCAGGACAAGGCTACAAAGCTACAGCTGGAGCTGACAGACCTTCAGAATACAGAAGAGCCTCAGTCAGAGGACCTCAGTCCCCTGGTTTGTACAGAACACTTCCATACAGTGCAATAATTAGACCCGATGGACTTATACAGTGAGTGCAGAATTATTAGGCAAATGAGTATTTTGACCACATCATCCTCTTTATGCATGTTGTCTTACTCCAAGCTGTATAGGCTGGAAAGCCCACTACCAATTAAGCATATCAGGTGATGTGCATCTCTGTAATGAGAAGGGGTGTGGTCTAATGACATCAACACCCTATATCAGGTGTGCATAATTATTAGGCAACTTCCTTTCCTTTGGCAAAATGGGTCAGAAGAGGGACTTGACAGGCTCCGAAAAGTCAAAAATAGTGAGATATCTTGCAGAGGGATGCAGCACTCTTAAAATTGCCAAGCTTCTGAACGTGATCATCGAACAATCAAGCGTTTCATTCAAAATAGTCAACAGGATCGCAAGTAGCGTGTGGAAAAACCAAGGCGCAAAATAACTGCCCATGAACTGAGAAAAGTCAAGCGTGCAGCTGCCAAGATGCCACTTGCCACCAGTTTTGCCATATTTCAGAGCTGCAACATCACTGGAGTGCCCAAAAGCACAAGGTGTGCAATACTCAGAGACATGGCCAAGGTAAGAAAGGCTGAAAAATGACCACCACTGAACAAGACACACAAGCTGAAACGTCAAGACTGGGCCAAGAAATATCTCAAGACTGATTTTTCTAAGGTTTTATGGACTGATGAAATGAGAGTGAGTCTTGATGGGCCAGATGGATGGGCCCGTGGCTGGATCGGTAAAGGGCAGAGAGCTCCAGTCCGACTCAGACGCCAGCAAGGTGGAGGTGGGGTACTGGTATGGGCTGGTATCATCAAAGATGAGCTTGTGGGGCCTTTTCGGGTTGAGGATGGAGTCAAGCTCAACTCCCAGTCCTACTGCCAGTTTCTGGAAGACACCTTCTTCAAGCAGTGGTACAGGAAGAAGTCCGCATCCATGATTTTCATGCAGGACAATGCTCCATCACACACATCCAAGTACTCCACAGCGTGGCTGGCAAGAAAGGGTCTAAAAGAAGAAAAACTAATGACATGGCCTCCTTGTTCACCTGATCTGAACCCCATAGAGAACCTGTGGTCCCTCATCAAATGTGAGATTTACAAGGAGGGAAAACAGTACACCTCTCTGAACAGTGTCTGGGAGGCTGTGGTTGCTGCTGCACGCAATGTTGATCGTGAACAGATCAAAACACTGACAGAATCCATGGATGGCAGGCTTTTGAGTGTCCTTGCAAAGAAAGGTGGCTATATTGGTCACTGATTTGTTTTTGAATGTCAGAAATGTATATTTGTGAATGTTGAGCTGTTATATTGGTTTCCCTGGTCAAAATAAATAATTGAAATGGGTATATATTTGTTTTTTGTTAAGTTGCCTAATAATTATGCACAGTAATAATCACCTGCACACACAGATATCCTCCTAAAATAGCTAAAACTAAAAAAGCCCCACTCCAACTTCCAAAAATATTCAGCTTTGATATTAATGAGTCTTTTGGGTTCATTAAGAACATGGTTGTTGTTCAATAATAAAATTAATCCTCAAAAATACAACTTGCCTAATAATTCTGCACTCCCTGTATTGCGCTCATCTTAGTTGACACACAAAGCAAAGAAGAAATGGAATTTTGACTTGAGAAAAGGTCCCATAATATTTCTCCAAGAATGCACTTTCAGGTCAGTAATATTTTTGCAATCAGATCAGATGTTCCCTGTGACATACAGCTGTCCCCGCTCCGCTACAGGAGGAAGAACTGCAGGAGATTGTTGCCAAGATCTCGTCCAAGCGTGCCGAGTACGAGCAGGCGCGAACTCAGATGGCTGAGCTGAAGGCCTCCTATGAGAAGGCAGAGCAGGAGTACAAGCAGCACAAAGAGCAGATCAATGTGGTCGCTGAGGAGGCCGACTCAGTGAAGGTAATACAGTAGATCAACAGATAGACATCTCGTCATTGGAATAAAAAAGGATTTACATTAGCACTCTTGTTTTACAATCTAGTTAACCTTGTCATATGACTTTTGAATTCCAAAATCACATGTCAAACTCATGAAACATTAATGTAAGAATGACCTTTCATTATATCTTAATGACATGAAGGCATTCGTCTGGGGTTACATTTGAGAGTCAAGAGAGCATATGACCAAACTTCAATCAGCTAAAAAAAAAATGAGGTGTGCCAAAAATTTGCATTTGGTTCTTCTCAATTGTGTGGAGCTGTTCTTCGGTTTCACCAGTCTGGTGTATGAGCCTCAACTGGTTTGATTTTATGCAAACTGACTGGACTGACATTTGCCTTTATAACATGTTGGCAAATTAAAAAGTAGCCTATGTTTGTTAATAGGTGACCAGCACAGCCACCAGTGGTTGAAAGGCTGACTACTGGATGAAGCGCATGTGGTCACTCTTTGTGTGCCTGTCCTTTTGTGTTGCTACAGGAGGAGCTGAGTAAGATCGACCAGGAGGTGATGAAGTGCAAGCATCACAAGAAACACTATGACGAGAAACGCAGTGGCCATCTTCGCAACATACAGACCCTCGAAGCCAGTGTGGAGAGCAAAAAGCAGGAACTTCAGGTACACCATAAAGAGCTCCTCAGAGGTGTTCATCACAGGGCCTCAGAGCAAATTTTTTATAAAATAAAAGCATAAAACAAACCCTTTAATTTCGCCTTTTTTAATCAGAGGGGATAGGAGCTGTGTACTTTCAGTAGAAGTCAGGTTTACAGTTTAAGATTAAAGAAATACTTTCATTATGCACACTGAGATCATCAGAATTATGTGTAGGATTTGCAATATTTAAACAAAAGCAATGCCATTTAGATTTTTTAAATACATTGTTTCGCCCTGCTGTCCAGACTTCTGTAGCCAAGGCCACGGAAATCTGTCCAGAGCGCCTGGAAGTACGACGGCCGGCCAGAAGTCTGGACAGTGAGATCAGCCGTCTCAAGGTGAAGATCTCGACCCAGCAGGAACAACAGGGAGACCGTGAGGAGGTTGTCAGGTATGTTACTTACAGTGTGTGCCCACTATACGCAAGACCAGATATCTACTCCCATTCATTTTGTATTGGAAGTGAATACTACCCTGTACAAAGCATGCTGGGATACCTGCGATGCGGACTAAGCTGGCGGCGCAAAGAGATAAATTGACTAAAGTTTAAATGGTGCTCACGTCTAAACAGCCACTAAAGCTGCAGCTCCAGTGGATTCCTGAATGGCTCTGTGTAAATCCAGGAAATACTAAAGTGAAACTTTCTCTGGTCAAGAAGGGGGCGGGGGATAAGGATGGATACAAGCGACCAGCGGGGCAGGAGGGACCAAATTGAGGCAAGCTAGTTGCGTATAGAGGGCATACACTATTAGATGCTGGTATTAGATAATAATGTAATAATTGCCATAATTGTAAACATTTTGTTTACGTAACTGACACTATTATGCACCCGTTATGTTTAAAATGAAACTAGAAAAAGTGCAGCAACTACTCTTATCAGTTAATTTATTTTACCATGTAAACCTTCCTCTCTCACACCTTTATCCACCTCTGTCTTTTCCCATCTAGGCAATATCACGAGGCTCTGGAGAGCTACAAGAACATGGCACAGCAAATGAAGCACCTCAACAGCTTCATCAAATGTCTCGATAGTGTGATGGCCCAAAGACTCCAGGCTTACGCTGAACTCAGGAGGTCAGTTGTTGACTAATTGTGTCCTGGAAAATGGCCTCTGTACTGTGTTTGCTACAAAGAAAAAAAAGTGAAAATGAGAAACTCTGTATATTTAGTTATATTTCTCTTCAAGTTCATAAATAATATTAAAAAAATAAACCCATATAGTCACACTTGTGTTTTCATCAATTTATCTTCATTCTGCTGTCATTTCTTCTCCAGTTGATGCCTTTTCTCTGCACCTCTCAGGTTTCTCTCAGCCCGCTGTAAATACTACTTTGACAGCATGTTGGCCCAGAGAGGCTACACTGGAAGTATGACCTTTGACCACAAGAATGAAACCCTCTCCATCTCAGTAAGAAGAAGATTTAATTCATCAGTCAGATAAAATTACGGGTTAATTTAACTAAACCAGAATGGGGGATTGTGTTGTACAATCATAAAATGACTGCTTATTTAAATGGAGTCCGGCAGGTGATGTCAGTGGCAAAAACAAGCACTTTTAGGGAATGTAAATTGACAGGGCATATGCCTCGAGTGATAATGTTGCAGCCTGTTTAGTGGCTACAGTTGTCTTGCTCAATACTGGCACAGTTTCAAAAACTGTTGTTCCAAGCAGTTACTTAGCCACAAACACAGGGGAAAATAGCGTCCAGATTTGATTGATTGCATTGATCATCATTACTTTTATTACCTATTACACAATATGTGACTGCTATAGCTTTTTGGTGTGAAATGCTCAGAAATCTGATGTTTCCTTCACTCCTCTGTAGGTGCAGCCAGGCCAGGGAAACAAGGCGGACTTGAGTGACATGCGCTCTCTCTCTGGTGGCGAGCGCTCCTTCTCCACTGTTTGCTTTGTTCTCTCTCTTTGGGCCATCACAGAGGCGCCTTTCCGCTGCCTTGACGAATTTGATGTTTACATGGTAATAAGAGACAGTTTTTGTTAGATATTGCAGATATTGTATTAACACACACTGCCTCAGCTGCAAATTGAGATCATCTCTAGTTTTATAGTATTTGATTGGCATCAAATGGAGAAATTTGGAGGAAAGTTCTTATGAAAACTCCTTGACATTACATAAAACTATTTTTTGAAAGATAACGTGAATTTTTCTCTTCAAACAGGACATGGTGAACAGGAGGATATCAATGGACATGATGCTGAAGGTGGCTGCTGGTCAGCGCTACAGACAGTTCATCTTCCTCACCCCACAGAGCATGGGGTACTCACTCATACATCTCTGTTTATGTATTTGTGTATAAAAGCAGTTAGATGTGACTTATTGACTTAGTTACTGTATATTTGCTAAGTAAATGAGCTATGACAAAGTAAAGACCATGCAATTTAAGTGGGCTGCCTCAAAGGCATTGTCACATTGTCATCTTTGTTTTTTTCTCTGTTTCAGCTCTCTTCCTGTAAGTAAAATCATCCGCATCCTCCGTCTCAAAGATCCAGACCGTGGCAACAATTCAAAAGGAGATCAAGATGAGGAGGAGTAGTATTTCTAGCTGGTCATTTAACGTCAAAAGAGGTAACAAGACAACTATCAGCCAGTGCTAAGACCCTCTATTATGCGGTTTAATACTTATTCCCGTCTTCTGGAGACAGTTGTTCTGTTAAAGAAGTGCAGACGCGTTATTCTTTACTCGTCAAGTGCGTCTGTTTGAAGTTCTGGTAAGTCGGCAGGATGTGCATTTTTTTGTTGTATAACACTGTATAAGTACTTTTTTAAATATAGTTGTACTGGGGAACAATTATTTTTATATCAAGTGCCATAAACTGTTAAATGGCTCAAAAACAGGCGTATTGAAGGAATTGTAAAAATATTTAATATTCATTAAATCAAACAAATTAAAATACGAATGCAGTATCGGTGGTTTTTAATAGATGAAAGAATATTTAAGCCAGGACACTGTCAGGTTTCATAGTCCACCATTTGGAATTTTGTGCGTTTTTCGTGTATTTTGCCAACCTTTACAAACTCCCCCAAGACGGTTTATCGGATTTATTTAGTACATAAAGTTGAATGCCCCTCCCGTAAGCCAAAATACAAAACATAATTCCCTCCCCAGTGCTTAAAAATGATTTTTAGCACTTTCCCCATCACGCACCACCCTCTCCACTCTCATAAATTGAGAACAGTCCCTTAAGCGCCTACATCTTGCTGTTTCCCTCAGCTCATTATTCACTGCATAAATTGTCATTTTGATTTGGATCTGAAGCATTCAGCTTGAAACCCTGTCAAAGTGGGTTTTGTTAGGGGGGGGAGGATTTGCACCTTTAAGGGCTCTGAGCCAAATCCTGCACACAAGGCGGTCCACTGGAATGCACTTCCACTCATGCACATAACATCTGTTGACACCACACTAGACCTCCTGAGGAAAGTGGTACTTCTTGGTATTACATCCCTGAGAGAGCTGTGGGCTTTAAGCGGACAACATGAAGCCAAAATCTCTTCCATCAAGATTTTTTGACAGAAATTCCGAACCAGGTGAGACTCTGAATGTACGAGCAGCAAAGTATCAGCGACATGTGGACTGTGCCGATCACTGCGGCCACAGTGACAGCCAGCCAGCGGGCGACTACTGCAGACAAAATGAGAGAAGCCACAGAGAAGTTCATTTTGCATTTCTGCCAGAGAAGTATGAGCCGCTGGTGGATGAGGAGGAGCGAGTCAAGGCAAAAGAAGAGAAGAAGAAAAGGAAGAAAGAAAAGTACAAAAAAGTAAAGAAGGTTGGTGTTTTTTTTTAGATTTTCTTGACATGTTAATATGCAATGCAAGCTGCATGAAATGTGTATTCTGATGGTATTATGATAGTTTCACCATTGCTTTTACTTAAAATGTGAACCAAAATTGTCTTCAACAAGACATAAATGCTCAGCCTCAAATTGTTTTAATAGATTAATTGTTTAAAAAAAAACTACATAACTGGTAGAAATTAATCCATTTTCACCCTCATACCTTGAATTATCTTAAGAAATAATAATTTTCACAGTGTATGTGCTGTTTTTGCTACTTTGTATTCTATGTTGTCACAGCATAATCATCCTCATTAGCTGGTGATTATTGAGGTAATAACTTGTAAAAAAAAATGGTACATCTGACGTGTGTACAGCTTAAGAGCTCAAAAACTACTCAAAGGTCATCAGCCCAGACACTACTCAAATTTAAAATCCTCGTTTCACAATGAAAGTCACATGATAGCCACTTCTGCAGGAACTGATCTTTTAACCTCTGCTCAACTTTTAGCTTCTGCCATCTGATATTATTGCATCTCTGATCCAACCAAAGGTATGAAAAGCCACATTCAATTAATATTTGCTAAAAAAAATAATCCATGTTGACTGTCCAGTGATGTACATATTAAATTTACAATTATACATTGTCTGGCTGGGCTTCATTTCCAAACAAAAACCACCCCTGCACTGGACCACATACATGTCCTTGCAATCATTTATTTTGAGTATAGACAAATACAGTACAAACTGCAGAGATAACACCAGTGTATTATTTACTGCACAGATTGTTTTATAACCTGTACTCTTAACTGATTAAAGAAATGGGTGGTTGACTGACCTCAAAGAACATTAATACGAGATTATCAGTGACCAGGCACATATTTATATTGAACATTAACAGACTCTTATCCGCCTTGTTTGGAAAATGTCAGGAAAACAAATCATAAATGAGTGGTGTAATAATCAGTCATTTTTATATTGTGATATACAGGTGGGATGTAGTTGCTAAAATATACAAAGTACTTTTTAATATTTCGCTCATGTTCAGTTAATATGAACTTTTGCAGAAGGGTTATATGATTTGCTTTGCCTGTGGGACACTATTGCAAAATAACCAAAGATCCACCCCTCAAACTATTTTTCAGTTAATAAGCTCTTTTTTTATTTGTTTTTATGGCACCTAATTTACATTCAAAGTAAAAAAAAAAAAATCCTGATTTTAATGGGTTTTTTCTTGTGAACAATAAAATGGTCAGCAGGTCTTAAGTTGTTTGTCTTGAATGAAATTATTTGAACTGATCCATCTTATGTCTTTTTCTGTAGTTGCCATTTGGGTAAGTTCAAATGCGAAATCAATATGGCATCAATCAATCCGACTCATTCAAATTATCCTAATACATTGCTGATTGTTTAAAAAATGAATCCAGTATGATAATGACTCCCCACAAATCAGTTGACTTAAAGTATTGAAATTATAGCAGGTGCAAATTTCAGGTTAAGTTGCTGTGATTGCTTTTACTAATCCTGCAGAATCTTTTTACAGTTTAAATTAATTCATGTTTTATTTATAAGGATTCTGATCAGTGACCTGTATTCTCATCATACCGAGCCATAACACTCCTATCAGTGACCCACATAAATCTGTGAAAACATGCCACTGAATGTTAGGCAAACATATCATAAAATGAGTGATAGGTTAAAAATAAAACTGAATGGCGTGTACTAAGTAACTGTATTAACTGTATTTTATTTTTATTAGTTAGGTTGTTGACTCATAATCTTTTTGAAATTCAGATAATAAGCTCCAAGTAGTAAGTTGGGTCATTTTTACCTCCTGAGTTGAGGAAATAGGATTGTTTTTGCTCTGTTTTTCGAAAACATCTAACTTCCTGTGTCCGCTTCAGCCGCTCAGGCCTTTCCTGTTCAAAGAGTTCAGGAGACAATAGTGTTCACGGGGCTTCTTGTTTACATTTTAGGGTTAAAAACGGACAGAACCTCTCCCCCTGTGGTGCTTTTGTTCTAAAAGCACCACATTTGCAGTCTTTCTCTCTTTTCCTCATTTCATGAACTGCAGTGTAACTTTATTTAATAGCTGATGCTAAACTATAGAGGTGAGTTGACATTTATTTAATATTATTCCATCATATATTTGATGAAAAATTCATATATTTGTGTGCTTTTTTTCTCCATTTCTGGGATATTTTGGAAGTACAGTAATGACATACAGTGATTTTACTGCAGGCTTTAAATACAATTAATTTGGATTTTAGTGTTTTGAACTGTTCCAGCCTTATTAGCATCAAGTCAGTTTCACTCAAATTAGTTTTGATCGATGACTTAATTCTATTAAGGACAATCACTTGCCTCAAATCACCATATCAGGGTTTACATTCTGCCGGCTTCCATGTTTTGTGTCGTGACAGAGCAGAATACTCAAAATGTAGATTATGGTTAACATTTACAGAATCACTGATGAATCGATGAATGTATGTTTGTCTTCCAGAATGTTGGCAAGGCACTGCGCTCCACCTGGAAGTGTCTGATGCTCGGTCTGTACAATTTTGCCCAAGGCTACTCAACTCCGATCACGGTGGCTGCTGCCTTTGTACCCGACTTTCACCCAGGCAGAAACACGACCTGAGCCGAGCCACGTGCACGGGCCAAAGACTTTAATATGTTTGTGTATTTGAAATTACATTTTTATATTTGAGTTGTAATCAGAAATATTCTAATTGTGATGTAGATGGCTAAATGTTGACGTTATGCCCTTGTAAAATAGGCTTTTTTTCTTTTTACAGCAGATGTTTGTTACTTATTACATTAATGATTATTGATCAGCTGTCCCCACTGTCATTCGTTTCATCATTTACACCAGCTTCTCCTACTGTGACATGTTGATCTTATTAATCCTAATATCTTGTTAATCATAAAGACCACTTTTTAACCAGATTTGCAGAAGACAGTTTAGATCATAAAATTAGATATAGAGTATGTAAAATTGCGCTTTGCAGAGAGACCCAGTGCTTTCTTTATGTACATCTTAAGCCTAAATTATTGTTACTTGTGCACATATTAACTCCTAAAAAGACACATACTTTTTTTCACGTAGAGAATATAATTATCAAGCTGGTGTTTGTGGGACAAGTAAGTTATAATGCCAGGCGAGGTGTCCATTATCAGTTTTTAATAGCCTGAACCGGCCAATGCGCAGCAGAGGGATCTTACTCTTAATAAAAAGGTATATCTCTGTGCGGATCCTTTCTATAATGTTGTCAGGCACTTAAAATAACAATCTAAGCCTGTCAGTGTCAAAAACAAGCTCTTTTGATGGACATGGTTACATTGCAGCCTGTTTTGCAGCTTCCAGCTGCAACTCTTTCACTTAATAGTGAACCAATTTAAAAAATCCCCATTAGTCACTAAGGCACAAAAACATGGGAAATGGGATCCAGCTTAAAAAATACCAATTTCACTTTAAAGGACGGAAAGACTTCATAGGGAAGTGATCATTAGTGAAGAATGACAAAATTAGGCTGAAAGGATGTAGACAGGCACAGTGGGTGGAAACCAGGCCACCTCCTCTCAGAGAGGACCACTGAACTCAAGAATATTTTTAAACTCTCGTGAACAGATGGACAACAGACCTCTGATGACTGAAGATGGCGATGATTAGAGAGCTTTGGTTGAATAACAAGTTAAAGAGGATTCTCAGACTGGAACGTAATGGTGTGACTTTTGAAGGTTGTTCCAAACATCATTGTTTCTGTATGTGTGCTATGTTTAAAGGGTTTTGAAGGTTATGATATGTGTAAATAGGCATGTAATAAAATGCTGACAAAGTGTGCAGCAAACTTTGTCATTTGTCATTGGTGGACAAAGGAATGCAAAAGCAATATTGTCTTTTAAGTATTTAAAAAATAGCTCATAATTTTCAGAATCAAACAGCGTATAAAAGCGTACAAGCTAAGAAAACCATAAAATACACTAAAAATAATGTATGTTCGAATTTTTGTAATCCAGTGAGAAAAGAGCGATATTAATCAGACATGGGGAATGAATTAATAGGATAGAACTGTGAATATCCAGTCATTGTAAATGGTGAAATAACAGATGAAAAAAGCTGAAATGCCGGCACAAACATGTTAAAGTTCATAACTCAGATAACATTAGTAAGGAGTGAAGAGGGGGAGAAACTGTAATAACAGTGTGAGGAAATATTTTTTTTTTTTTTAAAAAAATAAAGATATTAAAAAGTATTTTGTATTCCATTTACAAAGATGTCAGAGTCTTGGGAAAACAATGTTTTTAAAAGCCCAAATGTATTACTGTATGTTACAATACATCATCCTAGTGAGACATCTCACTTGAACTGTATAATTACATAGTATGGGAGAAGAGAAAGTTGGCACAAAACTGGAAGGAGGCTTGAGTACCAGTGATGGAAGAAGTATGAGATCTTTTATTTAAGTAAAATACTGCAGTGTAGAAATACCTTGCCACAAATAAGAATAGAGTAGAGAATAGAGTAGAATGGACCTTTTCAGAATAATAAAGATTATGTTTATTGAATTCAAATTACTGATGTCTTTATGTATTTATCACTTTAATTGAAACAAAATGATGGTTTTGTGTTCTTTATTATTTTTGTTATTATTATCATTAGTAGTAGTAGTTGTAGCTGTAGTATTTGTATTTTTTATTTTATTTTTTTACCCTATATATTTTTTGTTAATAATAAATGTAGTCCTCACTGCGGCTCCACATCAGTTGGTGGCGGTAAATTAGTTGCCAAAATTCATCAAGAGGAAGTAAACGTCATCTCTGTGACGTAATTCGATCGCAACACGCGCTACTTCCGCAGTCCTTACTTGTTTACATGAACTTATGCTAAGCAGTGTGTTTTTTAAGATGACGGACCAAAAAGCAGATAATATCAGCTCCATCCCCATCGACGGGTTCAGCAATTTAAGAATTACATCGATATGGACGTTTCTCATGTCTGTAAGTTACATTTTATTCCCTGTCTCGAGCGTCTCGAGGGGCTAGCTAGCTGTGAGTTAGCCACCACGGCTAACTGCTCGGTTAGCTATAACTAACCGTCGCTAACCGCCTTAAGCAGCTTTCTTTAACCGAAATAAAGCTGCTCACCGTCTTCTTTTTGTCTGTTTTGTAGGTACAGTGGTCTGAACCGTGGATTATCGGGCTGTTGGTGTTTCACGTCGTGTGTTTGCTTCTGACTGTGGTGACATGCAAGTATTACAGAGCTCAGATATGTCACTTCCTGCTCATGGGTGAGTGAATTTAAAAATACCTGTATTTGTTAGCCTTAATGAATACTGTTGACTGATAGCGAGTGATAAAATGCTTACATACATGTACACAGATGCAAACACACAAGTTGCATTAAATGAACTACTAACTTCCCACTTATTCATCATCTAATCATTGTTCATTGTTTTTGGAAAAATGATTGAGTTTTAAGATGTTTTTACCCTGAATTCACTTTCAGTGAGCTAGAAGAATATATAATGCATGATACTGAAAAAGCCATAAAAACAAATGACAAGCAGCAATGTATATTAAGAATTCCAAAAAGCAATAAAAACACTTAACAGATGAAAAGGTTATAATAAAAACTTAAAATTAGCAAATACAACAACAAGAAAAAGAAAACTATGAAACAATTTTATCTTTTTATTAAAAATTAAAGCATATACTTAAAGTTATCTACTCACGCCTGTCTTATTTCAGTACCTCTTGAAAGTTGATTCGTTTGTTTGGTGTAAAAAATAAATTAAAGCTAATTCACCAAGAGTTTCATGGGATAAAAAAAAATCACATGAGCCTGTGTGATGAGAATTGATTAGATTTTTAATAGAGAAAGGAGTTTGAAGGGTGACTTCTCAAGGACTGCCTTAAAAGGGGTGAGTTTTAAAACCATTTTCTTTAACAAAATGTAGGGAGCTGTGATAAACTTTATCAGGTGACCTCAGTGTGGATTATACTGCATGTTTGTACAAAATATCCTAAAAAAAAAAAGTTTAGGACTGACATTATAGTCAATACAGTTTCCTGTGTACACCATAACTACTCCTCTGTAGTTTCAGACATACCTGTATTTTTCTCATCCTGATTGCACATAAAACATACAGGCGTGTTTATTGAATATTTATCAAGACAAGAGTAATTGAAAATTGGTAATATTAAGGCTTGACATATACATATATACAAAAGTAAATATACTGTCAAAAGGGCATGAAAAGATGAGTGATGTTACAGGTTAATAATAAGCAGTCTAAAAAGCATCTTTCTGTATAATCTGGGTAATATCTTGTTTTATCTGGAACACCAGGAACATCATTGTATTCTAAAAAATACTGTATATTGCTATCAAACTTTGATTTATTTAATTTTAACAGTATTTGTATGTATTTTTCCTCTCATTTGCACCCTGTTCTTACCTACCTGTAGTCTGTTACTGCCTCTGCATTTCCTAATTACCCTTCTTAAAATCAGTTCAGTTTCATACTATTATATAAAAAAGTCAAGGGACAATTACTTATTGTTGTGTGTGTTAACTTAAAAACTGGATAAGATGTTTAGATATCTCAGAACCAGTTAAAAGTGTTAGTGAATCATTTAATCAGTCTGTGCTTTGCGGGCTGACATTATGTCTCTCCACAGTTGGTCTGGTATACAGTGCTGAATATCTTAATGAGCTCGCTGCCATGAACTGGAGGTAAGACCACCAGTCAACAGTATTTTATTAATTTTACTTTGGTGTGTGAAATAATGTGTGTAGAGGCTCAAAAACATTGTTACTATATATTTAACTGTGCATTGTACTCTTTTTTTTTTTCCACCCGCAGGTCCTTTTCTGATTTCCAGTACTTTGACTCCAAGGGTATGTTCATATCTTTGGTCTACTCGATTCCTCTTCTGCTGAATACGGTCATCATTGTGGTAAGCTTTACTGTTCGTCCTCATCCGCGTCACTTTAAATAAAAATCTGTTGACACATCCCTGAATGTTTGCGGTGTACGTTGACAGATGGTGTGGGTATACAGGACCTTTTCTACCATGACTGAGCTGAAGATGCTCCAGCTCAAGCGAAAAGCCCGCAGAGAGCAGAGAGAGAAGAATGACTGATTCTTTTCCTTATGCCCAAAAAAAAAAAACGAGCTCAATGGGAGGATTTAAGACTCTGCTATACTAATCCTGAAATTTGGAGGAGGATGGAAGATTTCTTCTTGTGACCATTAAACGGATTATTTGTTGATGCTGGGCAGGACTGGCTGTTTCTGCTATACAAGGGTATATCAGAAACAGATATACAAGGACCAAAGGACAATTATTTGTATTTAATGTTGTTTTAAAGTGTTTTGAAAATGCAAGAAGAAAGAAAAAGTGCTTTTGAACGACTCTTATGCGACTGATTTCAAGGCCAGAGAATGTTTCAACTTTGGTTTGATTTAAGATGACAGTAGGAGGACATTTATATATGGCTCATGAAGAGGGCAAGAACTCATGTACCATAAGGTGTTATCATGCTGTCATCTTTATTTGTGTAAGAAGAATGACAATGAGTAAAAGGTACAGTTCACCCCAAAGTCAAAAATGCATATTTTCTCTCTTGCCTGCAGTGCCATTTATCAGTCCGGCTTGTTTAGGTGTGAGGATAAAAGAGGACACATCGACAGAAGTTCTGATGATTTTAAGCCTTGCTTGAATCTGAGAGGAAAACTACAAGCTGTTCACTTTATTCAACTAACCCTCAACAGGCTACTGTGGGCTGGACTCGCATAAAAAAAAAAATAGTATTATGCTAGCTTAACTGGCTTTGGGGGGCATCTTGTGACCTGTCAGGTCTTGCGAGGACGCACAGTCCTCCACATGAGAGGGCTAGCTGTTCATTATACTGGACTAACTTCTTTGTGCAAAACAGTAGACCTTTTTCACTGCAAACCTTTTCATTCGTCATACAAGGAAAACACAGGTTTAACTGATAATGTAAAAAAAGCGCTGTGTTCTATTCATGTCTCCCGGTTAGTCATGATGGTAGTTCGGCATGCACAACATTTAACTGGAACAGATTACTGGAATTCAGACGTCAATAATTTCATTTTTTTTAAAAGTACTCTTTATTTGTCAAAATGAGCAGTAGTTAGCCTACTTTTCAAACAACCAAAAATCCCAAGAATCAAGAAAACAAACAAAACAACCAGACAAGCAAAAGAAAAACAACAAAAACCCAACAACAAATAATAGTAGACAAATAATAGTAGGTGTGAGTTTCTGCCCCACGTCTGCATGACATTTCGCTGCAGGTTTTGTTACAGTAGCAGCACTCATTGTCACCGAGGAGGTATTATGAATTAGTCATTGACTTAATTTATGATTTTTTTTTATCTTTGTTTTAAATTTGCCAAATGACTTGGATCTACTAGTCAGGATTATACAAGGGATAACTCAAGACTACTTTTTCATGCCTATACCAAGTTTAGTTCAGCATTCAGGTGATAGGCTAATGGATCATATCGGCTGATTTTTCTCTGATATCCAATTCAATGATTTTGGCCTGTATCAGCCAAATATGCAGTATGTAGAGATGAACGAGGACAATAATTCAGTCATTTATTTGTGTAGAGGGAACAAATATTTTATTTTGAGAATGTTTTCAGTAACACAAAAGTTTCTATAGGGAATATACATCAAAACTGCTTCACAGTATGTCAGAGAAAGTCAAGTCCAGTCACTTTTTTTTGCGTGATGTCACTTTTGTGAATGGAGTAAAATACGTCATACCTGGAACCTCTTTATGGTTTCAGTAAGTCAGGAGATGTTGTAGCACCACTAGAGGGCAGTATGGATTAATTGACACGAAACACGTCCTGCTGTCTGTTTGAGCTGTTCTTTGCAAGACTTTTTCCTCAACTCACAGTCCATTTTTTACCTTTTTTTATCTCTGCTGAGAGCTGACAGGATATCTCACCACATCCTCATGTCTTTACCCAGATGCAGCTGATATATGTTGGTATGCTTTTCGCTGCATTCATCTGTCAGGATCCATTAAGTGTGGACACGAGTGATTGGATTGCTGTCATGTCGGGAAGTTATCGGATAAGACGGGGTGGAAGAGAAATGGTGAGAAAAGTGTGTGTGTGGGGAGGTGAGCAGGTGTGTGTGGAGATGTGTCAAGGCCCCATTTCTCTTGAAGGAGGCTCCTCTGTGACAGGTAGAGAAACAGATCACCTCCAAAGACATTACAGGGACGGTTACATATAGATACAGATACATATTTTTCCTCTTACCTGTAGTGCGGTTTATCAATCTCAATTTTATTTGGTGTGAGTTGCCGAGCGTTGGAGGTATCAGCCGTAGAGATGTCTGCTTTCTGTTGAGCATAATGGAACCAGATTGCACCTGGCTTGTGGTGCTCAAAAAGCATATTTAAAAATCTCAACAGCAATGTCTCTTTTCAGAAATCATGACCTGGTTATTCATGATAACCCACAGGCCTTGTTATGAGCAGTTTCATATAGGAACTATTTTCTTTCTACCGAACTATGCCTGCCGTTCTTCTGGTCTGATTAGTGTGAAAATTAAGGTTTAGTAGCCAGTTCATGTGTCTCAGATATGGCTGCTTTCCTCTAGTTCGACGTGCAGAAAAGTATGTTGCACAACATCTGGTCAGCTGCAGTCCTGTGGATGAAAACACTGAAGATAAAAGAAACAGAATTTCCTCCTCACAATTATGTACTTGCGCCAACTAGACAGGTTTGTATCCATGTCTGTCTCGTGTAGCCGTGACAGTTGACAACACTTGAAATCTGGATGTTGCTGAAAAGAAGCTACATATTCCTAAACATGGATCCTTCACAAACATCCTCAACCTGATAGCACAGAATATCTATATTATCTGCTCAGTTGAGTAATGGCCACAAATATTTTTTGGCAGAACATTATGATGTCACAGTGATGTTGACCTTGACCTTTTGGATAAAAAATGTCATCACTGCATCGCAACAACCTTTTAGACATTTGTGTGAAACTTTGTCATTAGCAAATTATTTCTTGAGTTATTGTTCAGCGTATGAATTCTTGAGTTCTGAGCGTAATAGTTGCATTGAAAGACACGCCGTGCTAAGTAAGGCAAACCAATGCAAACAGTGGAGTGTGCGCCCGATGTGGGCTGACACCTTTGTGGCATCCTGGGGTTTGATGCTGACCTGCGGCCCTTTGCTGCATGCCATTTCCTCTCTGTCCCACATTTCCTGTCTAAGATTTTAATGCTCTAAAGGTGATCTTTTCTTTTAAAAAAATGAATGATACCAGCCAAGCCTTTCCTTTAAGACCGGTAATGTGTATTTGTGACATAGTGTGGTGGCATTAGTAATGGGACACTGTAAAATCTGAGAGGTTTATCTCACTTAAAATAATCTTGGAAATGAATTGAAAAAGAAAAGTAAATCTAACTATTAATCTTAATTTATGTTTGCCTTTTATCGCAGTGTTGAAAGTTGTTGAAATTACCTTGTTGTTAGCAACTTGAGTAAACTAAATTAATCTGTTATAGGTTGATCATTAAAGAGAGGATTTTGCCAATGATGAAGGTAGGAAATCTGAGAGTTCTGTTTTATGATCATAATTAGGAAAAAACAAACCTGATCGACTAGTTTGCAACAAGCAGAATACAGATATATACCACAGTATACATGGTTTACTGAAGTCACTAAAACTTATAAAGATTGATTTAATTAAACTTGTCATTTTAGAGTTGAAACAACTTTACAAAATTAAGTAAAACAGAACTAAATTTCAAGTAAACTTAACAATTAGATATAAAGCTAGAGTTATAAATTAAGATTAATGGTTATGTTTATCCTTTTCAGGGTAATATATTTCCTAGATTCAACTTGTCAGATTTTACAGTGTGTTGGTAAGGAACCAGAGCTGAAATGGAGAACTGCTCTATGTAGAGCCAATCTTTGCTATGTCTGTTCTGGGCCACTGCGAAACAGCACAGTAGATTCTGTGGCAGAAGATCTGCTCCGTCTGTAGATATAAACGGCTCATTCTAATGCAACGAAAACACAACACTTTCTATTCTCAGGCGATGAGTGAATATTATATACCATTTCTGCCAATATATCCCCTAAATTCTAAACAGCGGACCTTTAAAGGTCAAATGACAAATGGAAAAACAAGTAAAGCCCATCAGTAAATCCTAACTGATAATGTTGCCAATGAGTGCAATAGACTCAGGCTTCTTATTGCAGTAGGAATGTTTTAACAGCGCTGTAAGAAACATTTGGAGACTCTTGCCCAGAAACTGACATGCTTATCGAGGATGAATCATATCAATACTTTATGGCATGTGAGTTGTGGCTATGGTTCCCGCAGGTGTTGTGAAGTCAAAACCTTACAGATGGGGAACTCAGGCATGTAGAATTATAGATGTATATTCGGAGTCTTTGATCTGTAGGAGTTATGCTCATTATCATATGATTCATTATAATAGCACAATAACATGGTACAAAGTTAACCCTTAATATCTAGATTTTCCCTTTTACTGTACTGTACAGTATATGTAGTTTTCTATTCATAATATTGTTGTAGCTCTACATTAAAGCTAAATTATGTGTATATTTAGTGAAACAATGTAACATCCATCTGTCCATTGCAATCTCACAATATTTTAGGACGACCTTGAGAGAATTTCCTTAAATTTGGCACAAATTTCCACTTGGACCTAAGGATGAACTAATGAGAATTTTGGGGTTGATGGTGAAAAGTCACTGTGGCCTCATCTGTCTTATTCTCATGAATGCAATATTTTAAAAGCTCCTTAAGAAAATCTCTTCAGATTTGGCATTAACGTCTACTTGGACTCTGAGATGGAATAATTGGATTTTTGTGGACAAAGGTCAAGGTTGTCGTCTCATTCTTGATGTTGATTGTTGGTGAAACTAATCTTGGGTGTCCATCTTGAAACTGTGCTGATTGTGCTGTCGGGTTGAAGGTGTGTGAAGCATCCATATTTTAGAATTTGTACCTTCTTTGCAGCCACATTGATTTTGGATGTATTGTCCACTGTCATACGAATGAGTCTGGAGAGATGTGGATGTCAATTGTAATTGCAACTTGATTAGTTGGCAGAGGCATAAAACCACAAGGTGGTAGTTCTAATACTCTGTCAAATGGATATAATTTGCATGATTTTATTCCTGTTTATCTCAAACTGAGACTGAGTCAATATAACTCCAGTGAAGTTGGTCCCTCCAACTCCTTCAGCATGTACTTTGCAATTCTGTCCTTTGTTTGCCTCTTTTTTTTTTTTTTTTTTTTTTTTGTTTTACATTTGTAGGCTGCTGTTTTATAATTGTCCCTGTTTCCAGGCTGGCTGCTGTGTGTTTTTATAGCTTTCTGGATAGTTCCGGAAATCCCTAGTTTCTGGTTTGGGGTCTGTTGTTTTTTAAATTAAATCCCCCACAGACTCAGTGATGTTATTGACATTACTGATTTTACTGGTGACGTTGACGGTGGTATCCTGAAACGTGCTCCAGACTCTGATTGGCTCCATTGCTTGCGTCACTGGGGGGCTGCTTCTCTATGTTCCAACAAAGTTTAGGAGCAGAGCATCAGTTTGAAGCCTGATTACTGATCCCTTTCTTGTCATTTTAGACACCCAAGTCCATTTACAGGCCTATAGGAGGACTTCTGCATATGTTAAAATAACTTTTTGTGGCTTTAGAGACACTTGCTTAGAATCGATAAATTGCCTAATGTAACATCACCTGAAGCATCGGTTGCAGACTAACACTGGATTGCACCAACAAGGATAAACTTTTATGCCTGAATTAATCATGGTTTAAAGTTAAAGTCCTGAGTCTAACACTGCTCTTGCAAAACTCAGGCGGTGTGGTGCACTTTTTAAATCGGATCATACTAGTATTTAAAATTGCGCTTTGTAACAGATCTTGCTGTAGTTGTCATTGATTTTCTCAATATGAGGATTATGTCATGAAATGGTTATTTTAAGATTCGATAAATGATGTAATTGAATTTTTGCCCAGCTCTAGTGTATATACAAATATTTCTTTTCAGCAATAGGCATCACTCATTTCACAGAATACTGTATAAACTAAATTATAGAAGTTTAATGAATCATTTCAGCTCCTCACCTGTGAGCCAGATCACAACTCAAATGTCTGGCGTGGATCCACCGATCCACCCTGTGATGAAACCACAGCAACTGAAGCTTCTCTGTCAGCTTCCTTTTTAAAACCCTAAGATGCTTTTTTCTACTGCATGTGAGAGAATGTGAATAAGCAGATGTTGCGAAGGCCCCATACAGTCATGGGCACTTTGAGTTTATATCTTGAGCACAGACAGGAAATGAGCTCAAATGATGTTTTTGTTGTCTGTCACAGTGTTCTTTCTCACTGTTTCTTTACAGTTTATATTGGCTGCTGCTGCGGTTCTCAACATCTGCAGTTGTATAATCTGCCGGTAAAGATGTTTGTCCAGGACTGTGTTTATTACAATGTTATGCTAGTAAGAGCAGTTTCGACCACTTTTCCACAAATCTTGTACTGCGAAAATAGATTCCTGCACAGCAGCAGAGCTAAAACATAGAACTTAACTTGGAGCATCTTCCATACCAGGCTTACATGGATTTCACAGTTTTCACAACAAACAGCTAAAGAAACACATTTCACCGTGAAAGCGTTATTAAATGCGATTTGAAAAGAACATTACAAAACTATTTTTTTAATGGTCATTTTATTATTTTCCATAATATCACCATAAACCATGTTGACATACAATAGACTCAATCAAACGATAAAAGACAACACAATTTAACATTATCCAGTGAAATCAAGCTCCAACGTCGTATCCTATTTAAAACAATCTTAGGAGACTTTAGATTTTAATAAATGATCACCATTTAATGTCCAAGGTGGTTTCATTGCAGAGAACATTGTTCTTTCATAATTATACATTTCAGCAGGAAGATGATCCAAGAAAGTCTTTCACAAATCTGTGCAATCTTGGACATTTCCTTTAAGTTAGTATTTTTAAAGTGGGAAAAACATTTAAAATTGAGACTATAGGAGTGTCCTTAATCCATTTCAGCACAGCTCATTTCCTTGCTAAAAATAGCAGTTTATCAAGCAATGTGCATTTCAGAGGATGTGACATGCTTTCCGTGGGTACACTTAGCAAGAATAAGTCTGGTTCCTTCCTAACTGTAATTTTATAGATAATACTGACTTCTTTGGCCATGAAGTTCCAAAACTGTGAGATGTATCTGCATTACCAGAAAAGATGGAAATAATTTCCTTGTTGTTTCCGACATCGAGCACATAGAGGTGATATATTAGAAACCATTTTATTTTGCATTGCGGGTATTATTTTCTCTTCCACACCAAGTTGGCATGTGAATACAGTGTTAACAACAAAAACAACAACAACAAAAAATAAAAGTTTCACTCTTAACGGTTATTTAAATTAAATTTGAGGACTAAATTACAAAACTGAAAATTAAGTATGTTAGATACACTGCTGGTCAACACCTCTTTTTTTTTTTTTTAGTTTTAGTTGAAATTTAAGCTATTTACTATTTTAATGTACCCTGAAACTAAATAACTGGATAATTAAACAACTGGAACTGCCTGTCATGCAAGCAGTTGATTCTCAGAAACCTGCCCTCTGTTTCTGTCGAAGCTTTGGTTCGGCCAGACCTCCTCCTGTCAGGGTGTCCTCCAGTTTCTGAGTACACTTTGAAATTGTAGAAAACAATGTTCACTGACTCTTTGGTAGGGATGTCCCGGAGATTTTTTCTCCCATCCCGATTCAAGTCATTTGATGTTAATCTGCTGATACCGAGTCCTGAGCCGATACTTATATTTACCTTCTTAAAGATCGTGGTTATAGTTCAATTAAAAGCCAGACTAAAAAGGAAGTTCTTGAGTTTGCTTTTAAGAATATCATTTAAGATATTATTTGGGGAAGGGGTTTGAAATAAAAGTGAAGGCAGCACACACTGACCTGGTGGTCGTGTCCTGTAGCAGCTTCTCCCTGCTGGTTGAGTCACGCTGTGACGGAGCATGCTTTGTAATACAATAGAGGAGAGAGAGGACAAACTGGAGTAACTGATACAGAGTGATAGATGAGTCACTCAGTGTGTGCTTATGAATGAGTCACTGTGATATACATAATTGTATGGATTGATTTTATTAGACATATTCTGTATAGTGATGTATAAAGCCTGAACCTGTCTGATAAGGATTAACATTAAATCACAGCAGTATGATTGACAATTATTTCTGACAGGTATTAAAAAAAAAATCACGATTACATATATTAAATACAAATTATATTACTTTAACTTTTATTAATGTATTTAATCAATTACAGTGTCTCCAGGTTACAGACTAAAAGTCGCAAAGAGCTTGAACTCAGTGACTCACTCTGAGTGAGTCATCGATCAACTTGTATCAATTACTACAGAAATCATTCAGACTGATGATGATCACCTTCTTACATCATCGTTTGCTTTCCGAGCTTCTACTAAAGACATCAGCTTTCAGCATTATTAAATGACAACAACGATTACACATTGAAGAACTCTTAAGAAGAATCTGTCAATAATATTTTGGTAAGTCTGATGAACTCAAATGGATTTCATAATAAAACTTCTGAAATTTAAATTCAAATTTAATTTAGATTTAATTTTTTTGCAATGTTTCTTCTTTTTCTTAGGTCAAAGTTGCTGGACTAATAGTAATAACTAATAATAATAGTTGTGGACTAATAGTCCTGCTTTTGGCAACTGGCTAAAATTTAAAATTGGATATTAACAATTAAGTTGTAGGTGTTACTTTGCAGCTTTCACCAAAATATAGCACCAATGATCAGAAATGTTCAGATGCTTTGAGCTGCAGAAATGAAGTCCATTCCTGTGGTTTTTTTTGAGGGGGGGGGTTGTGCATCAGAATTCAAAGTATTATGTAAACGGTGCTGTTAATATCTACTGCAAACTCTCACTTAACAAATCTCCAATGTTCACGAAAAAAACAACAATTTGGTTTGATGAGGTGGGCGTTGAAGACTTCAGACTTCAGATATGGGGCCCTCCGCCAGACGTTCCCAGTTCACCCTCACTACACTCTGTCCAGCAGCCTCTCCCGCCATCTGATCCAACTCACCACCAGGTGCTCACATCTCACATCTCCTCTACTCCTCTCGTCACCTGAGTGTCCAAGTCATATGGCTGCAGATCTGATGATACAACCACAAAGTCTGCCATTGGCCCGGGGTGTTCTGGTACCAGGTACACTTATGAACCTACCTATGCTCAAACATGGCGTTTCTTATGGCAAATCCATGACTAGCACAGGTTTTCAATAACTTAACACCATTTGGGTTCATATCAGGCTGGCCATTCCTCCCAATCAACCCTCTCCAGGTTTCTCCATGGTTGACCACATGAGCCTTGAAGCCCCCCAGAGGTCCCCAGTCAGTACCCTTTAAGGACAACCCCCAGAGACTCCAAGAAGGCTGGGTACTCCGACCTTCTGTAGACCTCCTCTCAGCAACTCACAGTCACATTGAAGCGACCCTTTTGTTCCCCGGGGAGAACTCAAACACAGTGGCACTGAGCCAGTGACTTGAAAGTGTCCCTACACCCGCCTGGTGCCTCATGGTCCAAGGCCTGGCCACCAGACGCCCGCCACCCAGCCCCTCCGCCCAGATATGGCTTACCGGGCAAGGTACTCCAGCTCCGATCATGCTGCTCCATTAAGGCCATGATGCAACAAGCCGACGGTTGGGCTGACAGTGTGTGTCCACCGCCTGCACCGTTGGACCTCGTCGACCCTCCTTTGTTTTTTGCCACCAATTCATCATGTTGAATTGAGCCCCTCAGTGAATGAAATCACGTTGATTGGCCACCCAGCTGAGAAGCACAAGAAGACAAATGGAAGTAAAACTGTAAACAAATTGCTAAAGTCAAGAGGGAGTGAGGTCAGAAAAAACGTGTTGCATGAGGTAAGATTGTTTAACAATTCTTTAATTATGAGCTCTTTAGCAGAAATGTTTCCTGATGGGATATGTTGTTCTTCACTGGCGCACAGCCAATATGCTTTGCTCTGTCATTATTAGATTGTGTTGTTAATGTGATGACTGGCTAACTAGCATCATGGCAGTCGTTCAGTCTCCCGTTTTGAATGACTATTACAGACAACTGCCGTTTGTTGATATGGAGAGGTATCTCCTCTCACGCAGGTGCAGAACATACATGCTTGTTGGCTATTGGTTTGGCAACATCACTTTTTGTCCGAGACACAACATGACGTGAGGCAACACAGCAGGGGTTTTTTTTTGTTGCAGCTAGTTTTCCGATGTTGGTTTGCTGTCATGGCCTTTAATCTGGCCCATTTTGACCTCTTTTCCTTGTGAGACTCTTGCAGGAGCTGTTTGCCTCAAACAACACAGCTCCCATGATCATGTGGGCACGCAAACACCTCTGCCCCATGAAGGTGGAGATTTCCAAAAAATGCATGCACCTGTTTAAAAAGAAGAAAATAACTTTTAAAATAAGTGTTGTTACTCAGTGCAACAAATATTTTTTTCAAAACTAATGCATGTAGTTTTTGGAATAACACTCATTTACTCTAGCTCAGTTTGTCCAGATGGGGACAGGTAAAACAGCTAACCACAATCAATGATATTGCTACATTTATGTTTCAGATGAAATCATTGTCATCATCATTCTCCGCAGGTTTCTTCACCTTACTCATCATCCTTTCATTCTGCACATTCTGCATTGCACAGTCACCGGCGGTCCCTCTGTGTTATAGATATCCTGTGGCTTTGTGGGAAGCTGCAGGTTATATCAGGAAGTCTTCCAGTGTGGTGCTTGAGCTAATTCTTACATCACTACCTCTTCTTGACGCAGGACTTTTTGTGGAACAAGACAGTAATAATGAGATCGTAATAAATAATGTCTTTATCCGGTAAGCCTACGGCATTTTTATCTAACAGTAAAACAGCTAGAAGAGTAGAATTTACAAGCTATTTAAAGTTTGTTTCAGACAGATGTGTGAGTTTGGTCTTTGAAGATATTTATTGTGTAAAGAGTCCTTTTACCCTCCAAATCCACTTTAGACCCATTGATGTCTTTTTAGGGTGGACGGGATCTTTAGACAGTCGACAGTGTAAATCAGATTGTAACTTGAAATAATAAGGAGATAATGATTTATTACGAATACCCAAATCGTAGGACACGATGGTTTTATCTCATTTCCAACTCTATTATTGGGACTGCAATCTGCTGTTCATGTTTAAATTGCACCACCTCCTTAGATTGTCTAAAAGTAGCCTGGGCAAATGATTTGGGGGTTGCTATTTTGGAAGAGTCATGGACAAAAGCCCAAATGCTAGAAAAAATTTCCTCAGTCTGTGCTAGACACAGACTTTTGCCATTTAAAACACTGCACAGACTTGACTTGATAATAATAATAAGCTCCGTTAAATGTATCCAAATATTAATCCAGCATGCAACCGTTATGGGCAGTCGCCAGCCTCACAAGCCCGTATGTTCTAGCACTGCCCAGGAATCTCATCTTGACAAAACATTTTTCAATCGCTATCAGACATATTGAGTAGACATGTGGATCCTGGAATTAAAGGTTCTGATCTTGTGTTAACCAGCTATCAACACAACATGATATTGCGACCCTACTTGCACTCAGACTGATAATATTAAATTGGAAGCAAACACTGGCTCCTACCCATTGTGCTCTCATGAAGCAAGTTATGCACCATCTACATTTGGAAAAGATTAGATTCTCACGTAGAGCACAAATTCTACTGGATTTGGCAATCCTGGTCGACCTGACATCCTTTGATCCCTTCTAGTATTGTTTCTCTTTTCCTTTTCTCTTCTCCTTATACTTTTTTTCTGTCTTTTTTTGTTTCTTTTTGATTTAAAAAAAAAAAAGTAATTCTATCTGTGAAAAATCTAAATTTAAACTTGTTAGTGATGCTAAACATACTGACAACTCACCCATTAGGGTATTTTTATTTTGTCGCACAATGTTTTCTAAATATTTGTAACAGAAATTCTATTTTCATTCCTATGCCAGAGTTGAAAAACATAAGGTGACTGAAAGAGTCTCAACTTACAAATACCTGTTTTTTTTTCCTTAGAAGATAATTTGTCTTTTAACCCTTTGAAACCTTGAAACTTTGAGCAAATTGTCCTTCAAAAACTAGGCAATACAAAACAAGAACCCAAAGAATTATCAAGAAATTAGTAAAATGTAAAAAAAAAAAAAAAGACCTGGAAAAAGGACTTAGAACAAAACAAACAAACTAAAAAATTAACAAGAAAAGCTAAAAGCAACACTTGGAAAAAGTGCTCAAATGTATAATCATTCTTTAACATAATTTTAAATATGTTGTCTGATAATTATAAATATAGTTTTTTACCCAGACATTTTCCCTAGCTTTTTAAAAAATAATGTTATAAATGTACTAATTTCTTTCAATTTGTGGAACATTTCTTGTCAAGTTGTGCATAGCTTTAGCATCAGCTTTTTCCATGTTTTTGAAAGCAACCACACCAATTTGCTTGTGAAAGGTGTCTAAAAGCAACACAAAAAAGTAATGTCGCTCTAGATTTCAAAGGGGTCAAACAAGTTGGGTTTCTATCATATAAAAAAATCTCTTTCTCTTTGTAGTGCACAAAAAGTGACTGTGGAGATGTTTTATACATGAATGCAAATTCATCTTGCTTGAAAATGTTGGATTCAGTGTATCATGCTGCCCTGAGATTTGTCTTTAATTCAGGATTTCTCATGCATTATTTCACTTTGTATGAGAAAGTGGGATTAACTACACTCTTTTATTACACAAGCTTATTTATGTTCTCTACTGACTCCTAAAACTGTCAGTAGCTGCCATCTTTGGTCATGTGGACAACTTCTGTACTCGCTCTGTCTGTAGTGAAAGTGCTTTTAAAGTTTATGCTACATTATCTTGGTGTCAGCTGCAGAGTCAACTTAAAGTGACTCTATTATAAGCCTGGGAGATTTCAAAAAAGCTTATGTGTGAATTTTTGTGCTGTTTTTGTTTGTTTGTTTGTTGTTGTTGTTTTAAACTTATGTAGTTGTGATTTTAATCTGTTTGTTCTTTTATGTGAAATTCTTCTTGCTGCTGTGTTCGCCAACACTCTCCAGAAAAAGAGATTTTGAATCTCAATGGGACTATTTCCTGGTTAAATAAATGAGGTGAAAAGATGCAGCTCAGCGCTGTGTTTCAGGTTTTTTTCCTAGTTATAAATATGTAATAAACATTGTGTTTCAGTTAGGTGCCCATTAAAACTTAAAAAGTTGAGAGTGTATAGGGGCTTAGAACATTGTGACATACATGATAAGTGTTCATGCTCAATTATGTATCATAAGTTGTTGCAGCAATTTTTTGATTTGTGCCATTTGGTTTGCAGATTTGGTGCTAAATTTAAGCATTTTTGACCACTCAAGAATCAATCAAATTGGTCTCAGAAACACCACATTAACTCATCAAGACACTGAGGAACACCACAGAAAAAATCATGCTGTGATGTTGTTATAAAAACCTTTGACAAGGTTGGAGATCCCTGATAAAACAATAATACATCAGACTTGTTTAGTGCTTTTCAAAGTCCTCAAAGATGTTTTACATAGAGCAGAATTCATTAAAAAATGAAACAAATAAACCCCAGAAATTGTTTTTCAGTGTTTATTAACAAAAAATGTGATAAAAATGTCATAGTATGTAGTAAGTATGCCAAAAAAATTATAAGAATATGTCATAGTACAGAATGCCATTCATTTTTTTTACATTAAAATGTGATTAAAAAAGGCCTTAGTTTGGTATGTCATAAAAATGTGAAAAAAATGTAATAGTAAACTATGTTTTGGGTGAAATATTCCTTTTATATCCCCTCCTTTCATGGACAGACCATTGTAATATCATACCAAATGATATGAAAATAGGAATTTGCTTAAATGAAAAGCATCAGTTGAACCCAAATAAACAGCCATATATTAAGTGTTGCAGCCCCCAGCAATTACAATTTTGACATTTTCACATTACGCACTCTGGCGTATTTTCATGTTCATCATTGTGTCTTGGTTGTAATCCTTTTTTTCCTTTCCCCTGTCTTGCACCAAATTGATCATCCAAAGTTCTCCCCTTATTGACCTGAACACTGGATTTATTGGTCTATCTGGACAAAAGGGTTTGGTCCAACAGACAGACCCAGAACTCTGAGTACAGAACCATCCCGGGCCCCACCTAGAGAGGTGTTGAGGAATGAAGTATGAGCCAGCCAAAAAAAGAACCAGAGGCACGGAGGTGATGGAGACGGAGTGACAAAGAGAGCTGGAAGAAAGAAAGCTGGACATGTTTTTGAAAAGAGTGAAATGTTGGGAATATGTCAGTGAAAAACTTCTCTTTTGATAAAGTCATTGTGCAATCTGAAGAATTCAAGATGTCGATGTTCTGATATAAAGTTCATAGAGAAAGACGCTGTATTCAACACTAGTTTATCAAACAGGCAGATTGCAGTTTATCTTCTGCCAAGTGTGTTCGACTCCCAAAATAATGTTGTAAATCCATAGGCGGACACATGCAAACAGCCTTACATAAAGTCATGAAAATATTTAAGATCTTTCACCGTATGGTAGTTATCAAAGGAAAATTACATGCAGCTCTGTCCTACAGGAGAATAATAGCCGAGTGCATAAAAATGGAGCCATGGATGGAAGATCTGCTGAATGAAATAAGCTTATTAATGTCCATTCACACACATATCCGTCTGTCTGGACAACGTGTACACTCTAGGGACAGTGTCTTCATTGTCACTTATGCCAATTTGATCCTTCTATCTGAAATGCATGAATCATAGCCCATTATTGTGATGAATTTTAGGACTTTGTCACTCACAGTGAGATGTCTCATTTCTCCATGCGGCTGTCATGTCAGAGATGAAAACAAGACAGGTTCGCTTCACAAACCTTTCAAAGCACCTCTTCTCCAAAACGTCTTGTTGGCAGATCAATACTTTAAATTGTGAACAAAGGAGATTCTCATTGCTTTGACTGTACAGTATATGCATACTTTTCATATAATGACCACCTCACCTTTGATTCATCAACCCTTATGCAGAGATGCAGAGAGAAGAGGAGGGTACTGGAGGTTGGAGGTGTCATCCCAGCACATTGTGACATAGATGGGCTGTAACACAGGACGTCACCATTAAGCCCAATGGCAGGGCACAGCAGCACTGTGGGTGGTGCACAATGTAGAAAACCCTGAGGTGGTGTGTATATGTGTTGTCTTGACTGAATAGAAAAGTACATACAGTAGCCCTTATCCCATCTTTAGACATTTTATTTAGCAATGCTGATATGCTAACTGAAAGGGTTTGTTGTTTTGTTTTTAACTTTGCATGTTAATCTTTTTCCTTGTCTAGCCCCATGTTGGTTGCATTAAATGAAGTTTCAAAATAAGAACATTTGAAAATGAAAAAATCCTAAATGAAAAATATCCTGATTCAGCCCACAAAAAAAATACATTGAAATTTGGTCTGTGTTTAGATTGACTGACCTTGTCCTTGTGTAGCCTGAAAATAGATGTTAAAATTTGGGCTGTGTTTAGATTTTCTGTTTTTGTCCTAATTTAAATACAGCCATGAAAATACTCTGATTAAAAACTTAAATATACAATATAAATATACACACTGCTTATAGACTTCCTTTGGATGACCACTATAGCTTCATTTAGGTCAATTCCAATGTTGTACATTTATATCCAGATCTGCCTGTGTTTTTTTATGGGACAAGTCTAAACTGCCTCAGACTGACCCCGCCTACTGCGCATGTCAGTGGGAGCGGGATAGCATCACATGTATGCTGTGGACCGCCAGATTTTGAACGTTCCGACCGTTCGCTTTCTGGAACCTTCTGGACCCTCAGCTGGTTAGACCGTTAACTTGGTGTAACATTAACTTTCTGGAACCTTCTGAACGTTAGCTCGGTGGACTGTTTACTTTCTGTATGTTAGCTAGGTGGGCCATTGCCTCTCTGAAGGCTAGCTCAGTGGACTGTTAACTATCTGGAACTTTCTGGACCATTTGCTCGGAGGACCCTTAACTTTCTTCAACTCTCTGGATGGCTAACATGCTAAAGGAATCCTTCTCATTTGGTGAGTATTTCAGAAATCTTCCAACATTTTCGGTGTCAATAATGGGTTTAAAAAGGGCAGTATTATTTTTTCTTCCAGATGTATTACTGATGTATTTGAACCTATACTGTGATACTGTGATGAAATAATTTTCTGTGATTGGAAAAACTAGTATGTTCTTGAAAATGTTTTTAGTAACCAGTACCACTGACATGAGCGTGCTTGGTGCGGTATTGCGTCGTGGCTAAGCTAACGGTAGATAGCTAGTTACCGACCTAATATAACTTTAAAGTAGCATTAGCTATGGTGGAACAAAATAAGGGAACTCTCTAAAAAAGCCAACAGTGTCTGCCTGCAGGCGTCCACTGTGAAGACAGTTCCTGTGCTCTCAAGTCACGTCCACTGTCCAAACAAGAAATAACACTAGTACTCTGTACTTAAGTACAATTTAAAGGTTCATGCATTTAAGTATTTACATTTTATGCTAGTTTATGGGCTACTTCTACTCTACATTTAAGAGGTAAATCTTGTACATTTTGGTGCACTACATTTTTTATATCTGTTGTTTTTATATTTATTACTCTGTAAAGTACTTTGAATTGCCCTGTTGTACAAAATGTGCTATACAAATAAAGCTGCTTTGCCTTGCTTACATTTATGTGACAGCTTAAGTTACTTTTCAGATTTAAATTATTAATACAAAATATAAATCAAGTCATAATTTATGATTTATTATTATTGATTAATCGACCCTGTGTAGGCCCATTTTTAAAGTGAGCTCCACCTTTGCCACCTGCTATGAACACATTAATGCATTAAATAATATAGGCCTAATACATAGGCCTTAGTATCTGATATGGGAAATCCTGCATAATTAACACTTTTATGTCTAGTGGGCTATTTCAAGTATACTTTAATGCTAATACTTTTGTGCTTTTACTTGAATGACATTTTTATGCAGAACTTTTACTGAAAACAGATCGCAAAATGAATGTGTGTCACATTTTAGCTTGTTTTGCGGAATGACATAAAACGTGACTTCTGACAGAAAACATTACTTGGTTTCATGTGATTGGGCCACAATCTAAAGAGAACAGTAACGGCAGTACACTCCTCTGTCAGTTTGTCCCACTGTGTTGCAGTATTGGACAGGGAAACATTTTTTGACACTGGAGCCCTGTCGACTCTCTCAGATCAATCAGGTCTTACCCCTGTTGCATTCACTGATGATGTGAGATTACAACACTGCTGTTTTATATAACTTGCTGCATCACTTGCACTGTGTCTTTTCAAATTAGAAGCTGTCTGATGTGTGTTTGTCTTTACCATGCTGTTTGGAGCTACTTTTGTTTTCTTCTGAAATTTTCAGGGAGGTCCGGACCTCGGTGACCTCATAGCTAGTTAGGACCCTGCTTAAATTAGACCAAAGAAATCATTGTTATTTTACACTGAGAAGAAAGGATTAAAATCTCACTAACCTGCCCACAGAAAGAACACCAGTCTTCTGGTTGTAACATAACAGGCTTTTAGCAGCATGTGATGAAGTTAAGACAACAAGCTGTTTTAAGTGCGTGTCAGTAACACTATACTGTATATATAAAATATATATTTAAATGACAAAGATATTCTCAATTTTTTTAAATAGACATCTTGAACCAATGTTTTTTCTTCCAGTCTGCAGATGAAATCCATTATTGGCAATCTAGTGGCTGTATGTACTGAAATTTGACCTTCAGTGTAACTGAGGAGGCAAGCTGCATGGTCACTTAATCAGTTACACCTACAATCTAATGCTATCCAATACAACAACACCTCTGCATAAATTCTGCCTTAAAGGGGGACAACAGCCATTAAAAAAAAGAAGAAAAAAGAAGATATTATTCAGGAGGCTATATAACATGATGGAAGAAATACTAGAACCTGCTCATGAACATACATATTGCCACAGTGTGCCAGGCAAAAGAAATCTCAAAAGGCATTGAATTAATCAATCTAAAAATAAGGCCTTAATTGGTATTACAATGTCTTAAATAAATGTTTCCCATACAGTGGCAGCTTACCTGTAGCCTGCTTGTGGATGGTCTGGCAGTGGAGTCTACTAACCAAAAAATAAGTACTGGAATATGTGTTTTGTTTTTTTTTTAGATATTTATTTAGTTGATATTTCCTGATATTTCCCCTTTTCTGTTTTTGTGTTCAGCTGACGTGGTGGGGGGATACATGGGGGTGGGGGGTTCGACAGAACATGAGGTCCCTAGATAATAATAGTAGTTGGTCACTGTGCCATGAATGTCCCTCTACATCACCTTATTCTTTGTCTTTCTACCAGTCCACACTCTGTAACATGGTCCATGCTGGACTTCTGGACTCCAATCTGCTATCCTTTGGTTCCCACACCAGAATGAACTACCGCCGCCAAACTAGATCTACGAATAGTAAGGGCCATTTTTATTTTCTTCAAGTCTGTGTTGTGTTTTTGGTTGGCTGCCGTGCCAACCGATCAGTTTGATTATTGATTGTGGCTGCCGTGCCATGACTATCCATCTCTTATCTCTGTAACTATCCCCTATCTCTGGTTTTATCTCTCTGTCTATCTCTATACATCCCTCTTTATCTATATATGGCCACCGACTATCTCTCTATATCTCCTCTCTATCTCTCTATCTGCTGTGAGATATAAGTGTCATTTACATTTTGCCACCTTAAAATTGTGAGTTCTATCTGTGTTCTGAGCAGTTTTGAGATATTGAGCTTCAAAGTTTTGCATTCATAGTTGTAAAAATTCTAAGAACGTTTTTTGTTTTCTAAATAAAATTCCAAAAAATACATATGACTTTTATGGAACACCTCACATAATGTTAAGTTACAGAATAATAATAATAACTTTGAGAAAAATGTCAGATATAATGCTGAGGTGGCGGTTTGTGTTGTGTTTGGTTGGTTTGATTATCTGTCACGGCTGCCGTGCCATGACTATCTGATGTCTATCTGCTTGGATCTGTTAGTTTAACTCTATATGATACAATAATTGTCAAAATTGAATATTACACTCTGTTATTATTATTTGTTACACACACACACACGCACACATGCACACACAGAGGACCTATAGATATGCATTGGTTGCAGAGAGATGTTAGACTGATAGAGCTGACACATACTCAGAGCTCTAAGCAGTTAGAGCTTCAATGCCTTGCTCAAGGGCACCACCTCCAGTTTCCATATCAAGTCTCTGCAAACTGAGCTATCGCCACCCAGCAAGTTCTACAAAAAGTAAGTGCCATTTTTATTTTTCACATTTGTGTTGTGTTCTGGTTTGGCCGCCGTGCTGACATGTCTGTTTGGTTATCTTTAATGGCTGCTGTGCCATGACTATCCCTCCATATATTTCTTGGTATGATCTTGTATGGCTGCCGTGCCATGACTGTCTTTTATGCCTCTATATTTTTTTTAGCTTGAATCAATATTGATACAATAATATATTTTTAATTATTAATCCCTCAATGGGGGAATTCAGTTGCTTCACTCTTGTAATCCTTAGATACACAGATACACCAAAAAATACGCACATTGACACGCAGGACCTGTAGGCATGTGATAGAGCTGAAATGGAACTGCTTCATAGTGAGCGCTTCAAACAGTTAGGGTTTCGGTTCTTTTTGGTTTTCACAATAAGCTGTCTGTGCATTCCAATACCCATACTACCAGTATGTCGTCCAAAATATCACAAAAAAGTGATATTATAGTTTGTCATCCAAACCAATGTTATGGTGATGTTTATTGAAAGAAAAAAAAAAGATTTATTTTAAATATATTGCGGTCCAGGAGGAGCCAGTGTTTGTGTATGTGAGTCTCTTCCATTTTTAAGATACCAATAAATTACAATTATCCATAACACACGCCAAAGAACACACAATCTCTCACTAATACACTGAACAGTGTGAGATAAAATGAAGTGCTTTGGGTGGCCGATTGTGTTATGAAGGATAACATCTGGCTGAGGAAGATGGGAGATGAGGAAAAGAGGGTAGGACAGAGGTTGATGGTGAGGGTGGAGCTAGGGGTCAGAATGTGTCTAGTTTCCAAAAAAATGTAGAATTTTTACGATCACAAGCCGTCATCTCTTTGTCCCCTCCAGTGTATCTGACGTATGAGTCATTATATTTATCTCCATCACATGTCCAGGATCTAAGTGTCACATCAGGAGGTTTCGACTAGCAAATTCTTAAGTTTAAGCTCCATGAATCAGTCCCTGCTCACCTCTGATGACATTTACAGATGAGCTCTCTATTGAGTTGTCATGATGTTAGTCATACACTTTGTAGTTCTTCCTTTTCTTGTGCAAATGCGAAACAGATGCAGATGTGGTGCATCAAAGCTGGCAGATGGTGTGCCGTCGGCCATAAACAGATGTGTCTGTGCTCTGATATTACAACAGCCCAAGTCTGTAAAACAATTAACAAAAGCACTTAAATTATTTGTCATCGTAACAGTATTTGTATGCCTTTTATTTCTGTTTAATTCAATTTATCCTCAAGCTAAATATATCACAAACAGTACAGTTTAATGACATCCACTTCAAGTCCAGAACAATTGTTCAGAGACATTTTACTTTATTCATATATTAAGGTTACTGGTTCAATATGCAAATTTTATTTTTCATTTAAGCACCATTAAATGAATAATCTATTTCCCACATGCTTAGTGAAGTGGTGCAGGATGATGTTTTCTTACCAGCCAACCAGAAAGTAAACCTCATACATTTACTGGACAAATAACTTGAATTGCTGAGGTATACAGTTCTACCCGGGTGCCCTTTCAGCCAGTTGTATGCACCCTCTCAATCCAGGCCCCTTGCTTGCGTATACCCTGCTATAGTGAGTTTCCTCAACTTCAGCACATTTCTCCTCTTGGATTAGCTCTTGCCTTCCCTTTCCTTTGATTTAACTGAAGCAAGGTCTTGAATTGCTCCCGAACCCAGCTTAATCAGGATCAACCTTGACTCAGTTTAATTGAATGCCTCTTGCACAAACTACTTCCTTCCTGTTCTGACCTCTATGTCTGCTTCAGAGACTTTGGTGTCAACAGACTCATGGCTCAGTTGACCTTGAACTTGACTTTGAAGAAAGCATCTGCAACTTTGTAGATTGGTAGCGATAAGAGGAGTCTAGGCAGGTTCGATGCTGGTAAGACAAAACCAGGCTTTTGATTTTTCTGACTTGTCCACTGAAGAGAGCCAAGTGTTGGCCAAGTGAGGTCATCACTGGTTGTTTGGCATTCTGATATGACCTTTAGATTAGTGAAGTAAAGATCTTCCCCAGGCTCTTGACTGGCTTTTCTGAGATGTCTGCCTTCTCTCAAGTGCAATCGAACCAGATGGCACTCTGCTTGTGGTGCTAAAAGCTCCAAGCATATACATTTAAAAAACTTATCAGCAAAGTCTTTTTCCAGAGACCCAGTTATACAGGATAATCCTCAGACTTTGTTGTTGTTTCAATTTTTTCTTTCTACCAAACTACACCAGCCATCTGTAACACAGTGCAGAAGGAAAGATACATGTCAGTGTTTCCTCTACTCTCATTTAGGAGTGGCGGCCCGCCACTCCTAAATCCTACCCGCCGCGCCTTCAAATGTTGTTTTTTTTTTGGTTGTTTTTTTTAAAAAAAAAATTGCAAATACACCACCGCCGCATCACAGCACAGTCCTGCACTGCGTTGGGTGTCGCGAGTGCTGAGTCAGATAACTATCTTGCTCCGTATCTACTCTTTGGGGTAGATACCATCGCCCCCTCCCACCCCCCAGCAGAACTAACTGGTGCCGACGTTAATTAGCTACTTGCATCCAGGCATCAGGTCGAGTCAGAGGAGTGTCGGCTTGAAAATAGCGTGCAACTTACCGGAGAAAAGGTAGACTTATTAGCTTAAGAAAACTTATAATAGTTTTTATTAGTTAAATAAACATTTGCAAAATATTGATGGCCAGCTAAGGTTACGTAGCTTAAGTTAATTGGGCCCGGTGCCAACTCAACTCAGTGTCGCTAACGTGAGTAAACTAATTGATAGCATTAAGCGATATACACGCCATGATGTAACTGCTGACTGCATTTTCAGATGAGCTTGTTCAAATATTTTTCAAAGAAGAGAAAGACACCTGATGAGGATGGCGCTAGTCAGGTATCATTAGCCTTTTTACTGACTCAAATTATGATGGTTAGGTAAAAAATTATGTTCACACTTGTAATCAAATGTGACGTGAGTGTAAATTATCTAACGTTAATGTTTTATGTAATCGTATAAGACAAGTAACAGACAGGGAGGAGCAGTGGAACAAATTGAAGGAGAGCAGAGTACAGGAGGGGGAGTGCCAAGTGAAGGAGCAGGAGAGCAAAGTGATGGTGCAGGAGAGAGAGATGAGAGGAGAGGAGAAAAACATAAAGGGAAACACAGGCTGGGACCCTAAATGGGTTGAAAAAAAAAAATTTAAAAAAAAATAAATTATTGTTTCTATTTGTAGGTGAAGACTGACTTGAGAAACAGGCTGCAGGGGGATCACCTTGCAGCATGTATGCTGCTGAGCATCAACGGGCCACCTCTTGGGGAATTTCTGTACAACAGAGCCTTAGAGCTGTTCTACAAAAAACCAAGAAAAATCCATTGTTCTGAGCCTGGGTGCAAACTTTGCCACTGATTACAGCCCCATCAAGAAATTATTATTTATTGTTTTTATTATTTTATTGTTGAATTTTTGTTATTATTTTTTATTTTTACATTCAGCCTTTAAAAAGCGTCATTTTTTTACGCCGCCACGGCTCCCCGGAGAGCCTGCCCCCGCTGCTGAAAAAAATCCTAGAGGAAACACTGCATGTACTTATTTACTAGAGGCGTGGGACAGTAAGAGATGTAAATATTAATGTTGTCTTCTCGGGATGAACTGTAAGTGTGCTAGCTTAGTGGTGCTAAGTAAGCAAGCAGTAGATACAGACTTCATTCTGCGTTGTAATACGGTTGACGAGTGTAATTTGGTAGAAAGAAAACAGCTCCTACATGGTGTGGCTCACTACAAGGTCAGTGGCTTATCTTAAGTAACTAGGTCACGTGTTTCTGATGAAATCTTCACATATAGTATGTTAGTGTAAAACGTATCCATACAACATTTTTTTCAACTTCTGCATTATTATTAATCCCAAAGCCTGAAACTAGTTAATTGGGCTAGGCCCAAGAGTAAGCATGCAGTCACTTTGTTTCACTGATCAGTATCAAAGTTACTGGTGCAAAATGAAAGTTTATTTTTGCATCAAAATGTGAAACAGTTGCTTACAAACTGATAACGTTTTATGTCCTCTGTCGTGTTGTCACTCTTCTTTTTATTTTCTTGTTTTAGAGCTTGTAGCCTAACTATGATTGTTTGGGAAAAACAAGATCAAGGCAGGATGCTCTTTCTCCACACGACTTGTCTTCTGCACCGCAGGCAGAGGATGCTGGATGCCTGCTCTTCCTCTCCCTGTAACAGAGTAATGCACAGTGCTGTCTTATCCAGCTCTCTGTCAGTGTTGTGCTAAATTAAAGCTGAGCGCTCCCCCCTGCTCACCAGGGATAGCTGACAGGAACTTGTCACAATGTTTGATCGTCACATTTTACAGATCGGGGTGACCCAATCAGAGCAGGCAGAAACTACAGTAATGGTACATTGTGAGGAATTAGGAACCAGACAGCAGTAAAAACAAACAACAAAAGAAAAAAAAATAAGTGCCTGCAATTTTTTTAGGATAATTTTACCCAGGGTTGAATATTAAAAAAGTAATGAAGAAAATAGAGGAAAATGTAGAAACAAAAAGCTATTTAAACTATTTCTTAATGATTTTTCACTATATTGTATATGTTTATATATGTTTTCATTTTCCTTTTTAATGACACAGGATTTCAAGTTTGACATTCCTTTCTCTAATTGTCATTTCACAAGTTCAATTTGTGAATGTCCTGTCATAAATAGAAGTCACTCATAGCTCACAACATCCACTCATAAATACACCAAAATAAGCAGGTACCAACAAAAACAGACCAAGCCATACAAAATCCTAATAAATATAATAAGCTTTGAAGAGAAGCAATATTAACTAACAAATGTTTCACAGTTCTGCACAGATTAAAAAAGAAATAGATCAAATATTTTAATTCCTGACCTTGGCCTTGACACACCAAGCTGACAGTCATCTATTGGTCAATGTCAGGCCATCGGTAAATGTCTGTCACCCTTGTTTTTGCGGTGTGTTCTGCAACGTTGGCACTTGTTGGTTCTTGTTGACGTTTTTTGGCCAGTTCAACATGTTGAATCAGCATTACAGATGGTAGAGCCTGTAGGTGAATGAAATCCCTCTGATTGGCTGTTTAGCTCTGTGCACAAGATGAGAAACACAAGCGAGGAAAGTAAATCAAAAGGTTAAAGTCAAGAGGGCATGGGATTAAAAAAAATGTGTTTCTTAATATAAGACTTTTTTTAGCCCTTGAGCTCTATAACAGAAACTTTTTGTAACTGTTTTGTGTTCTTGCAAATGCATTATAAATATAATTTCTTTCAACTTTAGGTTGTGTTGTCAATGTGCTAACCGGCTGACTAGTGTCTTGAATTCATCCATTGATTACCACCACCTGCTAGTATGGAAATTAATTCCATGCCATTCCAATTCAAGTGACTGTTGTCCTCCGTTGCCCCCTGTTCTTTGATGTCAGTTTAGTGTGTCTGCTACTATGTAGTAGTTGTAAATTGATTCTGTTACCTTTCACTGAGCTAGGCTAGCTGTTTCCCCCAGTTTCCAGTCTTTATGATAAATTAAGCTCACTGGCTCATAGTTCTACATACTTAGATATGAGAGGAGTATCAATCTTTCTGCAAGAAAGCTAATAAGTATATTTGGCATAATGTCGAGCTATATGTAATTTTAGTAGCCAACCCTCTAAAAACTATTTTAAGTGACTGCAGGGGTGTGTCTAGGGAGCGACCTAGGGGGGACCACCCCTGAAATCTAATTGGCCACCCCAGGTGCCACCCCCATCATGATTAGCTTTCTGCCCAGTCAGTTTTAAATGTTTGACCAGGTAACTGAATTTTTGTTTATAGGTGCAATTCAATTTAATTTAAACCTGAGAGGCAGTAATGTGCCAGAGGAGCGTCTAACCTGACTAATTTACAAATAAATTGATACAAGTATTTAACCTTGTTCACACAGGCTTATTTATTATTTTATTTGTTGGCACTATATACTTGCTATTGTACTATTTATTTTTGGAGGAACAATTTCTTTAAAAAAGTATGGAAGCTTCATTTTACATTTGTGTGGTTTCACTCTGTTGTGTTTTGACTGGTAGATGTATTTATCCTTTAAACTTTAAACAGCAATGTTAGACACTGCAGTGTTAGTAATTAAAGTAAGTATGAGTAGTGGAAACAAAAATGGTAAATTAAAGCTATGCCGACACATGCGGCCTCAGCAGCGCTTGCTTGTATACTTCGTGCCACCCCTGCATAAGTCAGTGCCCCACTTGGGCCGTCCAGTACAAAAACGTCTAGACACGCTACTGAGCTCCCTGTCCCGTTTCTTTGAGCCTATAGAAGCAGACAGCAAAAAAATCTTGGAATCTGGGAAAATGGTCACTTCTCTTTTATCCCACAATGCTTCTCTGTCAATCTCTCCCAATCAGTCATTCTGTTTATTATCTTTGCTCTCCAGGTTAATCCTGGTTGTAGCCAGCCATAACTACACCAGGCTTACACTTTGGCCAGTTTGCCAGTCCATCACCAAAAAGGAGACAGACATTATTCACTTATGGTGACAATCACACACCCACATGTCTGGGGAATGTCTGGGCACGGAGACGGTAAAGATTTAATTCAGGCCTCTGAGAGGTGACAGTAACCACCAAGACACCTTGTTTCTTTTTTACCAGCCTTCCATCCTTGTCATGAATTCATAATTGTTCAATTTCCTCTGCTCAAGCTTCCGATACCAAATGATGAAGCATCAAGGGATTTGACAAGCAATTCTTTTAAACTTTGGTCTAAAAATAATTGTGGAGCCCTGTCTTTCCCTCCGCTGACACCCGTCCTGCGTCACCAGCCATGTTTACTGAGGTTTCCGTCTGGGACAAGGAGACTTTCTCTTTCTGACGTTTCCCCTGCAAAGACATTTCTGTCACTGGGGTAATTTCCCACGACAAGACAAAGTGTTGTAGGTGACGCAAACACCCATAACCTACAACACCTCCTGAAAGCACAAAAGGGTGTTCACCCGCTGGAGACGGAGATGAAAGGAGAGAGATGAGAGGGGGATGCTGAGCCTCAGAGGCCAGACAGAAATCACCAGAATCTTTCTTCTAAAGAAAGATTTGTTGCAAAATTCAACGATGAGATACTGTCTCCCTCCTCGAAAAAAGCAAATATATATTCATCCTGCTGCCTGGAGCTCCTAAGTCGCACCTGATGTTCTTTGTCATCGAGTCAAAAAACAAAAATGGGTGGTGCGCTTTGACCCACCCAGATACTATAATAGAATTTCCAACATAATAGCATTTGTGAGAAAACAGAGACCTTAACTTTCTTTCCAAATTTGAATGAATGAATGCAGCATGGATGATGTCATTGCTAATGCAATAAGCCAAAGCGGTTGTCTTAATACTGTGAAACCTGCGGCGGCACATGATGACTCAGAACAACTAAAACAAAAAGAGAAGTCGTGACCATAGAGAAAACGGACATTCACCTCATATATAAATATCAAAAGCTGTGTTTAAGCGGTCCTGGTTTAATGGTTATTCCTTAAATTCATACTAATTTTCAGCTAGTTTTCTTGCACTTTTTTACAATTTTGGGGTCCTTTCTTTTTTTTGGCTCATTGCTTTCTTCCTGTGTTTTTGAAAGAAATCAAGCTAAGTTGCTCAGGTTTCAAAAGGTTGAATAGCAATCACCTTTTCTTTTACCATAGCATAGCCTGATACAATATGAAAAGACAACATCCAACATAAGGGACAACTACAGTGTATAGATAACACTTATGTTTCAGACATTTTTTATTTATTTCTTGCAGCATTGCATTATTCATCTTCTCATAACAGTTGCCATTTACCTAACTTCCTGGAGTGAAATGTTTATGTTCTTCCCCTTTTCCACCTCTTCATCAATAAATAATGAGGCAATTTCATTGGGTTTGCACTGGTGGGGATTCCACTACACATTGTAGTGTTTCCGGTATAGCTTCTCATGACATGACAAACAAGGAGGGCAAGGGCAAACAAAGACTAGACTCTTGAGGTATATATAAGAAAATGTTCCCACAATGAAACTAAATGAGGGGGACAGGGTTTCCAAAGCTATTTAACCATCTGACCAATGATGAGCTGACCGATTCCTCTCACAGTATCAGATTCTTCAAGTTGATACATTTAAATGCATCAAACCTTTTGAGTTTTGATACGTTTAGCAAAATATACCAATTTCTGTTACACTCCGTTACAGTACATGCATGTTTGACAGCTTGTGCTGCCAGCCCAGCAAAACTTCTCTTTAATGCATTAGACATCATGGAAAAGACTATTTTTTACATTTATAATTTCCTGTTAAATAGTAATTCTGTAAAAATAATTTTAAATATGTAATTATGTTAAATAGAAATGTAGTCTTCTGGATATTTTTCATACCTTTGTATGAAAAAAAACATTAATCTACTTCTTGCAACATGTGGTACATTTCATTCCAAGTTGTTCATTGCCTTAATCCCATGTTATTGAAAGAAATCAAACCAATTTGCTCAGGGTTCAAAGGTTAAAATACTTGTGAAAAGTGTTTGAATGCAATACAAGAAAACTGATGTAGATCCAGGTTTCAAAGGGTTAATAGTCATACAATGAAATGTGCTGCATTAGATAAATGTGAAAATTAATGTCAACACTACTAACTGTTGGTGATAACAAATAATGATGATTAATGAAAATAATGATTTATAAGTGTCCAAAATTGCAGTTTGCTGCTTCCAGAATAAACTATTTTATATTGTATGGGGAATAGTGAACGTGATTTCAGACATAGCGCTTCTCTCTCAATACCAGCATATATTCAATATCTCAATCTGTCTAACTCCTCCGCACCTCCAGTCAGTGATGAGCTCTTTGTTGACACAAAATTTAATACAGGTCCATTAAAAACATTTGTTTGAGATATCCAACTAACAGACAAGCCCACTGAGGTGAGTAACGGGATGAAAATGGCAATAAAACCCACACAGCAAACCAAGAGGATCCTATTTCTTTTGGATCATTCTGTAACAGACTCTGTAACTGCCAAAACAAAGAAATCATTCAAGTTCTTAAAACCCCATCATACTTGAACTCCTGTCTTTAAAAATTAGGACAAATTATAAACAGCTAAAATAATAGTGATTCTGAAAGAGAGCTTTGGTAACAGAAAATGTTTGATTTGCTGAAGCTTTACAGCTCAGTGTCTTAGGCCTGCACAATCAGAGCAAGAAAATGTTAATGCATGTGCACTCTTTCACTATGAGGACGGTGCATTGATTTATAATGTAAGGACAGACGGTCTGACTCAATTTGCTGTAAATGTCAATCTAAGGCATGAACAGACAGTTTCATTTAAAACAGTCCAGAAAGGTGCTCATGGAATACATATGGGACATAAAGTACAAGCAATAGATTTATAGCAGTAGTCTCTACAAGTGAAAACGCCTATTTTTGGCCATTGCTTGTTTCCAATACTGAAGGTGTCTGGGCAAAGCGTGAATCTTACATCGCCATGTGGCCACGGGTGTCAGCATCCCAATATTTAGCTACAACGCCTTATAATTTTTGACATGTCTGTAGGCAGAAGAGCTGAAGTTGTTGTGACTAAGTGCGTCCGTGGGTGTCAGTATCATTTCTATTTCCATTGGCCCGTGTCAAAATGAAATCAGCATCAAAAACAGTGAAGATACATCACATTCATTTATTCATTTGTTTTTTTTTCAAGACTGACATTCTTTACCTTCCACTGCCTGGTGATTTCTGCTGCTGAATTTTTGGCTGAAGTTTATTTATGTTGGTGTTGCTGAAGGAGCCATTAGCTTTGACAGTGAGACTGATGGGGGTTGGTCAGTGTCAGAGGAGGTCAGAATTCCATCATCAAAACACGTCACCATCTGTGAGCCGGTGACCGATAATGGTGCCCCCTTTGTCCTCCCTCAGGCCATCGTCACATATCATTAAGACAGAAATCACATAAGAATTTGATTTGATCATTTGACACTAGATAAAAAGTTACAAGATTGCTAATACATTTTTCAGTTGTTTCAAAAGTGTTTAAATTCTGTGTATTCATATTTATATCAGGGTGTCTGCAGGGATTTTAAAATAAGATAATAAAATCATTAAATAGTCTTACATTTGATTTATTGAGGCTTTAATTTCAACATAAACATTTTAGCAAATTACATGTATCTATTTTTTGTCAAAATAACTTAAATTCTCCTGCATCAAAGTAAAGGAACACTGTACACACAAAATAAACATTTGAATATCTTTGTATATCACTTATTCATCGCATGTTACACTGAATTTGTAAGGATTTTTTTTTTTTTTTTTTTTGGCATACCTTCATGATGAACAGAGAATCCAAAAAGGGTGAACAGGGGATCTTGTTTAACAACAGCAAAACTACAGTAAAACATTACGATGTAAAAAAATATATGAACCTAACTGATGACAATAGTAACAATTTAATAAAAATAAATACCCCTCAGAGAACATTATAGATGTTCTGTGGTTCATCTTGCTATACAGAGCTGTTTGAGCTGTAATGTAAGAGTTGTAATGCTGAAACTTAAGAACTTTATGGGATTTATTATAGTGAGAATGAAATGCAGCAACATCTGCTGATGGACAGCTAGAGAGTTCAGATGATGATGATGATGTGAGATGTAACTTCTTTATATATGGCCTGTTTAGGGATAAGATGGATTCTAAACAAAAAGAACAGTTTCAGCTTATCATCTACGTTGTATAAAGGTAATTTCTAGAAGATGTCATTAGTTATTTACTGTTTTCTCTATTGTAACAGCTACTTACACTGTAGCTTTTATAGTGGTGTTCTCTCAAATGCTGCTTTGATATTATACTTTCTTCATCAATTGAGTTGGCCAAGAGTTTTTTTGCTTAGTTCAATAGTTTTAAAGAAAATATTACAAAATGACCAGTCAATTTCCTAGATAGCCTATACATTAAATGCAGGCATTATCATATGTGCACGCTGGCATGTTTGAAAGTGTGATTACTTAGTGCGATGACATGTTTGAAACATTTAGCATCAAACTGCACAATATGTTGTTTACTTTTGATGTTATATAGCTACATCAGATTACTTTGTGGTGTGCAGTGGGTACCAAAAGTTTACACACAGTGTAAACAACTGCCAAATTCATTTGTCACTGAGTATGAGTGGTTGCAAAAAACATACAAATTTGAGTGTAGCTTGCGGATCTAATTTCTGTAAAGCTGAAGAATCCAGGACATTGATAACAGAACTGACCTTTTATATGCTCAAACTTTTTCAAATCATTATAGTGGCAGTTTCTAAGACACACAAACACATAATTTGGGGCAAAATATTGAGACTTTTTCAGGGTAGGGGAAATTGATATACTGAATAAAGATGTTGCTGTTTCAGAGTAAAATTTCACATCACTTCCTCTGCAAATAAATTCCCGTTCCTCCCTAAAATTCCTTCATGTCATTGCATGTCTCTGGTGAACTCCCTTGTATGAGTATTTTGTCTTAAGTATGTCTCAGTCCAGCCTTTGAAGTACAAAGTTGAGCACCTACACCACAGTGATGTCCTCTGATGTCCCCTGATACTGAGTAGACAGAGCTGTGAGATGGTGGAAATTTATGAGATTACTTGTATCTCATGAATCTTCTAGAAGGAGAATGAAGAAACCTCCCACTCTAGAAACCCTTTGCACCCTTTATTTAGTCTTTCTGTGAGACAACATTAATGGCCTCTAACTGTGTGTTTGAATAATGTGAAGTAGGATAGACCAGAAGAGGCTGTGTAAACCAAAAATAATTATTCACTGATCTAATTCTCTTCCCACTCACTGGACAACCACAAAAGTTAAATTTCTATGTTGAAGATTTTAAAATCCCACACCAGACATGTATTAAAGAATATATAGGCTCCTAATAGACTAATATTTAATTAAAAAAGAAAAAGAAGAAAAACAACTCTGAAAACAGCCTGGAAACTGATCTACTCTTTCTCTCTCATTGAGAAATTTGCTTGCCTTAAGTTTCACAATCGCTTTCTGCCTTCTCAGGCTCTACTAATGGTTGATTTTCTGGTGAAAGAGCAGTGTTGTTCAAGATGACTAGCATTAGCATAAGAGCCTAGCAGCAACTTCGGTGTATGAAAAATAAAGCCAATGCCGAAGTGCACTAATTTGTTTTCAATTATTTTGTTGTATTTTATTTTATTTTATAATATTTTATTTTATTTACATATTAATCTATTTTTATTTTAATTGTTTATTTCTTTATGATTTAAATATATATTACTGTGATTCTGATTCTGTGTCTTAAAAATGTTGGCTCCCCCTGCTGGGATGCACTGTATGTGTTTTCATGTGTGGACTTACAATTAACTCCACATGTGGCCTTTCCTTGTGATATTGCCGAATGTACACGCTGAAAGAAGTGCGTTTTGCCCGAAACATCTGCATGGCAATAATACACTTACAGTTTCCATCCATGTCTGTGAAAACATAGTTTCTTCACAAATATCTTCCCCAGCAGCACAGAAGATTTATACCATCAGCACAGTTTCAAGATTATGTCTCTTTATGATGTTTCTAAGTGATAAGACATTGAGTAATGACCGGGAAAGTGTTTTTGCATAACGTTATGATGTCAGAGTTGACCTTTGACCTCTTGGATAAATTTTACTGTATGATTCCTTCCCTTGAGTTATGGCCAAAAACACGTTTTATGAGGTCACAGTAACCTTTGATCTTCAACTACCTGATTCATTTTTGAGTCCAAGTGGATGTTTGTGTCAATTTTGAAAAAAAAATTACTCTTTTTTTTATTTTATTATTCTTAGTAAGATATCTTGTTCACAAAAATGGTACGGACAGATAACCTGGAAACATAATGCCTCTGGCTGTGGCTATTGCCAATGCAAAGGCATAAAATTAAACAAGGTGGCAGCTGGCTGGAGAGAGATCGCCAGAGAGTGTAATGTTTCTGGCAACTAATGTTGTGTGGCCTGCTCAGCTAGCTCGGTTGTTCTGCAGAATGGAGATGGTGGTATGATATAGTTTGGTAGCTACAAGAATGATATCTCTACCAGCAATAGTATTGTTGTGATGAATAATAAGAAGGCTGTTAAGTTCTCTAGAGTGCAAATTTTGGCAACCGATATTTACATCCCCTAAGGTCAGTTTATAGCCGTTGGTGGGGAGTAGCTAGAAAGTTCAAAGGTTGTCAGAGTTTATTTGGGTTAATAATTTGGCATACTATAATGTTGCACCCCTAAAATAGTACTTGTTTACATGATGTAACAGAGTCCCATATTTAACAGACTCAGTTTGAACAGAGAGCATCCAATGTAACACAGCTCGATGTTCGCTTCCTTTTAGGACACGGTGTTAGACAGTGATTAAGTTTTCATATTAGTGCGCATATAGGAAACATTTTTGAGTGGACATGGGCTTTAAAGGAATCATCATCAAGTAGGAAAAACAATTCAGAGCAAATCTAAATTTTTATTTTTGTCCTTCAACTTGAAGTTTACACCAGAGTTTATATTTTGCACAGAGGTGTCAAGAATAAATGGTTGATAGGGCATAGATAAATAAGATTATGTGTCTAAAACTGATAATCTGTAACAGCATACCAATATTTCATACATCACTTTGAAACTGTCTGTATTCTTTATGACTTCCATCTCCCACTTCCTTACAAGTGCTTCTATCTTGCTTGGGAGCATCATATTAAATTATGCATTCTGACGGATTTACTTTACTTCTTGCGCCAAAGCTCATAAAATTCCTTGAAAGAAAGTAAACGCTCTCACAGCTCACAGGTGGAGACGATATCTATGGCTTTGAGGAATGATCAGCCCAAGTTTTTCTCACATGAAACCACATAAACTTTTGAAGCTTAGGTTTTATCTTTGTCTTTCTTCAATATTAAACAAATGCTTGACAAAATATTGGAGGATTTACAAAAACTACAAAGGCTTATGGTACAGGGTGGGGTGGATATTCCAAATGTATTGTCATACTACCATGCCTTTGGCTTCAGGCACCTTGTTCACTCGTGTCTGCCCTCTGCACCCCCTTGTTCTGCATTGCAAGCACACTCAATGATGCCCTTCCTGCCCTGCATTTTATCACAGCAGTCCTGTCTAAAGAGGCTCAGACCCACCCTACGCTTGCAAACATACAATGGATTTGGACAAGAATTTCAGTCAAACTTAATTTCAATCTCCTTTTGAATTTGTCAATAGGTAACTGGCTAAATTCCAAAATAAATTTTGAAACATACCTCTGTGAGGAGTGGGTGGAAATGTGAATTATTGAACTGGGGGATTTATATTATGGTGGCACACTGAAATAATTCACGTCACCATCACAGCAGTTTGGCCTGCCACAACAGCCATTGTGGAGGTATCACCAAGAGACACAAAATGATTACAAAGAGATGCAAAACAGCTGCTAAGAGACACAAAGACAACAAAAAGGGGCAAAACGACCCCAAAAGAGACACAAAATGGATGCAAAGAGACACACAATGACTACAAAGAGACACGCAATGACTACAAAGAGACACAAACAACTACAAAGAGACACGCAATGACTACAAAGAGACACAAACAACTACAAAGAGATTCAGTTTGACTAAAATAGGCACAAAGAAACTACAGAGTCAAAATTAATAGAAAGATGTAAAGTAACTACAAAGAGACATCAAACAACCACAGAGAGACTGAAAATGACCTTAAAGAGGCACAAATCAACTTCAAAAAGATCCAGAATTACGATAAAGAGATGCAAGTCAACTCCAGATATTTAAAATTACAAAAAAAAGATCCAAACCAACTGCCAGGAGTCTTTAAATAGTCTTGAAATTACCACAAAGAGACATAAAACAACTGCAAATAAACTTAAAGTTACTATGAAGAGATAAAATACAACTAAAAAGAGATTCAAATTGACTACAGAGACAAACTGACCGAAGGAGTTACATAAAGAGACAAAACTTTTACAATGAAACTCAAAGTCACTATGAAGACAATCACACACAAAACAACAAAATAAAGAATAAAGACACAGGTGGTGGGGTCTCCTGCATGTCTGTGTCCAGGGGCCCATTGTTTTTCAGAACCTGCTGACCAGAGGAAGGTGGCCAAAGTCAATGATTCCTTAAAAAACATAGATGAGCTTATCTTAGCAGCAAAGATGTTAGTTAGTACTCATCTCCTGTCCTCACTGCTTGTAGATGCACAGCTAGGCCACAAGCTGAAAGGCTGATAACTGAACTTTTGTCTTTATCTTTTTTTTTTTTTTTTAATAAATATGAAACTCTGGATGTAGTATTGGATAATAAATTTCTTGCCATTGATTACACATCAGAAGATGAGTAATCAAGAGTAAAGCCAAAGGTATTGAAAATATTTAGCAAAGGATTAAGGAAATTGGATTCAAAATATATAAACTGGCTGCAAAATAGTTACACTGTCCCCAAAGTAAGAGTATAAATGATATCTGATAGGAATGATGGCCATAACTATACAAAAATGTAACCTAACTCTTCAAGAGAAAAAAATATTACCCACCAGTGCTGCAAAGCCAACAATCCTCATTTTCTTGATATTTTTCCTCTAAACATTTTTTTCTCTTGTCCTTCTAGTGCTGTCCACCGATGAGCCTCTAGTTTTTTTCTGGCTTCTGTAATCACACACAAATTAGACAAAATAATGACCTGTAACCGTCCGTCCACATTCCTCCTCTCCCTTATCTTGTTTTTTATCAGTGCTTCTTATTTTCTGCCTTCTCAACATTTTTCCATCTCCCATTTGTTGCTTTATGGTCTCTCTTAAGATTTTTTTCCATCCTGTTTCTCTTTTCTTGTTTTTCCTTGGGAAATTTTGAACTGAGTCAGTTTTGATCTGGACAGCTCAGTAACACACAGGTGTCAGTGCAAAGGCATCAAATGTCTGCAAATATTCCAAAAAGGCAGATGTTGCATTTATGTGCAAACTCTTGTGTGCATTATTCTGTTTCTGTGTTTTTCTATATTTGGGTGCAAATACAATGTCTGTAAGTATGCAGTGTGCCACAGACAATATCCTGTTTCATGTGTGAGGTCAGGTTATCCTGCTCTGTCATCAGGATGAGCAGATGTAACGGGAATACAGAACACCGTGGCCATGTGACTAGGGAGAACGGTACCCAGGAAAAAACAGGATGATGGGAATTGTGTGGGCTTTTCCGTGTCACATACCATAACCAAAGGCTCAGTTACCTCTCAGGAATGAGGTCTTACTGTAGCACAAGTTTTTCCCAACAGACAAATAAACCCGCAAATGTGACATCAAGACTCAGAAGTAGGTGCCAAAACAACTGGCATCAATCATTCGACCAGTGAATCAGTTGGTCAATTAAGTTCAAACTGAAAAATATGTATCAAGTATAAACTTTGTAAGGTAAGTAAGTTCTTTCTATCTTGTGTCATATACTGATATGGCTAACCTGCAACACCACCTAAAATCCCCAATTAACTCACTATAGTCAGTGTGTTTGTTGCACATAAAGTTTAAAAATATACAAAGACCGTTTAATGCACATTTGAGGTGTGTCCATTCTCTTTATCACTTTGATGAAAGTGCATTAAACTGACCTTATACTAAACCTGTCTGATCCTTCAGGAGGCTGCCCATTGCACCATGATGTGTCAAGAAGATTTGATGTTAGCCTATAATCTTTACAAATGAACCAGTTTAACTTGCAACAGTCCAGGCCCCACCTTGAGAGACCAACTGTGAATGAAATGTTACCATGATGAACAGAAATTATGTCCGTAACCAAAAAAATATGACTCTAGTTGGAAAAAAGCAATTTGTCTAATTTGTTTGTTTGTTTTTTGTTTAGTTTTTTGACTGTGGGTTCTTTTATTTCTATATCATTTGTATTTTTGTATAAAGTCTAAAAGTTAGTATGTTTAAATTAATGTTAAAATGAATGAAAAAATTGAATGACAAAAAAGGCAAGTAGTCCACAAATAGTTAATAAATTGGTTAAATGTAAGTGGGCTGACTATGCATGCGTCAACAAAAATCCCTTCTAGAAGTCGCTGCCTACAAATAACTTGCTTCTTTTTATAATCCCTCCATCAGGGTCACATGGAGGCCCAACAGTATAGTCTGTCAGAGGATTATTACATCAAACTGATCTGCCTAATAATGTCGGGACTGTTTTTGAATTTCTTCAGTAATTTGTCCATAGTTCAGATAAGGACAAAGACTGGCCCTTCATGTAACAACTGTCATCAGGGATTCATGCAGTCATACATTATGGTATAAGAGTTCTTCCAAGGAATTGGCTCAGAGACGACGGCTGCAGCAACAGTAACTGATCCATGTCTAAGTGCATTTTCCGTACAGCCATGGCGAGATGTTTTCTAGAGAATACACTGTTGTCTTCTAGGAATTAATTAATATCTCTGATCTAATACTAAACAGTGTTCCTTGGAGGGTATTTCAGTTTTTTTTTTTATTAGAAATGGCTCATGTCTTAGCTCTCCCGTTCGCTCACTTTTTGCTCAACTTACAGATGCACGCTGGCGCAAGAAAGCACACTTCCCAAGGTAATCCAATACAAAACCATACCATTTATTCTCCCTGGGGAAATTCCATTTACAAAGCTCTCACTCTCTCAAACATTTACAAACACTGAGCTAACGCAACCTCACTCTCTCTCTCTTGCTCCCCTTATCCTTCGCTTTGGTCTCTTTCTCTCTCAAGCTTTTAGATCCCTTGTCAGCGATACTGAGTGATTGGGGCCCTGTAGGAAAAGTGTGTTAGTATCAATTGCTCCCAGGGAGGAAAACATCTGGGAAGAGCTCCTTTGAGCATATAGTGTGAGTTCAGCCTGGATACAGAAATGCTATATAGTTTTTCAGGCATACCGCAGAAGATTATAAGAGGCCAGTTAGTTATCTTGACCCTTGGGAGATGTGGATCAGATGATGAAGCATGACTAATCATGTGTGGATACCGAAGAAGGGAGGTATGAGCAGAGTGCTGAGATCAGGAGCTACTGTCAGGATGCTCTCAAAAGCTTAGGACTCATTTAACTTTGAACTGGTGGTGATGTTACATCAGCACAATTTTCTTGTCTTTCTGTCATCTCTTCTATTCCCTAATATAAGTAAACATGGTAAATCTGTGTTCCCGGAAATTGGAAAATGGGAGACACTGGAGCGTCCTGCCCAAACAAACAAATTCCACAGTGTTGTCTCATTTGTTTTACGAAACTCCACTACTAAACCAACAAACTATCTGCCGCAGCTTTCACTCACCACTCCCTTACTTTCTTTGCATTTTATACAGATGTTTGGAAAGTCTGCAGAATATAGGTCGCAAACAGCAATTCGCCATATGTATTAATAGCGTGCCGCGAACATATGCTCTCTGTCTCAGTGTCAGCCAACGATAGGATAACACCTGATGTTCGGCCCAAAGATCCCACAGAGGCACCCAGTGGGACAATTATCAGATAATAGCAAACACACATAAATAGTAATTATGCATAGACAGGGACAACAAAACCTTGAATGATCAAAAGAAAAATGTAGCCAGCAGAACTGGCTCAGGCAACAATTATTTTCTTCTTCCTAATGTTTTTGTTTTAGAGCTGTCTAGGAGAGCACGAGATTCAGGGATTTACTCAAACAATGTTGGAAAACAACTTGAAAATGTTGGTATAAATATGAGTTTGCGGCTGAAGGCCTGGCGGGCCTGTTTTGACTGCTTGAATCAATGAATTTTTCTCAGGCATTTACTCCTGTACAGGGTTCCCACACATTTTCATGGACAAAATTTCAAAACTTTTCCATGACTTTTCAAGGACCCATAGTATTTTTTCTAGCCCTACCTTCCTGTAATTGTAATTTCAGCTTGCTGGCATACAAGAGGGTAAACTAAATGCGGAAAGAAATGAAGAAATGTATGTGATGGTAAACAAACACATTAACGCATGTTAGAGCAACAACACGTTATTTACCTATTCCTTGCTACTCTTTTCAAAAGTAATATTATTGCTTTACTTATTGCTCCCTACCAACAGTAATTCCTTATACTACTCATTATAGTAATTTTCTGTTGCACCTTACAAAACTGTTAATTGCATCCTTTCTTTTCAAATTCAGACTTCACACGTGCTGTATGTGCAGCTAAAGCTAGATAACTTGCAAAGAATTTCTTAATCTGAAGTTTTTTGTAGCCCGTGGCTGGTATTTACCAAGGATTTGTCAGAGTGTCAGTTGTGGAGATACGCAACATTTCATCCACCACATATCAAGCCACAAGCTTCATTAGTTCTTTGTTGCTTGTAGCCTGCCGCTGTCCATTAATAAAATCCAGTTCAGGTTCTTTAGGCGGTGCAGGGCTACAGCCACCCTCCATGGTGGCAGAGGGCTCACCTTTGGTGGGGTGTGTTTCCACAAACTGTGACTCGGCCGCCATATTTGATACAGTTGACTGGAGTACCAAGCACTGCCCAAGGACCTAACCAAATTTTATGCCTAGTTTCAGAGTTTGGCTGCAGGTCACGAGCAGTGATTGACATGATTGACAGCTAAATCTTAGATTTTTAAAGGTTTTAGTAAATGACATTAGAGGAAGTCGAAAGAGGAGGAGGGACATAATCAGCATATAGTGACAGTTACAAAAATATGACAAAGTTATTTTCATTAAAGTGTGTGGCTTTAAGGCCTGGCCATACCAGCATTTAGAACTGTTAAATAACACTGCAAAATCAGTTTTTCTCATTTTTCTCAATCACTTACACAATATCCCAAACCACAATGCCGTCTACCAAAGACACCTTTACCCAAACTAGAAACACCTGCACTTTGTGTTCATTCAGCTAACACATGCTGTCAATATAATCAATTAAAATAATCAGTCTCTTAACTCAAATACCACATTTCTCCAGGAGCAAACACCAAAACTCATAAATTGTTAACAATTGCATGGATTAGTGAAGAGGGCCTACAGGCATATTCATGTGTTTTGGATAAATGGATCTTACCAATGTTAAACCATTGCCGGATTTGCATGACAACAGTGAGGAAGAGTAAGACAATAACAGCAACAAAGACAATTCAACTCAGATTATCCCTGTGCCACCTTAGTTCAACATGTGCTCAACCAGCCCGTTCTCATTCAAAACTCGTAACAACACCAAACTCGTGCGCAACACCAAAAGACACCTTTCAGTCATACGTGGAAACTATAAGAGAAGCTGCAGTGCAAATCAACCTAAGCTGTTACACATTTGCCTGTACTCTCAGGAGGGAAAAATGGGTAATTTGCCTTGTTAGCACTGTGATACATGTAATGTAGTACATATAAACTAAATCTCCACTGTTAATGTAGTTTTTACAACAGTGATCGATTACCAAAGTAACTTAAAGATGGCCCTCTATTGGAGGTAGGCAGAGTTGAGAGACCTCAGCAGAGGTCACTCTGGGTTAAAAGTTTACTTTTAAAATTTACTTTAAAAGGGGGGGATATAAGAAGTTGCCACCACAATATCCTTTATAGGAAACTAATATGTGGGTAAAATGAAGATAAGCTGGCTGATGCATTCTGAGAAAAACAAAATGAATAAATCAACACTCTTTCCCACCAAAATTAGCATGTACACATGGGGTTTTGGATGGACCACAGGCTAGCCCTATAAACTGCAAACTGTGAGACTGACTGACTGACTGACTGACTGACTGACTGACTGACTGACTGACTGACTGACTGATGGAGTTGCAGCACTGATCCGTTTCACTAATGGTGTTATGTTGCTGTTTTCCCATTGGCCATTGTTCTTTCCAAATAAATAGGTGCGGACATGATGGACATGCTGACAGATGCTGACAGCCCTGTATTACTGTAAAGTTATCTCTCATTCTCTGTAACTAGTGTAACATGGCAGCATGGTGAAAATAGCAAGCTAGACAGTTACCAAGCAATCAGCGGCCGTTATATCACTTTTGGATGGAGGTGAGAGAAAGGATCACCCCATCAGTTTATTTGTTTGTTTAACCACTGAGCCTACATTTATTTAAATGCTTTTGCATAATACGTGTGACAATGTCAGAATGGGTGGTGCTGCTTTTATAAAGAGGAGAAGAAATTTAGACACTAAGTGAAACTGAAGTGAATATTATGTGTTACAGTGTTGGTCTGGGTGGCGCCACAATGACAGAATTCTCTGTTTGGTTGTCAGCTGTGATAGGACACCAGAAAAATGTTACCAACCACTTAGACAAATTTAAGCAATTAAAAAATAGCCAAGTACATAATATTAGGTTTCAAAATGATGAAAAATGTGCAGTATTCTCTGTTCTGAGACATTGGGTGTGTGTCCGTTGAAGGAGCTGAAACCAATAACAACCAAAGCGATGTACTCTTGTGAGAAACTAAATCAGTAGCACAAGGTACACAAAACATGAACAATAAGCCACTGTGCAGCAACACAGTTTTCATTCAGCAGGCAACAGCAGCCAACATTACAAAAAGCACACACCCGCAGCAATGAACAGTATCTGCTGGGCCGGCAAGCCAATTCAGGCTGAATGACCAAAAGGTGCATTCCTTGCAGCTATTTTGCTTGTTTTTATAAGATTGTGGCATTAAACAGTGATGTTTATTTACATATTTCTAGGATTGAAAGAGCTAAGAGAGCTCACGGAACGTAGCAAACCTGCCGCTCACAAACAGGGTGAATGAAACAACACGTATGCTACACGCTCTAGTGTATAATAGTGAGGAGGGCTTATTTTAAGGATGGCTCTAATGCGTCCTGCCAAAAAAGATCCTGCACACAAAACAGTGTAAACCTTGATAACTAGCTTCATGGACCATGTTTTAAGGCAGTTGCTTTTTTTAAAAAAAAAAAAAAAAAAAAGTACAACTTGGCTTTTTCAACAAAAAAGATCATCCTTCGTCCAACCTTCCTCTGAGAACCCGACAATAGGCCAATCAGCACCTGCCAAAGTATCTGCTTTATTCTTTTGGATGACAGTGGTGAGCGTGGTCTTCTTTTATTATCATTCTGCCTCTGCAGGAAGGCTAAATTGTCACTAATGATTTCAGTGATTCACAAAATGTTTTGAGAAATTGTTTTTTTTGCACATTTAGAAAGAGTCAGTCCCAATTAGGAAATCTGCTTGGAAGTCATTGAGCCAGTGCACACACTTTGACTTTGTTTCTCAACACACAAATTTGAATCACTACGTAATTTTCGCATCTATTCCCAAATTTTATGTCCACTATGGCTCAAGTGTTTAGATAGATAGATAGATAGATAGATATGTTTTGTGGAAGAACATGATCCTCACTGCCATATAACTAATGCAGAAGACCAAGCTCTGAATTCTAGTGAGTCATTAAGCGAACACACAAGACTGAACCCAAATGACTCAATATCCCTCAATAATATTAGGGTGGGGAAACTGACAGTGTTTTTGTGAGAAAGAGAGAACGAGGAATTTCTTTTCTTGTGTAAAACGTAATTATTCAATAATATGTAATCCAGCTTTTCAGCTGATTCAGAGAGAGAGAAAGCGAGAAAGAGAGAGAACAGTATACACTATGCATATCACATCTGTCCAATTTCCTGTGTACTGAAACAATTTTCCACAGCTGTCTTCACAAAGTCAATGTATTGCTTTGAATGAAGACAAGATGAACAGTAGGAGTGGGTTTAAATTTACACTCACCAAAGGACTGGAAAATTAGATCACTTGTGATTGGAAAAATGAAAAACAAAAATTCTGCTTAAATAGAAATAGTGGAAGTAAAAGTACAGATGGAGGAGACAGACATATCTTTGGGAAAGTGGAGTGGGCTCAAGTGCTAAAATTGGTGATTTATAGAGAAAAGAAAAACCACGCCTGATTAAAGTGCAATTTTAATTTCAGCTGCTGTTATCTTAGTGGACAGGCTTTGTAGAGGCTTCGACTGATGTGACTACACCAAGCAGCAACTTCCAGAGCTGAAAACTGAAGCCAACGTGGAAGTGCCAAAAACTGCAGTTTCTTGAATGGCCACTTGAGAATGGCTTCAAGCCCCCAGAGACAGTGCTTGGTTTTGAAGCCAATGCTACTTAGTGGCCAAAGGTGGACTGACACCATCTGAGTCAGTCATGTGATACTACTGGGCTCGAAAATACTTTTTACCATGGAGTACCATCAGGAAAGAGATGTCTGTAAATCTGATTAGTTTTTGATCGGGATTTGATTCATCCAATCTGATAATATTTTTAAAGTTTAGAAGAGCCTCACACTTTAATAATTTTATCCTCATTCATGTTAGCAACTGGCGGTTAGCCATTCGGCCGGCGGGAGTTAGTAGCGAGGCCACATCTCTTGTGTTCTTTGCTTTATGTGGCACTGAGCGACTTTCAAAGTAATGAACGTGGGCCCCATCTCTAATGCTATATCCAGGTCTCTTTATACACCCATGGCTGGCTCCAAAAGCGAGTCAATCCCCAGACACCAATGTTAAAATGGCAAACTTAGACAGCAGCAAGCATCCAAGACGAGGCTAAGCGGACAAAGCTGTGGTCGACTTTCACTTTAACTTTCACAGGCAATATGGTTTACAAACAGTAACAGACAAATCCTGCATAGTTTACCTTAAAAACAAACAAAAACATCAATAATGCTGGTTACTCGAGACTCACTGGATGATCCGCTTGAAATAAGAGACAGAGTTATATTTGCAGGACTTGATCCAAATGGCTGTTCCAATAGTAGTGAGCATGTGTTCCCGGTTGGAGTATAAAAGTCCAAGGTCGGCAGCCAGACGGAGATTTCACAAGTTGTACTGACCGCAGCCCAGTGACCAACAACAACTAATAAATAACCAATAAAAATGAAACACAGTCGAATTTGTCCAGCGACACTTTAGCTCTCACTCCACCTTCTTTAATGCCAACGGGTGTACTGACAAATGCATCATACACAGGAAAAAAGTATTTGCTTTATATTTGTGGAAGAAGTGTGTGGTCTTGAATTGCTATCAGATTGCAAAAAATGTCTCCACAAGACATTTGATCATAGTTTCTGTAATGTTGTTTTATAACTTGTCTCAGTACCCCACATCTTTGCTAAACATGTCACATGTTAAATATTTTCGTTAAGGCACACACACACACACACACACACACACACACACACACACACACACATATATATATATATGTCTATATATGTCTGAAGTATCACTTCAACGCAAAGCATTTAGCAGCAAACCTGGAGGTCTGAGTTATCTATGTGATTCCCAGTCAATCAAAATTGATATTCGCCGTGATCTGTTGAAATTCAGCTACCCACTGCGATTTTGAACAAAATAATCGTTTGACAGGGCAAATGATTGCTACCCCGTTATTTGTTAGCTAGAGTGTTATTGAACAGCAGTCCCAGCTGTTTTCAATGGCCAAAAATGTTTTATTGGAGGTTTAATTATATTGGTGTCCCAAAAACTTGCAAGATGCTCATAAAAACTTAAATTTACATTTAAAAAATTATGTACTTCTGCAAACATAGAACAAGGCCTAACTATTTGCCTTCTTGTTTCAACAGCTTCAACAGCTGTGATACTATCGAGTGCCAAGGTTGGAATGCTTAAATCATCAAGTAACCCATTCTTGACTCCTGTATTTAATATGTGAATGACATGTTTGAATGGTGAAAATGTATAGTTGGAAGATGCAGTTTCTGTGAGATCACAAATCTCTGTTTAAATATCAGGTCATTAAATAAAACTGTGATTGAAAACTCAACATCATCATCATCAGTCATTGTGGCACCAGTCATGGTGCCACAATGATGTGTTTCTTAATGCAGATAATGACTAAAATTGATTGCATTGCTGAAAAGATATATCAGTTTCTAACATTCACTCATCTAGAGAGAGCTGCTGCCTCTGGCAGTTCTCCTCTTTATAGCACTATTATTATTCTAGTATCAAGTCTTTTCACATTTCTTCCTTTCTGCAGCACAAGATGAGGAACACATTTCTCGTTGGCTCAGCTGTATAGGTCTTTTACTGATTGCAATTTTGCAATCAGGAGACATGGACTCATTTTTCATTTTTGACAACATCAGGCAATGAAGCTTTAACGTTGATTGAATGTAAAAAATATTTTTGATATATTGCGTGTTTGCAGTGTGAAATCGTCCAAGTGAAGGCAACATTGAAGCCAATTTTTCGAGAAGTACACTTGTTGGCAGCTGCATGTAAAATGTGTTCGGAACATCTAGGTTTGGCTCATTCTTTAAGTCAGCTGTCTACTTTGTTGTTCAGTGTAACAGCCCACCTAGAAGACCCTCATAACACCTCTCTCTGGGAGATGTCAATTTAGCAGTGTTTGATATCAAAATTGCTCATGTCATAAGAAGACGACCGATCCGCTGACACAATTTTAAAAAAACACCTGAATGTAAGTATGGTTGTAGTCCTGATGGACTCAAAAAGTTTGTGTTTGGGGTGGGAGAGTAATCACAAACTTTCCTGAACACAAATTTGCTTTCCAAGGATAGCAAAGGCATGACCTGCCCTTCTCTGCCTCTGATGACTTACCCTGAAGTTCTTACGCTAACCCAGGGGTTGGAAACCCTTTTAGTATTAAGCGCCATTTTGAAATTTCTACTCAATCAGTGTAACATATCAATATAATGTCAATCCCTTACTGCTCAAAATGCTCCATTAAAATTTGGCTATGTCCTCACCTTTTGTTGTTTGAAGCAGCTCCACCCTCACAGTCAAATCCCAGTATCTTGCTTTAACTGCCAAACCTGATGTCATTCACATCCACGCTCTCATCCCAGATCGTCACATGTTGCAACATTGCAAGTGGACTTACAGGTCTACATTTTACGAGTTAGGGATCCTTGTGCGTCTGTTGTTTACATTCCATGAGGCTGCTACCATGAGGTCAACAAATGCACATGATGGGAGGACGCTGCACGTGTTAATATTTAGGCAACAGCAGCACATGGCAACCAGCGCTGCAATGTCAAACACACAAGTTGGCAGGGATGGTTAGGTTTAGGGGAAGGAGCCACATGATAAGGTGTAGAAAACAAAAAAAACCCATCATATTGGCATGGCAAGCAAACTCCTTATATTACATCAGCTGTGTATTGGGTGGACATGCCAGGTACTGTCTGGACGTCCACCTGCGTACAACAACACCATGATGGGCTCTGTCCAGCCACGTTCTCAGCTGATGCTGTCCAGCTGTGTTCTGTGCGCATAATAAAAGTGCCTTTTGGTGTCATACACAAAAAGCACTGACAAAGTGGCGTTATTTTACGAGTTCAGAATGAGAACGGGCTGAACACTGGTGGCCGGAGCTACTGTCCATGGTGCCACCTGTTACTCAGTCTTTTTAAAAACTGTTCAATCACACACACACACACACACACACACACACACACACACACACACACACACACACACACGTGCACTGATGAAACAGCCATCAGGAGCAGTTTGGGGTTCAGTAACTTGCCCAACGATAATTTGACTGGAGGAGTCTGGGAGCCACAGCCTCCCCAATAAATGAATGCTCAAGCTCCAAACATAAAAAAATCAATACACTGTGCAGATGTTATCACAACTGGCCATAACAAATAAATGTGTGGGAAAACCCTGCGCCTAAACATTTCAAAAAATTATTTTGAATAGTTATTGCTAGTGTGTTGTTAGTAAAGCTACAGGGGCAATGCTGGCATGTGTGCCCAAGGTTGCTGACCAAACCTAACACTTGTCATTCAAGGGGGGTAAGGCAGGTAATGCCTTTGCTATCCTAGTATACGCAAATTATCTTCCAGCATGCCTCAGCGTTCTCTGGTCATAAAGTACTTCTAGTAGCACCGTGGAGTTCTGCCCACGTTTCATGAATGAGGTCCATTGTGTTTTAGTGAGTAACACCTAATGTACACATTTGTTTACAAGAAAACAAACAAGGGCACCTTTAAGTTATCAGCTTGCTTCCTCATCTCTGCAGCTGCCTGCCATTTACACATATCATATCATCCTTTTACAGCCGTATCCAACTCTGATTGTTCACGGGTGGCTAAAACGTGCATATTCAGTACATGTGCTGACTGACTGAAATCAACTTGAACATGACAACTTACAGTGTAAACTCAGCTCGACTTATAGCAAAGTAAGAGCCAAGATTCTGCTGAAAGTATGTGGAGGAAGATACAATGAAGTGATGAACGACGAAATGAAGAGAACAAGAATTTAGAGCATTGGGAGGCAGCAGGATCTATTTTATCTATTAGCGGGATTTTCTCCGAGCAGAAACACATGGAGAGACAGTCTTGCATGGATACCACCGGCAGGACAGTAATATTTTTGGGTGGGAAATAAGTGTGATTTCATTCCTGTATTGAATTAAAAAAATGAAAAAGATGGACGTGAACCAGTTTCTAAGCTGGCCCTTACTGCAGAGGTCAGTTATGCCTAATATTTTTTGTGAAACACAAATTCCTTTTAGTAAATGAAAGTACATGTATGTAGAGTTTTGAGAGATGTAAATAAATACATAAAAAAATAAGTAAATAAATAAAAATTCTTGAATAAATAAATTATTATACATGTTAAGGAGATGGGTAAGTGTGTAGGATTAAGGAGGATATATAAGAAGAAACTTAATAAAATAAAAAATATGTTTTCTTTCATGTATAATTACCTGAAATGAGGATAATTGTGTTTTCATTACCTTAGAATAAGATATTTGTTTTATCTACAAAGGAAGCAGGTTCTCATCGCAAAAAGTCTGCCATGTTAAACTGCCATGTTCCTATAGTGGCCTAAAAATGAAACAAACAATATACTAGCTTTAGATAGAGGCATTTGCATTTTTATGCTTTTGCTGAAGCAATCGCAAGTGGAAACCCATCTGTATCAGAAAATCACTGATTTTTCTACAATTCTACAATTTCATTTAGCAGACGCTTTTATCCAAAGCGACGTACAACACAAGCAAGAATTTAGACTTAAGGAAAAAAACCCTTAGTAAGTGCAAAAAGTGCTTCAGGTGTGATTGGTCACAGGTATTGCCGTGAGACGTTTTTACATGAGACGTGTGTGGATAATTCGGCTCCCCATAAAAAAATTGTCTGGAAATTCATTTATAAGAGAAAAAAGGTGAGCACACATTAGCAGGTGCTGAGATAGCGGCTCCTTTTCAACATGCCAAACAGTGTCAGAGAAACGCTGATTTGTAAGGTGAAACTGCTTTGTTCAGTGTTTTTACTTGTGGAAATTCCCGGCTCTGTTTGTTTCAGAGAGGAAGAGACCTCTGTGGATAATTTGGCTCCAGATATAAAACCTCCTGAATAATGAACACCAAAGAAATTCTAACTGGGAAAAGTTTTAGCTGTTTGCAATCTGCAATCCTCATTGCTAAATACCACTAAATCTCTCTAAATCATACACACTGCTCCTATAATACTTAACAAATATATAATCACAAAATAAAACACTCCTTAAATGTTACCTATTGTCGCACAATTCAACTAAAACACCAGAAACTTGTGCTCCACCCCAATGTGTTTAACTTTTAAACCCATCAAAAATGTCAGTAATGTAACCCTCACAACTGAAAATATGTTAAACATCCTTGATTACAGAAGCAGGTTCCTTTGCTGTAGCCAACATCAGACAAGGCCTCACTCTTTGACCAAGTACTGAGGAAGGGAAATTCATAACTTTGACAAGAAATCCAGGAAAAAAAGAGGCACGCTTACAGAAAGTCGACCACATCCTCCTCTGATGAATTGATTACAGTGTCTTGCAAAGGAAAAATATCATACAGAGTTTAGAAAGAAAAGTAGAGCCAGATGAGCAGTGTGTCAAAACCAGTGACCGCGACACCTAATTAGTGAAGTTTACCACATGAACACTGACTTTTTGGACAGCATAGTACCATGGGAAATGGTCACAAGAATAAAATTGAGGTTAAACAAAGATATCTACATGTCCATAATTTCTGCTGTTGTCTTCAGGTTGTGAAACCCTTCAGAACGCACGAGACATGTTGATCTCCTTTACGGCATCAGTCAAACACAACCAGCTGGACTGAACTGCGCCAAAACACACAGTAAAAATTGCTATTCTTCTGTCTTAACTCACTTAACTCACCATTTTCAAGAATACTTCGAGTAATAAAAACATCAAGCTTAAGTTGTCTTTACTGGAATTTTAAACTCGGAAATTATTGTTTCTTTTTCATTCATCTGTAGTGTAAGTTGGTTTATTTAGTACAATTATTACCCTTTCCTTTTCCAAATTGCTGGCTCTGTTTTCATTTTTATTAACAAGAGGCATGAGACAGTATAAATATGATCATTTGTAGGATTTTAATGTGCAGTAATTGCAGAATAGCACTCCGTGCTGAAATCTGCTGCCTCTCATTGCAGAATATTTCAATATGAAGGTACGTTGATATATTCTGATATTTACGGACGAATGAAAGAAAATTTGCAATCCAGATTAACCAAAATACATTAAATGTGTCTTTTCAGAGGGGCTCAAAGTCAGTCGGCTACACTTTTAATTGTGCATTTCATTAAATGGACACAAGTTTTACAACTGTCACATTATAATAAGTTTAGTGGCAATTGCAGTCCAGCTCTAATCTAAATGGTTATTAGAAACTTTTGTTTTGTATTGTTAAGTTACAATCATATAATCGTATAGCACAATGCATCAGTGGATGCATGTCACAAATGAGCTAAGAACCAGGATTGTCTGGCAAATATATCTCCTCAGACCACTGCACCTACCTGCTCCCCAAACTGACCTGTCACGTGCATCATGCTAATCAAAGGCGCAAGTTTTGTTTCTCATAGGGGGTGACATGAAATTAGGGGTTTAGGGGTCCTCTACTGGAAAATTTTATGCATCAAATTTTAACACTTTTCTGCATCTGTTTATGGTGTAAATATCCTTAATTTCATCAAAATAACAGTCCTCGCCTACTTTTGTGTTTAGGGGGAATGGTACATGGACATGCAATTGTATAACGCTTTTCCCTTCGTTTATCACTCAAAGTGCTTTCACACTACCAGTTATTAACCCATTCACACACATATTCATAGCAGCATACAGGCTACTGTAAGGTGCCACCTGCTACTGAGTTTTTAACCATTCATACACACTTACACACTGATAGAACAGGAGCAATTCGGAGTTCAGTATCCTGCCCAAGGATACTTCGACATGTTGACTGACATGCTCATTTTGAATTTGAGTTTATTCATTTGATAAGGATGATGCAATTTAACATAGTTCCAGTGCTGAGTATGAGACTGATGCATAGCACAGAGAGTTTATAGATATTGCTATTTTTTAACTCTTATCCCTAGTTGAGCATATAGACCTACAATGTTATTAAAATACTGAGTTTTAAACAACATAAAACACTATGAACATGGAAAACAATAAAGGACATATACCACAACACACAAATTACAGTACACATACTACAGTATGTGCACCACAATACATGCATCACAACATATACTGCAATAGACATATTGCCAATACACATACCAAAATACTTATGCCAAAATACACATACCTCAACACATTAATAGACTTACACTAATACATTGTTCCAGAGCTGAGTGAGTGACTGCTTATGCTGCTGAACCACTTAGGTTTTTTCCCAAGAAAGGGAAACCGTGGTATCAAAAAAGAAAAAGAGCAAACTGACTTTAAAAAAAACAACACAAGGAACATGAGAGACATGGATTAAGAGAGGAAAGGCAGGGGCCCTCTGTGGGCCCATAATTTGGTGCTACACCCCTGTCTGTGAAATAACCTTTTTTTAAACACACTGTCAATGTTCACTGTCATTTGACATATCTCATTTCACATCCAAAAAGTTGGATCAATTCTGTCTGACCTACAAAAAACAAGATAAATCATCCTGGCGCAAATCATCAGGGAAACCTAATATCCACACTTTTGGTCATCGCTTTGGTTTATTAATAAAATGAATGAGCCGCAGTGTTACAACTGAAGGCGACCTTTCTATCATCATACTGGAGGGTGCGACCAATAAATCTCTCCTGAGAAAACACAGAGCGGTGGCTGTTCAGAGAGGAGCCTTGGAAATGGTTGACAGTGCGCGCTGTCCTTTCAGCACCAACGATTTACGCAGTACCACATGAGCGAAAACACTGAAGTTTTGTCCAAAAGAATGTTCCTAAACCCTGCAGTCAGATAGCTGCAAATCACGCGACATACGTACAGTACACTGTGTAGAGTGTCTCAAAATCAGTCAAGTCATGATTTTAATATTTACACCTTTTATTGACTTGTGGCGCTGCACTGAAGATTATTTTCATATTTTTTTGTATAACAGATTAAACTTCTCAAGCCTCACTGGTCAGGCAGGATTTGGATGTGTGTGTATGTGTTTGTGTGTGTGTGTGTGTGTGGGGGGGGGTTGCATGGGAGTCAATTGCACGCCCTGACTTAAAGAAAGCTGTACCAACCGCAGCAGTACAAACTAATCTGAGGAAAAACCTTCTGTAAACCTCAAATGCGTCGTCGGTTCTTCTGACCAGAAACTAAAGTGCTTTTCAAAACCGTGCGTTATAAATTAATTTTCAAAGAATCGTCCTTAAACGGTGCGTAATTGTGTTTCAATTCCCATGACGGATGTAAAGTGCGCAATGTCTCTTAATGAAGTTATGGGACTCACAAGAAGGATATAAGAGCGTTTCCACTGAGATGCCGGTATCTGCGCTGTGCGCTGGGCTGATTGGAAATTTCATTGGAAGTATTAGTGGGGACAAACGCTTCCTGTAACTGCGTATCGCACAGATAAATGGATTAACGGAAAGGAGGGGGCACAGAGAACTTCACACGGTGTGCAAGTGATGGTCAGTCAACTCAAGTCGACTTTCCGCTTCAGGAGTGCCAATAATGCATCTTATTATTATCACAGACGCGGCGGAGTAACCCACAGGGGACAGGTCACCGCGTCTGCGAGACAGAATAAAAAGTGAGCTGATCCGCTGCTTCAGCGAGGACGCACAGGGGGACTTGGAGCGCCGGATCTTTGAGCCACTCTCTCCCTGCCCTCGGCCGGTGTTCACAGGATGACCGCAGATGCTGAGCGAATACTTATATGACTCCGGAAGCTTTGAGTTTTCCTACAGAAGAATACTTTTTTAAAGGGACATATTTCGGACCGGACAGAAGAAGGAATCTAAAGTTGCGCTCAGTTCTATTTTTCCATTTTTATCCTTGTTGAACGCACGGAACGTAACCGCAATATTTGAAAAGGTTACACCGACCTAAAGGTAAATACATTTTCATTATTTCATAACTCATATTTTCCTCGAATTACTTACTATGGTCAGAACGAAACATTTTTTAAAGTTCCTTGTTCTTGGTGATGTGATCTTGCGTATCTCTTATTTAAGAATGATAATAAAACACTAAAGCCTCAATAATGTCATCAAGACACAGATAACATAGTAACCTGTTGCATGTTTCTATTAATTTAAAATAGCATCCAGCAAATTGCCTGTAATTCGATTTGTAGAAAAGTTATTGCAAAAGTGGCTCAGTGTGGAAAACTCTTGTCAGGAACTGTCTATCATGCGCAAAATGTGTCAGATAGACGGATATAAGCTAGTTAACATTATAAATAATTCCTAAATGGTGGCACAAAATGCGCAGATTTCATCAATAGGGAGGTGATGTATATTTACTTGTCAAATGACTCCAAATGTGATTTTCTTTACTAACGAAGCAAAAGTAGAAACGAATATCTGGCAAGCTTTGATGCCCAGAGCTTAACTGCAGTGTGTTAGTGAGCAGTTAAACTTCTCCCTGTTCTCAGCGGGTGTGATGTGGATCTGGGTCATTCAATGACATGAGAAACACTGTGACTGGGCACTCATGCTCTATCTCTCTTGCAGATCTTCGGTTCAACTTTTTTTCCCAGAGGCGCTGGAGAAGGAGTTCACTTTTTTCTCTCTCCATGGGAGCAATGAGCGGACTGCGTAAGCGCGTCACAATGGGACTGGTGCTACTGATGTGCACGCTGAGCGGCCACCGCAGCGAGAGCGCGCCCTCGGCGGCTCCGATGTCAGCTGGCAGGGACGTGCAGCGGGACTTTAGGCGGATGGTGGAGATCATGAGACGCGCGGAGGAGAGCCGGAGTCGCCAAATCGCGAAAACGGAAGCCCCGTTAACAACACGGGTTAGGAGTACTCCGGGGGAACCAAGGGATTTACGCAACTTGAAAACAGACAGAGGGGATCAGGCTGTCGGTGAGTGGCGGTTTCTTATCTGGGCGGAACCCATATGTTGGACTTTAAGTGGATGCTGTAATGAGGATGTAGTCTATTGGGATAATTTAGGTATTGCTTAATCATTGACGGAAATAACATAGGTGATATTAAAGGGTTGTTGCATACAAATTTCCAAACACATTTTTAGTTTACCTCAAAGGGATAGTTCTGATTTTTTGAAGTTGAGTTGTATGAGGTACATATCAGTAAATGTCAGTGGACATCACCAGTTTGAAGAGGCAGGTTGGTGTACAGACTGAGAAGCTAATCAATGTACTGTTGTGGACAGTGTGATCAATAAAACACATTTTAGCCACCTTAAAAAAGTCCCAACCAAAAAAAAAAACAATAGCCCTTTAAGTATTTGCTATATTTAGTGTATTAACATTGATTTACCTTGACGCACAGTGATTTTTTAGGGAACTGTAGCCTCATTATTTAGCATCACTTTCAACACTCACGCATTTCTCCAAACTGGGGGCGTGTCAACAGACATCTACTGTATGTAATACACTGACTATGGATAAATATATTACACAACTCCTCTTCAAAAAGTCTGAATCATATATTTAAGTGTTATAGCCGCTGCTATGCAGCTATTTGTGCAACAAATTAAACCAAAAACCAAAAATTTACGAGAACATTGTGCTATGGTGTGATGTAATGTGATTGATGCCCTCTTGAGAAAATACGTGCCAACAGGCTTTAATAAAAATGCAAATGTATGTGCTATTTACATAAAATCATCTGCGGGTTAAATTTCAAACTTCTTTCCCATCTGTCCACAGTTGTATTCCCCAGAGATGTCAGAAAGAAGGAGAAATTCCTTAAACACATAACAGGTGAGGCTGCTTCTGTATCGCTGGCGCTTGCATCAAGAGTTTGAAAAAGAGGCCTGTTATCGAGGAAACAGAGTGTTGTGGGATTCGAGGAAGACCGTGAAGATATAGAAATACAATAAAAGTGAAGGATAGTCTCACTTTAGTGACTGTAAAACAGATGTTAGTGGCTGCGATCTTGGAAATGTTCTCATATCCTGCTGTCCTCCCTTCAGGTCCGCTTTACTTCAGTCCAAAGTGCAGGAAGCATGTGTACAGGCTCTACCACCACACCAGAGACTGCACGATACCTGCATGTAAGCTCTTACACAACGAGGAATTACTCTGTATATCAGTTCAATGTCAACACTGTGGGAAAAGCATCCACTCATACCAAAGTTTCTCCTTTGTCGTCTTTTCTTCTCAGACTTCAAAAGATGTGCACGGCTTCTCACGAGACTAGCTGGCAGCCCGCAGTGCACAGAGGGGTAACACACAAGGTAACGTAATATAATCAAACAAATGATTTCTAATGTTTAAAGGGACAGTTCAGCCCCCAAATCAAAAATTCACATTTTTCCTCTTGTTTATGTCTACCTAGATTGTTTTGATGCGATTTGCCAAGTGTTGGAGGTATCGGCTGTAAAGATGTCTGCCTTCTGTTGAGTATGATGAAACAAGATGGCAGTCGGCTTGTGGTGGTCAAAGCAACAAAAAACACATTTGATAAACTCAACTGTCGAACTATTTTCTTTCTACTGAACTACACCCACCACTGCGTAGAGGGAAGCGATTTAGATTGAAAAATAGCAGGACAAGTAACAGGAAAAATACGTACTTTTGATTTCGGGGTGAACTGTCCCTTTAAGGTTAAAGAGAAAATATGTACAAATGGTCAAAGTGCTGGTGTGTTGATCTGGTTAGCTATATTCTCTTAGGCCAGAGCTTATATTTTGAGTTTCTAAGTGACAAGTTGGCAGAGATGAAGGGAGTATTTGACTCATCTACCTGAGTAAAAATTAACAATACTACAATGTACTGTGGCGAGGTAAAGTCCTGCATTAAAAATGTTATTTAATTAAAAGTATGTAAAGTATATAGGTACTCAGTGCAGAAAAAATGCCCCTGTGAGTGTTATAATTATATATTTTGTTATGTTTTGCCAGGCTGTTAAAGGAATACTTGACCCCCCAAATGATATTTTTTTTCACTTTTTGCTCATATGCCTACACAGTGGGTGAAGAATCCAAAAAACGGTGAAAATTCCTGATGAATTGAAGTCATAGGGATCTGCGCTCAACAACACCAAAACTACATCAAAACATCTGTTTACAACTTTCACACAACTCGTGTTGTAGAGTTCGTTAACAGATGTCGTGATATAGTTCCCTGTTGTTAATGTGGACCCCCATGACTTCAATTCATCAAGAAATCAGTTTTTGGAGTCTTCGTTCACCTGAGCCATGTGAGAAAAAGTTTTCTTTACAAATTCTATGTAACACAGGGTAAGTAACTGAGATATAAAAATGGCCATTTCCAGTGTGAAATAGTCCTTCAATACTAATGCGTTATATTTATAAGCTCATCATAAGTTTTTATCTTGTAAAATGTTAAGTTGTAAAGTAATTATTGTGTAGATCAGACATGTAGTGGAGTAAAAATACAGTAGTTCCCTCTGAAATGTAGTGGAGTACAAGTATAAAATAGCATACATTTGAAATGTTCATGAAAAGTAAGAGTAAAACTTTGATTTACATACAAGATGCAGCAGACCAGTGGTGGAAGTTTAAAAAGTACATGTTTTCACATACTGCACTTTTTTAGAGGACTTGCACTTTGAGTGATGTCAATTTATTAACACGTTTTATACCTGTACTCCACTATACTTCAAAAGGAAGTAAAATATGTTATAGTTACTTTGACTATTCATGTTTTACATACTAGACATGAACATTTTATAAAAACAATGCATTGTTTGAGATTAAACTACCTAACAGTATATAACTGGTTCAAAAGGACCATGACGAGCTTCAGCATTAACATACTTTTACTTTTGTTATGTTCACTCTATTTTGCTAATATGTTTGTACTTTCATGCAAGTAAAATACTGGATGCAGGACTTCAGTACCAATGTGATGTTGCTACTTTAAAACAGAATTCACTACAAATAAGGGCTGAAGTTAACAGGTTAAGGATCACATTCTTTACACTGGTGATATACGTGCTGTGCTGATACACACGTGCCTTAGAAGCTGCACAGCAAGAGCTTCTTGATGTATTATGGTTCTTGTTGAAAAGCAAATAATTTATGAGGTGCTGCCAAGTTGGAGACGGCACTGAATTTCACTTCATATTCATTGCAGGTTGAAAGAAACCACACAAGTTCTCCACGAGAAAAAAAAAAAACTTGGGAAAAAAGTGCCTCGGACAGTAAGAGGGAAGCCTAAAATACTCTGACCAGCCCCAACTGACTTTAGGCACAGCTTTGCCCTTCAGTGAGGTCTGCTCTGCAAAAGGCGCGGATTACTGCCAGCCACCACTCTGGGTGGGCCTCGATGGTTGGCTGTCACCACGAGGGAGCAACAAGCCAACAAAACCAGACCAAGATAAAGATGGTGAAGAGTGGGTAAAGAAACAAGTGGCTGATAGAAACAAACATGGGGCCTATTTTCCTGCTGGCATCCAAAAAGATATTGCTAAAAAAGGGATTGCATATTTTTAGTTTGCTCATTTCTTTAAGAAAAGAGCAAAATCAAAATGTTTTAAGTATGTTTTTGCAGTTGGTTTGCTCTGTGAGTGTTGTGGGTTGAGCCCATCCCTTCTGCTGCACTATCCCAAACAAAAAGCTCCCACAGACCCCTGGCGTCAGTCACTGCATCGTTTCACCCACTTTGTGCTCACACTGAGAAAGAACTGTGATTAAATTATTGATTGCATGAACATTTCTCTGCGTCTTTGCAAGACATGTTAAAAAAAGGAAGTGGCAGTTGGAAGTCACGGCCCTCCTGTGGATCTTGGCAGTGTGTGGTAAAGTTTATATTTATATTTTTTGAGTTGTCACAAGGTTTCACTGTACAGACCATAGGCCATAAGAGAAATATGTACATACTGCAAAGCAAAGCATAAGAGAAATTCACCTATCTACCGTAAATTAAAGTGACTGGCATTTATCAAATGGCTGTTAAATACCTATATATATATATATAAAATATATTTAAATAAATTATAAGATTGGTACAAATATGATTGCTTTATTTGGTCTCGTGCTGTTTTTTCTTCTACATTTCCACCCTGAAATGTGGAATGCTCCCTGAATGACCACATGACTGGATGGAGTCCTGCGAATACGGAATTGATGAACTTTCGACTTCTGTTCTGCAGTTTTTAGTCATAAAAACATTCATACAGGGAAGGAAGTTCTTTTGAAATTTCTTGTTTTCTCCAAAAAGGGAGAGGTTAGATATGTCCTTTGCTTTATGATCATTAAGTCGTAACCAAAAACAGTGGCTATTGTTATGTGGAGAGAAGAAAAAGAACACAGAGAGGGAGGATTGCAGAGCGCAAATATACCATCGGTCGGAAATTGAGACATGGCTAAACACTTTAAACAGCACTATGGATGTAACCCAGCCTCAACGAAAGCATTACGAAGAGAGGCCAAAGAAATGTCTAAAGAAAAAGATTTTGGATCCTCAAGTTAAGTATCATTTCGAGTCCAGGCCGTAAGAGGAGCTGCAGCATGTTCCATATCAGTAAATATCATTTTTGTGATGGGAGGACTCACACAATCTGAAGATATTAGGCCCAGATGAACTGTCTGGAAAGAACACGAGATCAGACGTTAGCAGCAAGAAGCAGTGACAAAAGCTGCGGTCAAGTCGGACAGATTCCGGCAATACTTTGTGTGCCTTTCAGTATTACCATACTATATTGTATGCCAGAAAAAGATGTAGAATGTCCCAATACATAGTATGTCAGATGCAGTATGCCAAAAATACTAGAATGTTCTACCACATCTGGTTAGATTTTGAAGTATGTAAGCCAGCAAGCTTTTCTGGCTATTCTGACCCACAATCCTCTGCGCAGCAGCAGGTACATCACAACGACTAAACAGATCGTAAACAACTGACTGACAGCTAACAGAAGCATCACAGTGACTGATGACCACTCGAATAGTGGGCTAGTATAATTTTACGAGTGAACAACATAATCATGAAGATTACCAACAAATATAAAAATAACACAACAGTGAGAGAGAAAAGCATATTGGGACAAATGTTAGTAATGTAAAATGTTTGAATCCTTAATGTATGCAGATATAGATTAAGGGTTAAACTACAAAGGCTGCAAAGTAACAACAGATCTCCAGGTTGATCTCAATTTCCGATGACCTCTGCGAAGGTTTTTTTTTTTTTTTTTTAAATCTCCATGGTTACGGATATACCTTTAATACCTGAGTAAACTGGCTTGATTTCTTTCAAAAACATGGCAGGCAATGAGTAATCTGAGAAGAAATGACCCAAAAATTAGCATGAAATTATCAGAAAGTACAGAGTTTGAATACACCTTTTGGTGCTACTTGAACACGTCATCAGTGAAGTACCCGGGGTCACAGGGTGTTTTGGGTCTTTAATCTTCATACACTCTTGCCTGGGCGACCTAGCCGGGGGTGATCAGTCCCTAGCTTGTGTCCAAGTGGTGTGATGTTCCATGGATCCCCCTGCGGATCCACAGCCACCGTGAGGCCCTCTCTGCGGCCTCTAAGATGTTTCTGATGGCTCTCTTCAAATGCAGTCCTTTCACTCCAAGGAATTTGAGTGTTCGCAGAAGTGAATGGCCAGCGAAGCCTCGTCACCCGACCTCGACTGGCTCACAGGGAGCTTTCCAGCCGTTGTTCCGGCACTCTGTGCTGAGCTCTGTGTACTTGGCCTTTTTTCGCTCATGGACCTCCTCAATCTGGTCTCCCAAGGGACAGTCAGTTCCAGGATAACCACTTGTTTGGTGGACTCCGATGTTAGTACCGGAGAGTGGACGGAGAGAAGTGATTGTGATGTTGGCTGGGAACTTGAGCTGTTTTCCGAGGTCAACTTGAAGCTGCTAGTGCTCATGAGCGATGGTGAGGAGCCCCCCAGTAGAGGCAGGTGATATTGTGCCTTCTGCCCCACTCTAATGATTGGTGATTGACTGTTAAGGTGCTGCCTGGGTCTTGCTGTGCTGGATCGCTGTGCAGATGGATTCTGCCAAAGCTTTTAGCACTTGGTTGTGGCGCCAGCGGTACCACCCCTCCCCTAGCGCTCTTGAGCAGCAGCTCAAGATGTGTTCCAGGGTGATCCTCTTCTGGCACAGCTTGCACTCAGGAGTGTCCACCAGTCCCCAGGTGTGTAGGTTGGCCGGGCTTGGGAGGATCATAGACCGATTAGACGAGAAACTTGATGCAAAGTGGTTTTGCTTTCCAGAGCTCTGCCCAGGTGACTCTGCGGGAATCTGCCTGCTCCCCCCTGGTCCATGCTCCTTGTTTGGGCATGCCGGCGATGTTACTTCGCCGTTTTTGCTCAACCTCTGCTCGTATCTCATCCTGGATCAGTCAGCGCTACTCCTCTCCATGGGCCAGATTGTAACGCGGCATCGGAAAGGAACCAAGACTGGCTCATCCCATTGCCATGGAGCCCACCAGCAATTTATGCCTTAGTCGCGCCTCAGCTTTAGTGACAGCTTCTTGTGCCCGCCACTTCCTCCCGGTCTTCACAAGGATTCCGGCCTCTGCGACTTTGGTGTCTGCGGGGTCCCTGTACATCATCACTTCTCTGGAACGGGTGACTTTAAACTCCTCTATTGGTCCACTGAAAGGAAGGTGCAGCTTGTTGGAATGGCCGTTCAGGGCGATGTTGCTCAAGGACTGGGGGAGCCCCAGCCATCTCCTGAGAAACTGGCTGATGGACGTCTCAAGAGCCTCTACCGTTGTTATTGGTACTTCGTAGACTAACAGGGGCCAGAGTATTCTTGGTTGGACTCCATGCTGGTAGATCCAGGCTTTGAATTTTCCATGGAGGCCAGATTTGTCAATCGCTGTGAGCCAGGTGGACAGTTCACTCATGGTTTGCTGTCAAAGATCTTGCCCAGGCTCTTGACCGGTTTCTCGGTCACTGATGGAATCGTGGTCTCTTCTAGGGCAAAGCGGAACTGGTTGGACACTTTACCCTTTTTCAGGACCAGAGACCTGGACTTAGCGGGCTTGAAGCTCATCCTTGCCCAGGAGATGAGCTGTTCAAGCCCCTGAAGGAGCCACCTGCATCCTGGAACAGATGTTGTTGTCACTGTGAAGTCGTCCATAAAGGCTCTAATGGGGGGCTGCCGAGTCCCAGATCTTGACTTGGGCTCTCTGCATTCCACTTCAGCAGACTTGACAATCCAGTTCATGGCCAATGAGAAGAGGGTTACGGGGATGGTACAACCGGTAATTATTCCCTTCTCAAGGCGATGCCAGGCAGATGTTACTTGGCCTGAAGAGACTCAAGCGCTGAAGTTGTTGTAATAGTCCATGATGAGGTTGCATATTTTGTCTGGAACGTGATGTCTTGCCAGTGCGGTTTCGACGAGCTTGTGTGGAATACATCCGTAGGCGTTGGCCAAGTCAAGCCAGAGAGCTGCCAGGTCTCCTTCGCTTTCTCTTGCCTCCCGGATTAGCTACGTCACCACACCCGTGTGCTCCATACATCCAGGCACTCCTGGGACTCCTCCCTTCTGGACTGAGGTATCAATGTAGGTGTTCTTCAAGAGGAAGCTTGTCAGACGTTGGAATACGATCTTGAAAAACATCTTGCTCTCGACACTGAGCAGCGAGGAGAATTACTTGAAAATCAGCAACAAAAAACCTCTCAAGACAACGAGTTAAAAAATAAATAAAAAAGGTGCTTAAATATTACAACAATTTTTTAAAATAAATTTAAATTTGCAATTACAATCATTATAATTATAGTTCTATGGACATTTATCTCTTGCTTATTTAAAAATCATTTTCTAAATCTCCTAATTTCTTGCAATTTGCGGGATGTTTTTTGCCAAGTTGCTCATTGCCTTTTTTCCCATGCCTTTGAAAGAAATCAAACCAATTTGCTCAGGACTTAAAGGTTTAAATACTTGTGAAAGGTGCGTGAAGCACAAGAAAAGTGATGTCAGTCCAGGTTTCAAAGAGTAAACATATTTACATTATCACAGGCTTGTGTGTGTGAGTGGGTGTCTTCTATTTGCCACAAAGCACCATGACTGAAAGTCATCTGAAATTTGTATTTAGTCAAAATTATTTATACTTTTGATCAATGTCTAAGCACCATTTTAACATCACGTTTCTTTTGTTTGTAGTACATTACACCCATCAGCAGCAGCAGCAAGTGTCAGGGGTCAGTTTGTTGCTTTGTGTCACTAGCTTCCATTGAAAATGAATTAGTGAAGTAGCCTGTTGCTGTGTCGCTAGTAGTGTGAACACAGGATTAAGGCCTTTGCATGGTAAGTCTGTTTTTATGGATGCCTTATTGTTGTTGTATTGTTGACACACATTTTCTCCCCTGCTTCTCTGCACTGGAGGTACCTCCCTGGCATTCACCGCATGTGTGAAGGGATTTGAACTGTCCTCCTCTCTGTCTCCACACTTAAGCTTTCTCTGTCCTCCTCCTCCTCCTCCTCCTCCTCCTCCTCATCATCATCATCATCATCATCATCATCATCATCATCATCATCATCATCATCATCATCATCATCAACCTTAGTATCATTATGTGACCTTATCTGAGTTATGAAAAGATGCTGTGCTTTCCGCTCCTCTCTCTTGTCACTGAAGTGCCCTGCTGCCACATTTTCCTCATAGATTCTTGGTCAAACAACTCTCTAAAAGCACAAAGAAACAAACCTGTTCCAAAAACTTTGGACAAAAGTTTTGGACTTGGTGTGCAAGTGTGATTGACACAATATGGTTGTATTTATTTTTAAACGTGCAACCATTTCGGATGATAAAAACACTGACTGGATGCCATGTCAGACTGATAATGGAAACAGAGTGTAATGAGTTGACAATTCTGTCTGATATCAGGCAAGAAGATGAGACTAATGGCCCACAATTTAGCATTAAATTAAATTACACATACACAGAAAATTAGGATTTTCTGCTAAATGTGGTTTTTGTGGCCAACCTGTCAGCTCTCTAATCAGTTAACAGACAAATATTTTCCATCATGCCCTGGGTCATGCAGTCGTTGTAGAGTAGCTGGGGCGCTTGGTTTTAAAAACAATGTCTGCCTCTGTCTTGTGAGGTTATCCTTGCCCACATGTGCATGATGTCAGCAGAGTGGGAGTAAATCGGGATTAAATCTTACAAGCATTGTAACGCCGTCAGTGGTGATCCATTCTGCACAGGCCTGGCACATAACATACAAGCCTATTGATGTTTTATTGGAGTTAATCTTGATAATGTGCAAACCATTTTTATTGTGCACCTGTGAAATTTGTCCACCACTGCTCTGAGTTCTTGGCAGCTGACACCAGCTTTGGCACATCCACATTTGCGCTAAACTCAGTTATTGAAGACTTTTAAACTGTTACACAACAGTGTTTAGATCCCACATGGATCTTTGTCGGGTCAGTTTGAGTAGGATCAAAACGTTGTCTTCATTAAACTTGTGAGCCATGGAGTAAGTGTGCAGGCGTTACTTTTTTCCTCATATACGCTGTTTTCTAATAGCCTTGCACCGTGATGTGCATATGACTACCCTCGCTCAACTTGTGAGATTTCTGCTACCACCAAACAATGGAGGTGAATGGAATTACACAGCAGGCTCACAGCAGTGGAAAATGACATTTAGGGGCATCCTGGTATATAAGATAAGCTTTATACTTCCCAAGGAAAATTGCTAAAAAATGTTGTATCATCGAAAATTGCTATGACATACAAACCTTTTTAAAAAAGGAAAAATGACATTTTAAAAACTCCACATGTATTTCCAATAACGGTCCTGATTACTCAATACTTTTATAAAAATGTTTTTTTAAATGTTAGTTTTTTATAATTACTCAAGTTTGTGTCCTGATTTAAATTCATGTGAAGTTTTTCCTTTCTTCTAACAAGAGATCCATTGAGGATAGCACAGTTGCAATTTCGTTATGCCTGCATAATGACATTTGACATGACTTGAAGACTTAATGCACAGACAGAATCTATAGACCTCACACTAAACACTTCATTTGAACTACTTAGTCTACTTCCCAGATAAAGCAAATTTTGAGAGGTTCAGTGGTGCGTATAAAGATTTGTAACATCAGAAATGTAGATTTTCACACATTTTGTCAAAGAAATTAAACATTACACGAATTAAATCGGATAAAAAAAATTCTGTTTAGACCATAAAAATAGAAAATTCAACTGTTTCATAACGTCTAAGACCTTTAAATTACCTTTTAATACAGATACCCTGTCATTGTCTATGGAGCTGCTCCAGACTTTATACCTGATGGTATCACAAGATTTACCTCTTTGGTTTCTGACTTTAAGAGAGAATGGCTCAAGTTCACAAATATTGCTTGGATTTTACACAGCCATGGAAACAACATTTTAATTTTAGTTGGTGTTTCCCTTTATGTGAACTGTGGAGCCATCATTCACTCTTACCGGAGTAGACTTGTACAGGGTGTTTGGTCTGAAATATTAACTCCTTGCAGCACTTGTGTTGCCTAAGATCAGGGAACTACTTTTCCTGATGTGCTCTATGAAAGCTGAGATTGGACCACACTGTTTCAAAAACACTAAGAAGACACACCTGCTGTTTTTGTAACCTTACTCAATTTATTGCTGCTTTACATGCAAGTTCCTTAAAAACTGCCCTAAAAAGATAAGTTTTCATTCTTTATTTACTTAAATTCAGGTGAAATTCCTTAACAACTGGAAACCTGTAAATCTGCTATAAAGGGTGGAGTCAAAGGGTAGATGAACCAACTGGTGACTGGCACCAGTTGGTTCATCTACCCTTTGACTCCACCCTTTTGTAATGATTTACAGCCTTATCACTCACTATGGTGCAACCACAACTCTTCCATAAGGAGATGAATCACACTGAATGGTAATCTGTGTTGGCACTGATGAGTCCTCCCTCATGGGATTACCACAATTTAAATTGCGAGCTGTGATTGATAACTTACGTTTCTATGAAGAAGAGGAATATCTAAGGGAAAACAGTGATAAGGAATCGTGTTTTCTAATTTTTGTCTCTAAATATTTATCAGATATACCTGATATTGATTATTTGTGAGAATACCTTTAGTTAGTAGATCCAATAAGAGGAGCTGCATACCAAACAAGATGTGCAAAGAAAATAACCTAAGGGACTGTACTGTATTAATTGAAGTAGGAGGTGTCTGGGGTGTGACTGGAATATCATCACCCTCCCTACTAAAAATATCTTTCCTTGAACCTCCCAGAAGAACTGCGTGAAAATGCATGATGACCCTCCCTCCACCATAAATAACCATATTTCACACTTTATGCCTGTGAAAATAGTGTGATTTTGAAGGTTTTTTTTAAGAAAACATACCTTTAAAACTACTTGCTGGTTTTGGGATACTGAGGATATATAAAATAAATACAAAATTTGACCATTCGAAGCTCAATGTTTCTCCCTTCAGTCAAGATTTAAAAGATAAATCCCTCCCCAGTGCTTATTGGAAGTCACTCTCCCATTGTAGACCAACCCTTCTCTCTCATAAGTCACAAACAGTCCCTTACACCAAATATCAACAACAAAATATCCAGGAACATTAGCCTTTAGGCTAGCATTAACTTTATGATTTTTTATGTTCATGGGAAAACAGCAATGAGCAACTTAAGAAGAAATTAACTGTGAAATTGGCAAGTAATTAGTAAAAAGTAGAAAATTACCTGGAAATTAGAAGGGAAAAAAACCCCATAAAAAATAAGGAAATTATCTAAAACAACAGCTTAAAACTTATGATTTTAATTGTGAAGAAATCTTAATTCCATGAAAAATATCTTTAAATATAAAATAATGATAATTTCAAATATATTTTTCTTGATTTTTTAAACAAATTAGTAGTTAAAAAAAAAATTAAACCACTAATTTCTTGTAAATTGTCAGGTATTTCTTGCCAAGTTGGAAATCGAACTAGCCTGCTCAGGGTTTAAAGATTTAAATACTTATACTGACATCACTTTTCTTGTTCTGCATTCAGACCTGAATGCAGAACAAGAAAAGTGATGTCAGTCCAGGTTGCAAAGGGTTGATTCCAAATGATTACCACGCCTGGAAAATGTTTTTTTCTAATTTCATAACTTTTCCAGGAATAACGTGACTGTGGGAACCTTTTATAAATGTTTTAATGTATTGCAAATGTAAATATTAATTTGTGTGTAAAAACAAGTCTCTGGAACTCATACTCATTTTATCCATTTTATTTAATCACCTGAATTTACAGTCTACAAACTTTTGTACGCAGCATCTTTCTAAATGTACACAATTTGTGCTCTGTATAACATTTACAACACTACAACATATGTCTTTTCTGGTCTTACAGTGACACAAACAAGAGGGTTATACTTATTGAGTGCTTGTGTGACAGTCAAACACATTTGAGAAGTTTTTCATGTTTATCCATAGATTTCAGCAAAGATTGGTTCAGGTCGGATGTGGTTAGGAGCTCTTCTCCAGGAACACTTTACAGCAACGTACACACTGTTCATATACCTGTTCAAAGTCTTTTTCGCTCCCCTAGGAGATAAAACAGAAAAAAGAAGGAATTCAATTAAGCCAAATACTGACAGCTGAAATATTGCATTCATCTGTCAGATTTATTTTCTTTTGGTAGCAAAAAACGGAAATATAGATTGTTATTCAATAAATCTTCAGATATGCGGGGCCCATCCAGTGGTGTGGTTTGAAAACACAAAGAACATAATAAAATGTCAGTTTCTGAATCATTAATTTGTTTTCAGCTCCCCCTGTGAGTGCCAAATTGTTGTTGTGGTGAAGCAAACCGTTTCCAGACTGATGCCATCTGGATTCAATTGTGCACTTACTCTGAGCACCAAACACAAACTCTGAAAAACAGTATTTTCCTCATTTAGAAATATAATGCCCAAAGCAGCAAAAGTACCACTGAAATTCTGGTTTTCTTGGTTCAAAGTTGTGGTTTTTTTTTAAGATTATTTTTTGGGCTTTTTGGCCTTTAAATGATAGGACAGACTCAGCATGAAAGGGAAAGAGTGAGGGGATGACATGCAGCAAAGGGCAGAGACTGGAGTCGAACCCGCGTCCGCTGCGGTGAAGACACAGTCTCTATACATGGGGCACCCACTCTACCACCTGAGCTACTGGACGCCCCCAAGTTGTGTTTTATGGAAAAACTTGTCTAACAATTGGAAACTCAAACTTCTGTGCTGATGTTAAGGTGGTGTAATGTTTACTATCGTCACCATGTTAGTTTAGCCCTTCATCAACACAAAGTGTAGCAGAGGCTGTTATTATGTCACAACGTCATTCAACGTCAGTTCTGCAAGTATTCGCTCATTAATCAAAGTATTTAAATGTTGACCTGATGATAGCGTTAGATGAAAAGTCAGAAAACGTAATTCATTATGATTCACCCTCTGGAGAACACAAATGTCCGGACCAAATATCAAATAAATTCATCCAACAGTTGTTGAGGTTTATCAATAACAATAAAAACTGTCATGGTGGCACTTTGGTCAGGAGACCAACCAAGTCACTAGAATTCATCCTTTTGAATATATGTAATTTTATTACAGTTAATCTTATTGGGAAACATATCTAAATGGTGCTATCCCTCAAGTCATGCCAATAGCAAAGCTACAAACCACACATTTTTATAGTTTTAATGCAGAGAAAAACTGTTGAGAAGTTTATGATTGAGCTAACTGACCTGTTTGTATCTAAAGACTTTTTTGTCATATACATTTGATCCAGTCAGTTTTGGTTTCACATTAGAATCTCTATACTTGCAATTGATCGGTTTGTAGACGGGCACCTGTCTGCTCTTAATCCACCATCACTCTCTAACTCGACCGGACGCACATTACATACTGAGTTATTCCTTAAAGCAGCTACGTTCACCTTCTAACATAGCATGCCAGCACTTTCTGTCATTGATCTGGAAGTACGAACCACCCAAAGAATGTTAAAACACTAGAAATGAACCAGTATGGTTCAGTTTATGCTGGACTGCAGTCCAGCGGAAGTTACACACCTGTAATTTTGGTTTGGATCAAACTGGAAAGTCTGGCCAAACAAGGTAGCTGTGAAAGGGCCCACACTGCCAACCATGATAAGTAACAAGTTACAAACCTGGTTCTTTGGGTATTTAAAGGGAAGGTTGGGGATTTATAAAGTGGGGCTTTATGAGATAATACTTATGTATATCAGTGTATTACATACAGAAGCTGGCGGTGAGCATGCTCCCAGTTTTTATAAACAGACAGGGTGCACATTCCACAGGAGCTGACATCAAAACTTATTTAAGCCACTTTAAGAGCGGCGCACCCAAAATATATAATATCTGTCTAAGTGGATGCTGTATTGAGAGTGTTTTCAATGTGAAGTTTCATTTCAGTCAGATCACGTAACAGCTGCCAACAAAACTTTCTAAGGTACTTAAGGGCTTTGGGGGCCTTTTGCAAGTTATTTTTGGGCACATTAAGCCAAAATAGTAACATAAGTCAATACTTACAGTATATGAACATCAGAATAAATCTATAGCTGTTTGGGGCTCTTTTAGTTTGGTTGCCTACCTTGCCTCATGGTAAAGTCTGCCCCTTGTGTATTTCACCAGTGTTTCTGACCATGACTGGCAGCACCTTGGCTGTGTGATGCAATTAAGTCATGGCAGGTATAACGTTCAGGACCCAAAGAAGCGTAATATCAAGTGTGAATTTTGTTTGCATGGTTCTCCGGAAAGCTGTAATTAACAAGACTAAAGGAGAAGCAATCAGGCTGTTACCAAACATGCATGTTTTAAACGGACACTGCATTAGTCTTACTAAATGTTCAAGAAAACTTTTGTCTTCGTTTATCTGAACACATCAACAGTGATTGTCTCGCTCCTTTTCACTCATTTTGCTGTCAAGCCATGTGGTTGCTGACGAGGGACCACGATCACATACTGTCAAGCATCCAAACCACAGTGACTGCTAAAAGCATTCATTCACCCTCTTTTTTTTTTGGCAAAAAATAGCTACAAGTGGACATACTCGTGCTGATCGCCTCACAAAGAGAAGTGGTGTTCAAAGAGAAAATCTGAGACAAAATACCGGGAATGACTCCAGACACATCAACTGTGGAGCCTCCTTTCCCAGCCACATCACTAATAATTTGTTGACTCTTTCATGGTCGCACAAACTGTAACACAAAACTGCAGTTGTGTGCAAATACATGATTGTTAGGCCAACAGAGCTTTACTTGCTCATTTCCCACAAAGACCACAAAGGAAATTATTACTTTTGAGCTGCACTTTATAAAAATTGCACGTTTTAAAAATATCAAAAGTCTCAGCAACCCAAGTTAAGATTTTTTACATATTTATGACAAATTGGATGAAAAACCCACATGCATTTTTTTGTATGCACCACCACAAGCCTCCAGAAAAGCTTCAGTTCTCCTTGTCAAGTCAGAACTCTACTGGTGTTCCTACTCAAGATATTCCCTCATTTATATTTACAACCTTTATTTAATTACGTAATATAACTGAGATCAAGATCTCTTCTGAGAGCTAGACCTGTGAGTACAGAAGATTAAAAAAACAAACAAAGAAGCACAGCCAGTTGGGATGTCAACGGATTAATTTACTGCTGAGAAAATTTTTGTCCTGTTAGACCTGTCTATCTAATTTCACTACTTTTCAGTTTACTCCGTCTGGTTGGAGCTATTAAGTGGAGCAGCTCATTCAGTGATTACCACTAATGACACCATCTTGACCCAAAAGCGTTGCTGTGGAAACAATTATAATTGATGTCTGGCTATTGAAAGCAAAATTAACCAGAACGGACTTCACTGATACAAACAGACACTTACAAACACAAACACTGCACTTCCTGCTGTGCGACTATTACGTAATGTTGATGGTTAAAGTATATATTGTGCAGCCCTAATTCACATCATTTTCATACTCACCTAACCATTTAATGAGACCCCGGTGGATGGGTGCATTTGCATTTGATATACCTCTTACTTTTTAATCAATTTTTCCCCCTTTAATTTGTCACACAACTGTATATTGGCAGTTTATCACCACTTATAAAACTTTCACAACTTTACTCCCCTCATGTTTCCCACTCATAACCCTCAAGAAGATAAAAACCAGCCAAGGACCCATGTACAAATCATTTGGCAGGACTTTTAACTGCAGAGAGCACGGAAGGAACAAAAGCGATGAGTGAACCATGGAGCGTGAAAAGGCAAACCAGAAATTACTTCTTTCAGCGATGTCCAAGCAAATCAAATATTAGCTGTGTAGCAGTAATTTATTGTTGTGCGCACTGAGCTAGAGGGGTTTAATAGCACATTGTTATGGTTAAAATTCAGTCATTTATCAAAAATTGCCGTTACACCATTACATTCCACTATGGTTTGTTTTGGTTGTTTCATGAAATGTGCCTAGACATGATCCAACTTCAACTCACTGAGACTAAATTGTCTCCAGAGCTATAACATGCACCTGAATACGGAAATGTAGTTTTGAACAAGTGCACATTTTTTCTTTGTTATTTCCAGACACAAGACAGTTTACATCCACCAGGCAACAAACAGATTTAAGTTAAGTTTTAAAGCCCTGAAAGCCTATTTTCTCAAACAGCTTCTTACTCTGAGTGAAGGGACCATACATGAACACAACCTTCCTGCCAGATTTCAAACTATTCAGCTTCATCTATGTAATAGATTGTCTGTATTTCTTACTAGTCATTTTCACTGGTTTAGACAGGATGGATCAGTTATGTCACGTACTTCTGTGCACCAATAAGAATTAAGTAAGACTGAATTCAAAATGTGATGACAGTTGTGAGGTTGTTTATGTTCCCAGGGCACTGTCAATCTGATCAAATCCAATCCTTGAAATTTGTTAGGAATAAGTTATGGGGCCAGTACACTTCACCAGAACAGAACCTCTCCCTGTAGTCCTCTTTTTTACTGTTGACAAAACTATTTCTGTCACTTTTCACATGAACAACTGGACGCAACACTATGGATGTCTTCCAGGAGATACTGTCTGAAAATATGCGCTGCTAGCCCCACATCTAACAACAATGCATCTCCTTCCCTCGCTGTAAAATCCAGCTATTTATCCTGCCTGCAAGTGTAGCCAGTTGCAACAACTGTGAGTGCTTTTGGTTTTCGAACGTGGTCAGAAAGCACGTTGGAAGAACAGGCTTTGATCAGTTACACCATAGGCCTTATTACGGATGCAATTAAGTTTAAAGTATCCAACAAGAGAATTTCCTTGAATACTTACATAATACGGATCTTTGATGATGAGCTGCTTCTGCGGGTCATATGAACCAAGAAGCTCAATCTTTGCATGGTCATTTTTCACAAGTCTTGCTTTCCTGTTCAACTCGCTGTGAAGACAAAAGAAAACACGTAATTACAGGAGAACAGAAAAAAAAAAATCAAAAATGTGTGCCATTTAACTATAAGGAATGTCTATCTATATGCCAAACTGTTGTGTTACATAATTTCAATAACAGACACAATACCAACAACCCCATAATAAACACAACCATGTGATTAACTTCCTCCCAAAGCACTAACAGACCAAAGTAATAAATGTGATTCTGGCAACATTTTAAGATAATGGAAACCTGTTACAACTAAATCTCAAACAACAGTGATAAAATTCTAAACTTCAGGAGGTAAAACAATAAGCACATTCGAGAAGACAACATCGAGATGGGTTTTGTCAAAAGAAAACTGAACTTGGACCAAACAAAGTCTCTTTTTCTCATTCTGGTCAGCTTAACATTTTTGGTGAAAAAAACATGATGTGGGAGAGAAAGGGGAAAAACCTGCCCAGAGAGCAAAGACGAGGCATCCAAAGAACTCTGTAAGCTGCTTACAGATCAGATCTGCCTTGGGCATGTGATCTCAAAATGATCCCTAAACGTTCAAAGTATCAAAAAATATCCCTCCCCCTGACCTTTGGAAAGAGCTTAAGAAAGGATATTGCTCATTAAAGGGAGGCATTCACCTACGAGTTAGTTATAACTCAGTGTTACCAACATGGAAAGGAGTAGCAAAGATCACTATAAAGACAGTTAGCAGGACAATCTAGTTTGACCCCTTTTAAAGCAAATGTTTTTTTGTTGTTTTTTTTTTTTTATCAAAGGCACTTAACACATGACACCAGTGCTTTCAGTGACTCTACCTTCAAGCCACATTTCCAGAGATAATAAACACTGCTGCTAGTGTGGGCTTAAATAACAGTACCTCAGATTGCTCTCATCCATGCAGAGAATGTAGTCAAAGCTCATGAAATCGTCCTTGGTCACCTGGAAGTAAAGGAGAAATGAAGGGCAAAATAAATATTATCAGTGTGGTAATCCAGTTGGCTTTGGCCTTTTATGGTCCTTCAGAGGGTTCAATGTTATGAAGTAAAACTCAATAATTCCAATACATTAAAGAAACTCCGGTCAGTGAAATACACACATAAATGTATAATCCTTTATAAAATCAAACCCTGAGTTTGATTTCTAAAACATTATGGTCAACATTATTTAATTATAACTCTAGAAATTTTTATAGAAGTTAGTACAGAGGTTTTCATTGTTAGTGGCGGAGTCTGCCATTCCTGCATTGGATTCCAATTGTCGTAACATGCACGAGGGATTCACAGGAAACGATGCGTGCAGACAATCAAGTGTTACAATATTTTACCTCGTAAGTTACAGACTCACACTGTGTCAGATCTGTTTTAAAGACTTCATGTGGATTTCATGACCTCTAGCGCTGCAGGATTTATAAGACCAGCTTTGAAAATGTTAATTGAGGGTGAAAATGTATTTAACATGTGTGTAGGATTTCAAGGATACACATAATCAGTTTGGGAGAGTAAAGCCACATGCATACTATACGTTTTGATTTTAAAACGCTGTTTTAAAACAAAATCTCTGCACACTAGCGCTTTAACACCATTTTAGAATAATTTCTGACCATATTTACACATGTGAAAATGCAGATCACATGACCATTCTGGGTATGCGTGTACTGGGAGGAACCTAACTGTCTACCTTACAGCTGGTTGCTTGGTTACAGAAAATACTATGTAGATGGCAAAAAGTAAAACCAGAGATTTCTTTGTGTAAACCAACGACACGGCAGAATTGTTACTGAAAGTAACATATAAGGCATATAATTAATACATACATTACATATAATTAAGCATTTTTAAGGGTTCCCTCACATTTTCATGGACAGAATTCCAAACTTAAGGACCTATATATATTTTCTACCCCGATTGCCCAGCACTTAAAATGTTCTATAACCCTGATGTAAATATTTACCTTTTTGTCTTCTTTTTTACTGTAACCTTGAATGTAAACATCCATTTTGTTCCTCAAGTGTTTTTTGATGTAGTGTCAAACCCACAGGTGTTGCCTTATTAACCGAAGCCAAAATCATAAGGATGGCAACTTCAACATGATTATGGATTTGCGGGGTTACGAAAGGGGTCTAAGCTGCACATGTGCAGTGGTGTTTATCTAAGCGTTCTTGGTGATGATTTAATGGAACAAACAGAAAGAGAAAAAAAACAGGCAGCACACTAAATATTTCTATGGGGGTTTGGAGAGTCAGTTTATAGGAGTGCCAGGATTGAGGCGAGGGCAGCAGGAGACGAATGAAAGAAGAGAGAAATAAAAAGCATGAATAAAACTCCTGTGATGCTCCAGATGTTGAGATACTGACACATTCAATCACAGAACAGCTGTCGTCATTCATGTATGGAGGAGTAAAGAGAGGGTTTCTGATTTCTGGAATATCTGTCTGACAGCGAGCTCGGGGGCTGTTACTGTAAATGAGGGATGAGCAGGGAGACAGACATAGCAAGTTCAATAAGTTCAAGATAAAACCCTGAGAAGAAGAGATTATATCGTAAAACTGTTCAGAAATAATCATTTACAGGCTTTTTTTATTGCAGACATGTTGACATATTTCAGTTAGAAAAGCACAGGTGTAAATAGTCAAATTATTGATGGCTGAATTCCATTGAGCTGGGTCGGTTTCAGGGTGCTGGTATTGTGTGTGCTCGCACACTGTCAGGCCTTACTGGGACACTTTGTAAATATTATTCGTAACATCTTTACTTTCCAAACTGTGACAAGATTTGTGGATGTGTTTTAGTTATTAAAAATACATTCATCCTAATAAGTAAAGGCTTGTGTGTAAACAGATGATGATGACTATAGCAAATGCTGTTGAAAAGTGCACTCACTAGAGTGCAAATCTTATCTATTTTTGACAGCTGCAGAGCGTTGCACAGGCAGTGTATGCAATGTAGTGAGTATAAATGTATAATTGTATTTTTTTTACTCATTGCTGGACTTTTAATGGCATTAACTTTGTCCGTAGGCTACAGCACAACAATGCATGAAATAAAAACAATAAACGTGATTAAAAGGAGGCAAAAGAAATTCAGCTATTTAGCCAGCTTAATTACTTACAGTAGGAGCACAAATATAGTGGAAAAATGACCAAATTAACAAGATCTGCATATCTACAGAATCCTGCAGACAAAATGTGCCTCTTCTGAAACGCTCCACGTGTGATACCATGCCGTGCACTGGACAGAACAAAACCATGTTGCAACTTGGCAGCCGAAATGTGTTGTATGCGACTGGTGAAATTGACCCTCCTGAATACTTAGTTGAGATGGTGGCAAAATTCCAAATGACAAAAATGGTTGTGTTATTCATCTCCTATCATGCCTAACTTTAGTGGATTATAACATACAGATATGGAATTAATCTGATGATGCTCTGGTTAAAAATTAGACACATTTTTTCGATAGTTTTCAGTTTATGGCCCACAACAAAAGCCAAAACCTAGCCTTCAACAGGTTTGTTCTAAGTAGCCGAGCTGATTTCTGGACAATTTGCAGCCCCTTCCAGGTATGTTAAGAGTAAGAAATTCAGCAGTATATGATGGTATAAACCAGTCAATAAAACAGGTTTTTCATGTCTGTGTGTTAACTGCCACAACCACAGGAGGTCCTCCAAAATGTAGTCATAAATGTGCAAAAAAATGTTGGCTGCTTGGTCCAGTAGTTTTCACAATTAGTTGCTGACAGTCAGATACAAACACACGTGTGCACACACGATTTCCTGTTGCTAGGGGAATAGCTGTGGTCCTCGTTTACTTCCTGTCAACTACTGCATTGACATTCCAACAGGAAATACAAAGGGACTTATTCATAATGTTTACATTGTCACATTAGAAAAGTTCTATAGCAAACTGTACATTACAGTGTGCTATAAACCATTTATTTGTCCTGTTCTTTATATATAAAGAATAGTAAATATGGGGATTTGAAGTGTTACCAAATATTTAAATAGATTTCTATTTGAGATATTTATACTTCTTATACTTTTACATAGTGACATATGATCTATGACATCAAATGTCACATCTGTCTGTCCTGAGAGAGGGATCCCTCCTCAGTTGCTCTTCCTTCCTTTTCTCCCAGTTAAAGGGGAGTTTCCCCCCTGAAGAGACAGAGGGTCTCTCGTGCTAGTAAACCCCCCTGAGGCACATTTGTGATTTGTAGTACTGAGCTACATAAATAAATCTGACTTGAAAAATGACCAATCAAACCACCGCCTACAGCCCTTGGCTGTCTCTGGATTGTGTCATACTTTCACATTTTGGCAACAACTCAACGATAACACATAGATGTGCAAGACATCTAAATTTCAGCTAGATCTAATATCGGCTTGTCAATTTCTGATAAGGCGTTAAGCGAAACAAATTATTCGTGATGGGTCACTTTGGAGCATGTTTGCTCTATTAAATACTGGCAGCGCCATCAGGTCAGCAAAGTTCACTGAACACAAAAATTAGGAGTAAAAAGGAAAATATAGAGGGTGGGTGCAAAACCCAGTAACAGAAATGAGAAGGGCAATAAAGCAAAAGAGGAAAGAGAAAAAGCTTGTCAAAGCTCATTGTGTGGATTTGGCTGGGTATAAGCCAAGGGTTGAGCCTCCACATCCCCGCTTTGAGGAGATTAGATGAGGGTCTGACTGGTTTACAGAAAGACAAACCAATGAGACGGAAGATCTCAAGCACAGGGTGAAAACCCAGAATTCTCTCAGGGAAACATAAGAGTGTTTTAAGGGCACTGAGGATAAGCTAGCACAGCATAAGGCCCGAAGGCCATACATGGACAAACATCTTGGTGTAATTTCAGAACCGTTTCAGGATTTGAAACACATGCGATATGACAGTTCCTAGATTGGCTTCATAAATATTTCATACACACAGGTGTTGTTATTCGACATAGCAGTATAGACACAGGCCCGGCCAGCAAGTTCACTTTCACTGACAAACAAATACATAACAGATATTTCCAAAGTGATCCCAGATCAGAAAACCTGTTAAATGATGAAAAGGGTCATTTTGAACTGAAAAATCATTAAGTACTCTGGGCTCTTAAGCTTGATAAACACATTTTAACTGCTATAGTCACACATGAAAGCAATTAAACGGGACTAAATATACTGTTGAAATTGAATATTTAGGGTAAAAGGTGTCTTCCCTGTAAGAATAGCTTTGTAGGTAAAGCTTAAATGTGGAGGTCTGATGCTTGTCACTAGATTAGCTGCAGTTCATATTTTGAGACATGGTTAAACCTTTGTTGTCTGGAACGAACCATGTGATCCCTTAAACCCTATTATTGTGTCCTCAGAAGTTTAACTTCCTGCCGAGTTCTGTAGATTTCACTGACCTGTCACAAGAGGTCACTGTATCTGAGGTTTACACCAAACCTGCTGCACATTGTTTACCTCAGTAAAAAGTAAAAGTAACTTTATTTAAAAGGAAATTTCTACTGTTTCTATCATTCTAAGACATAGTTTACATCTGTCATTGTGTATGCCATTATAAACTCATATCTCATATAATAATAAATACATTTTTGATGTGTTACATCTAAGAGTTCGTGGGGAAATAAGGGGAAAAAAAAAGATTGTCATTAAGTGAGAGACTGTTACATAAAACATTGCTTAACAAAATGTTCTCATACTGCACAAATGGTGAAATCTTTGCCCTATGTTAGAAACTATATTAGTTGTTCTCAGTTTTATGTTAAAAAACGGTTGTCTTGTTTTCATGAAGGTCTGATGATGCCAATTAATGGTAACTAGAAAGCGATATAAGTACAATCACAATTGCAGTGTATTCAAAACTACTCAGTCACCTACACTATGGAAACTGAAAAAGGGTAAATGCATATGAGGGTTTCCAACATATTAATTTATTTGTGGAGCCCATCATGATTAATGCTTCTGCCACCACAAAGACATTTTTTTTTTATTTTTTCAGAGCTGGACATTTCTTTAGGAGCATGGTTGAAATATGTATACCGTTTCTTATTTATATCACTGTCTGAGCGCAGAGCACACTATGGGCACAGATGGAGCAGCAGAGTGCCTGGCCCACAGAAAGTGAAACTGGACCATTAATTCTGCTGGGTCCAAGAGTTTGCATATACTCAAAACAGTTGCTCCTCCCATCCATCTATCTGGTCAGCGCTAAAAAATCAATTATTCACCCTCTGAGTCACAAACTTCTACTGAGGAAAAAAACAACTCACAGAGAGCTTCGCTTGTGCTATGTTCACATACTAACAGAATTTAGAGAGGGGACACTGAATGATACAAAGCACAAGCACAAGACCAGAATATTACAATCTATTCAATCACTTAAAAGTATAAAAAGTAAAATGAAAAGTGCATATGAGACATCACAAATGTATTTGTTGCAAAACCTATTTCAACTGCAGATAAATGGAGGCTTATAAATCAGATACTGACACTGGAATTCATGCACAAGTTAAGTGCCAAGACATAGAAATTTCAGTTCTACATAGCATTTTATTGTCAGGCAGATTGTTTGTCTGAAACTGAAAAACTGAAACATATTTTCTATTCTACCAATGGCAAAGAAAGAAAAGAAACTTGACATATGTCAGTATTGCACAGACTTGTGCTATTTGGCTTTTATCTGAATTGAAATTATTGGTGGGACCTTACATTGTTTTGACAGAGCTCAGTAAGCAGCTACAGGTTAAACCCCTATTTTAACCTGTATTAAACTTGAAAAAGCTAAAGTAAGCTTTTTTCAAGTCACATGCTAAGTGACAGAGCAACAGCACCTGGGTGTGTAGCAGGCATCCTCTTACCAACATCACACTCACAAACAGTCATGAATGAACCGAGCGGAGCCACGGGATATCTTGTACCTGTCGGGCCCTGTGGCTCGTCTCTATTCCATGACTCCTTAGGCAGGCCAGACCGCGGGCATCCGGTAAGCTGCCTATATTCCAGTCAGATGTGGCACCACTGTCTATGACCCACTGAAAAAACAGAGAACAAAAACTACTGCTAAGAGAGATGTAGAGGGTGGTCGTACCTGTCTGGCCACATGCTTCATGGGCACGCTATGACTCTTCATGCAGGCTTGGCCACGGTAGTCTGGAGGGTTTCCTATCTCATAGGTAGAGGTGGCAGCACTGTCTATCCTCCACTAGGCAGAGCAGGGCACGGGGGGACAATAACAGCAAAAAGTAAATCATACTCTCACATACATATATGTGGTAGGTGATACAAAATTTGCAGGGCAATGTTGTTCTTTTGAGGACAGGATTAGAAGTGAGACTCAACAGGTGGTTATTAGAACCATGAAACAACTCCTGCCCTCATTCATGATCCGCTGCTGCTGCTGGATTATTATGTACTATTAGGCCTGATAATGATTAATTACTTATTCTAGTTATCTAACTTTGGTATATACATCTTATATTAACCCTTTGAAAGCTCATTTACTGACTTTCTTCCAAAAACACGGCAATGAGCGACTTAACAAGAAATGGCACAAAAACCAATTTAAAAAAATATTAAAAAGTTACGACAAAATTACCTAAAAATAAACATAAAAAAAAAGAAAAGCCAAAATAAAAATAATTCAAAACAAAAACGGAAAAAAAAATGTCTTTAAGTAAACATACATATATATTCTTGTAATATAATTTTACATTTATAATGACGAGAATTATGAGATTTTTTGCAATTATGGGACATTTCTTGCCAAGTGGTTCCTTACATCTTTCCCCATGTTTTTAAAAGAAACCAAACCAACTATTTTGTGGTTTAAGGTGTTTAAATGCTTGGTGTCTTAATGGTACATACAGCGGATGTTGCTCCAGGTTTTAAAGGATGACTTTGGTATTTTTAAACCTGGAGCCTATTTTCCCAGGTTTTCATGTCTAACAACAACAGTTTTTGAAAATTGGTCCAGTATTGTGGAAGAACGCTGTAACCAGCATCTGCAAACAAGCTGCACTTGCACTTGGGGCAACAGTACAATGTCAGCTTCAATACACTTAATGTGCCTGTTGCTACTAACTGTTTTTACTAGTGTCTAACAACATCATGGAATAGATCCCTGCAAAGATAGATCTTCTTGCTAAAGAGAAAGGTAATTTTTGTTTAACCAGAAACAGCCCTAAAATCTCCCAACCTGCCAGATTTCATATAAAAAACATTTTTCCATTTTTCATGAGTGAATTAAGGTTTTATTTCAACTAAACCAGAGCCAGTGATTGTTGAAATAGTGGGAAGACAAACCAGGATGACTTTCATCAGTTTTGCTTTGGTTCTGTTGACTGGAGACTTGTGGGTTTGGAGATAGCGATTTCAGGGCTGTTTCTGGTTACATAAAAAAGGTTTTAATCTATGGAAAAAAGGGCAGTGTTTCCCCTACAATGTTACAGGCCTGGAGCAATGCCAGGCCCCGAGACCCCACACTAGGCCTAACCATAACCTGCCCTACTCTGCCTCTGATTACCTAGTACTCTGTGCCTTTGTTGTTTAGATTGTGTTATAAAAGTGCTGTGGCTCTTTTCAAGACAGGGAAGTGTGTGTATGTGTGAGTGTATGGTGTAAGTGGTTGAGTGAAAGTGTGCAAGTGGGTGATGCAAGTGTCAGTGAATGCATCAGAGAATAGCAGTACATGTGGTCAGCATGGCAGTAAATGTGCAGTGTAAGTCACAGTTTTCAGTTAATAAATGTTGCTGCTTATCAAGACCAAGTGGAGCTCCCATGTGTTGATTTCCAGCTGCTGGTTAAAGTGACAGTCACAGACACAACAACAGCGGATCCTGTTAATTTTTAAAAATAAAACACCACGTGCAGCTTGTTTTGCTTTATGAAACCAACTCTGACAAGTTATGACATACGGACGTATGCACCTGTTGACAGTGATGTTGTTTTTATTCTCACTGCCATAAATAGAGAATTGCAGTTTAAATTACTGCTGCGGGAAACAGGCAAAGAGGGTTGTCGGTTAGCTATATGAACATAGTACTACCTTCCTTTAAAATAAAAATCTAATTCTGGCAGTGGCAAAAACAAGTGCTTTCAGTGGATATATATTTTAAGTGAGTGGTTACATTGTAGCCTGGCTCAATATTGGACCAGTCCTGTTAGTCACTTAAAAACATGAAAATTGGGTCCAAGTTGATGACACTAACCAGGCGATGTATGAAAGTATCTTTTTTTTATCTGTGATCATTACCTAACTCTATCACTATAGATCAGGTTTTCTGTTGTTGTTTTTTTGTTTGTTTTTTTATCTGCTACCAGTACCTCGCGGTTTCTCACCATATTCAAATAAGCAATGGAAGCATGCTTTAAAAAATGGTCAGTAGTGATATACAGTACATGTTTTTTGTATATAAAAAAGTAATTTGCCAATGCTAACATCAGCAAGAATTGGCAGTAGATGTAATATTAGGCCAATACCAGTGACCTGTACTATATGTACTATGTTGTGCAGTGTGCAATGAATTAATAATAATGACATTACCTGATCAACAACTCCAGCATCTGTCGCCATCTTCCTGAAGACGGCTTCAGCGATGGGGGATCTGCAGATATTCCCTATTTAAAACCAAAAACACCATGACAAACTTGCATGTCATTTTTTAAAGGTTTAGTTTATGAAAAGTTTTACCATAAAAAGTAACACTTTAGGTATTCACCAAGACTATTAAAAGCAAAATCAATACACAGCATATGTAATATACATCGGGCAACAAATTAGCATGATACATTTAACACAGTGCAAAAAAATATTACATTATCTGTGTCCAAAAAACGCCACCACAAATGGAAATGTCCCACATGTATTGTTAAAAAACAAAGATCTCTCCATCTACTGATGAAAAACTCAAATCATATACAGTTAATCAGAACCTCAGATAAAGAAATGTTAATGATACATATGAAACAAATATTACAAATGAAACATATCTGTAGTTTGAAGAAATAGAATGCAAAAGACGCAGCCTTTGTAAATTATATCCAAAACCATGGAACACACTAAACAATAGGGAAGCTAATTTCCTAAAAGTATTCTATAAGAAAACTAAAAACTTTTATATCCAGGGTGGAAATTAAGTTTTTTTGTCCACCTGCCACTGTGGCTGGTGGATGCCAAAACCTACCAGACATCCAGTCTTTTGTTTGTTTGTTTTTGTTTTTTTCCAGTTGTTCCATATCAGTTATGTAAAAAAAAAAAAAAAAAAGGAAATAGGACACCGCCAACAAAACATAAGAAAAGCAAAAAGACAAAACCATGCAGGACAAACTATATTTACATATATACATATGGATATCGAACAAAATATCAAACAAAAATGTTTAACAAATTACAAATGTCCAGTGTTTTCTCAGCTTTGCTCTGTTTCAGTCCGTGTAATGTTTGGGTGTATTGTTCTATTTCTAGATTTTAGTTTTTGTATTTCGAGTTTCTTTTGAGTCCATTTACATTTGTGAATGTAATATTTCCCACAAAACATAAATATATTCAAAATATTTTTTCCGACAATCAGTTCCAGCTTTATCAGGTGGCTGGTGGCTTCTCACAACCTGCAGTCATTAACTGATCCACGATTTTTGTCACACAAAACACACAAAAAACTGCAACTTTAGAACTAGATCAGAAAAAGCTACACAACTTTCCTTTAACAAAACAAACACTTCGCTGATACTTTCAGTGATAAGAGTCACTGCGGATCTCCCGGTGGACTCTGATCGGTCATACACTGAGATCACTGTGTGAAACTTCCGGGACGCTGTCAAGATAGCATTACTCAGCATTTTTACAAAATAAGACTAAGATGTTTATCATCACTCTTGACTGGACACCAGCTGTGGCTCGGTGCAGCAAACTTATTTAAGTGTCTTGAGTGAAAGTTAATATAAATGTTCAAAGCAGCGACGCAGCTAGCCGAAACATTTTAGCTAACGCTTTTCTGTGAATCAAACAACACCTATAACGTTATAAATCGGCGCACTGGTTTTCTGTGATGTTTGCTACATACTGGCACAATCTATGAGGACTACATTAGTTTATTTGGGAAGAAATTACGTATCTTACCCAAGCAGACGAACAACACTGACTTCGTACCAGAGGCTGCCATGTTGTTATGAAGGGTCCTTGACGACGCGCAGATGGGGACCAAGTAGTGCCTGACCAAAACGCTTACAGTTCGGAAAAAATAAATAAATAAAATAAAGTAAAATGAAGATACTCCTACTAATAATGATAATCAATAATTACAATATTACTACTACTACTACTACTGCCACTACTACTACTACTACGACTAATGATAATAATAATACGTAGATAGATACTTAGCTTAAATAAATATATAAATCATAAAATATTACAGATTAAATAAATTATGTATTCCAACAATGCTGCAGATATGATGATCATTGTTTTTAAATGCCAAAATCTCACATTTGGTAAACTTGAGAGAAATCCCTCAAGCTTTTTAGAAAATGTGTAAAACTTGAAGTATTTTATCATTTTAAAACAGAGCAGATGGTCTAAATATTGGACACATTCTGTCAGTCTTTTGTCAAGCTTTCTCCACTAGCAATTCAAAAGGACTTCAGTTGGCTACCTTTTTCATAGCTATAACTGCTGATTATCTTGTAAATTAACTTTTAAACTGTATAGTAATTTTCATATCCATAAAGATAATGTGTGTACAATGTTGTATATATATATATATATATATATATATATATATATATATATATATATATATATATATATATATATATATATATATATATATATATAGATAGATAGATATAGATATAGATACATATAGATAGATAGATAGATAGATAGATACATGGATAGATAGATGTAAATAATTAAATACTGTACATTTTGGAAAGGGACCATTCTGCATAAATACCTCGATTTTTTGATAAGTAATTGCGTTTTACACGGTTCATTCCTTTTACCATGACCGCTCAACTAGTATTAGATTGTTGTCAGAGGTATGGAAGGAAGGAAGGAGGAATTTAGCAGTAATATGAAACACATGTGAATCTGGCTCACTAGTCTGGAAAACAAACAAAAATTTATTGCTAAATTAGTCAATCCCAGCTTTAAAGAGCTGGTGATAAATGTTAAGAGTCACAGAGAGAAGAAACCGTAATCGGCTCATAAATAAGTTCTCAGATCCCTTGGTGTAAATTTGAGACGTAATCAGGCTACAGTCAATTCATGAAGTGATGCAGATGTAATGAATTCCATACTTTACTATTTTGAGTAATGCTTTGCTGAGTCACGGTATGAAATAGGCAGGTCATGAGAAAATCCTGGAACTAGACGGAGCCAGACATTCATTACAGCAGATTACAGTGTTGTACAACACTCTGCCTGTACTGGGACTCGAGCCTTGCCTCACAGTTATGATTTATCCCTTTATGCAGCTGAAGCCGCAATTGGAATTGTCTGGTGGGCCATTTGAATACATTATACGGAGAGACAAAACTCAGATTTTCGCTAAATAACAGTCAATAACTGCATTTTTTAAAAGTAAAACATGCTTATATTTGAAGATTAATGTTAACAGCTAGGGTTAGATTAGACTGATTAATGTCACACTCGGGAGATTCACACATTAAAATATAAAAAATAAAATATATTTTGAAATACAAAATATATAAAATCTATACACACACACACACACACAAACATATATATGTGTATATATGTATGTATAGTACTTTTATATGTACAATGTAAAATTACATAGAATTAAATATGAGTGATGTGGATATGACAAATATGGTTATGCTGACATATTTTAGACTTACCTTACCATGGTAAAGGAACAGGTTGCTGTTTATTGCTTAAACTAAATAAATGTGTAACTTATTTACTGTTCCTTTGTCTTTCTACTGACTCACTTACTGCAATTATTTAATTTAATTGATATCTAATAAACTCAGAAACATAGATAGCACATCAAGCAGTTGGTATATGTCCTTCTTTTGTGGTGTCCTCTCAGAAAGTCTCCACCATGCTTTGCTGTGCTGCATGGGGACGATCCAGGCGTGTAGACAAAAGGGGTACGTGTGCGCATTTTACCCACTGACAGGCAGATGAGGAAATATAATATAATATAATACAGTAGTGTAACAATTTCAGTATTTAGAATAGTTTCCCATTAAGCCTAGTATGTCTCTTTTTTCTAAATGACTTACCCTGTGATCTCATTCAGGTCTTTCAGCTTCCCTCCCTTTGCCATCAATGGAAAACCAGCTGAGCTGTAACATAATAAAGACAAATGGAATCAACAGAATCACAAACCTAAAAACACTCACCCTTAAATTACTGTTTACAGTAATGTTTTTACATTGTTTATTAGTCTCAAATGTGCACTCTTAATCCATATCAATACTAATGTATCACAAAATAGTACTCTGCTATCAAGCACCATGTTATCTTTAACAAAGCTGACATGTAACTCACACTGAGTTGTAAAATAAATAACAAAAGCCCTTTAACCCCTTAATGTTAGCTGAAATTATTTAAGAGCAGGACATTGTAAATGAACAGGCTGTTAGCGGTTAACGATATGTGTTCACTATATACAGTACAGTGTGCTAACGTTAGCTTACTCTGTTAGCATGTCTGTTATTGCTTCGTAAATGTACGAATTTAGCGGGAGATAATTCAATATCATGCTTTAATGCACATGTGAATTTAGCTTAGATATGCTGATAATATGAAAAACAACTCTTTAGACGTCTTACCCTGTTAAAGCCATTTGATATTTTTCAACATTCTACCATTACTTTAAACTGGGCAATATAACTGAAAACGAATCAAACGATAAGTGCATAAGTGTTGCACTAAAATTGTTAAATTGGCTTTCCTGGTCTGCATTTTAAAGAAATATGCCAAAAGGGTAATTGCTGCATGGCAAAGAGATTCAAAGCAACCAGATGAAGGTTATAAGGAAGTCTAGGCCAAAGAAAAGAAAGACCTGACTTTAAAAACTGTATTCCAATGTCTGGCACTAATCAGTGTCATAGCTGTGCAAGCAGCTGCATCTGTCTCTGTTTGCTTCCTAATTAACTCATTATCCCTGATTTATTTAGCCCAGGCCCTCGTCTTTGCCAGCGATGGGGACTGTTCACCAAGAGATGACAGACAGTCTAAGTGGACAAGCAGATTGTAGAGATGTGCTTATGCACAACATTTGAGAAGGATACTCTTTAAGAGTGTAGACTTATTGAGCATGGACTGTTAACATGTTGCTTACACGCATGATAAAACATTTCATCAGTTAATCACTTTTAATTTACCGTTTGACCATGTTTTCTTAAACATGTTGTTGTTGTTGTTTTTTCAAACGATCTGCATTGTTTCGTGGCAGAGGTTGAAGCCTGTGATTCATGTCTGAGGAATGTCTGAGGATGTTTGTTTCTGAAAATTATGCATGGGGGGAAAAGTATAAAAAGGGAATAAAATGTCTCATATATTTAATATATGACACAGATGTAGATCATGCAAAAGTAACTAAAGTCAGCATTAGCTCCTCTTTTCAGTGTCAACCCTGTCCATGCATGTAAATGAAGCAGAAATGTTTCATTAGGGTGGCCAGATAGACCCACCAAAAGCCATAATTAAATGTCAGAATTCTATTATGCTGTTAAAATATATAGACTAGTTGAAAACTATGTTGATATCATGAATTGCATTATCTGGCAGATTGAGTTGAGAGATAAGCAGAGAGACCTGGGCGCTTGTAAGATGGAGGGAAGTTTACTACAGTTTATACTGCCAACATTATTATGATACAAATCCCTTTAAAAATATAAAATCTTGTACTAAAAAAACAGAATAAAAAGCCAATTTTTTTCCTGCCACTGCCAAAAAAGGAAGTGAAAGAAACACCATTAAATCAGAATATTATGATATTCCCTGAATTTGTTTTCCACAAACATGTTACGTTGAAAGAAAACAGCATTAAAAAGTAAGCTGAGCTGTTTTGCAAAGAATGGTTTCAATGTTTTTATTGACTGTCTTAACTTCTTAAGCATGCTTTAACTTGTTCTAGGAAAAAAAAGATCCAAATTGACTTTATCGACCCAACAACCATTAAACATCAGATATTCATTAGTGACCAAAACCTCTAATTAGCGATTCTCAGAAGATTTTATGCAGCTTGCAAAACAGTTCTATGTGGGCAAAAATGTGAACGCATTTCCTCAGAATGAAACCAACTGGAATGAGTTAACACAGGGTTCATAATCCGTGTAGTCTTGTTCTCACACACAATCAGCCTCCACCTTTCCTGTGCACATCTGCAGCAAGCTTAAAACATCTGCAGGCACTTTGCCAAACTGTTACAATTACGGTCAAAACCTCACATATGTACAAGCTTAAAGTGAAATTTGAAATATTCCCTTTTGTGTTAGAAAAAGAAAAGAAAATGCAGCTGTACTATTCAGTTGCAACAGCACCACTAAGTACATTGCCCAAAATGATAAAACAGAATCAACACCTCTCTAGAACTTAAAGAAAGGGAGAGGTTAGACTTGTAGTTTCTATTGTAATTAAGTTGAACCAAAAAAAAAAAAAAAAAAAATCAAAGGCACACTGTCTTGTAAAAAATTCAAAAGCCTTTACTAAATGGATTTGATGCCTACAGTTATCAAAATACAGTCCTAATCAGGGCATGTAAAAACGAGTGGCAGCTCACAGATAAGCCAAGGCTGATGTCAGGTGCCTGCAGTCAGAGCAGCACCAGATAACTGCCACAGGTGCAATCAATGAAGTGTCTGGGGCATGCCCTGCTGAAGACTGTATGCTGAAGTGTGTAGGCGTCAAAACCATTTATTAGAAGCTTTTTAACTTTTGCAAAACAGTGTGCCTTGGATGTTTTTGGTTTCGACTCATTTACAAAAGAAACATCAAGTCTGACCTCTCCCTTTTTGTTTTTGGTCATTCTTGTACTTGAATCTAAAGAGCACTTGTTTTTGAGACCAACACTTGAAGTAGCAATCCTCAGCCAAACTCTTTTTTTTTTATAAATGCCTCTCTACAACAGTTTCAACAAAAAAACTGAAAATTATAACCCTCACAAAGGTTACTGGACTGTTGCATCAGACTGCATTCGTTTTGGCTAGGCCCACCTAATAAACTGCCAAGAGTGTTTAGATTTAGAAAATGCCTGTCTTCTAGACTTCTAAAAATTCCTGGCTGTGTTCTTTCCTTTCTTGGAAACTTCTTTCTGATTTGATATAGTCTATAGCAACCACTTCCCTGTTTGTCTTCATCTGACTTGACATCCCAGAGTGCGCAATTCATCTGCCTAACGTCATGATGGATTCAAGGAATGCACGTTACATATGTTCTTCGACAAAACCTTCTCATCTGCCTGTGTATGATCGTTTTATATTCACAGGGTTGCCAGAGAGCCTCTGTCTGTTGTTCATGCTTGATTTTTTTTTTTTTAAACAAAACTGGTTTCAGAATTGTATTGTGGTTATTGTGGTTGAACAAAAACATTTATGATTAACTTGTTTCTTCATGCGAGGCACACATTACTTTCAAGTACTGACTGTGATATTTTAATATCAATGGCTCATATTCATGGTGTGTTGCAATGTTTTTGTAAATACCTTCATCTATCTGCAGTTTTGCGGTCAGCAGAAACGGCAACCAAAAATGATGATGATGAGAGCAGTGAGAGTAAACCAAAACAGTAAAGTTTTGGTTTACAAACAATGTGCTAACATATGCTCAAAAGCCCCATAGAGCTGGGAGGAAGTGATGGTGGAGTGATGATTTAATCACTAAATCATTAAATGTCGACAACATTTTATGTCTGCATTCAGTGTCTGAATAAAATGTATTCTTCTCACTATGTCATATGTAACAGCAGTCTACTGTCCTCAGGCCACAAGAAAAAGGTTGAGTAAAAGGAAATTAACGCCTTATATGTACCATGAAGAAACACTGCAGCAGTAAACAGCTGCTTTCTGCAATACAGTAAGATGAGCTTGTGATAAATAGACACAGGCTAATTGATTGATAGGTGACTTTATATCCAGGTAATTAGCACTGCATGCATAATTACCTATTATCCGTTACTTTACATAACAGTCAAACAATAACTGCAAGCAAAAGATGCCTGCAGCAATTACATCTCATAATTTGCGAGCTGTTTTTAATTGAGTCAGCCAGTTTCATTCATGTCCGAGGATGGATGGTAATTATTGTGAATGAGTCAATAAAAACACAATTAGCGGATGATGCAGTGTCACATTAAAGTGTGGAATATGATTTTTCAACAAGCTGCATAAGTTAAGAAATCAATAAAAGTGAGATTGCTCAGGGGAAAAATGATTAATGGTGACAGTGTTCATGTTTACTCAGCTCCCCTACAATCCCTCCTGGAGTCTGCTCCCTCTCTCTATTATCCAATTAAGCAGAAACAGATTTCAACAATCAGTCAGATAAATTGCTAAATGAATGTAAATGTTGTCACTGCACTTAGTTTCAACTCTAACATTTTAAAAGATGAGACAAAGGAGTTTTTGAAGTCATGCCTCCTCTCACACTGCTGAGCTAAAGGGCAGATGGGGAGGCGTGTGTGCATGCTGTCACAGTCTGCTTGGCCTCTCTCCTGCTGCTGTGGGATTTTTTCCACTTACTCCTCTCTCCACCCGACCCTCTCTCTCAGCCTCATCACTGCCATCACAGTTATGCCTGTGCACCTCCTCGTTCTCGTCTGCCTGTGGCTGTGCAGTGTTCTACTGCTTTGGCTCCGTCTAGAGAGATCGCCATTCTTCCGGCTGTACTCAGAGCCTCCCACCAAGCAAAACATTTCCTCCGTGTGAGTTCTGCTGCTGTTTATTGTTCTGATGGTACATTGATTCCCCGCCTGTCCTCGTTGATCCCGCTTCCTTCTCCTACTGGATTCATCTGCTCTGCTGCCTGACGACAACTCTGCTTCCTCCTCCTTGACCACAAGCCCTGCCTGCACCTCTCTGGGGTGTTTCTGCAACTTACCTGATACATTCACCTGCCAGTCCGCTCCATGTTCAACATTTCCCCACTCAAACTCTGAACTATCACCTTTGAACATAAGCTCACCCCAGTCCCTCTACAAACTCTGCTTGACCCTTGAACTCTGTTCCACCTCAGAACTGATAACTGTCCCTACTTACCTGCAACCTGATTATACTCACCTTTACTACATTCAACGTACCAAAACATTAAATAAAGGTCATTACCATTGACTGTAAATAAAGATGGACGACACGTCCCCACTTACCCCCACTATGCTGAGGTGAGGTAAAAATATCCCAGATACGAGCGTTGCCATCTTGCGAGTTTGATGTCATTGGGAGCCCTGCATCTGTGCAGTAGCGATTTCCGCAGTGAAGGAGCTGCATTGAACGCGAGTGCACAGATTGGCTGTCATGGCTGTCAATCATGGCGGAAAAGCCCTCTTTTTCAATAACTTAATAACTCAATAAAAACGAACTTATCATGAAAACAAACACTTAAATGAACATCAGGGTGACGAAAACTACCTTTGGTGACAGAAATCTTTGGGAAAAAATTATTTGGCGTGTACTTCGACTTTTTAGTTCAGCCTATGACCATTCACTAACATGGAGGGGCGGGTCTTAGGACCTGTACCGCACTCAGACAGCAGGAGTCGATCGAGATCAAATAACCTCACTTTGGGGGAGCTGTCGTGTTGTCCATCTTTTATATATATAGTCTATGGTGATTACCAACTACTCACCTCCTCTGGTGTGCTGCAGTTGGGTCCTACCAACACGATGTTACACAGACATGTATCTGACGGTTTAACAGTTAGATTATATACAAATCTTTATTGCCTATTAAAACCTTGAAATATTTAGTTTGCACATGAACTCAATGTCAAGACAAACTGGTGATAATTATGCAGCAGAAAGACGCTTCTTAATGAAAATAATCATTTTGAGACCCCTGTTTTTGGTTGCTCCTTTTATTATTGTCTGATAATGTTGGTCCATCAGTTGTTCAGTGAAATATCTGAATAACTGCCTGGTTTTATAAGGCTCGAAATGGTTTGGCCCCTCCTTTATTATGTGTGTTAAATTCTAGTAGATCTTCAAGATTATCCTCTGTAAGAGACTGTTAATACAATTTTGTCACATTGCATTTGAGCAACTATTTTTTTCCGTAAAAGCTACAAATCAGTGGAACATGTTGCCTCATGATGTGAGGAGCTGCAGCTCTATCAGTACTTTCCAAACCACCTTGAAAAGAAGGGAAAAAAGAGCTGCTCAGCTCTGTACTGACTGACCTTGAACTTTAGACTTAAGAACTTCATTTTGATAATTTTTCAAGCATCCACTTGTGATGCGATATTGTGGGTAGCTTTTGGTGTGTTCTTTGTATGATATGCTTTTTTGTGCGATTTTACGTTGCACTGTCTGGCTCGTGTTTTTTACATGCATGTTTCTACATTCTGCTCTTCAGCTAAATTCCTCACACACCTGTAGTTCCTTACACAACTGATCATATACTCTGATGGCAATCTACCTGATTTAAGCCCAGCTTTCCTTCAGGCTTCACAAGCTCGTTGTGAACCCTTCTGTGCCAGCACTTCGGCCTCCAACTTAATCAGTTTTTTGGAAAGATTTTGAGTTTTTGCCATGTTTGTGGAAACCTGCTTTTTTCTGGTCCTTCAAAATAAGTCATTTAATCCCCATGACTTTTTTTCTATCATAAGGTTAACATTTGTGGTTTTGAATGAAATATCTCAATAAATACTGGATGGATTGCCATAAAATTTTGTACACATATTCATATCCCTTTTAGCGTGAACTGTATAAACTTTAAGCCACCCTATGCTTTTTTTTTTAAACTCACTTTTTAAGAATGACTTGTGCCTTTTCACATCTCTTGCATACAGTGCCTCTGCTTAAAGGGGCAGTTTACCCCCAAATCAAAAATACATATTTTTCCTCTTACCTGTATTGCTGTTTATCAATCTAGATTGTTTTGTGAGTTTTCGAGTATTGGAGACATTGGTTGTAGAGATGTCTTCTCACAAATTTAATGGAAATATATGGCACTTGGCTTGTATTACTTAAAGTGCTAAAAATACATTAGACAAACTCAACAGCGATGTCTCTTTCCAGAGGTCATGACCCGGTTATTCAAGATAATCCGCACACCTTGATGTGAGAGGTTCCATGTAGGAACTATTTTCCTTCCACTGAACCACTGAGCTAGCTAACAATCACAGCTCAGCCGAGGAGGACACCATTAATGGTTACATCTTGCCCTGTCAAAAGCACAAGTCCCTCGTCTATGAGTAGATGCACATTTTCTTCTGTGCGGTGATACGGTTGGCAGATGTAGGTCAGTAGAAAGAAAATAGCTTTTACGAAACTTATCACAATAAGGCCTGCTTATTATCTTAAGTAAAGCGTCATGATTTCTAGAAAGAGACATTGCTGTTGATATTTTTTAGGGGGGCTCTTTGAGCACCACAATTCAAGTGCCATCTAGTTCCATTATGTTTGAGAGAGGACATACATCTCTATGGCTGATATGTCCAACACTCAACATCTCACACCAAAACAATCTAGACTGATAAATAGCACTGCAGCTAAGAGGGAAAATATATATTTTTGATTTTGAGGTGAATTGTCCCTTTAAGTACCAGAGCTCAAAATCTAGGGACATAGCCATCTTAAGAGGATCATAGTTATTTTGATGTGGAGGTCAAGGAAGGACAAAGTACAAGTAAACACTACAGAATCCTCAAGTGAACTGTACAGTGTGATTTTAGGGAAGCCAATCAAAAGAGTGAATGCAATTTCTGAAACCCCCCCCAAAAAAAACAGATGTGGTATGATAATTACGTAGAAATATTGAAAAATATGAGTCAGCCACACTTGATTTTGAGATGAATAAACAAAAATGGCTTAAGTTTATCAGTTTCTGTTGGCGCTTTCTGTTGGCCCTGTGTCACTAAGTGGAACACAGTGATGCTTTATGACTGCAATGGATATGAAGTGTCTGCTCTTAGGGGCAAGTAAAGAAGTGAGGATTTGATTCATGGTAAATACAAAATTTTGTTCTCATGACTTTCAAATATGGCATTCTCAGGCTCCCCTCTTCCTTTTAAACAAGTGACCGCGGTGTTCTGCTTTCTTCAAGTTTCACTTTAAACACATGTTTCAGATTCTATACTTCCATGAATGTTTTCAATAACACAAAGAAGCAGCGAACTGGGAGTCAGTTGTTAGTTCCTTTTTTTAAAAAAGGAGATTTACAATTCAAACCTTAATCTTGCGGCCAACACGAGCCCACAGGCTTTCAGCACTCTTTCCTATATTCACTTTAAAACAGAAAAGTCTCTAGCGCAAAGCCCAACGGTATTCAGCAACGCATGTATACATTAATTCATGCTCATGCTGCTTTCTCCCTCTCATCTTTGCATATCCTGTGACAGATACAGCATATCAGCAACATATTGCATTTTAAACCCAATAAGGGAAAAATAAGATGGATGTAAATGTAACCTGATCAGCTATTCACTGTCATTCATCCCTGTAACACCGGTCTAGTTTGGTTAGAGACGACTAATAAGAATATAAGTTTTTTATTTTTATTTTCTGCTGGTGAACCCCTCAGCTGGAATTTGGTAAAGCTGTGGACAGTTTCCAAAATTTAGTCACTCACTCACTCACTCACTCACTCACTCACTCACTCACTCACTCACTCAGCGACACTTGGCGGCATGAATTTATTATTGAATTGGCCTACCAGACACAGATCCAGGAACAACTCGGTCCTTGCCTAAAAAATGTCTTTCAAATAAACATGTACCAACTAGGAAGAGACACAAAGACCACAAAGAGATACAAAAGAACTGTAAAATCACACAAAATAACTGCAAAAGAGACACAGCACAACCGAAAAAGACAAAGTTACCTCAAAGAGACACCAAACAATCCCACAAAGACATAAAAAGACTACAAAGAAAAACAAAATGAACAAAAAAGTCACAAAATTACTTTACAGTGCTACAAAAGGACCACAAAATGACAATAAAGACACACAAAATGACCAAAAAGATGTACTACTACCTAAAGGACACAAGCAATGTCCCCAGAGACACAAAATAATTGTAAGAAGCGATAAAACAACAAAAAAAGACACAAAAGGACTTCATAAAGACAACCGAGACACAAAACAACCAAAAAAGACAAAGTTACATCCAAGCGACACAACACTACTTCAGAGACACAAAACAACCAAAAAATATTTTAAAAAATTAAACACCAAAAGACTATTGAGAGAACAGAACTAAAGACATAAGACTACCTAAAAGAGACACAAAATGTTCCCTCAAAGTAAAATAAAGTGTCAACAGAGAAACACAGTACCAAAAAAGACAAAAAAGTTACATCAAAAAGACACAAAAACTACTTCAAAAGAGATACAAAAAGACTACAAAGAGATATAAAAAGACACCAAATTACCTGACAGACACACAATAACCACAAAGTGACACAAAAAAGATCAAACATGACATAAGGTTACCTTGAAAAGACACAAAATTACTTAAGAGAGACAAAATATGAGAGGACACAAGACAACCAAACAAAAACCTACAAAAATGTAGCATGTGTGAAATGAAAGAGGTGCAACTGACGATAGTCGACCAAAATATAAAACTTTGGCAACAGAATAAGAGGTTGCAGCAACAGAGAATATTTTCTGCTCTAGACAGCAGTTTTTTTAACACGCACCAACAGAATATGAGATAATGGACCCCTAGTAGTCCATTTGCCAGCCTAAAGAGCCCCATTGTGAACCCGGAAATGTTGAGTACCCCAAAGTTTATGTTTTAAATGCATAGTATGGGTTCCCAACAATAGGAAACTGCCGGATGCTAACTGGCATATGTTGGACATTTTGCATAATTCACCTAGTTTGTATGTATGTGCATAATCACATATACTGACAGTATTTCAGCCATTGCTTGGCCAATTTGGACATTATATGGTTAGTTTTGGGGTTTCTTTGAGGAGGATGAATCAATTTCTGATCAGTTGTTAATACATGTGTAACTAGTGTACATATAATATCTGTTATCATAATATATATTATTCAAATGTATGCAAATTAGGCATAGTATGCAAATTTCCAAACAAGTAAACATTGGGCAGTTGCCTAATGTTGAGGACACTTTGCTTTTATAACGTGGCTCTGGGGTACTCAACATTTCCGGGTTCACAATGGGGCTCTATAGGCTGGCAAATGGACTGCTAGGGGTTCGTTATCTCATATTCTGCCAGTGCGTGTTAAAAAAACTGCTGTCTAGAGCAGAAAATATTCTCTGTTGCTGCAACCTCTTATTCTGTTGCCAAAGTTTTATGTTTTGGTCGACTATCGTCAGTTGCACCTCTTTCATTTCACACATGCTACATTTTTGTTTGATTGGTGCTTCTGCTTTTCTTCACAATACCGAAACAGGATACCAAGTAAACAAAGCTCAAACACAATGAGACAGGCGTGTTGACATTATCAGTGGTGATTTTAATGTTTCTAATAAACAATTTTGTATTTATTTCAATATTTATATCAACACATGAAAGAATGGCAGCATGGTCTGGCAGCGTAGATCGCCAAGGCATTTGGTGCAAGCAGATGCAATTTGCACATTATAAACAAACTGTTCTTTTTTACCATTTGTTATTTATTGTTGAGTCATATTATTTTAATGAGCATGTGGGAATGCTGGACTCTATCAGGGTTTTTGTCTTACAACTGCTTATGCTTTGACCCCAATTAATATTTTTATTGCTCAGTCACAACCTTGACATGAGACATAATTACAAGAAATACAGGATGATTGCAGTTATTGAAGTATCAAAGAAGTGGTTTTGAGTGTAAAAGTTTTATGAGCCAATAAAACCTCAATATAAAGTTAGTGTCAATGTTTTTTGTCAGTCCTAGATGACTGATTTAAAATAATCATCCAGAAATTTGCTATGCACAAGTTTCCAATCCATTTCAGTTCCGTTCCATCCCTGTCCGTTCAGTACCATTTAATTTAATTCAGTTTATAAAGCTCCATCACAAATCACAATATGCCTCAGAGGGCTTTACAGCATATGGCAACCCTCTGTCCCCTGACCCTTCCAGCAACTATGGAAAAGCTCCCTCCAAAAAAAACCTTTAAGGGGGACAGAAGGCTAAAAGAAGTAGGGAGGCACTTAGAGAGCGCAGACTTAGACCAAGGCAAATAGCTTGCTGTAAGCTCTGTGGAGAGGTTTGGGTGTGGGAAAGGAGTCAGGAGTGGTGGGGCTGCTATGTGGAGAGTTTCATGGAGGAACAGCTCCTTCAAACCTTAAATGTCCAGGGCTACATTCCAATATCTATACAACACTGCTACCCTCCTTCAATTTGTTCTTCTTCTATAGTTTTAATGAAATGGCCCAACACTGTATGAGAGTGATATGCATCTGTACTGTGAAGAATGAGGGGAAAAAAAACACAACTTCAGATATGACCATTCTCACAGTGGTTGCATGGCCAGTTATCAGATGCATATCAGACTGAGAACCACATATGAAAACAGCCTAGATCTGATTGGGAAAAAATGGATTTATGTAAACATAGCTTTATTCCAACAAAGCCAAATGCCCTACTTTTCAATATGTTGGTAAAGATACTCAGTCATCCAGGTCATGGTTATTTCAAGGCTATATCACAGCCAACTGGGCTTGCTTTCGTTTTGTAAAGATGTTTCACTTCTTCTGCAAGGGGCAGTGAAGAAGCCTCTTAGATGAGAGGTGAAATGTCTTCAAGAAACACAATATTAATGAAAGTGAAAAATAGCCACACCCAGATTCTGATCCACTCTAAAAGTCAATGAGTTCTTCCTTAGCCTGTGCGACACCCTTTTCACCATGCTCCATGAAAATCTAGTCAGTTGTTTTCCCGTAATCCTACCAACAAATAAACAAACCAAAAATATGACATCCTAATTATAACCCATAAAACATCTTTCATGTTTAGAATTGCACAATTCTGTTTTGATGAGGCCAATAGCATTGTGTTAATGATTAGAATCTACCTGTCCAAAATCACAGGTGGAGACATATCACCACGTGCTTGGTTTAAAGATGAATAAGGTGAGTAAACATTTATTGCCCATTTATATTTGCACTAACAAGCAGCAAGCTTCTTTGATGAGTCAGTGCCTGTTTCTGAGCGGATAAAGAATAAGCGGAGAATATGCTCAAAACAGGGAAACCTGTTTGCTTGGTATAAAATCATGTACGTTTCTGTCCTGATTTGAGCAACAAGGACCCACATTTCCTCCAGGACAAGAAAAAAAAAATCTGCAGCAGTGTCAGCTTTCACCGTTCTCACTTGCGATGGTATCAGGTGTACTTTGCACAGGCTTGTGTTTGGTTAAAACTAGCCCTGAGCAGGATGGGTGGGGTAAAGTGAAGAACAGACAAGGTAAAGACTCCTGTTGTAATACGTGCTCAGGCAAAGAACGGGCTTGAATGGAATCTCCAACCCTTGGAGCGAACGAAAAGGATTACTCACTTTTTGATCGCAATGGACGCAACCAGTGACACCTCAAAAATCCTGGAGAAGGGTCCTGAGTACCTTCGAAAGCAAATGGAACTGGAGAGTGAGACAAAAGGACGTGTGAGTGCTGTGGAGAGACTTGCTGCAACTAAGCCGAAGTATGTTAAAAGCCAACAGGTGGTCAACTCGACTCAGGAGCCAGTGATCAGTCTTGGATCAGCCTCTGTGAGCAGCACTGGGTCTTCTAACACAAATCACGATGGGAATCTTGCCACAGAGAGTGACTCAAGAGAGGCAACATGTGCTCAACTAATCACCAAGTCACCAGGTGAGGTGCGTCGGTCCAGCTCCAAAAAACGACCAGACTCTCTTCTGCTCTACAGACAGAAATGTGACTTACTGCGAGGGTCAGGGAATTACCGGAAACTTCGAACACGTAAGGTGCTCCACAGCTCTGTGAATAAAAATGTTGCGTTACCTGAGGCAACAGATAAGGAGTGTGAGGCCCAATGCAACGAGGACAAAATCTCCACACCTGAGGGAACGGCAAAGGAATGCAGCTCGAATATAGCGACCTCTCAATCAGAGCAGAGGAGGAATGGAGTATCAGAGAAACACAGAGCAGAAAACAGTGATTCTGGGGCAAAGGTGACAGCTGGTGCAAAGAAATCAGCTGGTCTCCTAACAGTTCTTGAGCAGGAAAAGAGATCTGGCAAAGGGGTCAGTCGTTCTCACTCTGACATCAGCTCCAGGTACTCCAAAAACTTTGCGGACTTTGATGCTTTTTTCAAGTACTGCGGGCTGGGCGGTGAAATTATTGAGTCTTTGGGGAGGGAGAACTTCTCTGCACACTCAGATGATGTTGTGATAAACATCCGGAGTGTCAGCATCTCTACATCAGATGACGGCTTTTCGAGGAACAGTGGTGACAGCGACGGACTGATGGAGGAAAAGCTGAATAAAAAGAAAAGTCAAGGGACGTCAGTTATTGAGCGCAATGCAAGGATTATCAAATGGCTGTACAGCTGCAAAAATGCTACAGAGACTGGAAAAAAGCTACGAGACCTTGACTGAGACAACTTATTTTTTTGTTTCTACAAAGGCTGTGTGCCCACCTAAGACTGATGTACTAACTCCTGGCTTTTGTTTGTGGAAAACACTGACTTTCGGGCTTACTTCTTTACTGTATTATGTATAGTGTGTGTGTGGTTGTGCCCATCATTGTTTACTTTGGTTTCTGCACATATTGCATGTCTGTGCCAATTTAAGCTTCTGAGAAACAATGAAGATTTGGCGTGCTTGCTTCTGTTCAAACTTGCATAAAGCTATTTATGCTGGGGCCACATAAATTGCTCAGAAGGTCCCTCAAGACACACATGGAAAAAAGCTGTTAACATTTTTGCTTCGAAAATTACTTGCAGTTATATTTGATTGATTAGATGTACATTCTATCACACAGCTGCAATTTATAGAAAACAATCCCACGTTAAAGGGATTAAAAGTTAAAAATTCTGTTTACACTTGAAGACACAAATCTAGACGATTACATGAGAATCTTTGGGTTGCCAAGTTGTAAAAAGTTCTGTTGACTGGTATTTTCTCCCTCTATTTGGTAATAATGCATCCATAAATGTTGTTAAACCATTAATAAATTAACACATAGCTTTGCTGAAAACTGAATGGTCAATTATTTTATCATTCATGGATATATAGATCATGGACTCTTGGCGTAAGCAATAAAAATCATTTTTAAGTTTCAGCATGTAGGATTAAGGGAGGATATCTTTATAGAAATATATTAATTATGCTTTTTTTTAATGTATAATCATCTTAAAATAAGAATCATTTTGTTTCGTTTCCTTATATGAGCTGTTTAAATCTACATAGAGAGCAGGTTCCCGTCTATGGAAGTCTGTTGCATTGCCATGTTTCCATTGTAGCCCAGAACAAACAAGCCAAACACTGACTCAGATGGGACCTTTTTCCTCTTTGGGTTTGCAAATGTAGCAAGACCTACCACGACAAAAAAATCTTTAAATCACGTGGTCTGTTTGTTTTGGAGAGGAAGACACCTCTGCAAATAATTTGGCTCCTAGTAAAAATCTGATCAATCAATTCTCAAATCCTCATCAGCTGGTCTTAATCTGCAGTTCTCAACACTAGATGCCACGAACTCTCACTAAATCCTGTATGCATTTCCTTTAAATCAATATTTTCTGTCAAATTATTGATTCCTTTTGTAAGTATCTGTATTAAGTGGGTCAGTATACAGTGAGTGGATCATTTTTGCTAACCCCTCCACTTAGGAGAAGGTCTTGCATCAACCTCTTCGGGTTGATTTTGCAATAATGACCTGCTCACTCCATATGATCCCTTAACTTGTCAATTGCTGACAAAGGGATTTTTGTCCAGATCCAAGGTAAACTGCCATCCCTCAAAAGAGATTGTTCACACTATGGCAAACCCTTTAATTTTTCTTATTAATGGATTATAACTGATCAATAAAACATCAGTATATTACACTGGACATTATCCATTTAAAAAGCTATCAGTCATAAGTTAAGAACCATTTATAAACAGTATTAGAAGTGATGCCAGCAATTCTAGATAAAGGCTAAGAGCTCATTTATCATTTATGTATTTTGGGTCAGCGTTTGACTCAGTACTGGTTTCCAAGTTTGACCCAAACCCGGTTAAAATTCACCTCGAATTGTTTAGTGTGTGAGTCCATGTGAAACATTTCAAAGCATGTAATGAAATATGTTCCTCAGTAGGGTCTCTAGGCCAATACAAGCATGAAAGTGGCCTTAAATCATAATTTATGTAACCATAATCCAATGAGTGTGCTTGTCATTGCTCTCCATTTGAAAGGTATACGTTCCATTGCGCACACACGCACACACACACGCACACGCGCGCACACACACACACACACACACACACACACACACAGCGGTAAGAGAGACCTGCTCCTCACATTATTGTGGTTGAGTGTTTCTTGTTGACAGTAATAAAAATTTGGATGCAGCCACCAGACAGAATTAGGCACGTAGGATGTGTTTGTTTTCCAGCCTCAGATTCAGTTGGTCCCTGCTGTCTGAGAGGAATGTAGCTAATAATCTGATAGGCTTAAATCCAGTGAACCGGTGTAACTGTATCGCCACTTCCCTCCCAATCTCTGTCTGCTTCATCTCTTCAATGCTTTCTGTCTTTCAGCCAAGTTTCTCATCAGAAGCTGTAACATGAGTAGGAAAAACACAAAGGCTCATTATTGAATCAACAATTTAAATGGAATTACTGCCCACACTGTTTCCTTCTCTCATACGCTCATACACAAACAGTATGTATGTTCAGTACATGTGAGCAGATACTGATTTTTCAGTTGCACCCATGTTGAAGACACACCTTTCACTGCTCCAGAAGCCTGGCTCATAATCTTATAATCCTGTATCGACAAGTCATGTCATGCTCTCTCCTCTTGTTTATTACCAGAACTTCAGGTCTTAAAATTTAGTTGATGATTAATGATGAACTTAAAAAGGGCCGCTTAATATATCATAAATATGAAAATGTTCACTGCTTGCAATGCTATGGGTGAGTAAATGTCTTCTTTTATTTGTTTTTTTAATTATGTAAAACTGTTACTATTAGGAATCTGTCACATAAAAAAGGGTTTTCCTGCTGCCTGTGTAGCATAGTTTTATATTTAAGTATCAACATTTTTTTCTATGTAAATAAAGTTATTATTTTTCTTACAAGTAAAAATGTATTCATAGTAACATAAATAGAGACAACACAACACAACACAACACAACACAACACAACACAACACAACACAACACAACACAACATAGCAAAACAACTGCAAAATAGCCTTGCTTACAAACCTGTATGTGTTGCATCTACTTTGTATTTTATATATGAAGCAATCTTTCATACATTTGTTCTTGTCAAATAAACAAATGTATAAATTGAAAAATTAAGATTAAAAAAATTCACTTTACTGCAGCTCAAGAGACAGACGCAAAGAGAAAAGACTGAGTACTAAATAAAAATGAAACTAAATTAAAAATAAAAACACAAAAAGATACAAGATAGAAATCTATCTAGATCTATAGATAGAAATCTATCTAGATCTATCTAGCTATCCACCCATCCATCCATCTGGCCATCTCTCTTACAATACTTACAACTTCAATGAATAGCCCGCGCAATGATTTTCTTAGTGAACCACAAAACTCAGCAGGCTTATATTTGGGAAAGGTTTCTTTATGGGACAGTATTTTAATTCTTTTCACACAAAATTGTTGCTCAGCAAAGATGGGGAATACAATCAAATTGTCTATCTAAACATCTTTTTAGCATCACTCTGGTTCATCATGTTGGTATTACAGTCCTATTTGGTGCTCATGGTTTCAGTAAAATGAACTGAGTGGTTAAATTGTAAATCTTACTTGACCAAAGTTTGAACATTTATCTGTATGTGCAATCTAAGCAGCTGACCAAAATTAGCTCCAGCAGGTAGCCAAAGAACTTATAAAAATGAACTGCATGGTAGCTGGGCCTGTAATTGAGACAGGTGTTTATTAATCAAAATGTGTAGCCATACCGGGCTAGTAAAAGGAACTGGGCGTATAGGAGAGGCTTATATTTGATTTTTTTTTTTTTTTTTTTACAGTATATAGCATGTACAGTATGTATGGTATGAATAAATATGAATAAGTAGTATATGTAATCTGAGGTAAATAACATAAAGACGCTCTCATGTTAGTGGGTTATAGGGAGACAACAGCAGTGTCACAATGTGTTATGCAAATGTGCATTATGCATATGTGCATTTGTACATCTCCTAAGATCATGCACTGATATAGTGCAATTATTTGAATAAATATATGTATATCAATAAGGCTCACAGTGGGAATACAGTATATAGCACTTAACATGAAATGGTTGAAAACTTATTGAATTTGCTGTGTGAGGCCTAAAGGGGGCAGTATCTTACAACAAGACTTAGTTAAAACTCCAACAACCCTATGTTGGCAGGGCAGCCATACTAAACCTCTGACTTAGATGTTTTATTATTATTGCCACTCAGGTTAGTTTTTGGTAATTGTTCTGTTACAGCACTGTAGGTCAGTTCAAGTGCAAACAAAGGGACAAGAGAAAAGGAAACAAGCAATAAACTGGAATGTAATCACATAGCCTATAACTAGGCCCAGGGGAACAATAATCACACATAAATGAGTCTGAATGGATGCTTGATATGCAATGCTGTTTTAGTTGATTTGAGGAACACAAAGAAATAGTTTCTGCATTAGTGATTTGCCAAGAAAGTGTATTATTTTTTAAATGGCAGCACACTTGATACTCTTGAGTCAGACTTGTGTTACGAAAATGATGACTTGGACTTGACTGCTCGGAGTCCTTACTTGAGACTTGTATCCACGAAGACTTGACGTGAGGTCTGAAAGCATAAGTTTTTACATTAATGAAGGAAAAATAGAGTTAAAAAACAACAACAACAAAAACGGTGCCCAGCAGACATTCCATAGCCTCAGCTTTGAATATTTAAGCATCCCCTCTACATGTGTAACATACGTACATAAGACACATGCAATACTCTGCTTTAAGTAATATTTTGTTTTTTCAATTAGATTTTAAGAGAAAACTCTGGTTCACTGGTTTTAAGTTACAGATCAAACTTGTGTACGTTGTTATTGGACCACTACTTTCCCCCCAAGCATTTTGGCTACCACAAAATAGGGGAGGGACAGATGGATAAATGAAGTAATGGGAGGGCAGTAAAAACTGCTTTTTAAATAAAAAAAAGTCCTTGTTTTTCTTCAAGTGTATTATGGGCCCCATTTTAATGTGATGTATGTTACAAAGAAATAAATTTCAGAATTCTCAGAATTCTGACAGCTTCTCCAAAAGATAAACAGAAATGGATAAATGGATTATTGAACAGGTCTACCTACAGGATGAGGCTTTACCTGCAAAATGCAACTCACGCTAACATGTACTGACCAGGAAGAGACTCAAAATGGCCACAAAGAGATGCATACTGCAAAGATACACAAAATACCCACAACAAAACATGGAAAACAACCACAAAGAGTAAAAAAAACCCCCCAAAAGACAGAAAAAATTATCTCAAGAGAGACAACATGCCCTCAGAGACCCAAACAACCATAAGACACTGACAATTACCCTAAAATGACCTCAGAGACTGTGATTAAAAAGACACAAACAACCACAAGAGCACAAAATAACTACAAAGAAACACAAAACGCCAAAAAAGACACAAAATTACTTACAGGCAAAAATTCTGTGTCTCTTGCTTCTATGGAGGTGAGGTGGTGGGGCCCTTTGCATACCTGTGCTGAGGGGCGCATTGTCTCATAATCTGACTATGTCCTTTAGTCTCACAATAAAATTTACAATGATGCTATTGTATATGCAATATTACAGCAGGAGCAACAGTGACCTAGATAAAATAAAATTAACTATAAGGTCTGCACTTGAGGCTTGTGGTTGATAAAATAACATATTAATAATTCAGTTCTATTATTGCATCTGTTTTATAAATGTTTCTTAAAAACCACATAATGATCATGACTCACAATTGCCTACTGGCCCCATTCCCATCCCCCATCTAAAAATCAAAACACAACTACATGTGCGCAGTCCTCTGTCACGTGTAGGAGAAAGCCCCAACAAAACACAAGCGATAAAAAAAGAAAATGATTGACAGCCGCAGGCAGCCAATCAGCAACGCGATTCTGGGTAGCAACAAGATAAATACTGCCGTTTCGGCCAATCAGAGAGCAGCAGGGGGCGTGCACGAACGCCAGTCTCCGCACTGCTCTGTTTACTTCCGTCAATATTTCCAGCACGGCAGGCAGGGAAGACAAGAAAGAGAGGCAGAAACAGACGATACAACAAAGGAGTCGCTTCAGGTTTGTTCAGCTGTTTTGTAAAATATTCCCAGCTCTGTTTATGTGTTGTCGAGATTCTTTATTTCCTCCCTGTTGTGACTTAACGTATTGAATCGACTGACAGCTTCTTTTAACTCATTTTTTGACCGTTACGCGTCAAAACGACCGTTTGTTAAAGCTGTTATTTTCACAAATGCTCAAATTAAATGCGTCATAGTCGTTGTCAGGTGTGTTTTGAAGCAATTTGGCTCAGTATGTCATTAGCATCCCTGTATTTACCCATAATATCGCGAAACATGCTTATAAATCAAACGGCCCTCTTGTGTAGGCTATATGGGAGTCGCTGACAGACGGTATGAAAATGCAGGTGTAGACAGACTGAATCTATGGCAGAAAAAACAGGCCATTATGATAACATACATTTTATTCCTGTTTAACCACAAGCTACTAAGGCTTATTGTTTAAATGTAACCTCATGCATAGCATTAAAACATTTTGAAAATTTGAATGTATGTGTTTTGAATTTTTGACATGCTCAGAAGGTCATTTAACAAAGAGCTCCCAGTTTCTCATTTGAACTCCTCTCACTTGGATCAAATGACTTAAAAAAATTAAACCTGATGACCAGAGCAATTGGTGTAGTTTTTGGGGAGGGTGACACAGGAGACACATCCCCCTGTAAGTATCAGAAGACTTTAATTTTGACTAAAATAAAGACATTTACACCATAAACTGAAGAATAGGTACAAATTGGAGCAAAAAAAAACAGCAGAATGCAGGAAATTAAATGTTGCCCAAAATTTTCAGGAGGACAGTGCCACCCAGTTTTATATGAGTCCCCCCTGAAGTTGAAATGAAATGTATGCCCTTCAGCAGGAGTTGTGATCACTTGATTATCCCCAGTAGCTCTGGTGTTCATGTCTGGGTCTTTTCTCTTGAATTTTAGAATCTTTATTTTACCACTCCAATTTGAACCACCACATTTTTCACTTGACTTGAATTCTCTCTGTTTGCAGCCCCCACCCCCCAGTGAAAATGCCTTTCTTGGGCCAGGATTGGAGGTCGCCGGGATGGAGCTGGAAAAAGACGGAGCATGGCTGGAAGAGGATTATCTTCTATGGACACGAGTTGGAGGATAACAACAGAGAGATAGACTTGAAAGAGTAAGATCATATCTTTTTCTTTGTCATCTATAGTTCCCATAAGTGGCATTGTTATACCAGTGACAAACCAAATATGGTTAATGAGTCAATGCTTTATCAAGCTTAGAGTTACTGTGTATGAAATTTTGATATATATTAGATGCTTGATCCACAATTGCCACATGCATATAAAGGAGTACTTCAGTCCCAAAATGACCATTTGTATATCAGTTACTCACCCCATTTTATATTGAATTTATCAAGAAAACTTCATTTTTCTCACATGCTTTTGCGTTGAACACAGAATCCAAAATCTGAGAAAAATCTTGATGACTTGAAGTCATAGCAAAGCCAAGCAAAACTTAATCAAAACTTATGTTTACAACCTCTTGCATAACTTTGCAGTATAGCCCAATCCAAGCCTCACTTCCCAAACAGACAGCCCGTTTAGATGAGATAGATAACTACACAGATAACTAAAAGTGAAAGTTATCTGTGCTCCTTTCAAATCCAGCCTACATTTACAAAAACTGTGATTTAACCTCACATTCTTTTCAATATAAAACTAGCTAGTCCTCAGTAGCATGCTGTCTCTTATGCAGTGCCGTACAGTATAATGTAGGGCTGGATGACAGTTCAACATAAACATGCATTGACGCTTTTGGTATTGTATCCTGTTGATATGCTCATAATAGGTGACATTTTTTGCTATCCAAAGTAGTCATGGTGAGTAAAATGTAATTAAAAACTAAGAAAATGAGTTAGTGGAGTTTTTGCATTTCACATTTGAGTTATGCCTAATTTGATTAACATTACAGCACAGTCCAAACATGAATTAGATGTCAATTTCATTGCAGTATTTTATACAAAATATATCTAACTAACATTAGTGTATTGATTTTAACCATATCATCCAGTCCTCTGCTTTACAGTAGTACACTGTCCACTTTCATCTTTGGCTTTACTGAATAACAGCAGGGACTACTCTGCTGTAAAAAGAACTGAGTTTTATTCAGAACCCAGCATGTAATCAATGAACCCATCAGACTTTGAGTTTGCTCAGAATCTAGCCAAGACTCTATAAGATCTTATTTGCTCTGTATCTCTGATTGAAAATTGAGCTCTAATGATGGATTACAGCTGCCAAGGCTCTCTTTAAGCATTGACTTGGTCTTCCAACTTCCACAAAAAACCTCAAAAGTTTTCAGAGAGAGGATTTTTCCCACTTATTAAACAGAGGATAGTAGAAATCTGACAGGAAATGAAGGGAGAGAGACAAGTTAAGCAGCAGAGACGGTATGTTGTGCTTACACAAATTGTGTCTTAAACCTTTAAACTACTAAGTCAGCCTGACTGTTGTGTTTTAGCAAAAAACATTTTGACCACAAATTGTTGTTGCTTGCTGTGGTTGATGTATTTTTGTAATCTGCAGTAATGTTTTAATACCTGGCTGCAAACCAAATTTCCTTTATTTGCAGAAATGCTTAATAGATGAGAGGAAAAGAAAGAGTGTTTGGGACTCAGAAGGTATTAAAAGTGGTGAATGAGCACTGATAAGGCCATAGCTACTCAGTGCCAGAAAGAAAAATCAGAGAGCCAACTCCTATCAGGGCTATAGCAGAGAGTCTTTGATGAGGTGATTTGCATCCCACAATTGCAGCCTGTTATTGTCAAAGGGGCGCCATGGCAACCGACAGAGTTGAGTATAGGGTTGGGTTGAGACACTCAAGAGGATAATTTTACATGAGACCAACTTGCCAGTGATAAATAAAATATAAATATTCAAAATAACTGAGTAGGAAGTTTACAACAGCACCGTGAGAGACATTTTTAATTTGATGTATAACATGTCTAATTTTCTTCTTTTTTTTTACCTCGTGGATCAGAGTCTGATGTGTTGAGGTCAAGTTTTTTGTGTGTAAACTGAGTTGACTTTCATCTGCAAACTAGCCGCCCAAAGCAATACACGTACGATGTTGTTTATGAATAAACATTTAAACAAGTCATGTGACTTGTTGTTATATAGTAACACTGACTCAACCTGCAAAGGCTTGTGTCATTATTGAAAACACTGGTTTTGGGTAATTATGAATGTTTTGACTGTATGATTAAACGACTGCCTGACAACCTGTAAGTGGTGTTACATTGTGCAGCCAAGTTATCAGAACAAAATGTTAGTAATGTGCGTTGCTGCAAACATGAATATGTTACATATGTACACTTCATATGTATATTATCAACATTTCAAAAGCGACATATTTCTGATTACATGTATTTGAGGTGACACTCTCACCGAGATCTGGAGGGGATGGTGGACGGCGACACTTCGGCGAGTAGTCTGCCATGCAGAAGACCACTGTTCAAACAACAAACAACAAAACTGATGTTTTATTTACTGAAACATTTGCAGCATTTCCAGTAACAACTGTGCCACTAAAACAGTGTTTTTTTAGTGAGGAATTGGCAGCATTTCCATCTAGGATTATGCCGTCAAAGTGGATATTTTTTTTTAGCAAGACATGGTGGCATTTCCATGGATGATGGTGTCATCAATAGCAGGTATTTTAAGCCAAAACATGATCTTTTTTAATCATTACCAACTGTTTATTGTCGCACAATCATACATTACATCACATTAAGTACAGCCTTTTTGAAATGTGAAGAAACATAAAGTTTCAACATATCCACTACACAAGAACATACAAATATAGCATATTGGTGGTTTGAAGAAACGTACAATACTAACATTTATTGTTGAGATTGGGGTCATTGTGATGGAATGATTTAAATGTAGTACATCAAGTTGGATTTTAGTTGTGTTAAAGCCTCAGGAAACAGTATTATAACAATTTACTTAATATTAACACAAAGCTCTTCTGAGTTGTTTCATCACCTCAGAGACACTTGTCAGGACACAATGGAATAAACCTGTGGATAAGCATCTTTTCAGATGCTCTGAAATCCGTCATTGTGCTAGACCAGCTCAGAAAGTCAATATTGGACTTCTTGTCCAGTATCGGTCTCCGGGAGTTACCTGTGGATGTTTGAATCTGGTGCAACATGTAAGTCCTGTTTTGCAATGAATAACATGCCTGTTCCTCTGTGAGGAGCACACAAGAATAACTTAAAAGTTCCAGTACCTGTTGTGCATATTTATAATTCTGTCCCCACCAAAGGCGTTCAGTGGGATGAAAGGCTTAAAAGACCAGTGTTTGTTGAAAGCAGCTGAAGTCAAAACAAGTTATTTCAGTCTTTATGGTCTGTGTTACATGTGCCCCCATGGGCAGTCTGGGTTGCCTCTCGGCAGGAGAGCTCGCCTTGTTATCTGCAGGAAACATGTACTGTTTTGACACATGTCAACTGGAAATGAGTGGTCACATAACTGGAGAGAAAAGAGGAGGATCCCATTCTTATTTATCTGTTTCATTCTATTTGTCTGCTCCTATGTCATATAGTAGGTGTGTTGAGGGTTTGTGTGGTCCAGTGAGGCTTACTAATTATATCAATAGTTTGTTTATGCTATACATGGCTATGCATTTCTTTGTGCTGCTTGCTTTGACCTGACTCTCAAAGTCTCTTGTTAGCTAAAATTGTGGATGTCTTCCACAATTTCTTTTATGTTATATATTGAATTTGTAAAAACTGTATGCATGTAGGTTTATCTCAAACTCTGTAGGTGTCAAAATGGTAGCTTATTAAACAACAGTAATCCGTGATATCTGTGAGGTGTAATTGGCAGCAACTATATTGATAATAAGCATCATAACCCATAAACAAAATGGTCAAAAATTGATAATAAAGAGCATTGACAAACATTTACTTACAGTTTACTCAGATTTTTCTCAAGTCAGGTTTTATGGTTCTGAGCTTTCGGACCTCATTGGAGTCGAATGTCAAAACCCAGAGTGTGAAAAGTTGACTAAAACATAAGCAGTTAATAATAAAGGCAAAGACACTAATGTGCAATGAATGAACAGTGTCATCACACATGTAAAGACCTGCCTTGTTTCATTAAAAAAAAGCATTGTGTTCTAATTATTAAAAATGCACATAAATACTAATAATAAAGGCTTTAATAAAAGCAGAAGACATAAAAGATGGCAACAGGCATAATGCCATTAGCATTGGCAGCACAGTGTAAGTCACAGGTTTGATGCTGAAGTATGTAAGCAGGGCTTGAAATACCACGTGCAAATGCATGTAAAATTTGAGCTGTGCACGTAATTCTCAGCTCCTCATGCACCAGTGTTGTTCACTTGGTTCAGCTTCCAACTCACACATTCACCATTTAAAATGATGAGAAGTTGATAATTGTAGTGTAGAGGTCAATATTTAGTCAGTAATATGTTTCATCAATGAATTAATATGACTAAATATTTTTACAAAATACAAAAAGTCATCAAATAATTCTTAGAATCATCTTAAAGAAAAAATCCTGCTCAATGACTTTGTACAATGTGTAGCTTTAATGTACATTACTGTTATTTCGGCCAAATGTGTGAACAAGGAGGGACAAACACACCAAATGATGCAAGCAGAAAACCTGTGGATGTATTTGTAGAGGTGCACCGGTGACATTCACACAGCACTGTGAGCAAGTTAAACAAGTTCGTGAGCAAGCCTCAGAGACACAGTGAGCAGGACGCTGGTGTCCTGTTGGTGCTGATGGGGTTAAAGGGTGAAAGCTCAGCACCAGTTGGTGATGTCCCCCTCAGGCCACAGTGTCGCCTCTTCTGTTGATCAACCAACTAACAGTACCTCACAGTGCCACATTAGCTTGTCAGCAGTTTTTTTTCCCCACAAAAAGGCAAAGGACACAACATTAGACAATAACTAATGACATCATCCATTCAAATTGGCCCTTGTCCAAGCGCAGCCTGACTCAGAAAGGCCTGTGACTTCATTCAGCAGAGGTAGATTTGGCAGACCAACACATAAAGGCCAGAAAGAAAGAAGGGCATTATGATGGCAGCTCATCGTCGTCTACAAACCTCTGTCACCTATTATCTGCACTAAAGTGCCTGATAGGTGCTAGAAAGTTGAGTATCTGCTAAGTATTTAACCTTCACTTTACTGTCAGTATCTGTGACTGAGATTTTATCTGACCCTGTGATCTTTCTCTTGAAAAAGCATGCTATAAAAACTACTTGAATGTATCTATCAGTGAGTAAGTAACAGTAAAATGTCAGCCACATACTTGACTTGACTTCCTACATCACCCTCATCTCTTTCGCTCATGTATTTCAGGATATAGTTTAAATATCCACAAATCCTTCTGACCATTTCTGCTGCTCTGTGATGTCTTTTAATGGATCTGTGGAGGCTGGTGCTCTGCATGCAACCTGTGTTGGAAAGCGAAGTTATTGCATTCCTCACTTGTAATTCACTGTGACAGATTACTTGCTTGCATGTGTGTGTTTGTGTGTACGCCTGTGCAATTGGATAAATGGATAGAGACGAGGGATTATCGCAGGGCCCATTCACCCTGATCTGTTCACTCGACAGTCAGACAAGCAGACACATGCCTTCACTTATGCTGGAGGAAAAAGTATATTCCTTTCTAAATCTAAAAGCATGTATGTGGTCATATCACCAAGATTGAAGTAAATATTTCCTCCAGCTGTTCTCTGTTTTGAAAGATCGAAAACAGACCAAAGTCCTTGTATTTTTCATTACTGTTGTATGTGGTCTGGGACCTGTTACAGGGCTCACAGTGTCCCTGCTTGGTATTTGTTGAAACTAGGTAAAGTTATTCTCTAATGCAGCAGAACCTTTTAATCAGTCTGTTCATAACAAAAAAGAGTATGATCTTATATGAGATCCAGAGACTTTCCCAGTCATGGGAAATGTGTCATGGATCTTGTTTTTTCAGTCCCTTTTACACTGCCTGTACTAGGCGAGAATATTGCGCTATTATTCTGACTCACAGTTCTGTATAAAAGGTAAGATCTTAGAATGGGACATAGCTGTGTCGCTTTCATGCTGGCAGCGGAGATAATAACAGAGGTAAGAACATCGCCAAATTGACATTTGTAAAAAAGGGGTAGCCAGCAGGGTACCACAGATGTGATGTTTTGACAATATGTTACTATTCACCGTTCCGAACACTGCAGTCATCTACTGCTGGCTTATTGAAGGTTCCCAGCAACAGCCAAATGAAAATCGGGGATGTGGCTTTTGCCACTACCATTACGACCCGAAGCTGTGGAACACACTACCTATAGATATCAGAGAAACCAGCTCACTATTCACTATCACTATTTTTAAAAGAAAAATGCATATTTTCACCCTAGTCTTTATCTAGCTCTGGCTTTCTAAAACTTTTCTTTTTACACATCAGACTGCTGCGATTCTTTTAAAATGTCCTATCCTAATCAGTGTTATGATTTTATGATTATTTTTTGTTTTAAACTGTTTTGCACTTTTATGCTGAATTGCCTTTCTAGGTTGTCTTTCGTTCATTTGTCTGTTTTCATATAAAGCACTCTGTGCTTATAATGCCCTTATTGTAAACACTTTGTGCTGCATTTCTTGTATTATTATTATTATTATTATTGCTTAACATTTTTGAAAAGCAGCTAGAATTATTATATTATTTATTATTATTATTATTTGTTATAACTATAATTTCCAGGTAAAATCAGTTGACTCAAATATTGTGCTCCCGACTTGGTAGTGTTGCCAGTCAGGTGCTCAATGTCAGCCAATGAGTTATTAATGCATGAAGAGTCAATAAACCAGTGCAGCCCTTTGATCTGCTAAAGGCCATTAGAGAATGTCAAGGTACAGAGGAATGGATTACAGTTTCAACTTTATTTTATTTCATGTAATTGATTTTATTTGCAGTTGAAGAAAATATTACATGTTTACACAATAATACTACCATATTGCTCCCTTAATGTCTTATCTCTTCTTGAGGGTAAGCGGGCAACTTTTAGTCTTGCACAAAAATGTGCACCGACCCTCACGAACACCCATAGATAGTCTGTATCCAGCACATGCTTTTATTTGGGGAATTCTGTTGGTGTTGGGCCAATTCAAGCCTCCCATGTCAACATATGTCAAGTGCAGTTCACCTGCCAAAAATGTTAAGACCTATCTTATCAGTAATAACAAGGCCACTTATCAAGCAAGCAGGCTGAGAAAGGCTGCCAGAAATAACAGAGATCAGATGGAGATCTCAAAATGTTTTGCCTGTTGTCTGAGAAAGGATCGTCTGAGTCACATCTGTGAGTCTGTCTCTCAGACTCTGATGTATTTCCACCATCTGCAGTGTTTCCTCCGACATAATGGACTGAGAATCATTGTAATGCCACGTCTTGACTCCTCTGACTCCTGCTACATCTGTCTTAGCTTATTATTCAGATTTGTTCAAAACAAAGCAGCTAGATTTTTGACCAGACAAATGTAAGGGTGTTCACTTTCTGTGTTATCAAGAGTGGATTATGATTTCTAAATTGCACATATGCTGGCGCTTTTCACCACAAAACACAGCAACACTTAAACTGCCTCAGATCCATCATGCTATTGCAACAGAGTCATATACAGGACATCAGTAAAAAGTCACTGACTTGCTCCAGGCTTCTTCACAGTGGCTTGCACATTGTACTTCAGGTGGTCATTCTTGCATGCAATGCAGTTAACAAATTCCTCCCATGCCTTCTCTGTCTAAACAGGCTCTGCAGTGACAACAAAGACAATCTGTTTGTCGGAGATGTGTGCGAGCTCGCCACCACAAAGAGGAAAAAGGACCTCTTCAACAATAACACCAAATCGCAGTGTGAGTTTCAGCAACACATAATCACTACTTTGGTTTCATGAACAGTTTGGGGTATGAAAATGAAAGGACCTTTGTACAAAAAGAGCAGAGCAGAAATACAGGGAAGCACAGGTCATAATTGCAGCAGAGAGGCCTGCACTTATTGAAATCGTTGTTTGCACTTAGCTTTTTCACTTTTCACCTGAGATTTGTCAAATTGAAGCTAACTACTGCATGACACCATCTCCTATTGTTATTTGGTTGTAGTTAATTTGATATGGACGTCACAGTAGCATTAGAAATGTACATATATGCACAAGAACCAGATGCCCTGAGTTTAATGTTTGTAGGAAAACAATAATTTGCAACACCTGTCTACAGGAGGCACAGGCATCCACAAGCACATACACACAAACAATACTACAACAATAATAACCATCAGTAAATCCATACACCAAATATATCCACACAAAAAGCATCCACAGATATCACAAATACATCCACAAAGATACATCCACAAATAGACACATAAAATCATCCCCAAATCCACACACAGAAATACATCTACACAATTTACAAAATACAGGTGTGAACAATGTCGCTTCTCTTTTAGCCATGATTTAATATCTCTATAAGAACAATAAAATTGGGTTGAATTAAGTAACACTTTTGGATGTAAACTATTAGATGTCAGCACCAGAGACTCTGCAGTAATCAACTTGAATATCTCTATTTCACCTTAAAAAACACTGTAACAAACATAGATTGCTAATAAAAATATGATTCTTATTTTAATTAATGGAAGTCTGAAGCTGTGTTTAACCCCTGTGTAGCACTGACTGTAGGTGATGGGGTTCTCTAAACCTGTCTAAACCACAGCCAGTCTTCTTTGTCAAAAGGACCTGAGGCTCATCTCAGCTTCAAGTTGCTCTCACATGTCAACATGTTTGACTCTCCAGGTTATTTGCTTTGTCCACTTCCTCCTCCCAGAATTAGACCACTGTATGCATCTCCTCTGAGTCCTCTCATGTAAGCAAATTTACACATTTCAGTGTGTGGCAGTTATCTTTAAAGTCCCTCTCCACTCAAAAATGAGTTTTTCTTAAGTTTATGCCTGATAAAATGTCTTGTCTTGACCATAATATCTTTGTTAAGTTTGTCACTAGAGACTTTCACACTCCTCTACTGAAGGGGCAATGTCTGTGCCCTTCCCTAAAATCTGAGATTCTAGCTAGATAAGTTAGGTTTCTAATCCAAAAGCCAATCACTGTCTAATTCGGGGAAACACATATCAACAGGGGAGCAGACTACGACAAAACACCAGAAAAGAAGCCTGAAACCTCACCCACAAAGTGGACTTGTCACTACCATGTCCCCCTGAGTAGTGTTAACATGTCCTGAGATTATCATAAATAATCTGCTTTCTACTATTTGAATTACCAAAGCACATACAGGCAGCGAGTTCTGCATTAGGGGAGGCAATGATATCCAGCTTTTTGAAACTGTTGGAGGAAGGTTATGAGTCTGCAAAGTAATTAAATTTAACATTAGCCAATAATGGTTTTGAAGGTTATATGTGCTGCAAAGAGATTCGATTGGATTGGTTGGCATTAAATTGCACAGTTTGACTTCATATTGTGCGAACCTGCTACAGTAACATACATACAGTACAATACAGTAATTAAATTTACACCAAAACACTGAAACTGTGTCAAACAATGTGTTTATTTGCTTTTTTTCATTGCCCAGTTGTTTTTGAGGATAAATGGATCTACGTGCAGAAAGGGAGCACGAAAGAAGTGAGTTCTGCAGCTGTTATCAGAATTTTTTATAAGAGTTTATTTGTTGTAATCATTTAATGGAAAAATGTGCGTATTTTCATTTCAACACACAGCGACATGGATACTGCACACTTGGTGAAGCCCTCAACCGTCTAGACTTTTCCAGTGCCATCCAGGACCTGAGAAGATTCAACTATGTTGCAAAAGTAAGCCATGATCATTTTCGCAACTTTCAACTTTTAAATCATTGGTTAAGCGACTCTTCCTCAAACTGTCTTGTTCTGTCTTTCTCCCATCATAGCTTTTTCAGCTAATAGCCAGGTCTCAGCTGACCTCTTTAAGTGGAGCTGCCCAGAAAAATTATTTCAACATTCTGGAGAAGATTGTACGAAAGGGTAAGGGGATGGAGATATTTGTCACATTCTGTCTGGTGTCGGAGCTTGTTGTTAAAGGGTCTGTCACTGGTTAGGATGATAGCCTTTAATGAAAAGGTCTTTTCCTGACAGGTTACGTAAGTAGGGTTTGAATGCAAGACTTCTACTTGTAGTGGAGTATTTTCAGTGTAGAATTAGTACTTATACCAAAGTAAAGGATCTGAATACTTCTTCCACGACTGTATATAGTGAAATTTATATGTTAAAGTATTAGTTTTAATAGCACGTTTTGTATACTAGGCTTGTTTCTGGCTGCTTGCCAGAAAAAAAAGTATTTTCAACAATTTCTTTATATTGTATATATTTTGTATTTATAGGTGAGAAAAGGAAATATTTTCAGTATTTTGGCTGCTAATGTTTTTTTTCTTTGTTTTTCTGTTTGTTTTTAAAATTACCCCACTAGTTCTCGATGACCATTACAATCCACGCCTTGTCAAGGACCTGCTGCAGGACCTGAGCTCAACACTTTACAATCTGACTATCCATGTTGGCAGGTGTGTCCTCGTGGGTAACATCAACATCTGGCTGTACCGACTTGAGACGATTCACAAATGGCAGCAGCAGGTCAACAACCTGCAGATCCCCAAGGTGTGTGTGTGCATGCATTGGTCTCTGTGTGTGTATTCCATCCTGTAAAACTTGCCTCAGCATGCTCGGGGGCTCAACACACCTCCAGGTCCAATCTGAGCTGTCTCTATGTAAATGTGACTTTTAAAAAGGGAACAACTGCATTAGATTTGCATCTACTGACCACGGTTCACTTGTTGTGCTGCTCCCCGTTGAAAGTTGAATTAATGAGTGAGGAACATAAAATATGGAAGCAGAAATATTGACAACTAATCTGTTGGAACTGATTATTTAATACTCAACTGTGTATGAATTGTAACACATCGTCCTGAGAAAAAACAAGGCTCGATCAAAACCTAGTATAAGGCTCTTCAGTGAACAAAATGCTGGAGGAGTTTTAATTTGAAAAGGATGGATGCTATTCACTTAGTCACAGACTTTCACTCTTATAACCCAGCCTATGCCTTATCAATTCATATTTTCCTCCTCCCACCCTCAGCTTCAGCTTATCACGTGTAGCAAATGATTTATTTAGATGGTACATGCCACAGAATTATTTCTGAATCTTTCAAAAATCATAACAATTTGATTTGGTTTGAATTAGAGAAATTACAACTAAATTCATCAATAACAGTTGAACAGTTTGAAAGTGTCTGTGATTCAATTGTTAAAACATTGTTAGTTTTCTATGGAGAAATTATTTAATTTTTGGAGACACTACACTGTATAAGAGTGACTTTATTTTAAACCAAAATCTAAGAGTGAAATGAGTGAATAATAGTGGAAACTACACTGTATGAGAGTGAATTTATTGAAAAAAAACTTAGGTTGAAGTTTATAAATATTTGGGCACCTATAAGACAATATTTGGGACATATGCTGTAAAAAAAAGAAACAATTTCCTCTGAGTGAAATTAAAGAATATTTGGGGACACTGCACTGTATTAGGGTTAAGTTATTGAATACTTGCAAAAGCACATATTTTCATTGCTACCTTGTTGACCAGAGGTGTAACTTCATTACTCACTTGTTCACTTAGTGACGGACAGACTTTCACAAGAATAGGACAACAAAAACTGAAGAAGCAGGATGTAGGAAGATTTGAGTTATTCTGCGCAATCCAGCTCTGAGTTTTAATGTGTTGCTCTTAATTTGTCTCCCCAGCAAATCAGCAACGGCATGTCATTTAGCGACTTGCCGCTTCACATGCAGAACAAGATCCTCTGCAAGTTATCTGATGCCTATGACATCATTAACCTGGGACAGGCCACGCCCACGCTGCACTGCCTCAGTGAGGACAGGATACTGTGGAAAAAACTCTGCCATTTTCACTTTGCAGACAAACAGGTGAGAGAACAGATTTGGTTTGATCAGATATAGACAAGGATGTGATTTTTATGATGATTTTAAAAGGGAAGTGATTGAGGCTTACAACAGTAGTTTACGGCTGAGCATCCACAGTGATGGCTGCAATGTAGTTTACCTGTTGACCACAAGAGGGCAGCATTATTGCATTTGTGTCTCTATGTCTCTCTCTCTCACTGTCTCTCGTTCACTCACAGGCACACACACACTATTCTCGCACATACACACTCTTAGGATTGGTGTTAATGAGAACTTGTCCTCAATTATATCCACTTACACTTTGTTCCAGTTATAATTACATTTCTATCTCCTGTGTTTTAAATGTTTTATTTTATATTTTTTATTTATTTTTTAACTGTGTGTTTCCTTCTGTCCGAGTGCAGTTCTGTAGGAATCTGGTCCTATCCAAGAGTGATAATGTGGACTGGAAGCTGATGTACTTCACCCTGAAGAAGCATTATCCAATGAGGGAGCAGTATGGTGACACCTTGCACTTCTGCAAACACTGTAGCATCCTCTTCTGGAAGGTAAACAAAGAGATAAACACACACCTACAACCACATTTGTTTCATGTAAAATGAAGGTAAAAAAAAAAAGTTAAGTGCACTTCATTGTTTAGCTTTTGGTTTCGTTGCCTTTCACTGCTATAGATGACAGTAAAGTAGACGCAGAGTGTGTGTACAGTGAATGAAACCTGCAATGTTAAAAGAGACATTTCTCACAGACTTGATATCTCTCTGTCAAATCAGGTTTGCACCGGAGCACACAGTATTTCCTTGGCCAAAGAGACAAAACACCTATTATCGTTTAGTAAATTCAGGCTAAAGTCTCAGAGACACTTTGGTCCAATCACACAGCCTCTCTGACACTGATATCGCTGTCTGGAGCATACTGTGAGAACTGTGTTCAGTTGTAATGAATCCCATTTGTATACAGTAAATATTTGGCTTTCAGGGGGAAAAAGTAAAAAAACCCTAACAAAAAGCAGTGCTGGGATGAGGGGTTTTTTTTATAGGGCAGCCCAGAAATTAACATTGCCCTGGTTCACTCAACAAAAAACGATTGGATTTTCATAGAAAATAAGTTTGTGGCAAACACATAATTAAGATACACCTCTTCCTAACAGGATGCAACATTAACAAGCAAGCAAGCAAACAAATTGTTTTTGCATTTTCTAATGATGAAGTCCTAACCTGCTCCATGCATCAGCAATCAGACTGTGACATGTCACTTGTTTGAAAAAAAAGCTTGACCTGGCTCTATTTTAGCAAAGCCTTTCACACCTCCACCCTATTTTCAGACCAGGGCTGGATAGGCTTCTTGAATGTTGTTGTAGTATATTCTGTATTTTTTTTGCACTCTATTCACCAGAGTTCAAATGAGTTCTACACATTTTATTCAGCAAGATAATCCTCACAAAAGAACACTGCTTCAGTGATTTTTTTTTCCAAAATCCAGACATTAAAAAAACTAACGTCAGGCTCCAGACATACGTTTGTAATACCACCACACATCTTTTGTAGCATAAACACTTATCCATTTTATGTCAGGTTGGACTAAGTGTAGCTTGACCATCCATCATTTTGCCTTGTTGAAGTAGACGTGTTAAAAAGCAAAAGTGTGGACGTAATAACTGTGCAGGGCAGTATTGAAATCTGAACACAGGTGTTCAGCTTGAGACGCATGGCACATGAGTTAAACAGTGATGTGTCTTTCTGTCCACCTTTGTTAAGATCACCAAAACACATGCTAAAAGCAGGTCCAAACAGGCACATGAAAGCTTCAACATTCAGGAGTGGGGTGTTTACTGATGAATTTTATGTTTTAGAACAGCACCAGAAAGTCTCATAAGCTTGTGTTAACCACAAACCTTATTTCAGGAATCTAACCAAAAAGCCATTCAAAAAACAACTAACTTTTGAGATGAGGGAACCAGAAGTACCAACATGCTAACTCATTTCTGGGCTTTAGGACTCATTCCTGCAGCGCTCTATTGCTCTTCTACCTTGACTAATTACAGATAAGCTTAATGTTAAGACTTGAGGCCAGTGCAAACAGAACGATGTTCTGTTCATTCAGCTTGAGTCACACATATAAACATTCATTATCACTCGTGTTAATGGCAATCTTGCTTTCAGCCAAAACAATCTGTGTACGCGTGTGCTCATATGTGTATATGTAGCAGTCAGAGGTTAAATTGACCTCAAACAAATGACTTCTTTGTACTCAGAGACACATGAGATGTGACTTCAAACCATGTGTAAAACAAAGCTTGACTCAATAACTTCTGGGTGATTTGCATCTACACAAACTAACAGTACTTCAGTGAATAATGCAGCTGTTTTTATAGTATTTGTTCCCCTCATTGTAATAATTACCACCCGTAATCTTGTTTCCCTTGACGGGGTCCCTGTATGTTTTAAACCACCCCTTCTTTGCATCCCTCTCCTTGCTTGTCTTTTTTCCTTCCCGCCTCTTCTCCTTGGTTCCTCTTCTCCCTGATTCATTAAGGATCGTCACCTGGCTTTGTTACTCAAGGTACCTCCCGTCCCGTCCCGTCGCGCCTTCCTGTTCTTCGTCAGTTGCTAGTTTGTCTCTTGTTGATCTCATTTATAACTTTTCTACATGTGTAAAGTTTTTGTCTGGTATTGTTTTCCTTTTTACTTAATGTCACCATCTTTTGCTCGAGGGGTTTTTAGTAAACACTCCTGCTCTTTCTGCTGAGTTTTTGACTGCGTCTAACAGCGTTCATTAATTCCTCTATATGTTGAGTTCATGTGTCTGAAAGAAATCTGTCAGTTGTCATTTAGTTCAAAGTAAGTGTTTTTCTGTGTATACTAATATCCAGGGGCCGTATTCACAAACATTTTGAAATTAACATTGCCCTCTCAGAGAGCTCCTAACTCAGACTGAACATTTCTAGCAAGGAGTCCCAGCTTAGGAGTGATTTAGGAAAGTTTTCGGAGCGACTGAAACTTCTACCATAGTAGGGAGGTGTGGTTGACCCCATTGCTAGGTGTGATAATTCTTTTAACAGGTGTGATTGGTTCTTACATCCTTTAATAAGCCTACAAGATGTGGACATCCAGTGGAAATGAAATGAACTGTATCACAATATCAGACTGTGAAAGTGCTTTTTGTGTGACCATACTGCTACACTGCAACATTTTTACAAATATTTACAAATATTTTAGTGTTTTGCTCACTTTATTTTTGGCATTATATCATTACTGCATTTGATGGTGAATGTCCCAGTATCCATAGTAAGATTGACCACAAGCATTATTCCTGCGCCATCCGATCTTTTGCCTTTCATTAGTTAACTTTCATCCAGCGTTTGGAGAATATTTCTCCTACCTCTTTGTCTTTCCACCATTTTCTCAAGAAACTGAAGCCTCATAAAAGTCGTCCTCCCTACTCCCAACAGTTTTTCATCCTAGGAGCTCTCTTGAGGGCTAAGATGCTTTATAAATAAGCTTTTATCTTTACCAGGATCCATGAATGCATGATAATATCGGCACATCATTGGTATTGACAGTTATTGGTGGTATAAGTTTACCCAACATGTTGATTTCTGCTGATATGACAAACCATTTTTCTAAAAATTGTCAAAGTAAGCATGCACAAAACATCAACCCTAAGTTGATGCTTTTTTTCTTATTACACATAATGACTGAATACTGCAAACACGGAAAAGCATTGTATTTAAGTCTCCATCTGTCGGGCTGTTACAATGAGAGTATAAGTAAAATTATGTTAATTCCACAACAGAAGAGACTTGATGATCACTAAATTTGGATGGGTAAAAAAGTGAATATATTGATGTAGGTTATCGGCCTAATGAGTAGTTACATATCGACATAATATCCTGCATCCTTACCAGAATCTAGTCTTAACTTTAAGGGGAAATACCTAGAAAACGTCATAATTCTAAGAATTTTCTTAGAATTTTGTCACAAGGAGCAACTCTTTATACTAGGAAGCTTGTGAATACAGGCCCTGAATCAGGTTGCAGTTAGTTGTAAATGCATCACTAAATATGTGAAGTCCTTCTATGTTCTTAGTAACTCGTGGATGCTGTGTCTGAACTGTAAGCACAGCTGCTCTGGCGGTTTCTAGGTCTCTCTTTCTAACCGTGTGGTTGTTGACTGTGTTCCAGGACTGTGGCCATCCATGCACAGCCAACGACCCAGACAGCTGCCTCATGCCCATTTCTCCGCAGCACTTTATTGACCTCTTCAAGTTTTGAACCCCTCACGTTGTTCTTTGAGTGAAGTTTAAGTTTACTCAACACAAGAGTGTGTACGGGACCTTGATGTCGTTTCTAATACAAAGGGCTTCAACTGAAAGAGATGACTTTTTTATGTCTTGTTGTTTCCTTACGCACAAGTGTTTCATAAGATATAGTGGGGAAGATTAAGGGTATATGATACAGGATTGTCCGTTACTGTTCGAAAACACACTTGCCAGCAAAAGTGAAGGTAAAAGCCAACCTCAGAATCACTCTTGTTTGACGTTATGCCTCGCTATATATGTGTTTTTTCTGTGCTCTGTCTCTTGGATGCCTGCTGCTTACGGTCTGGCACTTTGTTGCTACCTTTTTATAGAAGTCTTGACTTCACCTGAGCGGGTACACGCCAATAAACATTCCCAACACAGAAAATACAGGTTGAGTGTCCTCAGAAAAAAACAGCACAACACGCTACAATTTTACATTTTTAAGGTATTGTACCAAAGTGAGTAATTCTGGTATCCACTGTGAATGATGAATCCAAAAACAGAAAATTCCTGATGAATTAAAGTCATAGGGGACTGCTTTAACTGCAAAAGTATATTGAAACATGTTTACAAAGTCTCATTTAGGCAGTCGTATGCTCATTACTTCCCAAGCACATGCATTTTTGCTGAAACCTTCCTTTTTCAAAAGTTCCACATAATCAGTCTCACGCATGGATGAGTAGCAGTCTTGAGTTGGTAATGCAGAGGTGTTGTAAATATTACTGTTTTAGCGGAAAGTGCCGTGCATGACTGGATAAATGAGACTTGGATTATACTGCACGAGTTGTGTGAGAGCTTGTGAACAGATGTTTTGATATAGTTCTGCTATTGTTAAATGTGAAAAACCCCCAGGACTTCAATTTAACAAGAATTTCTCAGTTTTTTTATTCTTCATTCACAGTGGAGGCATTTGAGATAGAAGCTTTCTTTACAAATTCAACATAACACATATTAAGTAAATGATACACAAATGATCCTTTATGAGGCGAAGTATTTCTACAAGAATGTTATATGATGGGTGAAATATAAAGACCTTAATTTTTTTTCCTCCTGCTGCACAAATTTTTGTCTTCTTGGCAAAAAAAAGCTACTCCCAACAGAGGAAAGACAAATATAATATATAAATGTAATAATAACATGTGAAAGGATTTATATGTAAAAGAAGTTGTAGCATGTTTATGGTAAGTTAGTGGTGACAGGTAATGTTTAAGAGGTTTTTCTCAAATGGTTACATTTGCAGTGCAGCAGAATATGATGACTCGTGTTAACTGTTTATTTAATGGGGTTAAAACTCTTCTTCTTCTTCTTCTTGCTCTGTTCTGTTCTGGTGGTATTTTTTGCAATAACTGAGTGCATGTCATGTTTGACTCTCTGTTTACATAATGTATGTTGTCTTTTGTGAATTCTTGCTGTGCTCTGTGTACATTGGAGTCGTTGATACTAAGAGAAAATAATGTATAGCTCCATTAGCCGTATAAGTTTTTACGATCTACTTTTGTCAGAACTGTCAAGTTGACAGAAAGGAAATGTTAAACATTATTTATGGGGAAAAAAAGTTTTGTAACCTTTCCTCCAATTTTTGTAATATTCCCTTGCTGTCCCAATGCTCCTGATGGTACTATCATGACTTTTATGGGACAGGAACTAGATATAAATAATTAAATATTTCTAAAAACCTTTTTATTGTTGTTCATTTTTAGTAATTGATGTTTTGTTTGCTGTAAAAATATTTTTTTATGACCCAATGTCCCATCTGTCCTATTGTCTTGAACACGATAGCTCAAGAAAGGCTTGAGGGATTTTTTTCTAATTTGGCACAAATGACAACTTGAAAGTCAAGGATGAACTGATTAGATTTCGGTGGTCATAGGTCAAAGTCACTATGACCTTGTCTGTGTCATTCTTGTGGACATGATATCTCAAGAATGCCTTGAGGGAGTTTTTTTCAAATTTGGCACAATTGGCGCAGGGAACACGTCCCCATAAATATTTAGAACAACATTTATCCCCTTATAAAAACCACAAATGTATCAAAGGATTCTTATTTTGACAAAATGTTAGACAATTCTGCATAAACTGATGCAGAAAAGGCGAAAATTTGCGCAGAAAATTTCACCAGAATGTAAGAAAATTAAGTGTTTGATGGTCAAAATTTCCTGGGAGAGGACCCAGAGCTCCCCATTTTTTATGTGTCCTCCACACCTCAATGTTGAAATGAGTAAATCTTACAAGTGTCTGCTAATGCCTGCTAATTAAAGAAATGGTTGGGAGGCCTGTTTCTGTTTTGGCCACTGCATCAATGAAAACCATCTAGATGGTGAGAGAGAAGCCCGGTGAATCGAAGCGTAGATTTACTCCAGACTGAATAAAACAGAGCCAGACAGTCAGACTAGATCTTTATTCTGCATGAGAAAATGTGACCCAGCCGCTCAGTGAATAAATACAGGATACAGGCGACCCTGGAAGTGGACCTGTATCTGTGTACACTTCTGGCTGCAATGAAGCAGATTTAAGTATCAAACAAATTCAGTAAACAGACTAAAACACAGCAAAAGAAGAGAAAAGAGAAGCAAAGACTGGTGACGTGACGTTTCTCATTCACCTAAAACAAAAATCATTAACAAACAGCATTAAAGAACTTGGCAGGTTTTTATAATGTAGCACACTAACAGTTCTGCTCCTGCTGGTGAAGTTAACAGCATCAAGGGATTTTAACTGGAAACCCGTTAGTGTCTCAATGGGCCGATGCAGGGTTGACCCGCCTGCACCTGAACAGACATTATGATGAGCTAAGCAGATTTGTGCTCAAAGGATGATCTCATTAAAACTGACAGCAAACAAATGACGTCACTCTATGGATACAAGGCACTTCACGTCTGCATGGAGTGGCGGTTTTTCCCAAAAAACAAGTGTGCACAGTTTGGCTTTTATCTTGTCATCATTACAAATTGCATGAATGTTATTCAGCATAAGATTTAAAAAATATATCAATTTATGAACGCCGTGGGGGCTGCTTAGATTTATTGCCCCCACATGATCCCTGTATGGATTCTTATGGATTCTTTGTTCACTGGAGGAATGAAAGTAAAAGGAGATTTTCTTCAAGAAATTCAACATAACAGAGGTTGAGTGATTGATTTAGGCTACAAATGGTCATTTGTGGAATGAAGTATTCTTTTAAGCCCATTTTAGATATATAAATTAAGGCTCCAGAGTCACATTGTTCACTCAGATGCATAGATAGAAAGGAAGTGAAAACAGGTCTGCAGTAGCAGATTTGCATATTCTTCATTGATTCTCTACGACTGACAGACTCAATAATTATATAGTTTTTTAAAAAATCACTAATCTCAATCTCAAAATGTCTTAATGCCACACCAGTGCATATCACAGTTATAATGATACAGTAGTTTAAGGCTTTTATTTGTTGTGATTTACAGTTTATGTCAGTGATTCAAACATTGCCAAAAAAAAACAAAAAAACTTTGATAAAACTGACTGATATTGTCTTTAAGGACTTTAAAAGATAAAACAATAAAGACAGACTGGATGTGGTATGTTTGGGACTTTACAACAGCATATCAATACCAGCTGACATTACCACCGGTGTCGTCCAGAACTAGACTAGCAGATATTTGGTTCAGCATCCTCCTTAAAGATGGTACACAGGTGAGGAGGGAGGGGCGTCGGAGGTAAAAATGGCTCCTACTTGAACCCCTCCCAAGAGCTTTCTGACACAATCCCTCTGCTCATCCTGCTGATGCCAGCCAGCTTGACTTTGGCACGTGCCGTCCACCTGACGGCAGCTGTTGAATCCTTGGAGTCCGACAGATTAGCATAGCGGGAGGAGTCCTCCTCAAAACCACGGCCTGCCCAGGAGGCCAGCTCCAGAGGGAGGCTGAAAGAGTCGGGGAAGGACACCGGTGAGTCCTGTTTCTGGCTCTTGTCCTCCGGGGCTTCGTCATTGACGGTCTCAGTTAAGTTCTCAAGGTGAGGCGGCTCCCAGCCCTCCATCTTCTCTGGTTTTTTGGTGGGGGAGATCTGCCTCATTGTCGTGGTAACGCTCTCCCAGAAACAGTGGCCCTTCTCTGGCTTTTCTTTCTTTTCCTTCTCCTTCTCATCGTCCTTAATTTTCTTGTGGGACCTTTTAATAAAAAAAAAAAAAAGCATAAACTTAAAACCCCAAAATCAAAGATACTTTTTTATTTTTTTTTACCGTTGGTGCTGTTTATAAATCTAGATTGTTTTGGTGAGAGTTGCTGAATGTTGAGGATATAAATCGTAGTGATGTCTGGTCCTTGTTCAGGTGCTTTTTGGGTTTCTCTATTTTTACCCTCCTTAGGTGTGCTCGGCACAACAAAACTTCTAGGTACACTCGAATTGATGGTGGCCGATATACAATAGAGTGTTTGAATAAAGAAAGTATTTATTTCTGATCTGTTATTATGGACTTTTTGGTCCTATGATAGTGCACCAGCTATTTAGCCTTTTGGCAACTGCAGGACAGGGGCACGTTCACTCTCAAAACGATGCGCACCATTTTGCTGCTGTTTCCTGGTTGAACGTTGTGTTTTCTGAGAATGCTGTGAAACAGGGTGCAATAGGCTTTGGGGTATGTTTTCTCCCATTTGGTGGATGTGTCAGAAATGTACCCAGTCAACAGCGATTTTAATATAAATAAAGTTCTAGTAGCTCATTACTTATTATACATTGATGTTTTTGTTTTTACTCCACTCTTACTTTGGCAGCAGGGTGTTCAACACACCACCGTTTGTGTTTAAATAAACGTTTTGTTGTGGCTTGACACATCCCAGGTTTCACTGCAAATGTGTTGTTGTGCTGTTGTGCCATAATTTGAGACCGTGACTTTTTCTCTTCTGAACCACTCTCTTCCAAAGTAATTTCAGCTGAATGTTTCAATACTCCTGAGTTGACTGGAGGGTTATTCAGATCACCTGTTGTTGAGGGTGTGGAGACAGATTCCTGATGAAGAACAGAGAGCAGCTCGGTGTATTTCCCCTCTGGGTCAATCAGGGTGTGATGACGCCCTTTCTGAGGGCTTAAGAGAGGACACTCTGGTCACTCGGCCCCTTTGAGACATCTTTGCTGTTCTGTTTGAGGGTGATTTTGTGAAAACCTAAGTGGAGAGAATATTAACCCTTTGGAACCTGTAGCAACATTACTTTTTTGTGCTGCTTTCAGATGCCTTTCACAAGTGTTTAACCTTTGACCCCAGAGCGAATTGATACAATTTCTTTCAAAAACATGGGAAAAGAGGTAATGAGCAACTCGGTAAGAAATGCTCCACAAATTGAAAGAATTTATAGATTTAAAAAAATAGATTTTTTAAAAAGCTAGGGGAAAACTATATAATGACCATAGTTGCATATTTAAAATTGTTACAAAATTATTGTAATTTTGAGTGCTTTTTCCAAGTAATTTCCTTGTTTTTTAAACTTTATTTTAACTTTTTTTTATGTTTGTTTTGATTTGTTTTACTAATTTTTTCTCACTGTCTTGTACTTTTCACAAATTTCTTGCTAATATTTGGGTAAATTCTTCTTTTGTCGATCATTGCTTTACTCCCATGTTTTTCAAAGAAATCAATCCAATTTGCTCAGATTTCAAAGGATTAAAGAACACCGCTCGGCTTGATCACCTGCAACAGGACAGTTCTGTGTTTTTCGTCTCAGAGTTTTTGCATGCTTAATGATCACCTAATACCCGCGCGCTTAATGTGGTGATTTTGTTTATTGGTTATTTCATTGAGACCCAATAAAACCCCTTTTATGGCCATTGAGCTAAATAGCACTTGACTTGTGGTGCTTTAAGTGACAAGGAAATATATTTTAAAAACTCAGCAGCAAACCACTTTTCTTTCTTCTTAATTTAGAGTCTGCTGTGTTTTTCTTCACAGCCTCACACTGAAAGACAGCAACAGTCTAAATAGCATTGTTAAAATCTGCTTTAAAATCACTGGAATGACACAGAGGGACTAAAATTAGTTTTTATATATATTGTTTTTGATTTGGAGGTGAACTATCCTGTTGCACAAGATTTCAGCATATTAAATAACCAGCTGACCTCTTACACCTTAATTATACATAGAACTGACTGGGTGAGGTACAGCAAACCATTACATTGGAATTCCCGGTTCTTTGTCACAGACTAATGTGACTAATTTAGGTTTTCCTTTTCACACATGTTCCGCTTCCTCAAAGGGTCCAGAAGCTAATAACTGCTGGCAAGTGAAATTGTGACTGAAGTATAAACAAATATAAGTGGCTGGACATGACTCCATTATTTCTGATCAAATTTGTAAATATTTTTACTCTACACACTTGACTGGTAACCACCACTCAGTATATCCCACTTACACTGACATGAACCAGAACTACCTCGGTGACATACATTTATAATGCTAGTGGCGACCCCAATATTTTGAGTGCAGTCACATATAGTTGTTAAAAAGTTATCACCTCAACAATCCAATGCAGAGAAACCATCACAGAGAATGTCATTTATTTATCAAAATGGCCATATGATAAGATTTCTATAGGCAAAACTTTTCTTTAGTATTTTGGTGTTTTAAAACAAGGTCGCTGCTGTAAAGTCCCCTTGGCCAAGAAAAACACTGATAAAAACTCCTTCATTTCAACTGCCGTAAACATCTTAAATGAATATAATGATCCATACATCTACATAAACACTATGCCACCTTGCACACAGAAGTATATTGTCATTTTTATTCTGTCTCAACTTTTGTATTAGGTATTTATTCTGTTGTTGTTTTTTAAAGGAACACATGCTCTATGTTTATTGTTCGAGTTTGTTTTGCAGGGTACGTAAAGCCACGTCTAAAACAATTTTCTGTCACGACAGACGACAAAGGTTTCTGAATCTGAATCTGAAGCATGGCTTTCATTTGTATGCCTCACAGAGCTCCATTTAATGCTGAAAAACTACAATTCCCAGGGGGTGGAGCTTCAGCCAACAGGGTTGTGCACAGGTGTGCTGCATACTACCAGTGATTAGACTGAGACTGGTTACTGTTACCTGCCCGTTCATTGTTGATTGATGTGCGCTCTGATGAAGGACTGACAGACCGAGAGCTCAGAAAAAAAGTGAAATACTGCATAGATGGAAGTGTGAGGAAATATTTTCTACAAGTTTGGACTTATTGATATTTCCAGCATCTTGCCAAGGCTATAAGCTGGGAAGAGTGGTCGTCCTACATCACACACTTCAGCTTCAAAGTAAGTTTAATTAATCTTGTCAAAGGTGTCATATCTTCATGTTTGGCATGTAAAAACACAGCGAGTACACAGAGTAACATGTGTGATGATAAATGATGGTGTGTGTAACCTCACCCTCTGCGGTCAGCCAGATTGACTCCGGTTAACAAGAAGTGCTCGTCATCTTTAGAGGAGAACATCTTCTTCTCCCGCCTCTCTTTCTTTGACATGATCTTCTTCACTTTGGCCTCCTGATAGAAAACAAGAGACAAGAAATGAGCATTTGGTTTTGAACTGCAGCGCTGAATTGCTTATCCCCATCTGTTGCATGTGAGCGTCTTATCTCTGATGCCCTTTTGTGAGTGATTTATAGTCTCTCCTGTGAGCGTGATTTCATAAAGTCAACAAGAATTTAGAAAAGCAGCCTCATGCTAAGATTGATGACTGTTCACTTTTTAAAAACTGTTTCAGGGCTTTATTGGCTCTGAACTAATGAGATGTGCACTCTCTGTCAAACCTAAATCATCTTCGTATCTATCATCCATATTTAAGGCCCTTTTCAAGTCAATCATCCTTAAAGGAAGATCTTGACATTTTTGCAGAGATGGATGTTAAAACTGATACTGCCTATAAATATAAAGCTACTGCCAGTAGCTGATCAGCACTTATATTCGTACAAAGACTGGAACTAGATGGGAAATTGCTGTCTAACTGTGACAAAATCAGGCTATCATCACCTTGAACTCAATAATTAACCCCTTAAAACCATATTGGTTTGATTTCTTTTTAAGACATGGGGAGAAGGCAACAAGCAACTTTATAAGACAAGGCACCAGTAATAGCAAGAAATTGGTTAAAAAAGAAAAGAAATATCAAAAACAATAGATAGAAATGAGCTTCTACCCACTTAAACACATCCGCTCTGATGGATATTTGTACCTCAAAGAATGACCTACTCCAGATTAGCCTACATTTACACAGGTTGTCGTCTATTCTAATAGATATTTGAACCTGCACAGGAGGTAGTCCATTCTGATATTTGTACCCAGAATGAGCTTCTAGCTGTTTATACACGCAGTAGTCCATTTTGATAGATATTTTCTACCTGACAGAACGACCTACTCCACTTGACAAAATGACCGACTGCACATTTAATTACATTTAGGCAGCAGTCCACTCTCAAAAGGTATTTGTTGATATATAGATGACAACTTTATGGTAAATTTATAAGACTATAAATAACTTCACCCGACAACTTTTATTGCTGTTAGATTTCAAACTTACGACCACAGCCTCAGTGGTATTGATAAATAAATACAGAGACAGAGAGAGATAGACTGTGCGGCATTGCCTTGGCATTAACACTTGGCACATTCCAGTGGAAGACCCTCCGCTCCCTCTGAAACTCCCCCGGTCTCCCCCGTCGCCTCAGAATTCCTCCCTGCCCTCGCTGCTTTCCACCGAGCACAGATACCGCCCTCCGCAGCGATTATGGAACAAACTTTTGGCTCGGTTTCGCCCCGTGCCTGGGAAGAATTCCCAATGTCAACTGTCAAGGCCATAACGTTTACTCCTACTCGTATCCGTGCCTGCCCTTGTGTTACCGTTGTCAAAACATTCTCAGCGCTCAAATTATTTGATGAATGCACCTGACCTTGGCGACCTCTTTACTGTTTCTTTTGTTTCTATGTTACCTATCAAGGAGGTCCTTAACTCAAGGCGCTGCATGCAACACAATCTCTCCTGAGGATGTGGCAGCAGCTCCAACAAACAAACAACTAGCTGCACATGAAAGCTCTCAAACCAAACAGGAACACGTACAATGAGATCTGTCACCACATCTGAGATCAAGCGTCACAGTGTCACAGTTTAGATAACATGAACTTAAGCAGAACTGTTCGTACTCAAGGCTACATAAACTCTACGTTTCATCAAATGCACACAAGAAAACTTACGATCTCTGCTCGTATTCAGAACTATGAGATGAATTTGTTATATCTCAGAAGACACGCACTGTTGCTGATAACCAAAAAATCTAATTCTCCTCGTCTCACCTCTCATCATCATGAACGTGCCCGAACGCTGCCAGTTTCTTTGCGTTTATTATCATCAAGAAATATTTACAAAAATCTTATCTCAGCTATTTCAACACCCTGTCTCTACTCCATCTGTCTCCTTCCTCGCTCTGCTTCTTGTTTCCTGTGTGCCGTCAAGTGTAAACCATGGGTCAGATTTGCTGTAGTTTGAGCTTTGCAGAAACAGAAACCAGAGATGCCAAAACAGATTGAGTGTATCAGTGTGTATACGTGTGTGTGCATGAACTGTAAATTCCAGCAGTGTGTGTGTGCACCTACAGAGGCCCGGCCTATTCACCATTCTCTCCAGCATTAACCTCCAGGGCCTCTAGATCCAAAGCAGCTCAGGGCCCAGTAATCTGTCCGGCCAAGAAGTAGGTAAACCAAGCAGCTCACTGAGGCTCGCTGTGTGGGGGAGCTCTACCTACAGCTCCACGCCTGGCAGAACAATAGAGCTCTTATTGGACCGAATTCCTCCATCCATACCCCTGAGATGGAAGCTGGGAGATTAAAGATGCATTTGAGTTTGGAAATATTGCTAAAAAAAAAGGAATAAGGTCGTTCTTTTGGATGGTATGTGAAAGTTTCAAGTGTTAGTGGTTCTGCATTTTTACATTTTAAAGCAAAGCGCACTAAACTCATTGTTGCCAGCTGTGGTAGAGAGGTCAACTTCTACTGGCCAAGTGGCTAACTTCTGGTTAGCCCTCCAAGAACTTAAATTGTGATAAAAATGATTTAAACGTGTTGCTCTTAAAAGCATTTGTAATGTTAGCAGACCAAATCGATGAAATTGTGATAGTAAAACCAGTCGTTCTGCAGGGGTTGCGACACTAAAAAGAAGATTTATCCAATGATTTACGATGTCTCTTTTGCCATGTAAGTCTTTGAGGATCTTTTTGGGCTCCATTACGCGACGAGTTGTAATTCCACGTTTGCCCGTTGTGTAAAATTCTCTTCAAAGCTCAGCGCTGTTCCTGGGGGCTTGTTGGCCAATAGCTACCATGTAAAACAGAAGCACTATCCTCTTCTGTTTTGGTTAAGGGAGAGCAAGGCTTATAGGGCTCCATAATTAATTACAGCATTTCTATGGCTAATCATGATTTAATCATATTTTTAATTTCATGATCTTGCATTACATAACAGTTATGAAGTCCACATTGACGAACTAAAGCAATTCTTACCAGATTGTCTTGAGTAGGACTCAAATACAGCAAAAAACTGCAAAAGACAAGCATAAAATGGGCATGTCTGTAAAGTGGAGACTCGTGGCTACCACAGACCCCATATTCATTCAGATATCTGGAGGTCAGAGGTCAAGGGACCCTTGTGGGATGGCCATGCTGTTTTCCCATTGTCAAAATTTAGCCTGTGGAGCGTTATTTAGCCCCCTTCCTGAATTCTGGTCTTCTAGTTTCAAATGATACCAGCATCATCACTCTGGCTTTAAAACAGTCCGTTACAGCTTCTTAAAGATGGAAATGTCGGCCAGTAATTAACGTGATTACAAAAATTAACATTAACTTAATGTCATCGCGATTAACATGTTAATGTTGAAAGCTGTATTCTATAGCTATTACTATGTGAAATTAATATTTAATTTAGAATTAAAAGTTAAAGCAAAAAAAAACATATCTTGTTCCACTTAAACACAATCTGTAACAAAGATTAAAAATAGCCAGTAGTGGTTTAAAAAATGTCTGTTTTTAAAGTATATCAAATTTTCATGTTTTTAGGACAATATGTATTATGTTTTTGAAAGTAGAGCTTCGTGAATTTCATGTTGGAAAATGGTTAGACAGCACTGTAGAGTGAAAACGGAATCGGCCTTTTACAGTGAACCTCATCTTCCACGGCTCCATTGTGTGTCCTAATATGAGCATAAAACGGCCGATGGTAGAAGAATTGTAGCCTTCCACGGTGTCTGAGCAGTCTGAGGCTATTTTCAGCCTTGTTTTTCTTCCACGGCGATTGTTCCCATCCAAAAGACCCAGCTCCTCGAAAGAATGTTGCGTTTCCTTCCCTTCTCCAGCCCAGCTACCCCTATACTCGCAAACAGGACAGGTCGTGAAATATGTTCTGTGAACTGAGTCACCTACAGTAGCTTTACATACAGCAGGAAGAACACCAGAGTTCAGGGACAATACACTGAGTGTTTGAGGTTTTCCACGGTCAGAGAAGTTCAGACACGACCACACCTTTTGAGTAAAGACTTGTTGTCAGTACAGATCAGCAGATGTGACATATCTCTCAGGAACAAAGACACAGCACATAATCTCTCTCTCTCACACACACACACACACACACACACACACACACAGTGTTTGGAGTGGGCAAAGCTGCAGATAAAGGTGCCTGCACACATGAAAGCCCTTTTGTCAAACCTGCATGATACAACCATTATTTATAAATTCTTAGAGATGATGACAAAGACATTTTCTCCAACAGACTCACTATGACCTTCAGCATAATTTACACTATAAAATGTTCATAATGTTATGATTGTTAACTTCATTTTTTACCTAACCTTAAAGCCATATTCATTTTAAAATTAGGCGTACTGTTTATTGAAATGGGTGGGGTGGATTTGTCGATAGCAATTTCGGTTTCTGGTTAAACAAATCAGTTCTCATCATGAAATCAATCATTATTAATAGTTCAATAGCTCCAACTCAACCAACTACAACAGTAAAATCTGGCTTTTATTTACCCTTTGAAAACTCAGCAAAATGGCTTGATCTCTTTAAAAAACATGGAAATAAGGCAAATAGCAACTTAACAAGAAATGACCCTAAAATTAGCAAGAAATTAGTAATTTAAAAAAAAAGAAAAAAAAGGGTAATTACCTGAAAATTGGCCCACACACAAAAAAGGAAAAGAATAGATATTTTAAAAAGATGAAAAAGGCCTAGGACATTGCTAAAAATTGAATAAAATAATCAATATAAAATAGTGTATATATTCCTACTTTGACATCATTTTAAAATTATAGTAATTATAAATATAGTTTTCTGGACATTTCCCCTAGTTTTCTGATAATTTTCTTTCCCTCTTTTTTAAGCTTTTTTGTTGTCACATTTTACTAATTTGCAAGTAATTCATAGCAACTTGCTGGTTTTTTTTTATTACAGAAAAAATGATGCCAATCCAGGTTTCAGTGGGTTAATGCATAAGTGATTATAATCTAATATAATGATATATAATAGTATAACAGTCCAAGGGAACATTTTTCTGCGCTTTTACTTAAATGAAGGATCTGAATACTTTCTCCACCACTGGTCAAAACAAATACAATACATTCTTTAAATCTTTACCCTAAACTACCCTTCAGACCACTGTTCCAGACTCTGGGTTTAAGGATAAGGATTACAGTGCAAGTGCACAGACACACACACACCCACACACCCACACACACACACACACACACACACATGCCGTAACAACAAACAAGACCGTTTTCCAGTGATAAGGTTGAGGATAAAGCAGGGGATGACAGCTGAAGGCTGTACTGTTTACAGATAAACACAGCAGTCCTCTGACCCTCCTGCTTCACCTCAGCTGCACTGCGAAACACTCACGAGAAGAAACCGTCTGTGCATGTGAGAACATCGGGGGCACTGAGTTTTCAATGACATGAGACTGATTCTTTAGGGTTACAAGTGTAACGTTAAAAGTGCAACATTGTGAGCTTGTGCACGTGTGTACAGTCAATGTGCGACAAGATAAGAGCATGTTGGATAACTGCATATCTTTAGGGGGTAGCTGTGTAAGTTTGGAGTTTAAATTTGGAGGCCAGTGGTGTGTTTGTCGCTGTGTTAGGTCCCATTAGCTGTGAGGGTGTGATGTTTACCTTGGATACTGCAGTAACAGCTTCCTCCTCCTCTTCCTCTCCTTCTATGTCTTTGTCCTGTGACAGAGACACACACGAACACACACGCACCAGCAGTGAGTTAACACAAATAGCAATCCCCCAAACACAAACGCACACACACATACAACATCCAAACTTTGCAGCAGGGATGTGTGTGTGTGTGTGTGTGTGTGTGTGTGTGTGTGTGGAGTGTGTGCAGGCTTTTCCTGTAAAAGAGAGAGCAACCTTTTCAGGAGTGTAACATAAACACGCTGTGTTTGCAGGGCGAGATGGAGGGATGGGTGGATGGAGGACTGGAGAGGATGAGGGGAAGCCACCGAGCTGAAAGGGCAGATTTAAACAAAAGAGAGAGAAAATACATTCATGACCTATCGCCTCAACAGTACATGACACTATTTGGGTATTTAAGTGGAGCTATTTTGGTTCCATTGTGCTTCAGTCTCCGGATTTCTTTTCTCTATTTTTTCATATATCCTTTGTATAATATTTGTGCTACATTTCATAGTTTCATTGTTTTTGGAAGCACTTTGTTACTTTGTTTTATTTAGAGCTGTTATCTAATAAAAATAGTGTTAATGACCAATAAATACACAGAGCTGTAGACTTTTGAGTTGGACTTGGTGTTAAGTCAGAACATTAGGTTTGACTTGGACAATTGGTTTACATTGTAAACAACTGTGTACACTGTTATGATCCTGCCTCTTGAAACAATTTAACAAATTAAGCAAATTATAACTTTCAATGTTATTTACAGAATACTTTTTATTAGGGGGGGGTGAAATGAGTAGCTTGGTAAAAAAGGTCCTGCAAATTACAAAACAAAAATGCAAAAGGTGACAAAAAATGGCCTGAAAAGTATTTAATATCATCAAAGAGCTGTGGAAATGTGTCTGAAAAACTGTAATTCTAATAAATAGTTACTTAAAATTATATTACAGTAAAAATAAATACAAATATATATATGCATACATACTTTTTAAAAACATTTTTTATAATCATTTTCTTCTTTTTTTGATTTTTTTTCTTTTTTTTATTTTTAGGTTAATTCTTTTTTTTTTTTTACTAATTTCTTCTTTATTTTTGCCAATTTCTTATTAGGTTACTCACTGCCTTCTTTCTATGTTTTCTGAAAGAAAATCAAGCCAATATGCTCACATTTCACAGGCTTATTTAGAGTGTTTTTAACCTTAGAAATTCATTCTGACTGATATTTACTTGCACTTTGCCTGTTTAGACCTCTGACTTGACTTGGCCTCGCTCCAAAGACTTACTAACAAACATTAAATCATAAGAAGGGGGCAGACGCATAAAGTCATCAGACACGCAGCTGAGCCTGAGATTAAGGAAGTGGAGCCAGAAGTCCTGTAAAATGATCAAAGCTGTAAGAACTTCTACCATCTAACAACTCCACTAGAGAAAGAGAGAGAAAGGGAGGAGGAGAAACGGTGGTCAGACATGTCTGAGCAAAGTCTGCTTGGTCTCCGCCACCTTAGCTGATCAAAGACACACTCTCACACACACTCACACATACTGATCGCTGACTACTGTTGGAGCGTGAAAGCATTAACAACTGAGAACTGAGGGAGAGAGTGATGGGAGGAGAGAGGGAGAGAGAGAAAAAAGAGAGAGAAGAGTTTCTGAGGAAAGAAACGCTCCTAACAACAAAAAGCAAGCGTTCTGCTTTCACACCTCAGGGGGCCATTTTTTCTCTGTCTGCCAGTCTCTCCCTCTTTGACTGAGTCTGTGTGCAAGTGTGTAAATTTCACCACAGTGTTGTCTTTAAAAAAGCCAGATTACTAGGCAATAAAGACGCACTGTGAATTTCAACACCAAAGTACAAACAGTAGTTTCCAACAGCTACTGCACACCAACAACACTCCACACTCTCCAAGTTCAGGGACTTTTTTTTGGGCCACAAAACTTGGCCTCAACATTTTGACAATTATGCTTTTTTCGCTTTCTTGCCAAAAATTAGATGTGAAGATTTATACAAAGCTACAGGGGGAGGAAATGGTGAGCTTATTTTAGCATGAAGACTGTAATGTTTAATTTCATATATTTTTTGTGTTCTGTAACAAGTGAAGTCAGATATTAAAACAATCAGTGTATGGCTGCTTTTTCTACTTGCCTGCGGTGGTGGATTTGCAGCTTATCTGCCATTGGTTAGTGGACAGTACTTTTCGCCAAGTGTGAGAAATCATTGTTGTCGGAAGTAGCCAGATTCAGAGGCTGATGTAAACTGCTTGTTATTATGGCTTGAATAGATAAAAAAACATGAAAAGGTGGCTGAGTGGCATCTCTAAAGCTTAGTAATTAACACCCTAGATCATATTTATGTTTTAAAACAAAAAATGTAGTTTTACATGAGAGGCAGTGATTTCCTGGAATCTCTGGACAGCAACCTAATCTCCACGTCTGTCCGTCCTAGAAGAGGGATCCCTCCTCCGTTGCTCATCCAGAGGTTTCTTCCAGTTAGTCCCCATAACAGAGTTTTTTTGGGGAGTTTTTCCTTAGTTGCTATGTGGGTCTAATGACAGAGGGATGTTATATGCTGTAAGGCCCTCTAAGGTAAATTGTGATTTGATTATATATAAAAGTGATGCTGAATTGATTCAATAAAAATGTTGGCATTGTACATTTTAGCAAACCACTAATATTAATTAATATTAATATTAATATTAATAATAATATGTAACATTTGTATGTTATGTAGTGGATATGTTGAAACTTTTACATTTATTTATGTTATACTAAAGCACAAAAAACACTAATTTATACACTTGTTTGGGGTTTGTATATTTGTAATGTATTCATGTTTTAAGTTTTGGGGCTAAGCTATGCTAGACATCTTTTGGCCACAATTCCTTTATTCAGGACTTTTTGCATATCCCTCTTTTTACACACACATTCATGCTGGACCCCTGAATGGGAGTTCGGTGCCGACTTATGGGCACCTCAACAGAGCCCAGAAGGCACACTGGCACCTCTCCAGTCCACAGTCCGTATTTGGTCTGTACTTTGGCTAAAAACCCACAGACTGAGCTACCCCAAAGTCTATATCAAGACAGGGGTTCAAATCCACGCAGACATTTGTCCACTGGATAATATGTCCAACGCCTCAACCACTTGGCCATCCTGGTGTATAGCTGCAAGAAGTGTCATCGTATTTTGTGTTGAACTACTGCTTTAAATGTATAACGGCTTTAGACGAGCCCTACTTTTTTCACGTAATGATGATTTGGTTTCAACTTGTAAGATAAACCTCACAAACGTTTGATTTCCACTATTTTAACCCCAACCCCTTCAAGAAGTGATCCACTCAGCTTTACCTTTCTTCTCTTCCCCTCTAACGATTTAGATGTGAGGCCGTCTGAAGTCTCTGCTCAGACCTGATCTGTCCTCTCATGATCCCGCTTCATAAAGAGGGTGGAATTAAAGCGGTGTTATTGAAGTATTCAGGTGTGTTAGCGCTTTAAGCCATAGGCAAACAGGCACACGCACCTCCTGCAAGCTCACAGCTGCCTCTCACAGCCTGTTGAACTTCAATAGAGAAATGAGCGGTGAGAAAGCAAGCAGCGGCACAGGGCCTGCACTGTTGTCTCCCTCGAGCACTCTGGAGGGAGAGCAGATATTAATTTCCCCCTTTATGCTTTTCTCTTTTTCCACTGTGGATGTATTATCCTTTTATATTAGTCTGTCTGTCTGTTTGGCTAACGCTACAGTTTGAAGTCATTTGACTGGAACCGCATGGGAATCATCTGTTCTGCCGTGAAAACAACTGAGAACAAACTAGTACAAAAGAAAGAGACCTACTGTAGCCTGTTATGAGTAAACATAACATTTCAATCAAGTGAGAAAATAGTCCTTTGAGTCAGACAAGCTAAATGGCAGACTTGTGGGTCACTGGTTTCATCCCCACAACCAGGATAAATGCTTGTGGTGACCTTGAGCAAGGCTCCTGATCCTGTGTCCGGGTGTGACTGTGTATGAAAGTCACAGAAACCTCTCTGGGTGAATTAAGGTTATTTAAAAAAGTAGACCTTGTAATTTTTTTTTATTGCACTAAAAAGTCAGGTGTTTCTATTATTCTGTCCACCTTTTGCTCATATGGACATGTGCATACGGATTACGTGCTTTGGTCTCAAATAGTTAAATTGTTTTGTATTAGCTGCTGTTTTCATGGTCTATATTTGTATTATTATCAGCTTCTTAGTCATCTAAGCTCTTTGGAAATGTGCTTTGAAATGTGCTAACCTGCAAGATAGTAACCTAGACATAAATTAAATGAATTAATTGAACACCAGTCTACTGGGTCAAAGTGCAATGTTTGTTGGACCCACCCACCCTGAGAGGACTTTCACACTTTAAACCTGAGAAAATTGCCTTTTTCTTTTAGAACATGGAGATAAGGCAGTGAGCAACTTAACAAGAAATGATCCAAAAATCTGCAACAAAAAAAAAGCAAAAAGTTCCAAGAAATGTACCTGAAATAGAAAAAAAGGAAACTCAAAAAAACTCAAAGGACAAAAACAGGAAATAACCTGAAAAAGTGCCAGAATAAAACAAAACAAAACATATATATACATATATATATATATATATATATATATATATATATATATATATATATATATATATATATATATAACCTAACAATAAGCAACCTTTTAATTATGATAATTACATAGTTTTTTAATATATATTTCCCTTGTCATGATTTAGCCTCTCTATCTTTCTTTTGTAGCTAAGGCTATTTTCTTGTCACTTTTTATATTTTTTTTGTAAGTTGCTGACTGCCTTTTTTCCCCGTGTTCAAAGGCTTGTTAAAGGCGTCCAAATGCAGCACAAAAAAACTGGTGACGATCCAGGTTTTAAAGGGTTAAACTAGGTCTGTTGCTCTGAGCATGACGCGGATGGGTTTATATTAGAGTTTGTGGAAAGTCTGGTGCATCTCAAACAGATGCTAAAGGGCGCCTCTGGCGTCATTATAGTGTTGCCAGAGATACTGCCTAAGCAGCGTTTTTGACGCCATGGGAGTGATACCACACTGGCTGTATATATGTGATGTATTTTTCTGAAAAACTGCCCATGGAGCTCTTAAACTTATTCCCAAAGCAAAAATTTAAGTATTTCATTCTCTGTTTTATTGTCACATAGATATTATATCTGAGCCTGTCTCAATCAGATAATGATGACTAGTTAGTTTTATTACTGTAAATACTGTCATGTAAAACCAGTCTTTTTTTTTCATTATGTACACCTGTCTCAGTCTTCTAATCCATTGTTCCACAGTGGGTGGTTTATTCTGCAACCAGGAAACAATTTCTATTTTTTTATTTTTTTATAAGTAACTATTTGAATAGCTTTAGTCATTCTTCAAACAAAAATAACAGAAGCATCCTGGTTCCTGCATCTCAGATACTACGATTTGCTTCTTTTATTTGTGTTCAAACACCCTATGTATGGATTTGGGTTTTGAACTGTTGGTTAGACAAAGCAAACCACATGAATATGTCAACTTCAATTCGGGGAAATTGTGAACATGTGTACTATTTTCTGACATATTAAAGACATGGTTGGATTACGGGGCAGGCCTACAGCAGCCAGGGCTGAGGGGGCCCTATAAGCCAGAGCCTCTGCGTGAAGTTGCTGTTATTAACTTTCCATTTCTCGCTGGGTTCAGTCACTCTTGTCAGTAACAGAACCCCAAAAGAAATGAAAACTGAAGGATAGTCTCAACATTCAGTTTGAAAATGTCACAAGAAAGAAACCACCATGATACATTTTAAGTGAGTATTTATGTCCTCAGTTTATTTAGAGGGGATGAGCACTCAAACAAATGAGATGCAGGTGAATGTAGTTATTGTGTTGCCAAGTTAGGGCCCCGAAAACCCCACAAACACAATCTGTCATCAGTGAGCATCACTCTAGTTTTTGCAATGTGTCCTGCACCGTTGGCACACCTTTTTGGCTTTTTTTCTGTCCAATTCAGCATGTTGAATTGGCATCATACAGCTGAGCCTGTCAGTGAATTAAATCACTCTGATTGGAAGTTCAGCTCAGTTCCCAAGAAGAGAAACGTAAGCAAAGAAAGCAAACAAACAGCTAAAGTCAAGAGGGAGTGAGGTTGAAACAAACTTTGTTATTTAGGATAAGATATGTTTTTATTCATTGAGCACTTCAGCAGAAATGGTTCTTGGTTCTTGATTCTTCTGTAGCACTCGGTAAATATCATTTATTCTTTCAACATCCAGTTGTGTTGTTATGTGCTAACAAGCTAACAAGTGTCTTGAATTCATCCTGTCAATCATCTGGTTTCCCCTTTTGAATGATGAGTACAGATCACTTGCTAGTATGGAGTTATTTCTTCTAACGCAGGCGCAAAACGTACATGTTAGTCAGCTGTTGTGCAGCTTTTTGCTCAAGAAACAGATAACGTGAGGTGACGCAGCAGTTCATTCATGACTCTAAGAGAATTTTTTAAAAAGGCAAAAATATCCATCCAATGTGGTGGTGATGTAAAAATGCTGCAGATAATCAGTCTTTTGCTTGCTCTACTTCACTTTGTCTGGCTGAGGTCAAACAGTGTTTTGGATAAGGGGAAGGAAAAGCCTGCGAGTCCAGACTCTGTTATCTTTACCCGTGCTCCATCCTGTATCACTGCTGCGCTTGATCTGCCTCTTCACTGTGTTGACGACATTTTATGATCCGACCCCTGACCCCTGCATGTACTTAATCGTCATGGCGACTCAGGGAGACCTCCCTGATGACTTTCCCAGGAATTCTGGGGAGAAGTTGCTGCTCTGATCTCAGATCAAATGGCCAATAAAATGCAGTCAAGGGTCGCAGATCTCGACATCATCACAACAACAGATGAAGAATGTTGGGAAGTGGTGTTTAAATATATTCTCTTACTTTCTGCATTAAACATTGATTTATTACACAGCTTAAAGCAGTTCTTATCACAGATACAGTAAGCTGAGCAGATACCACAAGAATGACGATAGCACATTATTTAGTTGCCATCATGATTCTTGCCTATGGAGAAAAAAAAACTGCGTGACTTTTAAATTGTGTGTCTATCAGATATTTTGGGATCTTGTTATAAATGAACGAAACTATTATGTGACATTTTATCGGAATTTTAGGATTTAACTTGAAGTCAACACCTGACTTGGAGCTGAATCTGGGCTCCACATGTTAAAAACACATACTGGAGAGGATTTTACTGCAAGTGGCTCAAGAAATAAACATGTCAGCTTGCTATTCCGTGTGAGACGGGACTGCTGGATGCCTTTCCTTGTGTGCTTTTGAGTGTGTGTGTGTGTGTGTGCACGTCTTTATCATCCCCTATGCCCCCCAACACCTTGACAGAGCCCAGCTGCTTGCAACTGCTGATACAGAGGCCTCACACACTGTTCACCTGAGAAATGTGAATATGTACAAACATAACATTGACTATATATATATATATATATATATATATATATATATATATTGTTGATGTTAATAAAATAAGGATGATAATGTGTATAATAACAATCTGAGGACTCTTAAATCATTTTCAGTTTCTCAGTTTCTTTATCTTAGTCTCCCTCCTTTCTTCCTCCCTACAACTGTATTTTAAATGTGATTCATTTAACAAAAAAAGACACAAAACACACAATCTTGTTGTTATTATTATCATTATTATTTTCAATAATAATATAATATCATTATTGTGAACCTTTTTGCCCACAAAAGTCTAATCATGTATTGAAAATCTGATATTGTGCCAGCCCTAGTGTATTAGGTAGTAGGGTTTTAGGAGGAAGCGGGTATACTGTGATTGGCCTCCACTATACCATTGCCTATATGTTTTCTCTTTTTCCAATTACAAGTGCAGTCTGTAAATCCAAACTCTGATCTTAAAGCTTCAGATCCAAAGTTGACACTCAATTAAGTCTGATTTAAATTCTCTATATAGAGATATAACAATGTTATTCGCATTTAGTATAGATGGATTTATGTTCTCTCTCTCATAATTTAGGATTTTTATTCTTTCACCTATTGCATCACTATATTCCTGTATTATATAAGTAGTAGCTTTCCATTTAAATAGCACATTAAGGTTATATATATATATAATTTACAGTTCTGCACCCTCCATGTACAATATGTAAGGATTGGTTTGGTTCATTCTGCAGAGACATGACTCCTCTTTGACCTCCCAGCATGTTCTGTTACTCTCCTCCACAGCTGACTTGACAGGAGTTAGAGCACTTGTCCTCCTTCTCCTCGTCTGCTCTGCATTTTATTAACAGAGGACAACAATGGATTTAAGCCTTAAGCTGCCTTTTTTTAAAAATGTATTTTAATCCTGAAAATTAGAAAAAATCTTTATGGAGCCTGTCATTAAGATCAGTCTGTTGTGTATGTTTTAAATCTTGTCAAATAAATACAACATTGAGGTATTTCTAGTCATTTGTTTAAAGTTTTGCAGCTTCAGTAGAAAAAAAGATCCAAACAGCATGAGAATATTTTTTTTTTAAATGTAGTTAAAACCCCCTTTTATGCATAATTCTAATTATTTAGTCTATGTCTAGTTTTTAATTGATTTATTATTAATTTACTTAATAATAATCTGTATTTTGGGCCATATCCATCTCAACAAATAATATGAACCCTTTAAATACATTTGGTAGCCTAAATAAATAAAAAGTCGTACAATGTTATTGTCTCAGTTTGAGCCCCGTTTTGATATATTGACCATAGTCTCTAGAAAAAAATAAAACTGCCGAAACAAGTGGGCTGAACAAGTGTAACAATGAGGCTACACTCTAGTAGAGTAACCTATTATCATTTCGCCATATAACACCCTGTTGTTTCAGGAAAGAAATCTCACTGACTGTCCTTATTGGCGGTTTATTGTTTGAGTTTCCATCTCATTACCTTATAGGAGTGATGATAGTGCCAGGACATGTCGTCTTCCTCTGACGCATAATCCACCAGCACTTTACTCTTGCTTTTCTTGAACATATCTCCACTTGAAACAAGCCGTCTTGATCGTCTTTTTAAAAGTTGCCTTCTCTGGCCAAAAATCTGAAGTTCACCCTAAAAACTTTACTCCCGTTTTGTCCGTTTTTCCGAGGAGATCGCAGCGACGCACCACTGCTCCGCTCTTCAGGTTATTTCTCCTGCAGCAAATCCTGGAGGTTTTCTCTGAAAACAGCTTATTCATTCATAGAAGTGCCAGGAGCTGCAAGGATCGAGCTGTTTTTTTAATGACGCCTACTATTTCGTAAGAGTTTGGCGTGTGTTTGGTGCGTTTTTACGCAGGCTCGACCACCTGGACCTCAAAGCGTCGCTCCTCCCATCGGCTCCCCCTCTGCTCCGGCTCCTTGATGTTGCCATGGTAGATGGAGGAAGGGGTCATACCTCTCATCTCTAGCCAATACAAGCATTGAGCCGCGCATTCATGCAAAAATAATGTCACTTTTTCATATTCTGAATAACTATAAGGCTGAGGAAAAAACACGGAAACGGATATTTTGAAGCTGTCCCCAGAGAGTCATGTTTTATAAATAGATACATTTGTTTTTTGTTTGAATTATACAGGCCTACCTTATCTTTTCTTTAGTGGAAGAAACACTATATTCAAGTACAAGTAGCGATAAAACATGGTAAAATACTCATTTTAAGATTCTTATATAAGTAACTATAATAACAGTAATAATATAATAACAATAGTAATAATAACAATATAGTAACTGTAACAAATTTTCATGTAAAATTAGGGTAAGTACTGGCAGCTGTAGTTGCCAGCGTCCTGCCTTTACTTTACACTGTAACTACCGTAAATTACATCAACAGTATATTACCATTAAAGTTATTTCAGTACTCTGCAGTAGAATTTGTGGTGTACAGTGTAATTTTGGCTCCAAAAAGCATCCACATTTACAGTGTTTTACTATATTTTGGAAAAAAAAAAAAACAACTTAACAAATCTTTCAAATTTGGCTGTATTTTTACAGCAGTAATTTTGGCTCCAAAGAGCATCAAAATATAAAGTGCTTTACTGTATTTTTTTGGTAAAAATCTACAATACTGCTGGAATTTGGCTGTATTTTTACAGCAGTTTGTAACAGTTTAGATCTCTGCTGAGTGACACATAGTTGCCATCTTCCTACTGTTATTTTACAGTGTCAAGACCATAAATGACCCCAACAGTATTAAATTTATGACAGTATTCTACAGTACACTATGGAGTTTGCAGTGTAATTTTGGCTCCAAAAACAATCACAATTTACAGTGTTTTACTGTGTTTTGAAAAAAACTGTAGATTACTGTTAGAATTTGGCCAGATATTTACAGAAATTTGTTACAGTATAGGCATAGGCTACTTCAAATGCATCAAGATGTCGCCTGACAGTGTTATGGTATATTGTAAGAAAAGGCAGTTTTATTCATAAGGCATACTTCATACACCGAGGTGGGTTCAAGGTGGGGTACAAAGAAGTTAAAACAACACAATACCAAAAAATAACAGTTCAGTTTAAAGTTAAAACAACACAATTTGAAATTAAAGGTAGTGTCAGATTTAGTGGCATCTAGTGATGAGGACAGCATATTATAACAAGCTTAAACTTCTTCCAGTTAGAATTCCTTCAGTTTATTTCCAGTAAATGTTACAAAGGTTGTATCTGCTGCATTTTGGAATCCTGGAAACATCAAGAGGAAGTTTTGTATTCACAAATACAGAAACAGGCACCACATAAAGAAAAGAAACAGGCAAACTGTCTCTAGATCTTTATTTTTATTTAGCCATTACAGTAAAACAATGTGTGGAAGTATTAAGATAAGTTATTTTGGTCAAAGGTCTCCTCTCTGCACAGTTATCTGTCAAATCCTATAAGCTTGCAGGGACCAAATCAATTCTTCACCTCCCCTCAGAGTCCTTAACATGAAAACAAATGGTTTGTTGGCTTTTATCTTGACTTTTTTAAAAGGCTGATCTCATATTTACTGTCGACAAAGATTGTTTGTTGGGTAAAATAAAATCCACGGCTCTGTATATCTGTGGGTTACACATCTCCTCCTGCCTGGAGAATGAGTAGAAATGTGTGTTACACTAATACAAGACAGGACTTTGTCTTTTTTTTCTTTACAGTTAGTGATTATGTGTTTCACTGAAAATGAAATCCCCGTACCCCCTCCCGTAAGACCTCTGACGCCAGGGGAAACAAATGACACATTATGCTGGTGGGCTGACCTCTTAAAATAGCCACAGTTTAGCTCCGGTTAAGACCACTCACCTGATTCAAAGGTTCTTAAATTCCCATTTCAATGTCCACATTATACAGTGAAGTCAGCGGGGAATGTGAGTGTTAGATGGAAAAACCAAAAGACACTCACAGACTCTGTTTTTGAGGTTTTCACATCTTTCTACCCATAAAAAGTTTAGTGTTTTTAGTCACACAAGGTGTTTTGTAATGTTGCACTCAGTGTGTGATCAAATTCTTCACAGCGCTCGACTGTAAAGCACTGTTTCAGTCTGTCATGTTACTTTCTGTGTCTTTGTGCAAATAAGGTCCTTGTGTCCATAATTAATAGTTTCTATATAGTTTTGTGTCAGCTCCTTATTATCACCAGCTGACATAAGCCATGACTGGCTGTTGGGACATGTCCGTCACCTGTCAACAGGCAGGTCAGAGACCTTTGACCCCTGAGGTCATCAGTGGGTCAACTGTTCATTTGAGACCCTTTCTGGGATGAGTATTCCCACAGTATCTCTACAGTGGTTATTTACAGTCTGAGTGGCCCTGACTGCCTGTCCCTAATCAATCCTATTGATTGTTTTTGCCCAACATTGATGTTATTGGAACCCATGTGACATCCTTCATACTGTGTTAGGAGGATGAATTATCCACTTCATACTATATATGGCAAATAGCATCACCATACTTGCAATCTTTTTTAGAAGCATATCTACTGAAATATGTTTTGTACTTGTAACGACCAATAGCTCTACCTTTTAGTACTGTAGTGATAACTGTGGATTGCCTTTTGGACAGTTATCCTTGCTTACATAAGTTGTTTGTCTGCTTTTTTCACAATAAATTAGTCGGCCCATTATTTTCTCAATCACTCAATTAAATAATTTTTGTCAATAAAAATGTCAGAAAACTCTGAAATACCCCAGCTGTAATTTCCCAGAACCCTAGTTGAGGTTTTCTGATGATTTGTTTCATCTGACCAAGAGTCCAAAAATATCATGTATGACAAAGAAAAGCACCAAATTATTACATTTAAGAAGCATGAAACCAGCAAATGTTTGACAGAACATTTTAGTGTTTTTTAAGCTAAAACCCAATAAACTAATTGATTAATCAGCTAATCTTTTTAGCTCTTCATTCTTGTATTCCTTTCTGACGTAAATAACAATCAAAGTCTTGGAAGTAAAGTTGTTGTATTTATAGGCTATTAAACAAGGCACATATTGGCAGAAATGGTGAGTAATAGTTTAAACTATGTTTCCAAGTTTATAATCTTCTATCAATGAGGATCGTTGTGTTTTTGTTAACTTGAAATGAGCCGTTTACATGCCAACACACAGAGAAAGTCCTCCTCCACGCCGTTGTTCTAAAGTGGCCCAGAATTAAAAAAAAAAAAAACCCACTGGCTCTAAATATGGCCCTCCACATTTTTGTGTTTTCACGTTTTCATGTTTTCCCGTCCCCCACCACAGTTGTCCTACACATTTGGCAGACGAGAGAAGTTTTAGTTCTGCAACGTCACAGCTAGGTGCCACTAAATCCTAAACAATGGACCTTTAAAGACCTTTATTATTTGAGTACAGTATATTGTCTTTACATAATAGCATTTTTCTAAATAATATTGTGTCTATTTGTTACCACAGTAACACTTTACTTAAACTTTGCTATTTAGCATTTGTAAGCACTGTATAAAAACCTGTATTGGAAGAAGTTATAATTGTTATAAAATAAATTAATAACCCCTAAGATCTATTTACAGCTGTATAATAATGTGTTATAAACATATACTGCTTATACATGGAGGGACTTAAAGTGTTTCTATTTCCATGAAATAATTACTTACCACTCATTTAAGGGTCGGTTAGGGCCAACATGTCATTTCTGCCCTCTAGTGGGTTAGTCTGACCCTGTAGCGATTACAGCATGTCATGTTCTGTACGTGTACTGTATGTGTACTGTGTACTACTAAGGAGCATATAGGTGACTCTTACGTCAGCTGTTGTGATCATTTAGACATCAGGTCAGGTCTGACAGGGTCACACAGTCACGGTGGGACACAGCTGGGATTATCCATCCTGCCTCTAATGTCTCACATGGACACAGATGTACTGTACAGCTTAAACTGGGTTTGAAGAACGTCTGGGGCGGCATGCTAATTGTGCTTTACCAAGACGTTAGAACAACTGAGGATTATGATTTGGCAGATAGAGCAGTGCTGCTCTTTCTGTAGATTATAGCTTTCTATAATTTTAAAGCGGCTATGATGACTGTTTAATATTAACAGCTGATCTTGCAGAGAAATAATAACTGAGTCTGCAGCCTTCTTCAAATAATTAAAGCTCCTAGGCTATGCTCATTTTTAGGGTCGTACTTGTATTTTCAATGTTCAAAAACCATTTAATTTTTCCCATACTGTTTGCCCAAATATACCTGTATTTATCTTTGTCTGAGACACTCCATTTTAGTGCCTGTCTCTTTAAGTACCCCCTCCCAAAAAAGGTGAGTCTGTTCTGATTGGTCAGTGTTTCCGGGTCTTTTGCATCCGCAATCTTGGTGTCTCTGCACCGTCACTGCAGCCGTGGTAGCTGTAACAGCACTGTCGCAGTAGTTTCTACCTTTATATAGTGCAGTTGTGACATCACAATTTCATGGAGGTCCTGACGGCTCGTTTAAAGGCATCGTTTCTGATAACGGACTGCGTGAATTTCTCTGTGAATCGAGTGTTTTGATACTTGCAGAGTATTTATATAGCATCTATACCTGCTTTATCATAAAAACAAGAATATGATTTTTTTTTCAATATTTGACCTTTACATTAAAGTACTTTAAAAACGAATAATCCAAAGTCCGTATTCTTACAGTTGTTGGTTCCCTGATTTTCTGATATAAATTGGCAAATCAAAACTCAAGGCAACAATGAGGTCCTCTTAGGTTACATAACACTTTGTATATATAGTCTATCAATATTTTGACTTTTGTATATGAAAAATTGTTAAAATAACCCTAACTAAGACATCTTTATCACAAAGCATTCAGTCCTGCCGTGGTTACAAATGGAAGCAGCCAGCTGAGATTAACCATGACTCAACAACTATCTGATGAGCTTCTCAGGTCACAGGGTTCTCCTGCACAACCCCACGGGACCACATCAAAACTTGTTAGCCAAGAACGGAGATTAAAGCTTTAATTACGTTCGCAGGCCAGCTCTCAAAGATGTTCCTCAGAGACTCTCCGCTGGGTGTAGCTTTAATGAACAGTTGGTATCTGAAGACCGACTTAAAGCTGTTTTATACAATTGTAATTACTGTCTGCATTTTAGGTGTGCGTGCATGGTTTCTGAAAGACTTTGACTTGTGAGCATTGTAGCATATTTTGTATGTGATTTTAGTCCAAGGCTTGTTTTATCTAAGTTTTAAAAATACAAAATCTACACCAAGAACCGGCGGAAGAAAGGTCAGAACAACTCATTGGATAAGACCATTTGTGGGAGGAAGCTTGTTTCAACAGGAGACATCGTACTGTAATTATAGATTTCCCTTAAACCTTTAAACATGTCTGTAATTTAATTCATGACCTTAAACCTTTTAACATGTTTGCACAGCAATTAAAGGAAATATTAAAGGTTTAAAGTATCTAACTTTCAAGCCAAAGAATCACTACTATGACTAATTTTCCCCTTTAAATTCTTGGGTTTTTTTGTTAAAAAAACTACTTCTTATGTATCTTTTTAAATTAAAATTAGTTCTGGGTAATTTTACAAAGGCTCATCTTTTTTTTTCTTGCCAACAATGGCCTGTTTTCTTGAGAAAGAATCGTCAGTAGCAGCCCCATTAAACTTAATCTTCCTGTCGGAAAAAAGAGACAGAAACAGAATCTGAGACTAAAAGTCTTTGCCAGGATATGTCAAAGGTCAGAGACAGAAATGGCAGAGGTGAGGCGGGCAAAAAGAAAGACATCTTGGGGGGTCTTGAGGCTACAGAGCAGGTAGTCAGTGTGTCAGACACCTGTGTATTTGAAGTGCTGCGTCATAAGTGCAGCTTTAGCTCAGGAATTTATATATATATATATATATATATACACACACACACACATATATATATATACATATGTATACATACATATATACATACGTGTGTATATATATATATACACACACATACACTGTATATATATATATGGACAAATAATGTGGTGTTTGTAATGAGTTCGACTTCAGTTTTGAACCTGCAAAAGGCAATTTTTAAACAAGCTTTAGTAAAGACTTGTAATGTGTCCCCTTACATCTATTCAAAACAAGGTAATTTTCACACCTCATCAATTCTGCACAGCAGACCTAAAATAGATCGGATGTGTCTTGGCATACACACCTCCCTGTGTTTGGTAACAAGCTGCCAGGTAACATCACACATCCACACAGCTGCTATTTCCTCTGTCAGCTTAATTAGCTGAGAACACCATGCACATCTAATCACATACACTGTAGCTAATGTCATAGGTTAATATGAAATGTTATTATGCTTTATGCATGCAGTTTTACATGTGTGTTTGTGTGTGTGTGTGTGTGTGTGTGTGTGTGTGTGTGTGTGTGTGTGTGTGTGTGTGTGTGTGTGTACAACAGCACTGAAGGAGACAGTGAAAAAAATGATTGGCTCCTGAACACGAGAGGTGTTTTAATGAGCTCAAGGTAGAGAACACATTTAAAACAAGGCTAAGCTTTTCCGCTGTTTAAGAAGAGCCATTTAGAGAGAGGAAGAATGTGCTGCGTCACAGAGGACACTCACAAACACACACCAGGCTAAAAAAAGGAAATGTGCTTCATCATGCCAGACTGTGTTTGCACAAGTGTGCTTATGTTTGTGTGGATAAAGAGAGAAAGAAAAAACACATAAAGAAAATAAACAAAATCTTATTTGAGCTATTGTTATATTGTTGAATGACAACAAAAGTTTAAATATCCATGCCCAGAGTATAACTGGTATTTAAAGTGGATTCATCATTTCTCATAAATTCATCATTATTGCTGTTAACCACTCTGCCAGTCTTGCCCTGTTAAATGTAAATTAATACAAAACCCTGTCCTTGATGATTGTAAACCTGTTAATCAGCCCTGTTGTTTTACAAAACCTTTGCTGTAACCTCTGAGGTCTCCTAAACTATTTGATATTATGAGTTATTACATGAGAGAATTCGCCTCGATAAGAAGGTCAGCAGTTAAGATCTGCAACAAAGGAGCTTCCCTGGAGCTGACAGGGATTCAGTGTCCTTCAGTGCTCAAGGACACTTAACTGAGGTGTTACCACGATACTTACCAACCTTGGGGCTTAAACTTGCAACTCCAAAGCAGTCACTGACATTTGGGCACAATGCATAATGTTCTATGTAAACAGTGTGGCCTGCAGCTGGTCTGTCACCCTTTCAGTTTGGCCATTATTACCTGTGCAGCTATGTGGACCAAACTTCTTGTCATTTTCTTTGCTTGTAAAGACTGTGCAGAACCTGTCTGAGGTTAGTGGGAGAAGTTGGCATGCATTTCTTCCATATTGTATTCTGATTCACCTGAGGCAACCACTATAGTGTAACAGGTGTACCTTATACGTACATATCTATATCAGGCTATATCAGGCTACTCTTGGTATTTGCTCTCATTTGATACAGCTATGATACTGTAAAACATAATGCTGACAAACTCCTCGGGGATACACTGCATAAACACATATGTTAACACACACACACACACACACACACACAGGCAGTATGGAGCGACACACAGAGGCAGTATGGCGCCTTTAAATGTTTAAAACACCTTGTGGATATGTCCCTCACTCGTTCTCATCCATCTTTTTGGTAGCAAAGACATTCAGCTCTTTGTTGTTGGCCGTAAGAGATGGTAACAAGAGCCTCCTGAGGAGAAGCCACTGAAACAGACACACAATGGACCTTTGTGTGTGTGTGTTTGTGTGTGTGTGTGTGTGTGTGTGTGTGTATGTGTGAACTTGGGAGAGTGACGGAAGGGGAGAAAAACTGTCTGTCTGTCCCTGACTCCTTTCCTCCCTGAGGCTGAGAACTTGATAAAAAAGTCCAGACTAACAGGTGTGTTTCTCAGTCGCACAAAAGGTGTCTGACAACCACACTGAGGTTTGTAATGTTTCCAACCAGTGGTTAAACCCCTGTTAATAGCCGTAGGTGTTGGGAGCTCCCAGAAAATTTCCACACATTTTCTCTGTAAAGCTAAACTCTAAGCTTCAGTTAAATCCAGAGTGGCACAACTGTAACCTTGACTGGCTCCTAATGGGATAGATTTGGGCCTGTTTCCAAAGCAGCTTAGATCTATAACTGGGTCAGAACTCTGAGTCTCAGCCTTGAGCGTGACTTGGTAGCAACTAACTTGCAACACCGGAGGTGACTGTCAGGCAGATCAACCTGCCCAATATGAGAAAGGGTGAATCAGCAAGATTGATTTCCAGGTGCAGAGAGACAAATCACCAACCTCACAAATGAAAAACAAATTTAAAAAGCTGTTTTTGTATCATTGGAGGATCTCTTAATGATGCTGTATGTTGCTGTTGATATAAGTTGCCCAAATTGTTTTCTCTGTGTATCAAAACAACGTTGAAGTGATTGTTGACAGAGTGGAGTATAGCTTCTTCACATTTTCCAGTTCAAAAGTCCATATTTTTTTAAACAAAAATTTTCAGACTTCTCAACAGGTTCTATCTCTGCCCATAGAGGAAGTACACTACCTGGTACTATGTATTAGTTTCCCTAAAAAACACTGAATCAATGATATTACGTTACTTTCCACCCCATTTTTGTCTCTTTATAAATAAGAACCAAAAATTCATTAAAAAAAGTTAAATAATTTAATTTTCACAGTGTCTCTGCAGCCTTGTTATTCAGCGTCCATGTAAACAGCAAAGAATCCAGCCATAAGTTCCCTTATGCAGTTAGGAACAGTTTACATTTCTGGAAGTCCTTGCATAACTCATAAATATTCACAAGCTTAATATTTGGTCATTTCTTATATCTTACATCATGTGTATATATATGCAATTCAAATATATTGCATTTTCGTTCAAATTAATTTGGTTGTTTATGTCCAGATTTGGTTCAGAAATAAAGCTCTGGGGGCAGAGCTGTTTTGCAGGCTGTGATGTACAGAGGCAGCTCTGAGTAGGAATGTTCAGTCAGACGTCATACATCTTGCCTTGTTTTCTTTTTTCAAACCCGCGGCATCTGCGGCAAAGACATAGCCTTTGTACATAGGGGCACCTGCTCTACCAGGTGAGCTACTGGACGGCCCTCATTTAGCCTTGTTTTTGATGACATCAGGCTTGCTCTGGCCTAAGTCTGTCACACCATGGTAAAAAGTTTGGTTGCGCTGGCTGCCTGCTCCAAACGTGATGAAAAGTACTCTGCTTGTACGATCAATTTATTTTTAGAAATTGTAAATTAGATATTTTAGACAACAAGATAGGGGAAACAGTGTAGAAACACAGATACTATCCCATACTCTCTTTTCTTTATTCCATACTCTTCTTTCGTCCATACTTATCCTGATTGAGAATAGAGTATATAGTGTATATTAGGTTTTTGGAATTTCAGCTTGGTTTAGTAATTTATCAGTTATGTTAAAATCACAAATAAACAGACTGATCCACAGGAATGAGAGTGATAAGCATGAAGGAGCATTTCTCCTTAAGTTAGGGCAAAAGGAGGGTGTGTAATGAAAGGCACTTTTGCATTTGTATGCATATGTGCTTAAGCACTTGTCTTTGCTACACACTTTACATCTGTTTCTGCACTGTGCATGTATTTTTTTATGTGGCAGCCATACTGTGTAGGAGCCCTGACAGTACCACTTGTTTAGTTCAATCATCAACTGTCATTTCTGTCAGTCACACATTGTACATTACACTAGTCTGCACACCCTAAAGGATAATGGGATAATAGAGAACTAAAACTCACATATGTGTTGAAAATGGTAAAAAATCTATGCTGACATCTAGAGCATGAAGGAAGTATTTCTTCTTGTCCTTCACAGTTTTCTTCAGAAAGTAACAGGAGACACATACCAATCTGCCCAGTTCTTTACAGTCTTTGTGATTTATTTTTGCATACAGAGTGATTAAATAATAACAATAATATTAATTAAAAAAATCAAATTAAAGGTGCTTTGTTACAAGTCTGTAATGCTTCATATCACTGAGGCAAATCTACCAAATAAACACAAAAACTGTATGTCAAGACAAAGTCAGTAACAAATGAAATGCATCCTAATTAGTTACTGAATGCTCATACATATACATACACACCATTGCAAATCCTTGTAATGTTTTATGAGGTCAGATTTACTTGTAATTCATTCACAGCACGAACCCCTGAAAGATCTCTTAATTTGCATATGATGTGAGGAAATATACATAATTTCAAGGTAGATAAGAGTTTTTTTAAAGTGATATCTGAGATATCTAATGCCTTTGCGCCACAATGAGGACTAACTCACAGCAAAACAAAAAACAAAAAAATTAACAAATAAAACTTGATATGCAGCAACAGTAAATGACAAACAATACTACAATGACATCCATTTAAAATCCTGCGTTAAATTAGAAGCTTAAATGAGATAAATAACACAATGTTTTGCTTTCTCACACTTTTACTTGTCTCCATTTCAGGGTTGGTGACCTCTCTCATATGTAAGTATAAGCTGGTCTAAAAACGACATGCATCATAAGAGGATCTGCGAGAGATCACTGTATCACTGCCCACGCCCTGTGACCCGCCGACATGCTAATCTTTTCTTAAAACTATGGATGTAACCTCTTCACACTCACATTATACTGTCGGTGATACATTCAAATGCTGTCAAAGTGTTTTTCATTACAAATCAATGTGCACAAACCACATACAGCCAAAAAAGTCTACCTATGTTAAGAGACCATAGCGGTCATTCACCTAAATTCATCTTGTCTGACAGTGATGTGCAACAGGGAGAGATCCGGGTGGATTCACATGTTTGTTCAGGTGGTACACAGGGTGGCTGCCCTGGTTCCTCTGCCTGACAACACAGCAGTGTGTAAATCCAGCTAGATATCACCCAGTCCAGCTCACAACACAGGCTGGTAGCACCCAGCGTCACGTTCTATTAATCTCATTCAGCATAAAAGTGATACACACATGATTATGTACAAAATATGTACAGAAAAAAAGTGCAAAGTAGCATTGTTCACACTTCAAAAAGTCACACATTTCTTACGCTCCTGTTTATTTTCTCTGTGCTTTTTTAGGAGTTTAGTGCAGCCAAATAGATTAGGGGCCATTCCTTACTTATTCCTCTGGTAATTTGTCAAAGGAGAGAGATATCGGAAAAACCAAAACTCATTCTGTCAAGTCCAGAATCAAGAGTGAAATCAGACTGAAATATAAATGCCTTGATTCTCTGACTTGAAGCTGCTTCTGATGTGATAACTCCCAGGATCCAAAAAGAGCAAACACCTCAAGACACTGGCAGTCCTGCAAAAGAGGAGGGTGCTCTTTGTTGCATCACTGACATTGCCATAATGCCAGAGGAAAAAGTAAAGGTAATTAAACACTGCGAATTTTGGAAAAGATTTCTTAGGACTCAGCACTTTCAAAAGCATTGATATGCTTGAAAAAGTTATTAAAGTGATCAATTCTGACTGAATACTCCCATGATAAGGCACGGGACATGGGGAGGGATAGTGGTTCAAGTTTAACGTCAGCCTGGTTCATCTGACACATCAGAGCTGCCTTTCTGTTTCATTGCATATTAGTCACAAGAAAAAACTGCACTGTCCATAAAATGATTGGTAATTTTAAACAAGGATAATTTGTTTTGAAGTTTTACTGCACAAACAGAGCCTTAAGGCAACATTGTTTTCATCTCACAAATAACAAAATCATAATAAATCCAGAACAAGTTTGACACTGAACTTGAACCACGCAGAGGGGATTATTAGTAGCAAATGATGCACAGAAAAAAACACAAACATAAACCTTCGTAGCATCACCTCCCTAAATCTCGCTGGTCTTTCAATGTTGCTGAAATGATTAGCCTAGCTCCATCAAATAGCAATAAAATTTATCAACCTGCACCTCAAGACTTTCAAAAGTTTAGTGTATTCCATGTAAAAACCAAATCGTAAAGATGACAGTTAGGGAATTATGTGGCTAACTTTCCAAAATCTCCAACCGCTTCGAGCCAAGAAAAAACGTCAGAATAAGCATATTGTCAAAATGTCAAATGTTTGTGTTTGTAACTTGTACTTGCCACATAGTGAGGACATTTTTGGGAAATGGGGACATTTTGGCCCATCTTTACTTCTGTTTGAGGGTTAAAACTTAAGGTTCAGGTTATAGTTCGCTTTAGGTTATGTGTTGGGTTTAGGCATTTCGTTATGATGGTTTGGATAAAGGTCAATGAGGGTCCCCACAAAGGTAGAAGTACAAGAATGTATATGAGTGTGCATGTGCATGTGTGTGTGTGTCTGTGTGTGTGTGTATGTCTGTGTGTGTGTGTGTGTGTGTTTGTGTGTGTGTGTGTGTGTGTGCATGTGTGTATGCTCCCGTCGTCCATCTGTCTCATCTAAACAGGTGACTCGCCGGCTTGTAGTTCAGTGTCAGTTGTCGGGAGCTGTAGCCGGACATGCCGATCCCCATGAGTCCCAGCAGGACGGCCATGCGCGGCATTGCAGGGCCCTCCCGGCTCTGCAGCACAGTCTGGGCTGCCTGAGTCTGAAAGAGAGAGCAGGGGTCACCACCCACGTAGCCACGACAACCACCACCAGGCACAATCATCGCTAGCGACGATGATGACCAAGGTAGAGTGTCAGCAACGTTCCTCCTGGCTCTGGCCGCTGTAGAGTCCTTAAAGAGGTGACCCTGGTCACACACTTGCCTCATCCCAGCGATGGTCTTACCATAGGGGAAGAGCCGCACTAGGGTCTCCATTTCGTCAAGTTTCAATAAATATTCAACTTCCTACAGTCATTAGCTTGTGTGTCAGTCCTGTGTGCAGGTTTGGAGACATCTCAGAAATTTGAGCCAATCCAAGACATGCCCTAAAGTCAGATATAAATTCAGTTATTTTCTTAGCTCATCACTGTGATGTTAGTCGCTGTCCGGTGAAAACCATGGGTTGGTGATTTTAAAAATTTCAGATAAACTTTACGTGTTCTTAAATTATAAGTTTACCTTCACATAAAAAAAATTAAAAACCCATTAGATTATCTGAAAATTGCATTGTTAAGAAGCTGAAAATATGGCTGTTTTTTGTGGCTCATGGAAAGTTGACATTTTTTAAAATCACAATCTTCACAGGACAGCAACAGAATAGTATCTTGTCAGTTATAAAAGTGTACAAATGACATAATAGCCATTTGCGTAATGACCTATTTCATCAACAAGTGAGAATAATGTAACATGAACTCTGATGATCTGAGACACCGATAATGATGTTTGACAATGTCCATTTTAAAAACAAACACAAGCCACCCTCTCAGTTGCTAAATCCAGTTGCAGGTCTCCAAAATACCCTCTGGGGTGACTGGGAACATGGATCTCATGCCATTCCTCTGGAGATCCAATTAGAGGGCATTTACCTGCCCCCAGGGAGCTAAGTCATCTCTGATTCAAATCCATTCAAAGACAGGCTACTGTAATCCTCTATTCTAAATCCTGCCATGACACACACACACACACACACACACACACACAGAAATGGGCACTGTGTGTACAGTGGCATCAGTTTAAAATGAGCTTTCAGTGCAGCGAATTGTAAATCTTATCTCTTTTTATGATTTACTTTTCTTCAGGTATGAATAAGATGGTTTAACTCAAACTGTTTATCTGCATAAGCAGCATTAAGAGTCTTGAGTTTGTTTAAAATCTGCACTCAATGACTCTGTTTGTCAAATGCGTAGATTTCCAATCAGACACTAACTGTAGACAGGCTCTAGATCTCAACAGGTTGCTTGTTATTAGAGGCTCTAATGGAATTTTCTGCACTGTTGTGCCACTGCAGATGCCCCTTGATGTCCAAGACTAATATTTAAAGAAGAAAACCGCCCTAAAGCATCTTACGCACCTGGAGGTATCTAATATATCCAGGGGTCAGTCGAGGGATGCGAAAAAACATTGTTGTTGTTCTCTCCAGCGCTGCACAGCTGAGACCACAGAAACCCCTCTGCAACCAGCCCTCAGGACTCTCTGCTTGGCAACTTTATCACCGTGAAGCCCTCTGTGTCTCTCTAGCCTCGGTCTTCTCCACCAAGCTGAGCGTGGCAGCAGCAGCTGTCCCCCCGTGTCCCCGAGACACACTCCTCGCTCCCTCACTTAGGTATGCACCTGCACTGTGATGATCTCCCCTGAGGGAAGCCGGTCCCTTCAGGTAGTATATAAAGCCTTGGCTTCATTGCGTAAGCTGGTCACATGGTGTTGGACTGTGTTTGTGTTCGTGTGTGTGCATTTGTGTCAGTGGAGGATTAACAGAGCAACTGGAGTTGTGCTGGCTTAATATACCTGAGAGACATGTTCTAAGACCAGTGGACTCCAATTATGTTCGGAAGAAGAACACAAACCCCATCAACGGATGACACAGCAACGCTGTAATGACGTCTTCTGGGGTCACTGAGTCACAATTTAACAATTAGTTACAATTAAGAGGCCAATTGCATTGTAACAGTGGATGCTGGTATGGGTGTGTGTTGGCACAATAAAAGCAAAAACAGGATATTCAGAAGGCAATATCGTAACAGAGAGCTTAACAGTCCTGAAACATAAGTGAGCCAAAGCTGTTGTAAAGTTAGGATAAAGATAAAATAAGTGGACAAAAAAATGCAAAATGACACAAAATGTCAATATGAATAATGCTTGTAGAACTATAAAAGCAATTTAAAAATAATTAAAAAAAATAAACACCACATAAAAGCAAGTCTAAAAGAAGTCACTGATTCTGTGAGCCTATTAAATTGTTATGACATAGTCTACTTTTTGTTTTAGATGTTAAAATTTTAATTTTATTGATGCATTATAAACAAGTATTTCATTTAAAAACAGATTCCATGAAAGTATATTTAGCACAGTCTTAATTAAGACTGCTAAAAAAAGCCATGAAGCAAAGTAACTGATCGTTACCATCTGAAGGGGTGAAGCTGAATTAATTGGCGTTGGCTTTGTCTAGACAGTTTGTGTTCATCTCCAGGATCCAGTAGAAGTCACGCATACTCTTTAACACATGTTCTCATATTTTTGGTTCAATAGTCTGAAATTTGTGAAAGAATTCCTGTCACAAAGCAGAGCTTCCTCTATTTATCTCTTGTATCACGAAAACAGGCTATTGACACTATTTCTACTAAGAAGGATTTGACAGTCTCATCAATGAAGGCATGCGATGCACTGACAGGTTCGCTTCAAGGTGCATCACGAAAGGAGGAGTGTTTCCTTGAAACTCAATAACCCCACAGGATGTACTTTACCTGGCTCAGCACTTACACTTTAAAAATACACTGAAAATATGATTCATTTTTAGCCTGTGGGAGAAAATGATTTTCACTCAATGTGCAGACAGTCTGGAGCCACAAAGGTTACACTGACATGTTCGTGATTGACTTTTTTTCTTACAGGAAAGCATAGATGCCTGTTTTCATAACCCATTGTAAAGTAGCTACCACTGGAAATAGACTAATCATTGTTTTGAAGGACAGCTCAGGATCCCTCAATTCACATGCCAAGAACGGCTTAGCCCAATGTAACAGACATGCAAGACTGACTAAAGGAAAATCTAATCACTTAATCGCACACACAAATAACAATGCAATTAAAGTTTTATGTAAATGAGTCCCAACTACTGTTATTCTCAGTCACAAGAAAATCAAAACTGTTCAAATCAAACTATCCAGACAAATTTAACTGCAATGACAGGCATGTTTAGTCTTACTTTTAGTGGGGTTGTTGTTATTGTTAGAAATTTTGGAGGACTGCGGAGAAGAAAAATATACAGAGAAAACAATAACTTTAGAATTAATCATTTTGTTTATTTGTTTGTTTGTTTGTTTTTTAACAAAATAAATGCTGAGAAGAAGTACACACTGAAGCACCTGGGGATCTGACCCGTCACCAACAAGCTGCAGTTAGGACCCTGTGTTATTACTGTAAGGAGGCTACATCATGTTTGTTATCAATGCAAAGTTGCTTCTGTGCGATAATGTAATACTATCAAGATAAATGATGAGGTTACTTCTCTGTCATGTGTTTTTCTAATATCTTTTACCTTTATGTAACAGACCTTTGTATGTACTTATAGTTATAATCCACAAAAAGCAATTAAAGCAGGGATCACCCATAAAATGAATACAATAAGTAAAACAACTATTTCAGTCTAATGTAATTATATTGTGTTATGTTATGTTATGTTACGTTATATTATATTATATTATATTATATTATATTATATTATATTATATTACATTACATTACATTACATTACATTACATTACATTACATTACATTACATTATATTATATTATATTATATTATATTATATTATATTATATTATATTATATTATATTATATTATATTATATTATAGGGACATCTGGAGCTGGCCCACTGACCGTCCCAAGAGCTACAACAAAACATGGTAGCCCAGACTCTGATTTTAAATAATTTTAAATAATCTTTTTGCCTTTGCACCTCTGGTCTGCACTTTTGCTACCTTTCATGATTTAATTATGATTTAACATCATTTAGTAATTAATTTTACCTTTTATATCTTATCTCTCCACTCCTTTACAGTAAATCTGTATCCTTTATTATGTTTTATATTTTCAGAATCAGAAACACTGTATTGATCCCGGGAAATGTGCTATACAACTAGTGTTCCTTTATTATATTATATTATAAATGAAACGAATACAATAAAAATAACAAAAACACACGAAGGCATTTATATGGACAGTCGTTATGACGTCACTGCAAATCACAAGCGCGCGTCACCAGACAAGGAAGGACCCCTGAAATCTGTAGAAACAGAGCGCGGGCTAATGTAAAGTGTGTTTGTTTGTTTTTTAAACTGTTCATAACAGAAGTTTCCATGCAAATAAAAAATCAACTGGGAAACCTCGAAACATATGTGGAAATAACGTCTTGTCGCTGCTGCGTCGCCACAGAAGAGTGAAGTTTTTTCTTCTGAGCTGGTAAAAACTAGCTGGCTAATTTAGCTAGCTAACAGCTAAAGCTGCTACAGCTGCGCAGTTTCGTTTCACAGAAAACACCGAAAACACAAACCAGACGAACCGATCACTTCAGCTGTGTTTGCCTGCATTGATATATCTTGGAGAGTGGCATGGGCCGACTTTACCAAACTTTGATAGCTGACTGCTGCTAACTACAACACAACCGCAGAGGTAACGGCTCGTATTTGCAGGACATGTATGTTCACATTGCAACATTATAATTGTCAAGTTTTGGCAACGTGGAGGATCAAGACACCGCTTTTACTAAATGTGACGTTGACTAGCCACAGTTACGCCTCGCGTGAAAGCGTTTTAGTACATGAAAGGCGCAAACTGGAGCTAGGTGTCCCACTTAAAAGCCAGCTGTTAATCTGATCATTTATGTGGAAACTCGTTGATAATATCTGTTTTGATTTAACCCACATATGAAATCACGACAGAGACACACACATTACACCCATACATACTTTGCCTGAGAATTTCTCAATGTCTTCAGATTCCCATTTTACGACCCCAGAAAACAGCAAAGAACACATTTATTTATTTATTTATTCATTCATTCATTCATTCATTCATTTATTTATTTAACTTTGCACTTTAGAGATCAGACATTTGTGAGGTCATGGCAGAATATTGGTGGCAGGATTCACCGCTGAAAGGACTCAATCTGTGTTTCTTGTTTTGTCTTCGTGCATGTATTATTTAATAATGTAGAGCATCATGTAAGAATATATGTAGGTCTGTGCATATGCATTGATGACCATGCACCAGGCAATCATTACAGCTGCAACTCAGTTTTTTTTCATTATATTTGTGTGTTTTGTGAAATCAAATGTAAATGTGTAAAAAAAAATGTGTCAGAAACGTAACAGTGATGTATTAAAGGTCCAGTGTGTAGGATTAAGGGAATATTGGGAAAATTGAATATAATATGTTTGTTTTCTTAAGTGTGTAATCAGAAAATAAGAAACCTTGTGTTTTTGTTACCTCAGATCGAGTCGTTTATATCTGCATACAGAGCAGGTCATTACAGAGATCGCAATGGTGCACCACCATGTTTTGACAGAAGCCCCAGAAAGGCCCAACCAATCACTGGCTCTGAGTAGGGCGATTGGCTTTTTTGCATTGGCCAAGTTCACTGCCCCTCTGTTAAGAGGGAATTGGACAAAGACTGATTTAAAAAAATAAAAATAATGTGAAACGGTTTTATCTACTCTTTTTACTGGTTTAAATCATGTATCCATTTGTTTTGGAAAGGAAGAGACCTCTCCTGATAATTTGGCCGTTAAAATCTTCTGAACATCTGCATTTTAAGTTTTCATAGAAAAAGTTGAGCACTTAATGTGTGCGAGGCTTGCGACTTGTCTGCAACATGCCAACAGAAATTTGTAACGTGAAGCTTCTTTTTTTAGTGTCTTTACCGGTTAAAGTTGCATGGTCTGTTAGTTTTGAAGAGGAAGAGAGCTCTGCAGATAAGTAGGCTCTTGGTAAAAACCTCCTCAACAATGACCACTGAAGGAGTAGTATCTGGAAAAATGTCAGCTGGTTGTAATCTGCAATCCTCACTGCGAGATGCCGCCAAATCCCCCTACATCTTACACATTGCAACTTAAACAGTTTGAAACACATATTAATACAGTAATAAAATGTGGGAAAAATGATAAACAATATTCATCTGTAAAGCAAATGTTTGGCATTTTTACCACAATAATAAGCGCGGTGTGCATGCAGTATCCATTTATAAGTTAACTGACTAATTGTTGCTTTTGGCTGCCTCTCATACATGCATCCTTGTCATAGTTACTATTTTGTTAAGTCTGCTTTTGTTGTTTTGTTTGACATATACTTAAAGTGAGAGTCTGCTGCTGCGTTCTGTTTCTTTTAGTTTAAAGTTATTTTTCTCCATGGTTAGATATTCCTTTCACAGTCCTTGGTCTTCTCATGTATATTCTGTATGCTGTCTCATCTCAGTCATCAGACAGATTATTATTTATGTTCTCTCTGCTTTGTTTCAGCCAGGATGAAGAGAAGAGCTGAAGCAGCATCCGCCCCCCTGCATGGCACAAAGAGGCATCGTGAAGACAGCAGCTCAGATGAAGAGTCGCAGTTATCCAGACAAGGTAGATAAATCGAACAACAGTTGCATAGTAAAAATATAGAAATATCGACATCAAGGTATGTGGTTAAAAAAATATCTTGATATTTGATTTTCTCCATATTGCCCAGTCATAAGCAGAAACAATAAAATTCATTTTAAATCAATTAAATAATAAAAAGCAATATTTGGGTCCAAATTTTTGTTCTCTTAGTAAGTAGCTAGCAGTGTAATAGGCAGGATAATGTACAGCAAGCTGGTCATTGTTATGAAATAAACCCTGACAGTGCGATGCAGCAGTCTTGAAACACTCTGTGCATTATTGCTTTCTTATAACTCAGTTCAGCACAAGACAGTAATGCTGAAAAGTAAATTCTTGACCATGATAATAATAGATTTGTTTGTTTGTTTACTTTGGCGTGTCTGCCTTCTCCTGTTTCTACATGAATGGTTTGTACATGTTGTTTACTATATTTTAATACTGGTCACATCATATGCAGCTGTATCAGGTGCATATTGGGAGGAAGCAGGTGCTCCTGTTGTAGAATAAACAAAGTGTTTTGTCGTGTACCTTCAAGCTTGTTTCGAGCATGACTGTCGCCAATGAAGTTGATAATCATTTCAAAAGTGTTCCTCTTGTGAAGTATCACTTGTCTGTGGTTTCATGCTGTCTAGACTCGAGCCAAAATGATTCCCTCAGTGACCAGGAGGATCACAGGCCGGGGTTCTCCATGCCCTCCATATCATCCTTTGATGACCAAGACACCGACCCCTCACAGGCCGCCTCCAACTTCTCCATGTACAACAGCGTGTCGCAGAAACTCATGGTAATCTAGCAAAACCTGCACTCGAAAGAATTCCTATGTATGAGCTTCAGAGATAAAGTCATTTTTATTTTGTAAAGTTTAAAGAAGAAACTCACTTTTCTGCTGTTTCTCTTCTAACTCATATTACCTTTAGGCTAAGATGGGTTTCCGTGAGGGTGAAGGTCTGGGGAAGTTTGGACAGGGACGCAAAGAGATTGTGGAGGCCTCTACCCAGCGAGGGAGAAGAGGTCTCGGTCTCACACTGCAGGGCTTTCAGGGGGAGCTCAATGTGGACTGGCGTGATGAACCAGAGGTACACAGAAGTGAATAATAACCATTGAATGCTTTCAGTGGTGTTTTCTTTATCATATGTGAAATATGTATTATTGAACTGTCAATTTGTGTTTCTTCTTTTTGTTTCACTCCTGAGAACAATTTTCTTGTGTAAACATCACAAATACCTATTGACATGATCTGTTTCCCATCTCTGTCTCTGTTTGTCTGTCCAGCCCAGTGCCATAGAGAAGGTAGACTGGTTCCCAGAATGCACCACAGAGAACCCAGATGCAGATGAGCTGAGGGAGTGGATGAAACTGGGAAATGTACATATAAACACCTCAGACACTCAGACATGCACTGTATACTACATATTATACACAACGTTCATTCACACACACTCCTTTACCTTATATGTATGTGTTTTGTTTTTATAGTCTTATTTTTGACTGCTTACAGAGAAAGCTTAAGATTGAGGATGAGACGGAGTTTTGCACTGAAGACCTCCTGCACAATCTTCTTAAGTGCAAGGTAAAATATAACCTCTCTTTCATTTTAGTCCCTTTTTAAGTTTCTTCATAAAATTACAGAATCTGTATTTAAATATCCTTTTTTAAACATCTGCTTGTTTCATGCTTATTCGGTGAGAGAATTTGATCCCTTTCTTTGTCATACATGATAAACTGAGTAGTTTGGCTTTTTTTAAATGTTGGTTAGATAAAACATACCAGGTGAAAATGTTACTTTGGGCTCTTGGAAATTACTTTTTGTCACCGCGTTGATAAAGCAATGTATTACCGGTTTACAGCAACAAGTGTTAGACGAAAGGTCATTGTGTTCATTCAGTTAATATGTCAGCAGTAAGCAGGACAGTGTGCGGGAGTTTCTCTTTGTTTATATACCGGAAGCTGAGAGAAAAGTAATGGAATAGTTTTGTTTCTTCAGATGTTCTTTAACATCTGAAGAAAGTTAATGATGAGAACTAAACAATTACTTTGTTTATGTTTCATATTGCACACCATATGCATTCCTGTAACTTTCACCAGCAAAAAAAAATAAATAAATAAGTGCAGCGATGACGGTAATGAGCTCAGTCCTGCAGTAGGCATCACATGACTGTGGTTATGTGGTTACCTTCACAGCCCTAGCTGTAATATTTTGAACTTTCAGAAAACAGAGGTGGAAATTAGCTATAACGTATTAACCTTGCAAAAAGACCATTGTCAATTTAAGGCTCACAATCCTGGTGAAGCTTTACTCAATATAGTGTGAATTTTACATGAGATTGTTGAGCCAATGCAAGTCTGTCTCGGGTCTCGTGTGATTGGGGTTAATAAGCCAGGAGACAGAATATTGGAAGCCTTTTCAGAGTAAAGGTAAATGTTTTAATTGGTTAGATAAAGCACAAATAATACCTCTTTCAGGCACAGAATGAACAGAAAAGGGTCAATGTGCTGTTAACACAGGAACCTGCATGTAAGACACTAAGATGAGTTAATGACAGCTTTGTGTTTCATCACTGTAATGTGAAGAATGAGAGTATCAATGGATTTTTATTTTTGTGTTGAGCTCTGTTGATTTTCCTCTGCACACTGGATGAACCCAAATCGTAATACTTACGTATTCTTAAGTTGTGTGACCACTGTGTCTGTTTGATGTTCAGTCAGTATTTGATAACCTGGAGGGCGAGGAGATGAGGAGAGCACGGACACGCTCCAACCCTTACGAGACAATCAGAGGAGGTATCTTCCTCAACAGGTCAGTCTTTTGGCAGTAAATTATCGACGTGAATAATGTTGTGTACGTTATTTGGTTCTTGCGTAAAGACAATGTAAAGTTGTATTATGTATCATGTTCTCTCTATATTCAGAGCAGCTATGAAAATGGCCAACATCGACCATTGCTTTGACCAAATGTTTACCAACCCAAAGGATTCACAAGGGGTGAGTTGGTCAAAGTAACAGCTGATGGGTGTTGCACTGAACTTTTGTTCACACTGGCCCACATAAGCAGATGGTGAGACAAACCTCTCTCATTATGTAGAAACCTCTGACAAAGGACCGCGAGGGCGAGCTTCTGTACTTCGGTGACGTCTGTGCGGGGCCTGGAGGTTTTTCAGAGTACATACTGTGGAAGAGGCGTTGGCATGCCAAAGGGTTTGGCATGACGCTGAAAGGACCCTGTGACTTCAAACTGGAAGATTTCTATGCAGCACCGAGCGAGTTGTTTGAGCCTTACTATGGTACACACACGATTAGTTAATTTTTTGGGGTCATTTTCAACAACTACAACTCACATACACATATACAAAAATAATAAACAATAATAAAGCATTATCTTTGAAGCAGTTACAAACCAAAGCAAGTTTTGCAGCTGCAGCAGACAGCTGTGAAACAGGCTGTACTGAAGCACTAATGGGCCATTGCTCACCATCAGTGTACATCCACTGAAAGTGCCTGTTTTTGCCACTGACAGGTTCAAAATTTTTATTTTTATTTTTAGTGGTTGGCAGCATCATAGAAAGGATCCCTATAGAGATGGACCTTGGTGTTAAGGAGCAAGATCCTTTTTGTTTAACCGTAAACTGCGCCAAATTTACTACTGCCAAACCCATCAGACCTCATTTAAATAAACAATAATTTTATTATTATAAAATACGCTTTATTCAGTGTTGACAGTAACAAAATAAAACCAACAAAAAAATGCCTTGGTTAATTTTTCCACTGTTCAAACAATAACCAGCTCTGGTCTGGTTGATATAAACCTATAATTCTCCTAGTTAGATATAAAAATATGCTGGCTGTATACACGCCAAAACGACTGTTTATTTATATGGAGTCTGATTGGTTTGGATATGGCAATTTCAGGGCTGTTTCTAGGTAAACAAATAGGATCTTAGTCTTTAACAAAAAGGTCTGTCTCTGTAGGGATCCTGTCTAATGTTGCCAGACCCTTAGAATAATAATCTGAGCCTGTCAGTGGCAAAAAGAAGCACTTTGAGTGGATGGACATTAATGGTGCACAAATGCCCGGAGTGATTACAATGCAGCCTGTGTTGGCACTGCTAGCTGCAGTGCTTTTAATTATTTTGTACAATTTTCTATAGATTGATACACTGAAAATAAAAAGAAGAGACAAAACAACTGTATATTATATATACCCAAAAGTCCCAAACAAGTATTTATAAACAGACCAGTGTTCGTATCTTATTTTTATATTTGTTAATCATCTTATTTTTAAATATATTGTTTTAATCTATCAAGTGTATCACACATTTTCAATTATTCTGTAAAACTATTCCACAAATGTACATCTCTGATTTGCATTATTTCAAGTCCTACAAAAGTTCGTACAAATTCTTAGTTCATACAAACTCACTCCAACTTGCAACGACTTCTGGATGCAGAATTAAAGCATCTTATTTTTAATTAACACATTAAATGTCCACTTTTTAAGTCCCACAAGTCTCTAAATTTGAGAGCATGTGAATTTTTTTGGTTGGATCATGATAATCAGCTCTGTTTACAGTTCTTACAGCTCTCTTCAGTGGCATAACAGTTTGATTGTGATTGTTTTGTACGTATTTCCCCAAAATCTCTACACAGTAGATAATGTATGGAACTATAGAAGAACGGTACAATATATACAATGAATTCAAATTAAAGGCTGACCTTTGTTTTCTGCAGTATTGCAGTGTATGTTGACATTTTTGTCTTGACATGATTTATATGTGGACACGTTCAGCCGGTCACGTCTCAGGTGATGAATGATTCAGTGAAAACTTGACCTCTGTGTGTCCCAGGTGAGGGAGGGGTGGACGGGGACGGAGACATCACTCGGCCAGAAAACATAACTGCCTTCCGAAACTTTGTCCTGGAGAGCACAGAGAGAAGAGGGCTGCACATCCTCATGGCAGATGGGGTGAGACTATTTCACACTGACATTTTTTTGTATCAAAGCATCTAAAATCTAAAATATACATATCAAACAGAAAATGAGTTCATAAATATCTGCTCTCTGTGGGCTGAACTGATGTTTTCAGCTTTTTGTTTACTGATTGCATCACTTTTGGATAGGGTTTCTCTGTGGAAGGCCAAGAAAACATCCAGGAGATCCTGAGCAAACAGCTGCTGCTCTGTCAGTTCCTCACTGCCCTCTCGACACTCCGGACAGGTATATGTGTACATGTGCATGAATGGATGCGTCACCACATAGTCTGCGTTCCTGTCCATCAGTGGCTTGAAACACTTTCATCATATTTATGTTATTGCACTTGCACTTGTGCACATGTAGATTCAATTATTGTGGCTGTTTTTGTCTTCTATAGGTGGCCACTTTGTCTGTAAGACTTTTGACCTCTTCACCCCGTTCAGTGTGGGTTTGGTCTACCTGCTCTACCTCTGCTTCGACAGGATCTCGCTCTTCAAACCCCTCACCAGTAGGCCTGCCAACTCTGAGAGGTCTGTCTGTGTGTGTATGTATCCTATGAGGGGCAGTGTGGAGTTTGCTACTTATGTAGGGTTATTGGCTCTGTTATTAATATATTTTATGTGAATATTGATAGGAAATTAAAAATTGCCATCTTCAGTATGACTTCTGGTTTGTAACATATATAATTTGCATGTTTTCTGACATAAATAATTTCTTTAGGGTCGGCCCAAATATCTTTATATTCTTTGGATAAATTATGCCTCCACAGCAGTAACAGCCATGGCCAGAGGCATTATATTCTCAAGTTGTTCATTCATCTGTCTCTCCTATTCTTGTTATTTCAATATCTCAGGAAGTCTTTAGGGATTTTTTTTTAAGATTTGGCTCTAACCATTACTTGGTTTCAAGGATTAACCGATTAGATTTTGATAGTCAAAGGTCACTGTTACCTTACATAACATAGTTTTGGCCATGACTGATTTGATTTGATTTAACACATATGACAAGTGGGGTTCCCTATGAAACTAAACACCATGTAGGAAAAAATAGATGTTTTTCACTGTTTTTAACTCAAGAATTAATGAGTTAATTATGACAAAATCTCACACAGTTGTCTAATAGGATAAAATGATGATTTTGTATATAAAGGGTCAAAGGTCATTTCACTATGACTCCATAATGTACCCAATGTAATCATGTTCTGCAAAATGTTCCTAATATTCTGCAAAAACACTTTTCTGGCGGTTATTCATCTCTCTGACCTTTTTTGAAAAGGACCTAAGTGTTTTGAGACCACTCAAGTTTTTTTTATTGATATTTGGTTCCAATTTTTACGTTTAGTAATAATCAGTGAGTCCCAGCTCTCAGTTGCCTGGAAGAAACTGTTATATTTACTCTTAGATTTGGATTTGTTACTTCTTGCGTAGAGGAAACTATTTCTTTCCAAGTGACCATACTCTTAAAATTCACTATGGGTCCAACGTTTTTCTGAAAAGAGAGAATCTGCACAGACAAGTCCTGCATCTGTTAAACTCTTCCCACTCATTGTTATCCGCAGGTACATTGTGTGTCGAGGTCTGAAGCCCGGTTCAGACGCTGTCAGGGAATACATGTTCAGAGTCAACCTGAAACTGAACCAGCTGAAGAACACAGACAGAGACGTTACCGATGTGGTTCCCCTACACATCATAAAGGATGACACAGACTTCTATCACTTTATGGTCAACTCTAATGAGAGGTAGAGACAAACAAAATTTGTCTTTAATTTTTCATTTCAAACTGAGTGACTGACAGAAATTGAACTCTCGCTGCAGCCTCTGTGCAGTCCAGATCAAGGCCTTGGCAAAGATCCAAGCCTTTGTTGTAGACCCGTGAGTCCCCTCTCTTCTACTTGTCTATGTGCATTTATCTCATATGTGGTATAGCCATGTGTGACGGTGTTTATATGTGCAACTCACTGTGTGACGTTTGTTTCATTAGGACCCTTTCAGAGCCGAGGCAAGCAGACATTAGAAAGGAGTGTCTGAAACTTTGGGGGGTGAGTGCAGAAACTTTGATGCTAAATAGAAGCTGGAAAAGAAAAAAAAAGAGGAGTTTTTTGAATAATTCAGTTTTATTCTATGTTACTGGGCTGCTTAGTACATCGTATGTCCATTTCCAGGTCCCAGACAAGGCTAGAGTCACTCCTGCTTCCTCAGACGCAAAGTCAAAATTCTACGAACTGATGAAGGTCAGTTAATAAATGTAGGATTAAGGAAACCCTGCTGAGAATAATACGGCGCTGATGAGTGTTTGCTCTTTTCACCTGGAAATACTGAAACTAAAATTTAAAAAAAAAAAAAAGCATCTTTGTGCACTTTTGTAAATCCTAAACAATATTTCCCAGAAGCTGAGATTTTTGTTGTGTTAGTGGTGCTTCTAAATATGATTTTAACACAAGTATTATATGTTTATCTGGTTCTGTCCTCATAAATGTGCTGTTTTAAAATTTTAAATCTGTCTCCGTATCTGTCTTTCTGCCATTTCTTTACTTCTGTTGCTTCTCAGTCCTCAGACGTGGAGTCCTTCCAGTGTAAGCTCACACCTCTCAACTCAACCACGCTGGAGAAGTTGCGTCATATTCTGGACCACAGGTGCATTGTGGGAGGTGGAGAGCAGATATTCCTTCTAGCACTGGGGGTGAGTCAAATAAAAATGACAAATTGTAAGTCTGAACTTGTGTTTACTGAACTATAGTCATGCATATTTTACCATTCTCTTTTTGTACCCAGAGGGTTTTATTTGTCTTTTTTGAGATTTTCCATATTTGATATCAGGTAACAGCTCTTGTATGCATTATCACTCACAGTAATGGGCCGAACTCAGTAATTTCATATCTAAGATGTTTCCTTTTCCTTTGGAAAAGATAAATACAGAAAGCTGTAAAAGCTGATTTATCATTCCTGCCATTCGGCTTTACTGCTCATCCAAAAGCACGGTAACCTTTCATTAAACTTGTTTCCCTCTTTTTATCTGTTCTCCATTTCCCCTTGGCCTTTTTAGAAGTCTCAGATATACACATGGGACGGGAAGATGCCTGTGCGCTGGAGGAAACTGGAGAATTTTAAGCTTGAGCTGCCAAGAGACACGCTTCTGAGTGTGGAGATCGTCCAAGAGCTGAAGGGCGAGGTGAGAGAGGAGGGCCTGGAAACAGGAAACAGATGAAATATGGGAGCCAGTATCCCTAATCTCACCAAGCTTGGCTCCATTTTTTATAACAATTGTTCTGACGAGATAATGTTTTCTCTTGATCATTCTTGACTTTTTAAGAATCATTTCTTCCTGTTAGAAATACACATGAAGAAACCAGTTATTTGCTGCCCGTGTTTGTTGTTTTACATGTATGAATATAGTATGTTTGGTCCTCAGGGCAAAGCTCAGCGTAGAATCAATGCAGTTCACGTAATGGATGCATTAATACTGAATGGCACTGATGTAAGAGATCAGCACTTCAACCAACGGTAGGACAACTTCATCACTGGTTCAGTTCTTTTAAATAAAACTGTTATAAAAACATTGACCTTTATTGCAATACAATATGTTTGTCATACCAGTTTTCTCTAGTTTACTACATAATACTCATTGTTTGTCCAGGATCCAGATGGCTGAGAAGTTTGTAAAGGCAGTGGCCAAACCCAGCAGACCAGACATGAACCCTATCAGGTATTTTTTTAAATGACATGTTTTGATTTTGCAATATCTGTATTTGCAGGAATCTTATTCTCCCTGAAAGCATTTGAAGGGTAGGCATAGTGAAAAGCTGAAAGCTCACATGACAATACATACAGTGTACCATGTAAACAAATCAAACACTCTTGACAGTACTCCAGATGCTGACGCACATTGGTAATCTAAACCTGAGTTTAAGATGTGTACATACAAGTATGATTTGTAACACCACAACTAGTTTGGAAGCCCGTCATGATACAATCATGGAATGCAGCGTAGACAAATTTGACGTTTTTTAAAATTGATCCAGTACTGAGCGAGAGTCCTGCAGCCAATAATGTACATCCACTAGATGGGCTTGTTTTTGTTACTGACAGGCTCAAAATGTTATTCTAGTTACTGACAACATTATGGAAGGATCTCATCAGAGATGGACCGTCCGAGAAATCATTTTATCATTGTAAAGCACACTTCATCCTGAGTCGACAGAAACAAAATAAAACTCCCAATAACTGTCTTGGTTCATCTATCTATTGTTCCAACAATCACCAAGAACTTTGTTTGAAATAAATCCTTAATTTGTGATAATGCCACATTTTTATACACTAAAAAAAATATTTATTTAAATAAAGTCTGGTGGATTTGGTGATATTGGTTTCGAGGTTGCTTCTGCTTAAATATTAAGGACCATACTATTTTATAAAAAGGTCACACTTGTAATAGAATTTTTTTAGCAAAATGGCAAAAATAAGCACTTTTATTGTGCATAAATTAAGGGTGCGAACATCGAAGCCTTTACTGGACCAAAATTGCTGTTGCCATTGCTCACTTAGACACCCAATTTGAAAAATACAGAACTGATCCTTTAGATTTTTTTAGAAATTGATTTAACTTTTTTGTGAAAAAAAAGGTATCAGACATAAATTATTGGTCAGAGGTTGTTTTAATATGTCTTAAAACATGCGGAGGGGATCTTAAATGTCACATTTCTTTTTTCCCTAAACAGAGTGAAGGAGGTTTACAGGCTCGAAGAAATGGAGAAAATCTTTGTCAGGTGTGACAAGATGACCTATAAGCAACATGATCTAGGAAATAGCAAACCAAGCATAATATAATCATTTATAATATAATTCATCAGCTAAATGTTGAGGATTTTTCTCATCCAGACTAGAGATGAAGGTGACCAAGAGCTCAGGAGGAGTCCCACGTCTGTCCTACACGGGTAGAGATGACCGACACTTCCTCCCCACGGGCCTTTACATCATTAAAACTGTCAATGGTGCGTGATTGTGTTTGTCCTGCAGCTCATTGTCAAAAAGGGGCACTTTAATTCTCTTGCAGATTTAATTTGCTTTAAGTGTATCAAAGCCAAAATGATCCTGTGGGCGAAATGAATTACAAATAAAAATGTGCAAGATTTCTGTGTCTCCTCCCTCTCCATCCCTCAGAGCCGTGGACGATGGCATACAGCAAAAACTCCAAGATGAAGTTCTTCTATAATAAGATCACCAAGCAGTCCACCTATGAAATGCCACCCAACTCTGCTGCCCCCTTCCAGTACGTAAAGCCTTCTCTTCCCAAATATTTATTCCTGATTTCATCAATTGAATTAGAAAATGTATGTGAGATATTGTCAGATCTGTGGCGGGGATGATATGAAGTGTTAATGTATGCATGTAATAGCAGCCTTGATGATTTTATGAATGAAGAGTGTCCTTTCTTTGTGTTCGTCCTCAGTGTTTGCCACTCTGAGCGGCTCTTCTGGGCCTGGGTGGACGGGGTGATAGTTCATGATTCTCAGACACGGATGGACCCTGAGAAATTGTCCAAAGATGAAGTTTTGTCCTTTGTCCACCAGAATCACCACCCCTGAAACGCTGACTGGGCACCAAGGCTTTGCCAGCTTCAACCTAGACAAAGAATGCACTTGTCTCGTGGAGGACATAGAGCCTTAGAAAAGGTTATCATACAAAACCTTAACTGGTATTTATTCTGACAGCAAAGGAGGGATTCATAAAGTACTGCCAAATAAACAAATCTACCAAAACATGGATCAAAACTATCATATAAGTTAAAAAAAATACCTCACTGCAAACTGAATATTTGTCTATCAGTGGCTCACCCTGTGTTGTATTGAATCCTTGAAGAAAGCGTTTTTTCTCGCCTGCGTCCACAGTGAAAGGAGGATCCAAAAAAGGGGGAACATTCTCTCTTCAGTGCAGTCATTAGGGTCTCAGTTTAACTACAGCAAAACTGTATCCAAACATAATTTTACAAGCCCTCACACAACTTGTGCAGTTAAAAGCCAGGTTTAATTTATCCAGTCGTATGCGCAATGCTTCCCAAACACATGCATTTTTACTAAAAAGTTAGAAAAAAAATGTCTGCCTATGAGTGATGTGCCCTGAGTAAAAGTGAGGTACACCTCATACGTCAGCAGTTCTGAGCATACAGCTGAAATAATGAGATTTGGACTAGACTGCATGACATATGTGAGAGTTTTTTTTAAAAGGATGTTTTAATATAGTTTTCCTTTTGTTAAAAATTGAGTTCTATGACTTCACTTCATGATTTTATTTATTTATTTTTTTTTTTTTGCTGTTTTTAGACTCTACATTCACTCTGGAGGCATATGAGAAAAACAGAGTTTCTTCAGGAATTCACCATAACACGCAGGGAGTAATGGATGGTCAAAGTTTTTGTAAATCCCTGTTTTGTTGCCCTGTTAAATATCAGTTAATACATTGTTGTATAATCATTGTCAGGACCCTCTAGTTCTTCCATATTATGTTCATTTGAGAAGTTATTACCAGGTTGTAAGTGGAGTTCTGGAGCTCAAGTGATTGATTGCTTGCTGCTATTTCCAGCGGTGACATTTGGAATCAGTGTAAGCAACGAACATTTGACAAACCACTCTGTCTTTCTGCCTTTTCCACTGCCCTTGGCTCTGTGAATTGTAATGAATGGGACTCCCCTCATATGGAGACAAAAAACTGCTGCCATTGTCTCTTCATTGGATTGCATGACCCTGTAGATGACATTTTTACAGCCCCATACAGTGTGTGTGTGTGTGTGTGTGTGTGTGTGTGTGTGTGTGTGTGTGTGTGTGTGTGTGTGTGTGTGTGTGTGTGTGTGTGTGTGTGTGTGTGTGTGTGTGTGTGCACGCTCAAGCAATGACAAGAGAGATGCATCTGCGATTTGGATAATGCTTGAGATACAGATGTTAAACTATGCATCCATATCTGTAAAAAGTCCTGCTTGCGTTGCGCTACAACTGCTCATCTCCATAGAGACCAGGATCTGTTTTTCTCACACCAACAGGCCCTGTGTTGTAAAACTGTAGCTGAAGTCTAAATACAAGAGACATTCTCACCATCACTTCATTGATCATATCAGTTTCTGATGTAGCAGCTTTCTCCCCATTCATAACTGACCTATCGTGTGTGTGTGTGTTAAACATTTGAAAGGTGTTGTGCTTTAGGTTTTAGGTTGTTTTTACTCCCACTCCTCTTTGTGGTTGTGCCTCATATCGCCTGGACTGTGTGTTTCTTAAATACTGCAAATTACTTATTTTTTTCTTGTAAAGTTAGCTATCGATCCCGATGATGTAAATAATTCTAATGTAGTAAATAAATGGGACCTGCTCTTCCCAGAAATGGCGTTTAAGTGCCTAGTAATATTGGATTTAGACTATAGTGTGAGTGATGATGACCATGGCTGGATGAAGCTGTTTGGTGGGACCTGTTGCGTTCAAGCTTGTTTACCAAAATGCACCATGTGAGTAAAATACAATCTGAAATAATAAAGGTTAAACTTGATTTTGGCATGCATGATGAGTCACCCCATATGTGGATTACTTTACAGATGCACCCAGTCAGTCATCAGAGCTGTACACTGGGAATGGGACTGAAAATATGACCAGATCATACCAACCTTGGTAAATATGGAGTTTGTGTTCATATTTTTTTTTGCAAAATTTATATGGGGATTCACAATGTTGACTTGGCAGAAGACGTATCCTCTCTTTATATTACACAGTCCCTGCCTTTCTATCACGTATTGTGTTTTACATAAACTTGAGATCATGCCTTGGCAAACATAGAAAAAATGTGTGTTTTCCCAGTTAAAGTTATAGATGGATTTGCATTTTTTCCACACTTAATACATATGTGGTCTGCCACAAAATGCACCCCCTCCAGATGACGCTAGTTTTTGTTAGATTTGTGCGTTTATTGTGTCATTTTAACTCAAAATTACTCTCATTTAGACCTGTTCCTGAAGAACTGTATGACATGATTGTTGCTGGGAACTCAAACAAACCCAAACTATGCTTAAATTGTGAACAAAGTTGAACCTTTCTGCCTTTTTCATTTACTCAGCGCTGTTGCGGGACTCTTATTTTGAAGTTCCATTTGCTCAGCCAATCAGATTTCAGCTTGATGTGACAGGAAGCGATGACATGTAAACAAACGCGCTGCTCACCGCGACTGCACCAAACCGCACGACTTTACAGGTAACAAATCCCTTTTTTTTGTTTGTATCATACTGTTTTAGAACTAACAAGGTGATAACATTTTTTAAAAAGCGTTAAGCTATGCGGCGAAGAATTACTCAGCGACATATAAATTATTTAGTGAATGCAGAGTTGTTTTATAAGCTAAGATGCGTCTGGATACATAACTAGTCTCGTGATGTAACCGGTCATATGAGGTTTTATAATGTCTTGTGATATGTATTATTGTGGTTGTAAAACGTCTGAAATTGTCGATGTTTTACTCCAAACAGACATCTTTGACCTCCTCCCTTCACATCAGTCATGAGAAAAGCTCTGGGACAAGTTCTGCTCTCAACCGGACTACAGAACCCAAAATTCACAGCAGAGGAGAAAAAAGTAAATGTTTCCCGGATTCACTTATAAAGAATGACAGTAAACCTCACCCTGATCTGTTTGACACGCTGCCATGTGACAAGAGATGTCGTTAAGTTAGTGCTGAACTGTTACATCAACACTTGAGTTAAGCAGTAAAAGTTAAATTATAACGGGCTGTACTTTATTTATCAGAGGTGGGGGTGGATGCGGTGTGACTTAGTTTTTGTTTAGGTTTATAAAAAATAAAAAAATAAAAAAAACTGATCCCAAAGCCACAAATATTTTTAATTTAACCTCCCTGAGTGAGAGTGACTGGGGGAAATTTATGAATCTCCCCTGTTATAAATAAGGGACTTAATTTCATTATCAAAGGAGAGGGTAAATGGGGTGTCACTTTTTTAAAAATTATTATGTTCTTTATTTATCAGAATCTGGCTCTTTTTATTTATTCATTTATTTACAATTTCTGGCTATGAAAAATAGTGTATCTTTTAATTAATTAGTTTAGTTAGTTTAGTTTTTTATTTGTAGAAAACATGCCCTTAAAACTCAACCATTTAAAGTTGTGTGGCCCCCACCCAAGCTAAAATAAAAACATATGTCCTCCTCCAGTGCTATTTTTTTTCCTTTCCCCCATTGCACCCTCCCTTCCCTCTGATTAATAGCAACCAGTCCCTAACTTAAAATATAAGTTAGTCCATCTTCTCAAATGTGGGGAATTGCCAATTTTCTTTGTTGTATATCATCGTGAACGGAGTGCGGGGCTTTGAACTGTGATGTTAGGACAAAATAACATCCTAGGATGACAGCTTGTTAGTAATGATTTTCCAAACTTGTCTGTAGTGCTAAAAAATAGTCAATCAATAGATAATTTATAGGCCTTTATCACAGCAGACATTTTTACTTGTCACAGTAGGAAAAGCACAAGTGTTTCTCATGACATTAATGCTGGCTCTGTTCTATTCAATAGCTCCAGTGAGAGTAAAACTGACCAAGCATGCAGGATACAAGGATCCTAAAATCAAAGCAGCTAAAAGGAATTCAGCCAACATTAATTTCAGGTGTCCTCCTTGAATAAAGGCCTGTTGGTTCTGAACAGCTCGTTATCGTTTATCAGTTCAAAGTTCCAAATAATTGCTTGCTCCAGCTTCTGTACTGTGACATTTTGCTGCTTTTTATCATAGTTAATTTTAAATTGTGTGTCTTTTTTAGTATGGGTGTTGTTTTCCACTGGTTTCTGACATTTTATAAATTAAATGATTTATTGAAAAATGATCAACAGAATAACCCTTTGAAACCTGGATCGACTTAAGTTTCCTTGTGCTGCATTCAGACACCTTTCACAATTATTTAAACCTTGAAACCTGAGCAGCAAATCAGTTGGATTTCTTTTGAAAACACTGAGAAAAAGGCAGCAAGCAAGACATTGATAAAAGGTGACAAGAAAAGAACCTGAAAATTACTTTTTGAAAAGAGAGGGAGGGAGAATTGCTAGGAAAATGTTCAGAAAACTATATTTATGATTATTATGATTCTATATTTATTAAAGTTAAGTTACAGAATATGTATATTATTATTATGTTAATTTTTAGCACTTTTTTTCAGGCACATTTTTATGTTCATTGTTGTAATTTTCTTTTCTTTTCTTGATAATTTTAAGTTAATTTTTTTGTAACTTTTATACAATTTTTTGTTAATTTTGGGGTAATTTCTTTTGAGGATGCTCATTTCCTTCTTCCCATGTTTTTAGAAGAAATCAAGCCAATTTGCTCGGGTTTAAAAGGGTTTATTTGTTATGAGTGTGTGAATATATGCTTGTTTTGCAGGCACAAGACTATGAGATCCGTACCTACCATGCCACTAAATGGATGAGCACCACTCTGAGCGGGATGCACTGGGATGCAGCCATGAACGCTGGCTTCCGCCGGCTCTTCAGCTACATTAAAGGCAACAACCACAACAGTGAGTTTAATTCATTTTGTTCCCAAAATGCCACATGTATTTATGTATGGTGAAAAGAAAAAAACAGGCAATGTCTGATCAATTAAGTATTTTGTGAAGCATGACATATTCTTTATTTTTGAGACTTTGTTAGACAAGTGTTTTAGGCAGGTAAATTGTGGTGTAAAACAAACAAAAACAAATGTAAAGCCACACAGTTCTCTTAATAAAATTAAACCTGAATAAACACAATCAGGCAAGTTAATAATGTTCAGATGTTGCAAAATGAAGTTATGGATAACTTTGGCGTGAAGAAAAGCGAGCTGATAAATAAATGCAAGAGTCAATGAAAAAGTGCACTTTAGTTCTTGCTCAGCAGTTTGTAACAGAGTCGCTGCCTTTGTCTTAGTCAGCAGTTTAGAGCAGCATTATTTATGAGAATATATATTGTTTATGCCTGTAACTACTGAGGTCTGCAGTGTAAGGAGAGTATGATGTGTAAATCTGCAGTTTAATCCTCTACATCACATATTGTGGTTACATGTCTGCCATCTGTTCAGGTATCATTTTGTAAGGAGGTTTAATCCACCAGCTGGCAGCTCTGAGTTTGTTTAGAAGATTTAATATATTTTCATCTACAGAAGCTGATTTTACATCAGAATAATCATGAGCCTCATTTTTACACGATACATTTATTTCACTTTATCATTAATGCCAATCGGCACGTATGATGCATAAATGATGTGTATGAACAAAAAACACATGTACGCCTTTTTCTATACATAAACTGGTATTTATTAAAGAAGAATGTGTCCACCTCATATAGCCTTCAAAGTAGGTGTACACGTTTTTAGAACAGATAGCTGCGGGTAAAATGATGAGGATGAGATTAAATGTAAATTTAGAGATAGATGATTTTTTTGCCAATTAGTCTTTTGAAAAAAATACTTTTTTGAATATAATTTTTTCTAAGATATGTGTTTTCAGAGCCATCTCATTCATATAACATTCTTAATAATTTTTAAACTGCCATCCTTGGTATCATTCTTGCCTTTATGGGTCTTTAATGCTTTTTTTTACCAAGAGATTGTTCAGATATATTACAGGGCTCTCTTAAATGTTATTTCTTTCTTTATTAGGTTATAGATTTATTGTTGTTTACATACATTCATTTATTTTTGTCTCAGTGATATTTCTCTTTATCAGAATCAGGGGTATGGACAGCTTTATAAATCTGACAAACAGTTTAAGTTGTAATTCTACACAGAGTTTTATGCATCCCTTGGTCTGTTTGTTTTGGTGAGGAGAAGACCTCTGTGGATACTTCGGCTCCTAAACAATAAACACTGAAGGTATTATAACTGGGAGGTCATGTTTGGCACATGGGAAAAGTTTGAGCTGATTGCAACCTGCAGTCCATTGCTAGATGCTACCTAACCCCACACAGTGCCCCTTTTAAATTTAAGTTCATATTTCCTTGTTCTTCAGAGGTGGAAGTGGAGATGACGGCCCCTGTGACATGCCGCGTGGACCCTGGAGCCGGACCTACATGTGAATCTCAGTTCACTGTATCCTTCTACATCCCAGAGGAGCATCAGGACAATCCACCGTCACCGAGCGATCCGGAGGTGTTTGTGGAGCACAGGAAAGAGTTCACAGCTTACGTAAGGTAAAATACAACCTTGACAACCATTGATTATGCATATAATTACTAATTCAAGGTGATATTGTGTAAAAGTGTAAAAATTAACCTGGTAAGTCTTTTATATGTCCAGTCAATTGCACACAGCATAACAAATAAAAGTACAGTTAGAAGAGAACTGGTAAAATGAAGATTCGAAATCCCTGATATGCATAACATTACCCCAGATTCTTTTCTTGCTCCCTCCTCTAGGACATTCGGTGGTTTTGCCAATGAAAAAATGAAGCGTGAGGAGCTCCTGAAACTCATCGAGAGCCTGCAGAGGGATGGAGTCCAATACGACGACAAGCCGTTCTACGCAGCCGGCTATGACAGTCCCTTCAAACTCATCAACCGCAGGAACGAGGTCTGGGTCCTCAAGAAGGAGCAGGAGTAGGAAGTTTCCAGGTCATGCAACACTCTGCCCGCTACAGCTGTCCTATTTTAGAGGAAGAAATTTACATGATCATTTTATAACACCTAGCACAGCACTTACTAATGTCCAAAGGGAAAAAAATCATAGCTATTATGAATGTATGATGAACAAAATGGAATTTTTAAAGGTCATACTGACATTTTTTCATGTCTAATTGTGTCTTTTGATGTATTTGCTTTGACTAAAAGTAACTGGATATACACGCACTGAAAGTCATGAGAAAGGGACCAAGCTAATCATAACAAGAGCTCTGGGAAGTCATAAACAAAAAAGCCATAAAAAAAACAGGATACAGTGAAACCTTAATTCCAACAGATGGAGCCAAGTAGTCAGAAAATAGTCTTTTGTTTAGTGCATTTTATCATGACAAAAAAAGTGCCTCATCATTTTTTAATAAGTTTTTTAAATATACACTGAATTGCTAATTGCTATTCATTCATGATTTTTTTTAACAGTGACTTCAGTATTTATCCACCTGGATCCTATTTTCCAATGTCTTTGTGTCTTACTGTCCAATGGGAACCACAGTTTTTGAAACTGGTCCAGTATTGAACGAGAGGGCTGCAACAGGCAGCCGCGAGGCTGGCTGTTTCAGTGTAAGCACTCGGAGCATACACACGCCCTCAATGTACATCCACTGAAAGTGCTTGTTTTGCCACTGACAGGCTCAGATTGTTATTTGAAGTGTCTGAGAACACTATGGAAAGGATCCCTACAGAGGAAGACCTTCATGTTGAAGAACAAGATCCTTTTTGTTTAATCAGCATCAGCCTGAGATAACAATCTGAGCCTGCCAGTGACAAAAGTAAGAACCTTCAGTGCACATACATTGACGGTGTGAACATGCCTCATGTGGTTACATTGCAGTTTCCTTGCTGCTGTCTGCAGCGGTGTCACTCAATACTGGACCAGTATTTAAAAATTGTTGTTCCCATTTGTCACTTTGACACAGAAACATGGTAAAATAGGGCCCAGGTTGAAAAATACTAGCCTTTACTCTTTAGGTTGTTAAAGCTTTCACATTTTAGTCTTTGCAAAGTACAAAATTTCCTTTTGATGTTACTGCATTTTGGCAAGTAAACATTGCTCATAAAAGGACATTTGTGTAGAGAAACTGACTTTATAAGTCTGAGCAAACAGGATTTTGTCCTGTCACTGACACTGGAGTCACCTTAAGAAAAGATCTCCTTGCAGTCAGTGTAGAATGATTACAGCGACCGATCACGCTTTCAGTGTACAAATAGATGTGTCTTTGTTGTGTTTAGAAAAACTTGAAAGAAATTGTAGGTCACCTGCAAACACTGACAGCAGGTATTTCCTCCTGTCAGTCAGTGTTGCTGCTGTGAAGGTGACTCTGTCTGCCTGCCTGACAAATGTTGGTGAATTTAAGTTTATCTGATCTCAGACTCCACTTCTTGTAACTGCTATCAAACTCGAAATGATGAGCAACTGAGTCATTGTAAATCTCGACCAGACACACCTGCATCAGGTCTCAGGAAAAACAACTTTGTGGTCCAAAATAGCATAAAAAACCATACTATAGCATTAAATATGTTTTTCTCATATTATTCATTCCGTTGTTATTGTTTCAAATAAAAATAAAAACATTGGTATCAAAGGGCACAGATTTTTGACATGCAGTGGTTAATAATATCTAATCACTGGGAGGGGCGTGTGTGGTCACTCTAATATTGGACGTTTTTTGTGGGTCCTTGAATGCAGCGCAGCTCCTTTGTAGCTGAATTGAGAAGTTGAAAAAGGAGATCATGGAAGATGTTAAATTACAAATGTCAGGAGTAACCCAACAGCTGTTAAGAGAGATCAAGCCACTCCTCCAGCCTCCCATCACTGCACCACAGCCCCCAGTACAATCCAGAAGGGAGCGACAGCGACCAGCTCCCCATATGCATGACTTGGATGAACAAGGTAGGCCCATTTGCCACCAATGCAGACAAGCAAGTCACATCGCCAGATTTTGTAGGAGGCTAGCTGCCTCTCAGCCAGCTTTGACTTAGCTGTCCCTGCTGCTGAGGTCAGAGGGACAGGGGTTGAGGGCACACTAGAGGAGATGAGGGCCACAGAGACATTTATTGGGAACTGTCCAACAATTACAGTGTGCATTGAAGGTATTGAGCTGTCTGGACTGTTTGATACATCGAGCTGACTATCAGAACAGATCTGTCTGACAGACAACAGGAGGAGTTGCACACCCTGTTGCTGAAATGTGAGCTCAGGCTGGTGCAATTACTAATCTGTTGCTAAATCCTTTGCATATTAAACAAGATATTGTTAGCACCATTCTATCTGCCTCTTTTTTCTTGATCACCTGCAGTGCTGCTCTCACCCAGACTTTACAAACAGACCTGTCAATAAAATTCTCCATTTTTACACTCCTATATCCAAACCAATCTGTACATATATCACAATAGAATGTTGCAACAATTGCCCAAAACACCACAGTATAGCATGTCGGAAAACGACCGAAAATGTCATACTATAGTATGGTGAAAAATGTCAAAATATGACATATCCCAAAACAGCTGAAAACCACACAAAATGGCATATAGAGAAATGTCATGGCAGAGAATGATGCAAAACAACCAAAAGCACCAAAATATAGCATGTCGAAACAACAACCAAAAATTCCATACTGCAGTATGGTGAAAAATGTCAAAATATGACCTGTCCCAAAAACAGCTTAAAACCACCTAAAATTAAAGCTGCATGCACAGCTTAGCTCAGTTGCTTAGAGCACTTCCCTGTGGACCTTGAGATTGTTGGTTCAAACCACACTGAGGGCAGATGATATTTACAAGCAGCTGTCCACACCACAGAGGGAAAAATAATGTCAAGCTCTAGCTCTAAGAGTGTTCCAGGTTGTGAGATTGAACTTTATCCAGGACAAGTGAGTTTTAAAGACTGCTGTCCAAACAAGAGTGTGAAAGAGAGCATCAAAAACAGTTAAAGTGTCAGGAGGTTTGGCTTAGTGGGTTAGCCAGCTGTTGCAGTTATGCAACACTACAAAATCCACGGCTGAGATTTCATGGATAATGCCAGAATTGGTGAAAACTATACATATACAAGACAAGAAGAAAATTTTGTCACAAACAAAATACTATACACTTGAATATTAAAACATGTCAGTACTATCTAATGGACAAAGTGTGTTATTAAATCACAGTTTCTAAATTACCACAGATTTTACTTTGAAATTTCCTTACCGATATTCCTTGATTTCGACAGATGCATCTGCTGATACTGCTTTTACCTGTTTCGGGACCACTTCACCTCATTTATGGGCCCAAACGACATATTACACAACTTTAAGTGCCTTAATTTGTCTGCAGTGTCACAATCTGTCTAAACTCTATGCATCTACGGCCAAATGATATTTTCCAGCATAAATAAAATAAAATGCTTCCAGTCGGGTTCGAACCGGTGTCCTCTTGCACACCAGCCAAAATGGTAGTCTACTAAGCCAAACTCATCAATACTTGTTACATCTATGCACCTAATTTGTAGGCAGTGATGTCTGGGGAAGACTCAGTCAATATGTTTTATGTAAGATTTTTCAGGGCAAAATTCAGTATCAGCATCAACGTCTGTTGAAAGTTGACTGACAGATGAGAAAGAAACCACTTCACCTCATTTATGGGCCAACCCCAGGCCCAAGGCCCAAGCTGAACCTGAGGCCACTCAGCCACCAATGCCCCCTGACACTGCTTTTTACCTGTTTCAGGACCACTTCACCTCATTTATGGGCCAACAACGTACTACGCAACTTTAAGTGCCTTATTTTGTCCGCATTGTCACAATCAGTGTCTAAACTGTATGAATCTACCCCCAAATGAAGTTTTCCTGCATAAATAAAATAAAATAGAATGCATCTAATAGGACTCAAACTATCATCTTCTTGCTTACCAGTCAGGTAGATTATCCACTCTACCAAACTCCTCTATGATATTAGTAAGTACTTTGTTGAGTCAAACCAACGTATTTATGCCAGAGAAGAATAGAATATTGCAAAAAAGGGCCAAAATACCAAAAAATGGCATGTCGAAAAAATGCCTGAAAATGTCATACTATAGTATGGCAAAAAAAATGGTAAAATATGACATGTCCCAAAAACAGCTGAAAACAACATGAAATAGCATGTCACACGTCATTTTCACCCCCTCCCTGAGCTACCACCTTATCGTGGTGGAGGGGTTTGCGTGTCCCAGTGATCCTAGGAGCTCGGTTGTCGGGGGCTTTATGCCCCTGGTAGGGTCACCCATGGCAAACAGGTCCTAGGGGAGGGACCAGACAAAGTGTAGCTCAATGGACCCCTTGATGAAAAAGAAGACTCAGAGTTCAGGGTTCAGAGTTTCCCTCGCCCGGATGTGTGCCTGTACGTTGGAGTTTACCCCGGTGAATGACAGGGTAGCCACCCTCTGCCTTCGGGTGGGGGGAGCGGATCCTGACTGTTGTTTGTGCCTACGGTCCAAACAGCAGTTCGGAGTATCCACCCTTTTTGGAGTCCTTAGAGTGGGTGCTGGAGAATGCTCCTTCTGGGGACTCCCTTGTTCTGCTGGGGGACTTCAACGCTCACGTTGGCAACGACAGTGAGACCTGGAGGGGCGTGATTGGGAGGAATGGCCCCCCTGATCTGAACCCAAGTGGTGTTCTGTTATTGGACTTCTGTGCTCTCCACAGATTGTCCATAACAAACACCATGTTCAGGCATAAGGGTGTCCATATACGCACTTGGCATCGGGACACCCTAGGCCGCAGTTCGATGATCGACTTTGTAGTTGTATCGTCGGACTTGCGGCCGCATGTCTTTGACACTCGGGTGAAGAGAGGGGTGGAGCTGTCAACCGATCACCACCTGGTGGTGAGTTGGCTCAGATGGTGTGGGAGGACGCCGGTCAGACCTGGCTGACCAAAACGCATTGTGAGGGTCTGCTGGGAACGTCTGGCAGAGTCTCCCATCCGAAGGAGCTTCAACTCCCACCTCTGGGAGAGCTTTGACCATGTCCCGGTGGAGGCGGGGGACACTGAGTCCGCGTGGGCCATGTTCCGTGCCTCCATTGCTGAGGCGGCCGACTGGTGCTGTGGGTGTAAGGTGGTCGGTGCCTGTTGGGGTGGCAACACCCAAACCCTTGGGTGGGATGCCTTCAGGCTGAAGAAGGAGTCCTTTCGGGCCTTCTTGGCCTGTGGGACTGCACAGGCAGAAGATAGGTACCGACAGGCCAAGCGGAATGCAGCTACAGCAGTCGCCGAGGCGAAAAACCGGGCACGGGAGGAGTTCAGTGAGACCATGGAGAGCGACTTCTGGATGGCTTCGAAGAGGTTCTGGACCACCATCCGGCATCTCAGGAGAGGGAAGCAGTGCTCTGTCAACACTGTGTATGATGGAGACGGGGCACTGCTGGACCTGGACTCAGGACGTTGTGGATCAGTGGAAGGAATACTTCAAAGACCTCCTCAATCCCACAGACATGCCTTCCAGTGAGGAAGCAGGGCCTGGGGACTCGGGGATGGGCTCCTCTATCTCTGGGGCTGAGGTTGCCAAGGTGGTCAAAAAAACGCTTGATGGCAGGGCCCCGGGGGTGGATGAGGTCCTCCCAGACTTCCTTAAGGCCCCGGATTTTGTTGGGCTGTCATGGTTGACACGACTCTGCAACATTGCATGGACATCGGGGGCAGTGCCTCTGGACTGGCAGACCGGGGTGGTGGTCCCTCTTTTCAAGAAGGGGGGCCGGGGGGTGTGTTCCAACTACAGGGGGATCACACTCCTCAGCCTCCCTGGTAAGGTCTATTCAGGGGTACTAGAGAGGAGGGTCCGACGGACAGTCGAACCTCGGTTTCAGGAGGAGCAATGTGGTTTTTGCCCCGGTCGTGGAACTGTGGACCAGCTCTGGACCCTTGGTAGGATCCTTGAGGATGCATGGGGGTTTGCCCAGCCAGTCCACATGTGCTTTGTGGACTTGGAGAAGGCATTCGACCGTGTCTCTCGGGGAGTCCTGTGGGGTGTTCTCCGGGAATATGGGGTTTCGACCCCCTGATACCAGCTGTCCATTCCCTGTATGACCGGTGCCAGAGCTTGGTCCACATTGCCGGCAGTAAGTTGAACTCGTTTCCGGTGAGGGTTGGACTCCGCCACGGCTGCCCTTTGTCACCTGTTCTGTTCATAACTTTTATGGACAGAATTTCTAGGCGCAGCCAGGGTGTTGAGGGGGTCCGGTTTGGTGACCTTAGGATTGGGTCTCTGCTCTTTGCAGATAATGTGGTCCTGTTGGCTTCATCGGGCCATGACCTTCAGCTCTCACTGGATCGGTTCGCAGCCGAGTGTGAAGCGGCCAGGATGAAAATCAGCACCTCCAAATCCGAGGCCATGGTTCTCAGCCGGAAAAAGGTGGAGTGCCCCCTCCAGATCGGGGATGAGATCCTGCCCCAAGTGGAGGAGTTTAAGTACCTTGGGGTCTTGTTCACGAGTGAGGGAAGCATGGAACAGAAGATCAACAGGTGGATCGGTGCAGCGTCTGCAGTAATGTGGACTCCGATCTGTCGTGGTGAAGACGGAACTGAGCTGAAAGGCAAAGCTCTCGATTTACCGGTGGATCTTCGTTCCTTCCCTCACCTATGGTCACGAACTTTGGGTAGTGCCTGAAAGAACAAGATTGCGGGTACAAGTGGCTGAAAAGAGCTTCCTCCGTAGAGTGGCGGGGCTCTCCCTTAGAGATAGGGTGAGAAGCTCGGTCATCCGGGAGGAGCTTGAAGTAGAGCTACTGCTCCTCCGCGTTGAGAAGAGCCAGATGAGGTGACTTGGGCATCTAATTAGGATGCCTCCCAGACACCTCCCTGGTGAGGTGTTCAGGATAGGAGACCTGGGGAAGACCCAGGACACGCTTGAGAGACTATGTCTCTCAGCTGGCCTGGGAACACCTCGGGATCACTGGGGAAGAGCTGGACGAAGTGGCTGGGGAGAGGGAAGTCTGGGCTTCCCTTCTTAGGCTGCTGCCCCCGTGACCCGACAATGGATGGGCGGAAGAAAATGGATGGATGGATGGGAAGTCATGGTATAGAATGTTGCAAAAGTGCCCCGAAATATCATTATATAGCATGTCGGAAAAAAAACGTCCAAAAATGCCATAAAATAGTATGGCGAAAAATGTCAAAATATGAAATGTTCCAGAAACAGCTGAAAACAACATTAAGTAGCATGCAGTGACACGTCATGGCTAACAGTCTTGAATAAAAGCCAGAAAACACCATAGTATGTCATGTCCAAAAAATAACAGAAAATGCCATTTTATAGTATGGCAAATTATGTCAAAATATGACATGTCCCAAAAACATCTGAAAACACCTCAAAACAGCATAAAATAGCGTGCTGACAAACGCCATAGCATTGAAATGCTCAAAAATGGCCCAAGACACCATAAAATCACACGTTGAAAAAAATGACCGAAAAAGCAAGGCTATAGTAAGGCAAAAATGTCAAAATCTCACATGTCCCAAAAGCAGCTCAAAACAACATGAAATCGCGTCTTGATACATGCCATAGCATTAAAATGTGCAAAAACGACCCAAAACACCATAAAATCAAACCTTGAACAAAAAGACCGAAAAAGCAAGGCAAAAATGTCAAAATATGACATGTCCCAAAAACAGCTGAAAACACCTCAAAACAGTATAAAATAGCATGCTGACACACGCCATAGCATTAAAATGTGCATAAAAAGCCCAAAACACCATAAAATCAAACCTTGAACAAAGAGACCGAAAAAGCAAGGCTATAGTAAGGCAAAAATGTCAAAATATGACATGTTCCAAAAACAACTGAAAACACCTTGAAACGGCATAAAATAGCGTGGTGATACACACCATAGCATTAAAATGTGCAAAAACGGCCCAAAACACCATAAAATCACATGTTGAAAAATAAGACCGAAAAAGCAAGGCTATAGTATGGCAAAAATGTCAGAATATGACATATCCCAAAACTAACTGAAAACACCTCAAAACAGCATAAAATAGCGTGCTGAGACACGCCATAGCATTAAATGTTGCAAAAACCACCAAAAACACCAGAATTTAGCATGTCAAAAAAATGACCAAAGAAGCAAGGCTATAGTATGGCAAAAATGTCAAAATATGACATATCCCAAAACTAACTGAAAACACCTCAGAACAGCATAAAATAGCGTGCTGAGACACACCATAGCATTAAATGTTGCAAAAACCGCCAAAAACACCAGAATTTAGCATGTTAAAAAAAAGACGATAAAAAGCAAGGCTATAGTATGGCAAAAATGTCAAAATATGACATGTCCTAAATATAGCTTAAAACACCTCAAAACAGCATAACATGGTGTGCTGAGACACGCCATAGCATAAAATGTTGAAAAAAAAAAACGCTAAAAACACCAGAATTTAGCATGTTAAAATAAAAACGATAAAATGCAAGGCTATAGTATGGCAAAAATGTCAAAATATGACATGTCCTAAATATAGCTTAAAACACCTCAAAACAGCATAAAATAGCGTGCTGAGACACGCCATAGCATTAAATGTTGAAGAAAACGCTAAAAACACCAGAATTTAGCATGTTTAAAAAAAAGACGATAAAAAGCAAGGCTATAGTATGGCAAAAATGTCAAAATATGACATGTCCTAAATATAGCTGAAAACACCTCAAAACAGCATGAAATAGTGTGCTGAGACACGCCATAGCATAAAATGTTGCAAAAACCGCCAAAAACACCAGAATTTAGCATGTCGAAAAAATGATCAAAGAAGCAAGGCTATAGTATGGCAAAAATGTCAAAATATGACATGTCCCAAAACTAGCTTAAAACACCTCAAAACAGCATAAAATGGCGTGCTGAGACACGCCATAGCATAGAATACTGCAAAAACCGCTAAAATTAGCATAATTTAGCACGTCGAAAAAATGCCAAAAGAAGCAAGGCTATAGTATGGCAAAAATGTCAAAATATGACATGTCCCAAAAATAGCTGAAAACACCTTGAAACAGCATAAAATAGCATGCTGAGACACACCATAGCATAAAATGTTGCAAAAACCACTAAAAACGACATAATTTAGCACGTCGAAAAAATGCCAAAAGAAGCAAGGCTATAGTATGGCAAAAATGTCAACAAATGACATATCCCAAAACTAGCTTAAAACACCTCAAAACAGCATAAAATAGCGTGCTAAGACACGCCATAGCATAAAATGTTGCAAAAACCGCCAAAAACACCAGAATTTAGCATGTCGAAAAAATGATCAAAGAAGCAAGGCTATAGTATGGCAAAAATGTCAAAATATGACATGTCCCAAAAATAGCTGAAAACACCTCAAAACAGCATAAAATAGCGTGCTGACACACGCCATAGCATTAAATATTGCAAAAATCGCTAAAAACAGCATAATTTAGCACGTCGAAAAAATGAGACAGAAACAGCAAGGCTATAGTATGGCAAAAATGTCAAAAAATGACATGTCCCAAAAATAGCTGAAAACACCTCAAAACAGCATAAAATAGCATGCTGAGACACGCCATAGCATAAAATGTTGAAAAAAAACGGCTAAAAACACCAGAATTTAGCATGTTAAAAAAAAGACGATAAAAAGCAAGGCTATAGTATGGCAAAAATGTCAAAATATGACATATCCCAAAACTAGCTTAAAACACCTCAAAACAGCATAAAATAGCATGCTGAGACACACCATAGCATTAAATGTTGAAGAAAACGCTTAAATCACCAGAATTTAGCATGTTTAAAAAAAAGACGATAAAAAGCAAGGCTATAGTATGGCAAAAATGTCAAAATATGACATATCCCAAAACTAGCTTAAAACACCTCAAAACAGCATAAAATAGCGTGCTGAGACACGCCATAGCATAGAATACTGCAAAAAACGCTAAAATTAGCATAATTTAGCATGTTGAAAAAATGCCAAAAGAAGCAAGGCTATAGTATGGCAAAAATGTCAAAATATGACATGTCCCAAAACTAACTGAAAACACCGCAAAACAGCATGAAATAGCGTGCTGAGACACACCATAGCATAAAATGTTGCAAAAACCACTAAAAACGACATAATTTAGCACGTCGAAAAAATGACCAAAGAAGCAAGGCTATAGTATGGCAAAAATGTCAAAATATGACATGTCCCAAAAATAGCTGAAAACACCTTGAAACGGCATAAAATAGCGTGGTGATACACACCATAGCATTAAATGTTGCAAAAACTGCCAAAAACACCAGAATTTAGCATGTCCAAAAAATGACCAAAGAAGCAAGGCTATAGTATGGCAAAAATGTCAAAAAATGACATATACCAAAACTACCTGAAAACACCTCAAAACAGCATAAAATAGCGTGCTGAGACACGCCATAGCATTAAATGTTGCAAAAATCGCTAAAAAAAAAGCATAATTTAGCACGTCGAAAAAATGAGACCGAAACAGTAAGGCTATAGTATGGCAAAAATGTCAAAAAATGACATATACCAAAACTACCTGAAAACACCTCAAAACAGCATAAAATAGCGTGCTGAGACACGCCATAGCAAAGAATATTGCAAAAACCGCTAAAAACAGCATAATTTAGCACGTCGAAAAAATGACTAAAGAAGCAAGGCTATAGTATGGCAAAATTGTCAAAATATGACATATACCAAAACTAACTGAAAACACCTCAAAACAGCATAAAATAGCGTGCTGAGACACGCCATGGCATAGAATATTGCAAAAACCGCTAAAAACACCATAATTTAGCATGTTGAAAAACATGACGATACAAAGCAAGGCTATAGTATGGCAAAATTGACAAAATATGACATATCCCAAAACTAGCTTAAAATACCTCAAAACAGCCTAAAATAGTGTGCTGAGATACTCCATAGCATAACGTGTTGCAAAAACCGCCAAAAACAGCATGATTTAGCACGTCGAAAAAATGACCAAAGAAGCAAGGCTATAGTATGGCAAAATTGTCAAAATATGACATATCCCATAACTAGCTTAAAACACCTCAAAACAGCCTAAAATAGCGTGCTGAGACACGCCATAGCAAAGAATATTGCAAAAACCGCTAAAAACAGCATAATTTAGCACGTCGAAAAAATGACCAAAGAAGCAAGGCTATAGTATGGCAAAAATGTCAAAAAATGACATGTCCCAAAACTAGCTTAAAACACCTCATAACAGCATAAAATAGCGTGCTGAGACACACCATAGCATTAAATGTTGCAAAAATCGCCAAAAAAAACAGAATTTAGCATGTCGAAAAAATGACCGAAGAAGCAAGGCTATAGTATGGCAAAAATGCCAAAATATGACATGTCATAAAAATAGCTGAAAACACCTCAAAACAGCCTAAAATAGCGTGCTGAGACACACCATAGCAAAGAATATTGCAAAAACCGCTAAAAACACCATAATTTAGCACGTCGAAAAAATGACCAAAGAAGCAAGGCTATAGCATGGCAAAAATGTTAAAAAATGGCATGTCCCAAAACTAGCTTAAAACACCTCATAACAGCATAAAATAGCGTGCTGAGACACGCCATAGTATTAAAACATGCAATTATGGCCAAAAACACAATAACATAGCATTATTAAGATTCTTAGGTTGTTAAACTGTATGTTTTAACTAATTTTAGTTAACATATATTTTATCGCAGATTTTTTTTCATCCTATTCTCAATTTTTTTACCTTTTAGTCTAAACTACTATATTGTTTATTTACTGTGTTTTTAGTTTTTTTTACTCCAGTTCTGGTGTTTCCTCACAGAGGGCCCTTTGTACCTGGAGCCGTGATGGGCTCTGGCTGTGGAGGAATCGTCGTGGGGGTTGCCCTGTTTCGGCTGGATGGGGGGGTCCTGTCCACAGCTTCATGGTTTTATCGTGGACTCTCCCGTCTGTTTGGGGCGGGGTGATTTCTGTAGCAATGGCTCTGTGAGCCTTGACGAGCTCCTGGTCGAAACGGCACTCCATGATGGCCTTTGCTGATTTTAGTCCTCTGTTCAGCCATGTTTCTAATCCAAAGCCATTCTGTTCTGTGTTTTGAAATGTCTCTCTGTTTGTGTTCTGGGGGGTTCGGGGCTGGGAGGGCCTTAGAAGGAGGGGTTGGTTTATATGTTTAAATGTTTTTTATATTTTTAACTTGTGAAACACTTTGTACTACATTAAATGAATGGAAAGTGCACAATAAATAAAGTTTGATTTGATTTGATGTGATGTCGAAAAATTACCACAAAAGCAAGGCTATAGTATGGCAAAAATGTCAAAATATGACATGTCCCAAAACTAACTTAAAACACCTCAAAACAGCCTAAAATAGCGTGCTGAGACACACCATAGCAAAGAATATTGCAAAAACCGCTAAAAACACCACAATTTAGCACGTTGAAAGAAATGACGATAAAAAGCAAGGCTATAGTATGGCAAAATTGTCAAAATATGACATGTCCCATAACTAGCTTAAAATACCTCAAAACAGCCTAAAATAGTGTGCTGAGATACTCCATAGCATAACATGTTGCAAAAACCGCCAAAAACAGCATGATTTAGCACGTCGAAAAAATGACGATAAAAAGCAAGGCTATAGTATGGCAAAAATGTCAAAATATGACATGTCCCATAACTAGCTTAAAACACCTCAAAACAGCCTAAAATAGCGTGCTGAGACACGCCATAGCAAAGAATATTGCAAAAACCGCTAAAAACAGCATAATTTAGCACGTCGAAAAAATGACCAAAGAAGCAAGGCTATAGTATGGCAAAATTGTCAAAATATGACATATCCCAAAACTAGCTTAAAACACCTCAAAAAAACATAAAATAGTGTGCTGAGACACACCATAGCATTAAATGTTGCAAAAACCTCCAAAAACACCACAATTTAGTATGTCGAAAAAATGACAATAAAAAGCAAGGCTATAGTATGGCAAAAATGTCAAAAAATGACATATACCAAAACTACCTGAAAACACCTCAAAACAGCATAAAATAGCGTGCTGAGACACGCCATAGCATTAAATGTTGCAAAAACTGCCAAAAACACCAGAATTTAGCACGTCGAAAAAATGACCAAAGAAGCAAGGCTATAGTATGGCAAAAATGTCAAAATATGACATATCCCAAAACTAGCTTAAAACACCTCAAAACAGCCTAAAATAGCGTGCTGAGACACGCCATAGCATAGAATGTTGCAAAAATCGCTAAAAACACCATAATTTAGCACGTTAAAAAAATGACCAAAGAAGCAAGGCTATAGTATGGCAAAATTGTCAAAATATGACATGTCCCAAAACTAGCTTAAAACACCTCAAAACAGCATAAAATAGCTTGCTAAGACACGCCATAGCAAAGAATATTGCAAAAACCGCTAAAAACAGCATAATTTAGCACGTCGAAAAAATGACCAAAGAAGCAAGGCTATAGTATGGCAAAATTGTCAAAATATGACATATCCCAAAACTAGCTTAAAACACCTCAAAACAGCATAAAATAGCTTGCTAAGACACGCCATAGCAAAGAATATTGCAAAAACCGCTAAAAACAGCATAATTTAGCACGTCGAAAAAATGACCAAAGAAGCAAGGCTATAGTATGGCAAAATTGTCAAAATATGACATATCCCAAAACTAGCTAAAAACACCTCAAAACAGCATAAAATATCGTGCTGAGACATGCCATAGCATTAAATGTTGCAAAAACCGCCAAAAACACCAGAATTTAGCACGTCGAAAAAATGACCAAAGAAGCAAGGCTATAGTATGGCAAAAATGTCAAAATATGACATGTCCCATAACTAGCTGAAAACACCTCAAAACAGCCTAAAATAACGCGCTGAGACACGCCATAGCAAAGAATATTGCAAAAACCGCTAAAAACAGCATAATTTAGCACGTCGAAAAAATGACCAAAGAAGCAAGGCTATAGTATGGCAAAAATGTCAAAATATGACATGTCCCAAAACTAGCTTAAAACACCTCAAAACAACATAAAATAGCTTGCTAAGACACGCCATAGCAAAGAATATTGCAAAAACCGCTAAAAACAGCATAATTTAGCACGTCGAAAAAATGACCAAAGAAGCAAGGCTATAGTATGGCAAAAATGTCAAAAAATGACATATACCAAAACTACCTGAAAACACCTCAAAACAGCATAAAATAGCGTGCTGAGACACGCCATAGCATTAAATGTTGCAAAAACTGCCAAAAACACCAGAATTTAGCACGTCGAAAAAATGACCAAAGAAGCAAGGCTATAGTATGGCAAAATTGTCAAAATATGACATATCCCAAAACTAGCTTAAAACACCTCAAAACTGCCTAAAATAGTGTGCTGAGACACACCATAGCATAGAATGTTGCAAAAATCGCTAAAAAAAAGCATTATTTAGCACGTTGAAAAAATGACGATAAAAAGCAAGGCTATAGTATGGCAAAAATGTCAAAATATGACATATCCCAAAACTAGCTAAAAACACCTCAAAACAGCATAAAATATCGTGCTGAGACATGCCATAGCATTAAATGTTGCAAAAACCGCCAAAAACACCAGAATTCAGCACGTCGAAAAAATGACCAAAGAAGCAAGGCTATAGTATGGCAAAAATGTCAAAATATGACATGTCCCATAACTAGCTTAAAACACCTCAAAACAGCCTAAAATAGCGTGCTGAGACACGCCATAGCAAAGAATATTGCAAAAACCGCTAAAAACAGCATAATTTAGCACGTCGAAAAAATGACCAAAGAAGCAAGGCTATAGTATGGCAAAATTGTCAAAATATGACATATACCAAAACTACCTGAAAACACCTCAAAACAGCATAAAATAGCGTGCTGAGACACGCCATAGCAAAGAATATTGCAAAAACCGCTAAAAACAGCATAATTTAGCACGTCGAAAAAATGACCAAAGAAGCAAGGCTATAGTATGGCAAAATTGTCAAAATATGACATGTCCCAAAACTAGCTAAAAACACCTCAAAACAGCATAAAATATCGTGCTGAGACATGCCATAGCATTAAATGTTGCAAAAACCGCCAAAAACACCAGAATTTAGCACGTCGAAAAAATGACCAAAGAAGCAAGGCTATAGTATGGCAAAAATGTCAAAATATGACATGTCCCATAACTAGCTGAAAACACCTCAAAACAGCCTAAAATAGTGTGCTGAGACACGCCATAGCAAAGAATACTGCAAAAACCGCTAAAAACAGCATAATTTAGCACGTCGAAAAAATGACGATAAAAAGCAAGGCTATAGTATGGCAAAAATGTCAAAAAATGACATATCCCAAAACTAGCTTAAAATACCTCAAAACAACATAAAATAGCGTGCTGAGACACGCCATAGCATTAAATGTTGCAAAAACTGCCAAAAACACCAGAATTTAGCACGTCGAAAAAAAGACAATAAAAAGCAAGGCTATAGTATGGCAAAATTGTCAAAATATGACATGTCCCAAAACTAGGTTAAAACACCTCAAAAAAACATAAAATAGTGTGCTGAGACACGCCATAGCATTAAATGTTGCAAAAACTGCCAAAAACACCAGAATTTAGCACGTCGAAAAAAAGACAATAAAAAGCAAGGCTATAGTATGGCAAAAATGTCAAAATATGACATGTCCCAAAACTAGCTTAAAACACCTCAAAACAGCATAAAATAGCTTGCTAAGACACGCCATAGCAAAGAATATTGCAAAAACCGCTAAAAACAGCATAATTTAGCACGTCGAAAAAATGACCAAAGAAGCAAGGCTATAGTATGGCAAAAATGTCAAAAAATGACATATACCAAAACTACCTGAAAACACCTCAAAACAGCCTAAAATAGCGTGCTGAGACACGCCATAGCATTAAATGTTGCAAAAACTGCCAAAAACACCAGAATTTAGCACGTCGAAAAAATGACCAAAGAAGCAAAGCTATAGTATGGCAAAATTGTCAAAATATGACATATCCCAAAACTAGCTTAAAACACCTCAAAACAGCCTAAAATAGTGTGCTGAGACACACCATAGCATAGAATGTTGCAAAAATCGCTAAAAAAAGCATTATTTAGCACGTTGAAAAAATGACGATAAAAAGCAAGGCTATAGTATGGCAAAAATGTCAAAATATGACATATCCCAAAACTAGCTAAAAACACCTCAAAACAGCATAAAATATCGTGCTGAGACATGCCATAGCATTAAATGTTGCAAAAACCGCCAAAAACACCAGAATTCAGCACGTCGAAAAAATGACCAAAGAAGCAAGGCTATAGTATGGCAAAAATGTCAAAATATGACATGTCCCATAACTAGCTTAAAACACCTCAAAACAGCCTAAAATAGCGCGCTGAGACACGCCATAGCAAAGAATATTGCACAAACCGCTAAAAACACCATAATTTAGCACGTCGAAAAAATGACCAAAGAAGCAAGGCTATAGTATGGCAAAATTGTCAAAATATGACATATACCAAAACTACCTGAAAACACCTCAAAACAGCATAAAATAGCGTGCTGAGACACGCCATAGCAAAGAATATTGCAAAAACCGCTAAAAACAGCATAATTTAGCACGTCGAAAAAATGACCAAAGAAGCAAGGCTATAGTATGGCAAAATTGTCAAAATATGACATGTCCCAAAACTAGCTAAAAACACCTCAAAACAGCATAAAATATCGTGCTGAGACATGCCATAGCATTAAATGTTGCAAAAACCGCCAAAAACACCAGAATTTAGCACGTCGAAAAAATGACCAAAGAAGCAAGGCTATAGTATGGCAAAAATGTCAAAATATGACATGTCCCATAACTAGCTGAAAACACCTCAAAACAGCCTAAAATAGCGTGCTGAGACACGCCATAGCAAAGAATATTGCACAAACCGCTAAAAACAGCATAATTTAGCACGTCGAAAAAATGACCAAAGAAGCAAGGCTATAGTATGGCAAAAATGTAAAAAAATGACATATACCAAAACTACCTGAAAACACCTCAAAACAGCATAAAATAGCGTGCTGAGACACGCCATAGCATTAAATGTTGCAAAAACTGCCAAAAACACCAGAATTTAGCACGTCGAAAAAATGACCAAAGAAGCAAGGCTATAGTATGGCAAAATTGTCAAAATATGACATATCCCAAAACTAGCTTAAAACACCTCAAAACAGCCTAAAATAGTGTGCTGAGATACGCCATGGCATAGAATATTGCAAAAACCGCTAAAAACACCATAATTTAGCACGTTGAAAAAATGACGATAAAAAGCAAGGCTATAGTATGGCAAAAATGTCAAAATATGACATATCCCAAAACTAGCTAAAAACACCTCAAAACAGCATAAAATATCGTGCTGAGACATGCCATAGCATTAAATGTTGCAAAAACCTCCAAAAACACCACAATTTAGTATGTCGAAAAAATGACAATAAAAAGCAAGGCTATAGTATGGCAAAAATGTCAAAAAATGACATATCCCAAAACTACCTGAAAACACCTCAAAACAGCATAAAATAGCGTGCTGAGACACGCCATAGCATTAAATGTTGCAAAAACTGCCAAAAACACCAGAATTTAGCACGTCGAAAAAAATGACGATAAAAAGCAATGCTATAGTATGGCAAAATTGTCAAAATATGACATATCCCAAAACTAGCTTAAAACACCTCAAAACAGCCTAAAATAGCGTGCTGAGACACGCCATAGCATTAAATGTTGCAAAAACTGCCAAAAACACCAGAATTTAGCACGTCAAAAAAAAGACAATAAAAAGCAAGGCTATAGTATGGCAAAAATGTCAAAAAATGACATATCCCAAAACTACCTGAAAACACCTCAAAATAGCATAAAATAGCATGCTGAGACACGCCATAGCATAGAATGTTGCAAAAATCGCTAAAAACAGCATAATTTAGCACGTTAAAAAAATGACCAAAGAAGCAAGGCTATAGTATGGCAAAAATGTCAAAATATGACATGTCCCATAACAAGCTTAAAACACCTCAAAACAGCCTAAAATAGCGTGCTGAGACACGCCATAGCAAAGAATATTGCAAAAACCGCTAAAAACAGCATAATTTAGCACGTCGAAAAAATGACCAAAGAAGCAAGGCTATAGTATGGCAAAAAAGTCAAAATATGACATGTCCCAAAACTACCTGAAAACACCTCAAAACAGCATAAAATAGCGTGCTGAGACACACCATAGCATTAAATGTTGCAAAAACCGCCAAAAACACCAGAATTTAGCACGTCGAAAAAATGACCAAAGAAGCAAGGCTATAGTATGGCAAAAATGTCAAAATATGACATGTCCCATAACTAGCTTAAAACACCTCAAAACAGCCTAAAATAGCGTGCTGAGACACGCCATAGCAAAGAATATTGCAAAAACCGCTAAAAACAGCATAATTTAGCACGTCGAAAAAATGACCAAAGAAGCAAGGCTATAGTATGGCAAAAATGTCAAAATATGACATATACCAAAACTACCTGAAAACACCTCAAAACAGCATAAAATAGCGTGCTGAGACACACCATAGCATTAAATGTTGCAAAAACCGCCAAAAACACCAGAATTTAGCACGTCGAAAAAAATGACGATAAAAAGCAAGGCTATAGTATGGCAAAAATGTCAAAATATGACATGTCCCATAACTAGCTTAAAACACCTCAAAACAGCCTAAAATAGCGTGCTGAGACACGCCATAGCAAAGAATATTGCAAAAACCGCTAAAAACAGCATAATTTAGCACGTCGAAAAAATGACCAAAGAAGCAAGGCTATAGTATGGCAAAATTGTCAAAATATGACATATCCCAAAACTAGCTTAAAACACCTCAAAACAGCCTAAAATAGCGTGCTGAGACACGCCATAGCATTAAATGTTGCAAAAACTGCCAAAAACACCAGAATTCAGCACGTCAAAAAAAAGACAATAAAAAGCAAGGCTATAGTATGGCAAAATTGTCAAAATATGACATGTCCCAAAACTAGGTTAAAACACCTCAAAAAAACATAAAATAGTGTGCTGAGACACGCCATAGCATTAAATGTTGCAAAAACTGCCAAAAACACCAGAATTTAGCACGTCGAAAAAAAGACAATAAAAAGCAAGGCTATAGTATGGCAAAAATGTCAAAAAATGACATATCCCAAAACTACCTGAAAACACCTCAAAATAGCATAAAATAGCGTGCTGAGACACGCCATAGCATAGAATGTTGCAAAAATCGCTAAAAACAGCATAATTTAGCACGTTAAAAAAATGACCAAAGAAGCAAGGCTATAGTATGGCAAAAATGTCAAAAAATGACACATACCAAAACTACCTGAAAACACCTCAAAACAGCATAAAATAGCGTGCTGAGACACACCATAGCATTAAATGTTGCAAAAAACGCCAAAAACACCAGAATTTAGCACGTTGAAAAAAATGACGATAAAAAGCAAGGCTATAGTATGGCAAAAAAGTCAAAAAATGACATATCCCAAAACTACCTGAAAACACCTCAAAACAGCATAAAATAGTGTGCTGAGACACGCCATAGCATTAAATGTTGCAAAAACTGCCAAAAACACCAGAATTTAGCACGTCGAAAAAAATGACGATAAAAAGCAAGGCTATAGTATGGCAAAATTGTCAAAATATGACATATCCCAAAACTAGCTTAAAACACCTCAAAACAGCCTAAAATAGCGTGCTGAGACACGCCATAGCATTAAATGTTGCAAAAACTGCCAAAAACACCAGAATTTAGCACGTCGAAAAAAAGACAATAAAAAGCAAGGCTATAGTATGGCAAAAATGTCAAAAAATGACATATCCCAAAACTACCTGAAAACACCTCAAAATAGCATAAAATAGCGTGCTGAGACACGCCATAGCATAGAATGTTGCAAAAATCGCTAAAAACAGCATAATTTAGCACGTTAAAAAAATGACCAAAGAAGCAAGGCTATAGTATGGCAAAAATGTCAAAAAATGACATATACCAAAACTACCTGAAAACACCTCAAAACAGCATAAAATAGCGTGCTGAGACACACCATAGCATTAAATGTTGCAAAAAACGCAAAAAACACCAGAATTTAGCACGTTGGAAAAAATGACGATAAAAAGCAAGGCTATAGTATGGCAAAAATGTCAAAATATGACATGTCCCATAACAAGCTTAAAACACCTCAAAACAGCCTAAAATAGCGTGCTGAGACACGCCATAGCAAAGAATATTGCAAAAACCGCTAAAACACCATAAAATCACATGTTGAAAAAATGACCAAAAAGCAAGGCTATAGTAAGGCAAAAATGTCAATATATGACATGTCCCAAAACTAGCTTAAAACACCTCAAAACAGCATAAAATAGCTTGCTAAGACACGCCATAGCAAAGAATATTGCAAAAATCGCTAAAAAAAAGCATAATTTAGCACGTTGAAAAAATGACGATAAAAAGCAAGGCTATAGTATGGCAAAAATGTCAAAATATGACATGTCCCATAACTAGCTTAAAACACCTCAAAACAGCATGAAATAGCGTGCTGAGACACGCCATAGCATTAAATGTTGCAAAAACTGCCAAAAACACCAGAATTTAGCACGTCGAAAAAAATGACGAGGAAAGCAAGGCTATAGTATGGCAAAAAAGTCAAAATATGACATATCCCAAAACTAGCTTAAAACACCTCAAAACAGCATGAAATAGCGTGCTGACACACGCCATAGCATTAAATGTTGCAAAAACTGCCAAAAACACCAGAATTTAGCACGTCAAAAAAAAGACAATAAAAAGCAAGGCTATAGTATGGCAAAATTGTCAAAATATGACATGTCCCAAAACTAGGTTAAAACACCTCAAAAAAACATAAAATAGTGTGCTGAGACACGCCATAGCATTAAATGTTGCAAAAACTGCCAAAAACACCATAATTTAGCACATGTCGAAAAAATGACGAAAACAGCAAGGCTATAGTATGGCAAAAATGTCAAAATATAGCATGTCCCCAAAACAGCTGAAAACACCTCAAAACAGTATAAAATAGCGTGCTGAGACACGCCATAGCATTAAATGTTGCAAAACCGCTAAAAACACCATAATTTAGCACGTCGAAAAAATGACGAAAAAGCAAGGCTATAGTATGGCAAAATGTCAAAATATGACATGTCCCAAAACTAGCTGAAAACACCTCAAAACAGCATAAAATAGTGTGCTGAGACACGCCATAGCATTAAAATGTTGCAAAAACCGCCAAAACACCATAAAATCACATGTTGAAAAATGACCAAAGAAGCAAGGCTATAGTATGGCAAAAATGTCAAAATATGACATGTCCCAAAAATAGCTGAAAACACCTCAAAACAGCATAAAATAGCGTGCTAAGACACGCCATAGCATTAAGAATACTGCAAAAACGGCCAAAAACACCATAATTCAAACGTTGAAAAATGACCAAAAAAGCAAGGCTATAGTATGGCAAAATGTCAAAATATGACATGTCCCAAAAACTAGCTGAAAACACCTCAAAACAGCATAAAATAGCGTGCTGAGACACGCCATAGCATTAAATGTTGCAAAACCGCTAAAAACACCATAATTTAGCACGTTGAAAAAATGACCAAAAAAGCAAGGCTATAGTATGGCAAAATGTCAAAATATGACATGTCCCAAAACAGCTGAAAACACCTCAAAACAGCATAAAATAGCGTGCTGAGACACGCCATAGCATTAAAATATTGCAAAAACCGCTAAAACACCATTAAGAAGCAAGTTGAAAAAATGACCAAAAAAGCAAGGCTAAAGTATGGCAAAATAGTCAAAATATGACATGTCCCAAAAACAGCTGAAAACACCTCAAAACAGCATAAAATAGCGTGCTGACACATGCCATAGCATTAAATGTTGCAAAAACCGCAAAAAACACCATAATTTAGCACATGTTGAAAAATGACGATAAAAGCAAGGCTATAGTATGGAAAAAATGTCAAAATATGACACATCCCAAAAACAGCTTAAAACACCTCAAAACAGCCTAAAATAGCGTGCTGAGACACGCCATAGCATTAAATATTGCAAAAACCGCTAAAAACACCATAATTTAGCACGTCGAAAAAATGACAATAAAAAGCAAGGCTATAGTATGGCAAAAATGTCAAAATATGACATATCCCAAAACTAGCTTAAAACACCTCAAAACAGCATAAAATAGCGTGCTGAGACACGCCATAGCATTAAATGTTGCAAAACTGCCAAAAACACCATAATTTAGCACGTTGAAAAAATGACGAAAAGCAAGGCTATAGTAAGGCAAAAATGTAAAAATATGACATGTTCCAAAAAACAGCTGAAAACACCTCAAAACAGTATAAAATAGCGTGCTGATACACACCATAGCATTAAAATGTGCAAAAACGGCCAAAAACACCATAAAATCACAAGTTGAAAAAAATGACCAAAAAAGCAAGGTTATAGGAAAGCAAAATTGTCAAAATATCACATGTCCCAAAAACAGCTGAAAACACCTCAAAACAGCATAAAATAGCGTGCTGATACACGCCATAGCATTAAAATGTGCAAAAATGGCGCAAAACACCATAAAAACACATGTTGAAAAAAATGACCGAAAAAGCAAGGCTATAGTAAGGCAAAAATGTCAAAATATGACATCTTCCAAAAACAGCTGACAACGCCTCAAAAAAGCATAAATTTCGCGTTGATACACGCCATAGCATTAAAATGTGCAAAAACGGCCCAAAACACAATGAAATCAAAATCAAAAGATGACCGAAAAAGTAAGGCTATAGTAAAGCAAAAATGTCAAAATATGACATGTCCCAAAAACAGCTGAAAACACCTCAAAACAGCAGAAAATAGCGTGCTGACACACACCATAGCATTAAAATGTGCAGGAACGGCCAAAAACACCATAAAACCACATCTTGAAAAAAAGATTGAAAAAGCAAGGCTATAGTAAGGCAAAAATGTCAAAATGTGACATGTCCCAAAAACAGCTGAAAACACCTCAAAACAGCATAAAATAGCGTGCTGACACATGCCATAGCAACAAAATATGCAGGAACGGCCTAAAACACCATAAAATCACATGTTAAAAAAAAAAACACACAGAAAAAGCAAGGCTATAGTATGGCAAAAATGTCAGAATATGACATGTCCCAAAAACAGCTGAAAACACCTTAAAACAGCATAAAATAGCATGCTGATACACGCCATAGCATTAAAATGTGCAAAAACTGCCCAAAACACCATAAAATCACATGTTGAAAAAAATGACAGAAAAAGCAAGGCTATAGTAAGGCAAAAATGTCAGAATATGACATGTCCCAAAAGCAGTTGAAAACACCTCAAAACAGCAGAAAATAGCATGCTGATACATGTCATAGCAATAAACTGTGTAAAAACGGCCCGAAACACCATAAAAACACAAGTTGAAAAAATTCAGCAAAAAAGCAAGGCTATAGTAAGGCAAAACTGTCAAAATATGACATGTCCCAAAAACAGCTGAAAACACCTCAAAACAGCATAAAATAGCGTGCTGACACACTCCATTTCATTAAAATGTGCAATAACGGCCTAAAAAACCATGAAATCAAACCTTGAAAAAAAAGACAGAAAAAGCAAGGCTATAGTAAGGCAAAAATGTCCAAATATGACATGTCCCAAAAACAGCTGAAAACACCTCAAAACAGCATAAAATAGCGTGCTGACACATGCCATAGCAACAAAATATGCAGGAACGGCCTAAAACACCATAAAATCACATGTTAAAAAAAAAACACCGAAAAAGCAAGACTATAGTAAGGCAAAAATGTCAAAATATGACATGTCCCAAAAACAGCTGAAAACACCTCAAAACAGCATAAAATAGCGTGCTGAGACACGCCATAGCATTAAAATGTGCAAAAACGGCCCAAAACACCATAAAATCACATGTTGAAAAAAATGACCGAAAAAGCAAGGCTATAGTAAGGCAAAACTGTCAAATTATGACATGTCCCAAAAACAGCTGAAAACACCTCAAAACAGCATAAAATAACGTGCTGACACAAGCCATAGCATTAAAATGTGCAGAAACGGCCAAAAACACCATAAAACCACATCTTGAAAAAAAGATTGAAAAAGCAAGGCTATAGTAAGGCAAAACTGTCAAAATATGACATGTCCCAAAAACAGCTGAAAACACGTTAAAACAGCATAAAATAGCGTGCTGACAAACGCCATAGCATTAAAATGTGCAAAAAACGGCCCAAAACGCCATAAAAGCAAACCTTGAAAAATGAGACCGAAAAAGCAAGGCTATAGTAAGGCAAAAATGTCAGAATATGACATGTCCCAAAAACAGCTGAAAACACCTTAAAACAGCATAAAATAGCATGCTGATACACGCCATAGCATTAAAATGTGCAAAAACTGCCCAAAACACCATAAAATCACATGTTGAAAAAAATGACAGAAAAAGCAAGGCTATAGTAAGGCAAAAGTGTCAAAATATGACATGTCCCAAAAACAGCTGAAAACACGTTAAAACAGCATAAAATAGCGTGCTGACAAACGCCATAGCATTAAAATGTGCAAAAACGGCCATAAACACCGTGAAATCAAACCTTGAAAAAAAAAGAGCGAAAAAGCAAGGCTATAGTAAGGCAAAAGTGTCAAAATATGACATGTCCCAAAAACAGCTGAAAACACGTTAAAACAGCATAAAATAGCGTGCTGACAAACGCCATAGCATTAAAATGTGCAAAAACGGCCCAAAACACCAAAAAAGCAAACCTTGAAAAATAAGACCGAAAGAGCAAGGCTATAGTAAGGCAAAAATGTCAAAATATGACATGTCCCAAAGGCAGTTGAAAACACCTCAAAACAGCAGAAAATAGCATGCTGATACATGTCATAGCATTAAAATGTGCAAAAACGGCCCAAAACACCATAAAAACACATGTTGAAAAAATGACAGAAAAAGCAAGGCAAAACTGTCAAAATATGACATGTCCCAAAAACAGCTGAAAACACCTTAAAACAGCATAAAATAGCGTGCTGATACACTCCATTTCATTAAAATGCGCAATAACGGCCTAAAAAACCATGAAATCAAACCTTGAAAAAAAAGACCGAAAAAGCAAGGCTATAGTAAGGCAAGAATGTCCAAATATGACATGTCAAAAAAACAGCTGAAAACACCTCAAAACAGCATAAAATAGCGTGCTGACAAATGCCATAGCAACAAAATGTGCAGGAACGGCCTAAAACACCATAAAATCACATGTTAAAAAAAAAACACCGAAAAAGCAAGGCTATAGTAAGGCAAAAATGTCAAAATATGACATGTCCCAAAAACAGCTGAAAACACCTCGAAACAGCATAAAATAGCGTGCTGAGACACGCCATAGCATGTGCAGAAACAGCCCAAAACACCAAAAAAGCAAACCTTGAAAAATGAGACCGAAAAAGCAAGACTATAGTAAGGAAAAAATGTCTAAATATAACATGTCCAAAAAATAGCTGAAAAAACCTTGAAACAGCATAAAATAGCGTGCTGACACACGCCATAGCATTAAAATGTGCAAAAACGGCCCAAAACACCATAAAATCACATGTTGAAAAAAATGACCGAAAAAGCAAGGCTATAGTAAGGCAAAAATGGCCCAAAACACCAAAAAAGCAAACCTTGAAAAATGAGACCGAAAAAGCAAGGCGAGTAAGGCAAAAATGTCCAAATATGACATGTCCCAAAAACAGCTGAAAATACATAAAAAAACAGCATGAAATAGTGTGCTGACACACGACATACCATTAAAATGTGCAAAAATGCCTCAAAAGTCCATAAAATAGCATGTTGAAAAAATTAGAGAAAGAAAAAATGGCAATGGCAAAAATTGCAAATATGATATGTCCCAAAAAGAATTGAAAATCACATCAAACCACATGAAATAGCCTGTCGAGACACACCGTTGCATAGAAAGTTGCAAAAAGAGCCAAAACCCCCATAATTTGGCATGTTGAAAAAAAATGACCCAAATAGCAATACTAGTGTGGTGAAAAATGTCCAAAAATGACATATCCCAAAAACAGCTGACAACTGCATAAAATAGCATGCCAAGACAGGCCATGGCATAGAATGTGTCAAAAGCAGCCCAAAACAGCATAATACAGTGTGTTGAAAAACCAACTGAAAATGCCATATTATAATATATGACATGTTCCAAAATCAGCTGAAAACCACATAAAATAGCACATAAAATAGCATGCCCAGACACATTTTGGCATCGAATATTGTAAAAACTGCCCCAAACACCAAAATATATCATGTTGAAAAAAATGACCAAAAATGCCATACTTTAGTATCACGAAAAATGTCATAATATGACGTCTCAAAAACAGCTGAAAACCACATCAAGTAGCATGCTGAGGCACGTCATGGCATAGAACGCTGCAAAAACGACCCTATACACCATAATAATGCATGTCCAAAAAACACCTGAAAGGGCCATTCTACATAGAATGGCTCAATATAGCACTTGGAAAAAATGACTGAAAACATCATAGCAGTATGGTGAAAAATGTCAAAATACAACATGTGTAAGAAACAGCCGAAAACCACATAGTATATCATTTTGAAATACGTAATAGCATAGCATGGTAAAAAAAACAAAAAAATATCTTAATATAGCATGCAATATAGCAACAACTGAAAACGACATAGTAAATTATGTCGAGAAATGTGAAAATATGACCAAAAAATGGCTGAAAACCACAAAGAATAGCATGTCCAGGCATGTCATACTATAGCTTGTCAAAAAACAAAAAACATCATGATATAGCATGTCGAAAAACGTCTTGCATTTTCATAACCTACAGACAGTATGTTATACATACATACATACATACATACATACCACGTATGTTATACATACTGTCTGATAAAAAAAGTCAAACTGGTATCAATCGTGTGATTTCAGCTGGGAGGAGTTTGTATTGATTGCTGTCTGACAGCCAGATGGACACGGCGTCAGGGAGCAGGTGACTCTGCTGAAACGAAGGTGGAGGGACCATACTGTAAATACTGAGAGGCGGTCAGTGCTTCTGTGCCCTTGGGAACTATCACTCAGCGTGCCGAAGCGTTGAAAAGGCAGCAAGGAGCTGCGGGGAATGTTGAGAGGTTTCAGTCGTGGGTTTGCGAGCTGTAAGTCAAACAGTTGCTGTAGTTCAACACTCTGCAGTCAGTGGAAAGCTCTATTATGAGCTGAGCATGTTATTTAGTTTGTCTTAATAGGATGTCCAGAAGGAGACATAACTGATGACCCTGCTGGGGGACGGGAGGGGTAAACGATGGCCTCTGGAGCTCTCCAGATGACGGACGAGTGTGGGTGCCATGGCGACGGCACTAATGAGGCTGTGATTTTGGGCTGCTGGTTTGGCAGATGGAAGTAAATCACACACACACGCACGCACAGAAATGACACAGAAACCCACTCTTTAAATATCACCTTGTTTTTATTACACAGACATACACAACAGCATTAGCAGCTCCACCCCCACTACTTATTCTGCCCCCCTGTCTTTTCACACGTTCTCTGCGATTGAGACATTTTTCTGTCATGAGACAAGCCCGGGCCCCAAGTGCTCGATCATGTCCGGGCGGGAGCTGGGAAACACACTTTGGTCACAGGTGATTAAACCACCGGGTGTTATGGCTGTTAGAAGGTTATGAAGTCTCATGCCTGTCAGCTTGCTCTTTAGAGACCGCATTTACTCAGCTGAGAGCACCAGCACGGGCTATGCATGACTCAGGATAAAGGGCAGCAGAAGGCTTTAGCATAATAATTGACATTATTGCATTTTTTGTTACCCCTCCTAACACCCAGACCAAACTGCATGCGTGAGCGGAGCGTGTCCGTTGCGGAACCTGTTGGTTTTTATTTTGGCGCCCGTGTTGGCAGGTTCAAGCAGGCACACTGCAGGCATTAGCAGCTCTGCCCAGGTGTGATGCGTCTTCTGCTCAACTGTGGCACATATAGAGATTCAGAGTTTTGCCTCAACCTTAACCTTTGTTGTATCTGTTTTAAAATAAAAGCCATCTGACAATGTTTCTTTCAAAAGAAACGCTTCAAGTTAACACAAGGCTTTTTACTAGAAAATATTTGCATGACTGTGTTGTTGACAGAGCAGTGGCGTGCACGGCTCCAAAAATGAGCGGAGAATTGGCTTTTAATTGCAGAAATTCTGGCAGTAGCACTGCAGCAACAACGCTGCCGAGTGGATACCACAAGCGTGCGAGCTGCAGCAGTTTAGCGAGGTAACCGTCACATGCTGCTCGTGCATGCAGTGTGACCCAGGCCTAACCCTTCCCTGTGCCACCATCACCTCGCTGGTTGACTTCGATCATGACGCCTTTTGCAGCCCTGCTATGTGAAAATAAATAACCTACAAAACCACTCCCTCCCAGCAAACGCAGGGCTCTAAACATGTACAGTCTTTGAAAATAAGTCAAAATGTTACTTAAAACTCCTTTCTCTATGTATTTACATACAGATTCATATAAAACTGCAAAAGGATAAACTTAGCAGAAACAGCGTTATAGAAATCATTTAAGCCCTAAAAGCTTCTAGCAGGTCTCAGCAAACTCAGCGATGACTCTCAGATTGTTTTCATTTCCAGATTAACGGCAAGCAGTTAATTTTTTTTTAGCTCTTTGGTAACTGACATGTTCACTAAAAGACCTTGACAGTAAAATAAGCTTTTCTTTCTTCTGTCTTTACATTTATAGATTCATACTTAACTCTCAAACACAAGTCATGACATCACTTGTTTATTAAAACAATCTTTAAAACATAGTCACAAACAAAGATAAAGACCTATGCACAGTGCAAAATCTACAAACTAAAATTTTATCAATAGAGGATTTATGAGCCTTTTTATAGAGTAAATTTGCTGTTTTGGTTGAGTCTTTTTACACTCGACAGTTGTTTTATTCCTGCCCGTCACTAGGAGACAACACTGAGCCCTGTGCACTTCCTATGGACCACTGAACATACCAGCTCTGCAAACTAAACCTCTGAGCTAAGAGCAGAAAGCAAAACCTGGCAAAGTTGTACCATGGAGCCGTCAGTTGTACCACATCCTCCTTGTGTTCTTTCCACAACATTACAGGCTGTTTGAAGCCAACACTTGCAAACCGTGGTGCTCTCTTAAAAACACTTTCCAGAGCCAACAGAAGCCGAGAAGATTCACAAGGCGAGCATCTGTCCGACACGCCTCTACATTCCACTCTTTTCAACTGCCTAGCTACGTAGCACCACAGCAGCAAAGTTACAACTTGTGACTTTTCAATTCCTTCAATTCACCTTCCATCTGAACTTTGTCCTAAAAAGGTTCCTGCGTGTTAACGATGAGAAAGTTAAAAAACAGCAAAACAAACTAAGAACACCGGGCGTTTAACACAAAGGGTGAGTCACAAAACGAAGGACAGAGTGAAAATCATGAAAAGCTGCAGCAGAACCAGTTCTCCACTTCAAGTTCAGCCCCGTCCATAATGCGTCGACCTCGGACCTCATAAAAGGGCCCGACATATCCACTCCCTCAGAGGCAGCGTCGAAGGGGTGGGGCTCAGGAAGGTGTCTCTACCGGCTCCCCTTCCTGCCCCCTACCTGGTTATGACGAGTGGTTTCAGCTCCCCCTGTCTAAGGGGCGGTCTTTGCGCTTTAGCTTCTGCTCTCTTCAGATAAAGTGCCATTGGAGTTGTTGAGTACAGGGAGTGCCTGAGCCGTGGGTCCGGTCTCTGCAGTGTCCCCATACTCGCTCTCAGCCAGCTCCCCCTCACGCTCACAGATTACTGTCATTGGGCTGCTGAGGATTCGGCTGCGCGCATTGTACTTGCTGCTGGCAGCAGAGGGTGGCGTGCGCGAGCGCCCGTATTTTAACCCGCTCATCGAGAAAGACGATGATGTCGGTGAGGAAAGAGCCAAGGCCTCGTAGCGGCTCCACTCATCTGTCGCCCTCTTACCGCGGCCAGGAGAGGCACAGGGGCTGTGTGGCGATGACAGCGGGGAGGGAGAAGCAGCAGGGGAGTCTAATGCTGACTCGGAGTGCGTTCTCTGGAAGCGAGGGTCCGTGGAGCGAAGCATCTCAGTGGCCGACATCCTGAAGCTGGTCTCTGAGCGGCTGCCCTTCTTTAGGAGAAGCGCCTTAAAGGTGTCGCTGCTGGTGGAGGACTTACGGAGGTTGCGCTGGATGGAGCCTGTTTGGCGGGGCAAGGAGGATACCATCCCTGGGGAGCCGCCTGTGGGGGTGACGGGTGGAGAATGTGGTTGGCTCCCAGCCCGGGACTTGTCCTCCTCGGACTCCTTGCGACCTAAGACCTTGCGTTTTGACCTAGGGTAAGACACAGATAGCCAGATTAATGCTGTGCTTGAAGAAATTCTGCAGAGCGAGTGAGTCCAAGCAGGATTAATTAATTTTCAAAAGTTAAATGTTGAATTGGATGGAAGAGCAAGAAGAAGAAATGCAAAAGTTGGGGGCAGTTTTGTCAGGAAACAACTATCAAATCCAATTATTCAAATCAAGGCTTAAGGACTTCATATATCTGAGCAGGAAGCAGCCTTTGATTAACTGCCCAACGCAGCTTTGTGAATGTTTCCATGTCGTCGTAGCAAAAAAAAAAAGAGAGACAGCACTTAAAATACTTGCTGCTCGTCTCAAATCTTTGTCCTAAATTTGCCATATGTCAGCACTGCCCCCAGCAATCAAGCGTCAAAGCACAAATCTTAAACAAAGAGGAGCACTGAGTGGCACAGATGCTCAAAAAAAAATAAAGGAGGGCAATTAGAACAAGAGTTATACATATTTGTTAAAGAAATCCAACGAGGTTTTACAAGTGAAGCTGCAGACGCTGCAGACGCTGCAACTCTGCGGGAAAGCCAAGACGCGGCGCAATGAAATTAATCAAAAACACAAACTGGGAAAAGTGCCCAAAGCAGTTTTAATGACAAGAGGACGATTCAGGCTCCTCTCAGCAGGGGGTATCAGAGTGGTTGACTGCACCGCTCAGCCTACATCGTCCATAACTCCTGCACCAAGGCGTAGCAATAAAGCTGCAACTGGCAGAATACAGCGGATTAGGGCGAGCAGGGAAACAGCCTTATTAATCTGTGGTCCGGGGGGTTGCACCGTGGGATTATTGTTGCTAATCCAAAGATAGCGTCACCGCAGTGGCAGAAACAATGCTTGCTAATTAAAGAGAAGAGGCTACCTGCCACTTCGCACCTCTCTAGAAAGGATGCACCCACCCACTGCGTGTCCCCTCTGCACAGGGAGGGAGAGGAGACAGATGATGAAAGTCATGAAGAGCACAGATTATGTGATACGAAAGAGACATTTGATGCTAAAGGGAGCAGTGAAGGACGCAGTGAGACAAAATCCTTAATCCTCACATTAGATCCACAGAAAGAAACTCTTCTATAAAGGATAAAATAACCTGTCTGGAATATACTTCTGAAGGTCAAATGAGAAGAAGAGCTAGAGGGTTTATGAGAGAGTCTGCCGTCTGTTTAAAAAAAACCTGCAAAATATTTGTCTGTGCCCCAAATTCAACCTCCATCTAGCGTCGTCCCCCTGCGAGCTCCCTCGCCACATTAGCCCGTCAGCATTACATAAGACTTTTCTCACACACATTCACACGTGCATACACTCATACACCTGAACTCAGTCAACCAAGACGGCTCCACACTGAACTCATGCTTTGTTAAATGCAAAAATGTTGGCAGCACAGGAGAGCCCATCTCGGGTATAGACGTAAACAAGGCTGCAATTTAAGAGGTATCTCAGAGTGCCTGATCGATCGCTTTCTCTTGGCTGTATTACATTTGGTTTAGAGGATCTCCCTCCAGACGGGTTGTATTTTATGCTGTAACTGTGAAGGCCATTTAATTCAGGGTTTTAATCACTCTGTTTTGCCACAGAGAGAGAGGAAGAGGACAGGGAACAGGGAGGGGAGATGACATAGTGGGAAACAAAGGTATTGGACAGGTGAGAAGGGTAGAGAACATGTATCGGCGACGCGAAGAAGTAACAGCTAAGAAGACAGCAAGAAAGTCAGCATCAACAAAATACAGATTATACATTGGAAAGCTTACATTCTGAAGTACAAAATATCATTTCATCACTTGATATTTCCGACAATAACTTAAGTTGTTCAAATGAATTTTAACGTAATGACAAAGACGACAGATAACCTTTTTGCATTTTGAAGGAGCAGTCTGTGGAACTTTGTGGCATCTAGTGGTGAGGATTGCAGATTGCAACCAGCTGAAACTTCTCCCATGTGCTAACTGTGAACGTGAAGGTCTCTTCCTCTCAAAACGTGATTAAAACCAGTGAAAACACTGAATAAAGCAGTTTCACAGTAAATCAGTTAATTTCCCATGCTGCTTGTCGTGCGGGGGCTGCTGACTCTGGTGGCCAACATCAAAATGCAAATGGCCCAATCTAGAGCCAGAAGCCCCTATAAAACTGTCTGTTTAAGGTGGTTATATCGCATTATTGCGCTGCCTCGCCGTTCTGTGTAAGAGGTACGATTGTGGAACAGGGAGGCAGAGTTTTCTTGCCTTTGTGCCGGCAACAGAGGCAGCACCACACAGAGCTCTGAGGGCTAGCAGCGGTTAGCAGATAACTCAGAACAGATGAACAGTGGTTAAAAATGTCCACAAATTAGAAAAATGATAAGATTCAGGAGCTGCTTACCCCACTGAGTAGAGAACAAGATCAGCCTCCATATAACAGAAACTGTAAAGGACTGTTATTGCCACGTTATGTTATTGTTATTCTTTAGAAAGCACTGCTGATGCATACATTTTATGTCACACTAAAGGCTAGCGCTGTTGTGTTAACCGTCATGCCTGTTACCCCTGTTTTGCTTCTGTGATGCCAGCATGCTTACTAAAATTACACACTGGAGCAGCATGATGCATTCGTAGTTTGGTTCTGTGTATGAATGCAAAGGCAGCATAAAGAGGGGACTTTGTAGTAGCTCTATAGCACAATCTCCGTGTAAAAAAGGCTAGTGTTTGGTCTGTCCCTTCTTATCTATTGTAGAAACATGGTGGTGCGATTTGGTCATCTCTGTAGACAAGGACCTGCTCCCTATGCCTATGAATGGCTCAATCTAAGGTAAAAAAAAACTATTTTTATTTTCAGGTGATAATACACTTACGAAAATATACTTCTGTTCTGTTTCTGCTAATATATCCCCCTAAAACCTACAAGGTGCACCTTTAACTCTTGTTTGTTTATGCGATTGTGTGAATTGGACTCATTCTTCATCGCAGTTATTAATTCCTTTCATTTCAACATTATCACCAGGAGTCTGTCATCACTTCACTTCCCACTTATCAAAAACCTGTAAAACGATCTTTTATGTTCTATACTCAGGAGGTGCAACAGAGGAGAGCAGTAAAGCAATTGGTAAATAAACACAATTCCACTGCGAGGTTTGCGCGCACATGCTTACACAATCCTCACGTGCAATTAAACTCCACGATAAATCGCACTTGCACATGTGATGTGTGCACCATAAATACATCGACAATCTGTCGCTGGCAGAAATAAAATCCCATGAAATGAAATCCTGTGATGCTCAAGAGAACTCCGACTGCCGCTGCACGTGACCGTGAAACACAAACTGGCGGGCTGCATGAGAAATTTATGTGTGTGCTGCCTTTGAAGCACGTATGCAATCTATGTCAGAGAGAAGTGCGTACGAGAACGAGAGAAACAGAGAGAAGGAGAAAGACAAATCTCTCCGGTGGCCTCTAACCTAGATTAGGACCCGAGGGTGTCAAGTAGTTAAATAATGGATGAAGCAACCGCCTTTTTTCTCCAGCTGAGAATGAGCAACACTAATGTGGCTTCGCTAACACAGATGCCTCGATAAACATGTGACAACTGACTCATTTTGCTTCTTAAATCGGCCACTGACCAGGAACAGAAAAAGCCACTCTGGGCTGAGAGGCTCCAGAGACCTGCTATTTGACAGATGTGCATGCTTGCAGATGGGACAGCGCCGGCTAAAGTTATGACTGAGAGGTGGAGGGCAGAGGAGGAGGAGGAGGATGGAGAGAGAAATCATGGGTTGAAAGGGGGAAGGAGATCAGGGTGATGTGGTTTATGAGCTGCTGAGAACGAGAGAATGAGACGCTGACAGAGAAAAGGGGAGAAGGTAGAGAGAGAAAAACAGAACCATATATAAATTATATATCAGGAGTTGAAGCAGGTCAGGAGCAAGGAAGTTGGAGGAGATGATGGTGTGACAGGAAGTGTAAAAAGAGAGAAATGCATCATTGTACCTGTGAATGACAGCAAAAAGGTCCTCAGTGGTTCGGGGCCGCGTGGGAGTCGGGGTCACCATGTTCTCCTCAGAGGCCCCGTTGGCCGACAGGACCGGAGACGATTCAGCCGTACTGGAGTAGAACACTTCACCTGAAACGCAGAAACATACACACAGTTACATTATAGTTAACACACACACTTCAGGTTTACTCATCACACACTTGTGAATCCACCATTCCACCGCTTTAACCTGGATGTCTATGAAATCTGAAGTGGTACGGAGGAGGTGTCGGACTGTCTTCTTACATTCTCTCTCTGTCTCTAGCTGTCCTCTCTTTTCTTCTCTAGTTCAGCCTCTTTTCTCCTCCTCCTCCTCTCAACCTCCACACTCACGTCTGCGCTTCGACTGCCTGAGCCGCTGCAGGCAGTCTCACTTTACACTCTCCCCATCCTCCCCTCCATCCAGATCTGTTCCCCTCCCCTCTGATACGATGGAGCCCCTCCCCCCTCTCCCTACAACCACGAAAAGCATCTCCCCTGGGACACTTGCCCCCTCCCTTACCTAGGAGAGAGAAGAAGGGAAAGATAGGAAACAGGGCAGAAAGAGAGAGAGAGAGGAGTAGGACAGACTGAGGGTGAGAGATACACAGGAAAGAAGAGGAAAAGTGCAAAAACGGATATTTGGAAATAAGGATGGATGGTGGAGAGAAGTCGAGTAGACAGTGGAGGCTGAGGTGTATAGAGGAGGTGGGGGTAGAGAAAAAGAGCAATGCGGGAAAAACGAAGGGACAGTAGCCACAAGAGATCTCTGCGTATGAAATGTGGAAGAGAGAGACAGAGAGGAGGCTGCAGCAGTGCTGTCCAAGTGATAAGCCGCCAATCCCGCGCTATTTTCACAGTTTTTCAAACCTTTCAAAGCTGGCAGTTTCAAGTTTGAATCCTTTGCTTTTGCGGGGCGAAATGAATTTCACAGCTGCCTGAGAGGCTGGACGCAGATCCAGCAGGCAGCAGCATCACTACTAACCATAAAGGATGATGGTAATGAGCTTAACTAATAAGTAGATGAAGGTTGTTTTGACTGTCAGTTTAAAATCAGTGTTTCAAACTTTGATTTAATGATAAAAAAATATATACATATAAAACATAATGAAATAAAAATTAGACTCACTAGTGTCGTCCTCCTTGGAACTGATGGATCCAGTCGTGCTACTTGTCCCATCTCCCTCCTCCTCTTCCTCTTCATGAGCCTCTCCATTGGTACACACTCTGTGGTCAGGACTCCTCTCCTGGCTGGGAGACTCGTCCAGAGTCACTGTGGATGCTGGAGGCTCAGAGCTCTCTGAAGTCTCTTCCTCCTGTTGCTCACTTTTACTCTCTTCCTCTTCTTTCTGAATTTGTTTTTGCGGCGCATCTACTTGGTCTTCTGCTTGCGACAGGCTGGCTGTATCCTCCTGTTGAGTTTGAACCTGTTCTGTGATTGGTTGGGGGCTAAACGGTGGGAGAAAAGAGATTTGGGGTTTCTTGGAGACGACTGGGGGTTTCTGTTTGACTGGAGAGCTTTGGGAGCTCTCTGGTGGACTGGCCAATGGTTCAACTTTATCTGTTCCATTTAAGAGAAAGTGATCTTCGGCTTTTCCGTTTATGACAGCACAATCTGGTGTGTTGTCTGTGATGCTGCAGTCTAAAGACAACTCCTCTAAGAGTTTTGACACAGGCGATGGTGAGGAGTTGCGTGAATCTTCCTCTGTGGAGCCGTTTGACAGGTGTATCATTGTGAGATGCTCCAGGCTCTTGGGGTTCAGACCCTGAAGGAGGTCCACACCTGTTTGCTGAGCCTTGGTGTCATCTGATTGGCCGTTAATCTCCTTCTCTGGCCGTTTAACGGAGCGGAGCTGAACGCTCTGCAGCGCAAACGGGGTGATGAGCGGCTTGGGTGACTTTGTGGGGCTGCTGGGAAGAGCTGGTTTAGGAGCATCTTTCACTGCCTTCACAAAAGACGGGGAGAAGGAAGGTGGGACAACAGCAGGCAGTGGAGGAGGAGGAGGGGCCCAATGGGGGGGACAGGGGGGGGGGGTGGAGGGGGAGGACTGAAGCTCCCATTGAAGGATGAACTGGGGGGGATTAACATCTCAGGGGATGGAGGAGGAGGGAATTCAGGGGAGGTGGAGGAAGCAGGTGGTGGAATGAGACCCTGTGGTGTGGTTGGAATTGGGGGAGTTAGAAGAGGGTTGCCTGCACTGGAGGGTGGTGGTAGAGGGGGAGGGAAGGGTGGAGGTGGGCTGAGAGGGGTGGTGGGAGCTGAGGAGGAGGACAGGGGCAAGGGGGGAGGTGGTGGAGGAGGAGGTCCAGAGCTTTTGAGTGAGTCTGAGGTGTTGGAGGAGAGGGAGGTGGAAGAGGAAGACATGGAGACAGAGGAGAGGAGAGATGACTTTCTTTCTGGGACTTTAGGTTTGGGCCGGCTGCCCGAGGGAGACATGGACCTGACGAAGGAGGGCACTGGGGTTCCAGCTGTGGGCGTGTTGGACTGGCTCGAGTACCCGCTGGATGGGGAGGTCAGCCTGTGCACCCTATCTGGTGAGGAGGTGGACATTTTGGGCTTCACTGCCATCCCGCCCTCCTGGCCTGGAGCTCCAGGCGCCTGCCCGTTGTTGAGAATCTCCCCTCCATTGTGTAACTCTCCTGGGTGAGCCCCAGTGTTATCTGTGGTGTTTGCCGGGGGTGTCTGTGCCCTCTGGTCTCCATGGTTACGAGGGTAGTCCATGTAGTAGCCCCAGGAATCAGCATAGTCTGAACGCAAGCTGCTGGTGTCACTGTGAGCGGGAGTCACATGGCATAGCGAGTACACATTGGACACACCGCCACAGTTGGCGTTAGCTGTTAATGATGCTGCAGAGCTACCTGCACTGATGCTACTCTGACTGCGTGGCCGTAGCACCCAAGGGTCGTCGTAGTCGCTGCTCGGGCTGTGAGACGGTGAAGAAGGTGACGCCCCTTTTCCTTTCCCTCCCCTCAGCCCCATCTGCAGGCTCTGCTGCAAGCTTGCAATAAGAGTCTCGTTTAGCATGGCTCCGTTTGACTCACTAGCACCGCTGATGGCACTCACACCTCCAAGGGGCTTTTTTGGACCAGACTTGCGTCTCAGAGAGTCAGTGCGAGCTGGGGGCAGAGGAGGCTTCTTGGCCTTACGGAGAGAGATGCTGCGGGACAGAGAGCGGTCACTGTACAAGCTTCCAGAGTCTTCCTGATTGGCCATCTCACGGCATTCGTACATGCTGTGCCTAGTGGCACGTCCAGGTGCCGCGCCCTGCCCACTGCCATGGCTGCGAGAGCGCAGGCCTGAGTCCAGGTGCATGGAGGTGTAGTATCCATCATTGTCTTGGGAATAGAGGGAGCTGGAGTCAGTAGTGGTCCTTGAGGAGAGGTCCAGGCTGCTGTACAGCTGGTTTATGGGAGTGGAGCAGCTGGAGGTGAGAGTGCGGTGCGGAGCCACTACATTTTCCGGCGTGTCATAGATCCACTGCTCCTCTGGCAGACTGGATGGCGGCGTGGGGGCCAAGGTACTGTGGCTGTGTATACTGCTATCCGAGTGCCCTGACTCGCTAGCAGGTGCTGCTACTAACAGACCACCATCCTCTGGTGCATGAGTGGGAGTAGAGGTGGCCAAGGCCGGGCAGGTGGAACTGTGGGTGAAGCCTGCTGGACTGGGGTCATTGTTGATGGAGGAAACCAGACTGAGCGGCCGAGCTGTGGGGTAAGTCGAGGCGGGGGAGTGGGGGAGCTGACCGGAGGTGTTGAGGGTTATGACCTCACAGGAGCTGGACATGGTGGCGTTGGGGATGAGTGAGGTGGAATAAGCGGCATGTGGCGAGACCACACATGCAGGACCACCACCCCAATCACTGGCCTGCGTCCCCCTCACCTCCTGAGACTTGGGCCGGGGCAGGGTGCCTGTCCTCGGGGCGTTTCTCATGTGCACTACTGTGTCGTCAACCTGGAGCTTTCCGATCTGCCTCTGAGGTGTAGTTTGCTCCTCTGACTTGATGGGGGTGCTGCTACAGATGGGGTCAGCGCTGAGGGACACCCTGGCGCCCTGTCGGGGCAGACTGTGAAAGCGTGAAGGATCTCTGTTATACTGTGGCAGCATCAGGATCCCGGAGCTGTCGCTGCTCGAGATGGATATACTTCCTGTCGAGGAGGAGTTAGAAAGGCCGGCCATTTGAGCGGCGATCCCCTGTCCTCTTTGAGCCCGGATTCTTCTCATGGACGGGGGGACAATCTTCACCTCTTCTGTCTGGCAGCCGGAGTCTCTGGTTTCTGAACGTCGGAGCGTTGAGTTTACGCTCCCAACTCTGCCCAAGGTGGAGTACTGTCCTGGGATGAACATGGAATGCGGCCGGAGCTCTCCGCCGTGTCCTTTTGCTACTGTCAAAGCAAGAAGGAAAATAAAATAAACATGATCAATCTCTTGTTTTCTCTTCTTCCTCCTTCTGTTTTGTCTCTTTAATGCCTTCTGTTTTTCTGGCCTGACTGTTCGATAAACTGAGGTCACATGGAAGCTAATTAATTTGATTTGCTGTAACCCTCTCATGCGTTAATAACTTCTGGTCTTCATTAGGAAAAAAGGGTATAAGGGGAAGACAGAGAGACTCCCTGCTATGCTTCCTCTCCTATCCTGGCTCTGGCTCAGTCCGATAAAAAAGCGAATTATACCCTAAGGTCCAGGACAGACAGCTGGTGAGGTGCGAGCCAGACAACAACACATACATGGACACAAACATACACAGTGTGGACATGGTCATGCACTGTCATACAAGGCAGAACACACAGAAACACAGGTTGACACAGAGACAAGGACAAACAGAAATGCAGATAAAGACACACACACACTGAACATACCGGCTAGTAAACAAACAATATGAAGAATGAGTTGTAAACCAGGTGATGATCTCTAGTGTGTCTCCCATCTGTGGTGCCTCTCCTGTTGATGCTCGTATCCCAAAACATACACACACTCTTGCGTCCTTTCTTCTCTCTCACCCCCCTCGTCTCGCTCTCTCTCTTTAAACCACACATACACTCTCTTCCTCCTTTGCTAAAAGCTGGAGTGACAGCTTGGCTGCTGCTGCTGCTGCGATAGATTAAGCTGCAGGTCTACTTCGCAGGCAGCTCTTGTGCAGGGGAGAGGGAGGGATGAAGCACTGGGACAATTACCCCGGCCCAGTAATCATGACATTCAGAGGCTGTCGTCAGCTGGTCACTAACCAGACTTTAAAGCCCCTTTCCTATCAGCCTCGGTGATCTTATCACCACAGAGAAATGACATTCTCCTTAAACACCACTGCTGCCCGCAGCTCAGAGACGTGGAACATAAACATCAGCCATGCAGTGCCGTCAGCACAGCGTCAGCTTAGTAAGCTTAGTGCTCGCTTAACACCCAGCTCAGCTGAGTAACTAAGAGCAGGGGACCTTTAAAACTTCATATTTGTTATTGAGCCCCCGTCTGTAGGAGGGTTTCAGGATCCTGTGTTCGGAAAATGACGCGGGGCCTTTTTAGGTGCCCATAATCAAGAGTCTGTTCTCTCATATTCAATACATGTTGGCAAGCAAGTACAACACACATGCTAAGATTATCAGTATGGATTAAGGACACACAATTAACACACAATTCACAGAAAAAGGACTGCAGCAAGTTAAGCTGAAAGATTATGGCACAATATGAATGGCAAACGCTGCAGTTAACTTTTCCTATGTGACATGATTTTCCAACAGGCAAAGTTTAAAATCAGATTATACGAGTGCAAGAGTTTCTGGAGGAGGAGAAAGGGTGAAAGGAAAACCACAAAACTACTGAAAAGGATTTCATTACTGGTTCTTGGCTGTGGATGCAGTTAAACAAGATGGAGGAGCAAATGGGGACACTTGGTATGAAGAACTGAAACAGAACATCTGCAGGGCCTTGATCCAACACTGTGGACTTGCATGTGTCATTTTCTCCCCTTCAATATGAAGGAATAATACTGAGCTCTCCACTCAGTGCATACAGTTAATAGATAAAAGCATAAGTCTATAGTGAGTAAGGTTATAGGAAGTAATGACAGAAGAAGTGCTGCTTGCCCAGAGTGTTGGTACAGGTCAGTGGACAGTAGAGGGCAACACGTTGCCCCGCAGTGATCCATACCTAGCTCATGGTTGAAGTTGTCAGGCAGCCCTGATATAGTCTTTCTGCGTTTGACCTTCTTGGGCCGGCGGGATACGGTGTCAGTGTTAATGAGGGAACGCCGGATGCTCGCCTGTCGGTCAAACACTGCCCCTGGTAGCCGGGAGGGCGAGAGCAAGGCAGGCGGACACACAGGCAAACAGTAGTCGGTTAGTTGGTAGGAACACACTCAACAACATGCAGAAGTTTTTTTTTATTTTCAAGTTGAACATGCAACATCATCAGGGCAAGAAGCCTAAAGGGTCAGTTCAACCAAATTATGAAGAAAATGTTTTCTCGTTTTTCTTCTTTTTGTTTTATTTGCCCAGGTTTTAAGATACTTGTCTTTTGCATTTCGGGGGCCCAAGCCAATACAATAAAGTGCTGCAGAGATTACGTTTATTTGTAGGCCAGCCTGAAAGTTAGCTTTGTCCTGGTTTCCTTGATATTTATCTATTTACTGGGGTGAAGGCAGAAATCTAAGAGGCAAATATGTACACTTAAATAATATCTACACTTTTGGTAAATACGACCAAAAGTGTCTGTTGCATTAAACCACTGGTCGAAAGAAAGAAAGCTTTCTTTTGTCATACGAGTGGCCTGACCCTTTAACCTTTTTATCCATCAGCCAAAGTGTTTTCAATCATTCAGTTTCACTCAGCTACTGGCCCAGCTTAAATCATTAAAATTAACAGAAGCAATAGCTGATCAAACAGGAGCCCGCAAAAAAAAATATATATATATAGTTTTGGCTGGTGGTTTGTGCTCATTAAATATCAGTAACTGAGAAACATACATGTAAGATATGTGAGCTGTACAGTGCATGCTTTTATCACAAAGACACATGCAAAGGGCAGGTATGAGGTGAAGCGTGCACACAGAGTCATTCACACACACACACACACACACACACACACACACACACACACACACACACAGGCCATGTAACAATGTATGTGTAATGTGTAACAATCTATGTATGATTGTTATAAATATTATTGTTATTAGGTATTATTATTACTGGTATTAGATGCTAACTGCCAACTGCATTAAGGTGGAACAATATAACAACACCAAATATAATGACAAAATCACACTATCTCAAAATAATAACAATATGTCTCTCAATGACAAATATTCATTCACTATTTCCCCTTAAAATGGGTAATTTTTTAAAGGTATGAAGGTAGAAGGTAGGAAGGTGGATGTAGTTAAAGATGGCGTAGGTCATTCTGTCAGCTACAAATTTCTGTCAGAATGGACTACTTCCATTATGAAAGGAGTTGAATGTGGCATATGTCATTCTGTTAGGGGTAATAGATCATTTTTTATATTACAATTATCTGTCAGAATGGACAACTTTATAAATGTAAGTAAATATGGCGTAGGTAATTCTGTCAGGTACGAAGATCATCAGAATAAACAACTTCCTGTATAAATGTAGTCAAATGTAAAAATGACATGTAAAACTTGTAAAAGTGCTGACATTTTAAAGAATGACTGAAGGGATAGATGGAAAGCCAACCAGTGAGTTGGCTGGTCAATGGTGTTACTGGTTTTAGGTGCTAACTGCCAACTGAAGAATACAGTGAGAGCTCACAACTTATATACCCACAGGTGATCTTGTGCCTTTAACACTCAAAATAGAAATACTGGAAATTTAATTGGGGTGCCTGTAAACATACATTAAGTGCATACATTAACAACACATAAATAACTGGGCCACTACATATAAAAATCATCTGTGCCAACATCCGACAAAATAATAGAGCAGTCTTTACTGATTCACGGCACAATATAATGAAAATACAACATAGTGAAATGACCAATTACTTTGTAAATGACCACAGAATTGTTAGTAAGTATTTGATTTGCTTCTCAGGGTTACTAGGATCGAGATTATGTCCATTATTGCATGTGGATCCAATGGGATAGGAAAGTTTAACCAACCGCTGGCAGCCATTTTTCAAAATGGTTGCCTTGGAAACCAGGGTCAGAGTTTGTGATGGCCCGATATCCAGACTTGTTTTTTATGTATCCATAACCATATCCACCAAATTTGGTGCTTTTAACACAAATCGACCGATTGTTATGATACATTGAGCTATGCCGACCCACTATTATGGGAACTGCTCTTCCTTCTGCTGTTTGGCTAGCTGGTGACAGCCTGCAGGCGTTGGGGAAATAGAAATTGATATGAGGGCAGATAGTGTCTATCATCTTCCCCCTCAAAGTGACAGAAAAGTCCCTGATCTCTCTCTCTGTCTCTGTATGTGTGTGTATGTGTGTTTCGTCTCTCTCTTTCTCAGTAATGTAAAGCGACAGGAGATGCAGTCAACAGTGATTTGTGTGGAGTGGGACCACATTAAGCTCTCATTAGTGTCTGAAGGACGGCTGGATTGCAGTTATATTGGCCTTGACAACAGCAAAATTCAGATGCTTATACTGAACTGCCATTTTTTTTTTCGTCTTTGCGCGCCTGTTTCACACCTCACAAAAATATCTGGCTGATGTGAGATGAGTGAAACATCAAACAACAGTGTAATATATTATTAATCACAACTGGCAGAATAAGCTGTTATATCTGAATGTATGTGTGGCGCTGGAAAAATGTGACATGCTAACAAGGGAATTGCATCGACACGTTTTGCTGTGTTCATCTGTCAAACGCCCTGTGATCTGACATAAAGTCAGTGGAAAGCCTTGACCCTTGGATGAGCTGTCAAACGATTTTCACACACAGACGCTCGCTCACACACGCATAAAGGAAGGTGAAGGTCAGTCTGCAGGAAGCATGATGGAAGGGGAAAATATACACAGTAAAGGAAGAGAGGCATGCATCCATGACTGACACATACAGTTTTTTTCCTCTGTGGGTGACTGAATACAGTAATTGATTAGTTTATATCCACTCAGCCACAGGGGGTTAATTAAAGGAACAGTCTGACATTTGCCCATATTTTTTTTCTTTGCTGCTTTATTGAGAATTCGATGAGAAGACAAATAAAGCCAGATAGTACATGTAATATGGCAAAAGTAATTTTTATCTGGCTGTTTATCCAGAACAAATTTTAATTTGTATGCAATGTAGATTTTTATGGCATACTATACTATAACTTAAAAAAAAAATTGTGACATACTATACTATGGGTTTTTTTTTCTAAATGTTTTATGACATACTATATTATAACTTTATTACTATTTTTTATAGCATACTATATTATGACTTTTTAAAAATATTTTTTATGTCATACTATACTACGCCTGCATTATTTTTGACATATTATACTTTTATACATACTATGCTGTGACCTTTTCTAAAAAAAATTTTTGACACACTGTAAAATGACAATTTGAATGATCTGTTATGCTATGACTCTTACACTATACTATGAGTTTTTTAATGATTTTTTTATGGCTTCTATGCTATGACAATTTTTTAGAATTTTTAAAAATTGCATACAGCATCACCTGTACTGGCAGTCAGATTGCTGCTATAGGTAAGTATGCAAAGTGTCCTCAGGTTCTCAGGTCAATCCTCCACAGCTCCACCCTCTCATTCAAATATTGCCACATCTGGCGCCAAAAAACCCAAGATGACAACAGACAAAATGCCAAACTCAAGGCCTCAAAACGACAAACCAAGAGGCGGCATCACCGTGGCTAATCCAGTTCTGTAATACAGTCTATGAATGGAGACTAGATGTGTCCTCCTGCTTCCAAGTTTTGTCATAAGTTAGGCTAAGCTTGACATGAAAGTGTCTCTGTATTAAACAGACATGAGATTGATCTTCTCATTAAACTCAATAAAACAGCAATCGAACTAAAAATGTCAGAAAATTCCTTCAAGACAAAACAAAATGTGTGATTGATGGTTTGAAGTTAATGTTGCAGAATAGACACTGGGGATGAATGAGTCTACATCAAACTCGAGTAGTTTGATTGTATGGAGCTAGAGGAGCAGGAGATTTTGTTTCCCTCTATCAACACTGATGGTGATTGATCACTACTCGCTAGTGATTTAGATATGGAGAAAATGGTTGGATGATTGCGGTCATACCTGTGACGTTGATGGGAACTATGTCTGTGGGCACGGCCTGAGCTGCCAGCCTCATCTTCTCCTCCGGGGTGGGGAGGGGTGCACTCTTGTTCCATACCACCTGTCCGTCAACCTCGTACCCCTCCCCTCCCTGCGGGGTCTGGGGCCTCATGGAGAGCTGAGATTTGTCATCCTCTGCTGATGAAGCTGTGGACTGTATGAGAAAGAGGGAGAAAGGGTTAACGATGTAAAAAACATGAAGTGGAGCAAGGACAGAAAAAGGGGCAAGGAAAGAGAAGAAACAAGGAACAAAAAAGATAATAAATGACAGATAATTAAAACAGTAAGGGAGGAGGAAGTGAATTGAAGGCAAAGGGGAGAGAAAGAGAAAAAGGGAGTGTAAGACATGAAACATAAACTGCGGTTATAAAAATCAATGGAAAACAAATGTTTAGTCATACTGACTCAGAGCACAGAAGTCATGGATAAAGAAAAAATATTGAGACAAAATGTCATGTTAATAGAAGAGTGGAAACAGAATATTATAGAGCAGAACAGAACTTAATTGTCCCAAACTATAACTGACAGACAGTACAGACTTTATTGGCACACACAAACAGACCTTAATATATTACTTCGCTGTGACCTTTAGAAGCTTGTGGTGCTGTAAACATGTTTCACGATCAATCAAACCCAAATGGAAACACACACACTCTCTCACACACACACTATCACACACAAATCCATCCAAGTAAACTGACAGAGCGTTTTAAAAGATGTCAAGATAAAAGCAAGAGAGCAACAGCGAGGAGAAAGACAGAGAATCACTCATGCATTAAACTGTGTTGTTCACACACTAACAGTTCTCAATCCTGAAGCACAATTTACTGCACAGAAGCAACAGACGACAACCTTTTACTGCAGCATCCAGGCTTGAAATTGAGCTGTTAGTCAAAAGAAAACCAGCTATTTTTTTAACAGTTTGCTGTTGGTGTGAGATTTGAAATCGTTGCTTTGAATCATAAGTAAACACAGGTAGGAAATAAGAGAACTGTGAGCACAAATAATCCCAAACTGTTTTTAATTAAATCAAACTAGAAACAAAATTATGAGTCTTCACTTTCACTGCATCACCCAAAATTTGCCTGGCTGCATCTGCAACAGGTCGAGCTTCAGCGACATGGAGAAAAAATCCTCGAATTGCTAGAAAAAATGTCGTCCAAAATCTGCCCAGCAATCATTCCGAATGTCCTTCCCGAGCATCAGCCCGGATAGAAAGGATGGCTGTTATTGCTTTCACACAAACCATGCATGGATGGATAAATGGGAGCGGCAAGAGAGGGGGGAGAAGAGGGGAGGATGCACAGAGAGAATCTAAGCTATAGTTTGGTTGCATGTTATTCTGTATTGTGGCTCAACCTGCGGCCCTGTCTCTCCTTTAGAAGCTGCTGTCAGGCAAAGTTAGGCTCACTGGCCTCAGGACAACAGGAAGTGACGGGGGAAGAGAGACAACCAGCGAAAGAAAGACGGATCATGGGAGATGGGAGTCGACAGTTTTAGAAAGACAACAGTGTGTTATGAAGGGTCAAGGGTCGGGGTGGGCATGAAACGAGCGGCCGACATTGAGCGGCTCTGGGGGAGACAAAGGAGACCCTGATAATAACAGTGAAAGACCCTCTGACCCTCTCAGGACCCCTCATATTATGTTGTGTGTGAGAAATAAAAATGAGCAGAGGAGAGGCATATCTGACTGTCAAAACATTTACACTTCACTTCACACTAATGGGCTGTCAGTAAAAAGATTTCTAAATAATAGTTTTTGTCTTTGTTTGTTTTTCCCATTATTTTTCTGTCTCCTCATCTCTGCCTCTTTCTCTCCATCTGCCCCCCTCCTGTGAAATTACTGTAGTGTGACATCAGACAAACAACAGTCCCAGCAAGTGTAGAGCAAGGCTAGTGAAATGGCAAAACATCAAAAGCCAGAAAGTGTTTATTCTCTCCATAAATTAAAGTTCTGCCTGAAAAATTATGACAGGTCAGAGAATGAGATGCAATCAAAACAAAGTGAGTTTAACATTCACCTTGTTCATGACAACACTTGAGTGTCAGTGTAATGCAAGTTCTCTGTCTACCATTTAAGTCTAACTAAACCTAAAGATAAGAAAAGATAGAAACCTGGCTATTGAACTTTAATTTTGCGGTTTGCCTGTCATTTCCCAGTGTGTATTTGTTTGTTACCAATCAAGCCCCCCTGTCGACACCCTCTCACCAACCACATCCACCCAACCCCATAAGCCTCCACATTCTAATACCTGCTTTTCTAAAATTGTGTTTTAATGAACTAGATTCATGGCTATATGCGTTTTAGGTGATTTCTAAGGGTTTCAAGAGTTAAAGCTGATAACTTTTTTTTTTAGAAAAAAATCTGAAAGTAGAGCCAGGGGAGGAATCAGAGAAGTAACTCGTGTACACTGAGGGGAAAATGCATTCTCCTTTCTGACCACTAGGGGTCAGAATAACATCAATGGAGGTGAGTTGTAGCTCTCACTAGGCTAGGCTGCAATGCACTGCTGTGCACACAAGCAGCCGCACTTTAATGTACTCAGCTTAGAGTGACTGTGTATTTTTGTGAGTATGTGTACCTTCTTGTCATTATCATCCTCCTCCTCATCCTGCAGGCTGCTGGTGGACTGTAAGGGGTCAGAAAAGGTGGGACCCTGAGAATAGTACTGAGAGCTCCGGAAACCATCTTTCCTCAACTTGTCGCATTCTGCAGGACAGAAAAGAAACAGAGGAACTCATCACACAGACAGAAAAAAAAATCTTTGCTTCCAACATGTATCATGTAATTACATGAGAATGTGTTATTATTAATAAACTGGAAATGCATGAATTTAAATCTATTGAGGATCCAATACTGGTTGAAGTGGTTCTACAGGTATTGCTCTGTTCCTCAGAGTGAAGGATGTCAGACTGGACTTTCCATCTGACATCTCCAGCAACTAGAGGTGTTTGTGCAGTGCTGACAAGCTAATATTAATGCCATCCACATTATGAATATCTATCTATTTATTAATACAGTTTAAGATTACAGGGTTAGTGAACAACAATAAACATCTCTGTAAAAGCGTCAGTTTAGCCAAGTTGGCTCATGTCAAACTGTAGTTTCTAATACAATACATTAAAACAGGGCAAGCAATACCGTACATATTAAAGAGCACACTGTAAAAGAGCACATAAAATAAATAAAAACAAGGACAACAATACAAAAAACCCCCCACAAAAAGCACAATTCAGATTTTGATAAGTTATAGAATATGGTCACAAACTCAGTTGTCTTTTAGATACTAAAATTTCCCAGTATCTCATACAGAGGGGGGATAAAAGCAGATTAAATGCCATAGCTCCATCATTGCCCACTGTCTTATCTTGCAGCCAAGCTTACAGAAAATTGACCTTTTTTAAATTAAAATTCCAAGATTCTGATCTCTTAATTATGAGATCTTTTCTTGCAATTTCATGTTATGATAAACCCCTTCACTACCTTTATTAAGTGCGATACAAAACAGTTCAACATGTCCCTTATTTTTTTTTTATTTTTACAAAAGGTATATTTATGTAAAAAAAAAAAAAAAACCTGATTCTTGTCAATTGAACTTGGACTTTCTATATATCAATATTAATAAATATATGGTGTATATTGTACAGGCTAATTTGTGCGCATACAAAGTAATTCAGCCAATAACGCTGTAGTAGAAGGGATATGCAAAATATCTATAGGACACAAACACACACTTATCATCTTTGACTGTGTGTGTGTGTGTGTGTGTGTGTGTGTGAATGTGTGTGTGTGTGTGTGTGTGTGTGTCAGTCACATGACTGCTGTCCCTGTCGGACGCTGCCAAACGCTGCTCACACCTCCTCTCGTCGCCACCTGCTGTGACGGGGTTGTGATGTATGTGTGTGACTGTGTATGCCAATGTGTGATAAGATGGGAGTTACTAAATGAATGTGTGTGTGTGTGTGTGTGTGTGTGTGTGTGTGTAACCAGAGGAGGGGGTATCAGTTTCAGTCTGTCACACACAGATGGCAGAACTGTCCCCCTCTCTCCTTCACCCCCCGCTTTCTCTGAGGGGGCGTTTAGCACGTCGTCTCTCGTTTTCCCTCTGCAAATATCTTCTAGTGCATCCTTTGTCTGATCTTGTATATATACTTTATTATATTTATGGAGTACTGCTAACTAAAACACACAATTGAGGGTTTTATGTGAGTTTGCCTGTAATCTTAAGGGTAAAGAAATCTTATCTGTTCAAGGGCAAACCTTACAAAAAAAACCCTCTAAATTGCCCCTCTCAAATACATTATATCAAAAAACAAGCATGAGTCTTTTTAGTCTTTCTCTTCACATTAACTCTGATCCATACAAATGTGTGTTTAATCTTTAATCACTGGGAATTATTCAGTATTTGATGCTCAATCAAAAACCCTTTTGGTGACTGACACACATGCACCAGAGCACACGCACATCAGTCCCATCCTGGCACCTCAGAGATGCTGCTTGTGATCCCTTTTATGTGCCATTTATCTCCATAGCTAATTACAGCCCCCTCTCCATGGAGAGACACGCTGGTGCATGTATAATACTGTCAGTTAATGGAGCCTAATGGGGTTGGCAAAGGTAGCAACTGTAACTACATGCTGATGTGGTAGCGGTGTGGAAGAAAGGATTCAGAAAAGCGTGATGATAATGAGTATGATGACGGGGAGCGGAGCTGTTATGATGATTGGTGTTGCGTGATTGGGGATGGTTGATAAAATAAATAAGCCTTGATGAGCTGGTTGTTGCCAGGCAGAACTGAAGGGAGGGGACTTGTAAGCAGCACGAGGACGAGCAGAGAAAATGAAGGATGCTGACAACAAAAATGATACCATGTTATGAACAGGGAGTATCTGTATTTATGTTACAGTGGCATGGTAATCGAATGTGCAAAGTTAGAAATTGACCTATGCAGTGTGGTGCCTATTCAGTGCTATGGATGGTGACCAAAAGATGCACAAAGGACATATGGGCAGTGAAATATATATAGAAAGCTACACATAGAGTAAGCTATAATAATATTTTCAAATGTAATATGATTCCTGTTATGCGTCTACCACTTAGCAGTGACCTTCACTGTGTCCTCTTTGGTGTTCAAGCTGCCTTATGTTAGAAATTTTTGAGCAACTTTTCATTAAACCTGTGATGACTTATGTTTTTGGCCATCTGGGGGCAGCAGAAACCAGTTGTGTTTGGGTCAATATGGCAAACGTGTTAACAAACAGTTGCTTATTTGCATTTCCAGGAGTAACAGAGAAACATTAGCATTCATTCTTTGGACTTGTGTGTCTGGCCGCCCGATAAATTTAAGTCCAATTTTTGCTCTCTTTTAGCTCTGTTGAGGCTCTCCACCAAATCCTACATAAAATTGAAGGCAATGTATAAGCTTACTGCTGGTTTGGAGATGCCACAATAGCTTGTTTCACTCATGTACGGCAAACCTGAAGTTATCTAGACAATAACCTGGAGTGAGATCACAAAATGTCCAAATCAGTTGGATTGGACATTATATGGACTTTACCCTGCCAGCTTTTTAGTACCAAGTTTGTGTACTTTCAGGGTGAATGGTGAATAAATAGGGTGGAAGACTGCAACTAAAAAGATGTACCTGGAGATGACAAGATTTGGGAACTTCTGTCAGTAAGGACTTAATCCACAATCCTCCACAAAGAACTACAAGAGTCTTGATTGACATTGTCCAGAGTTCATATGAGAAAAGGGCTTATGGGAGCATTGAAAGTGAAACAAAACAATAAAGTTTCAGTCCAGACAACAAAAGAATAAGCTGAAACTCACTATAAAGCTCTGCAAAGCTGAAGGTGATAGATTCATCACTGTAAGCACTTGTCATTTAATATGTCTAAAAAAAAAAAGCTGTGTATTAAGTCAAGTTAATTATCCATGCTACATACTAAATCGATTATGATTATAATTAGAATAGATGATGATTATTGGGATAAAATGACGCTGATTTTTTTGTCATATCTTACAGCTTGAAAGCAGTATTTTTCTTTTTTAAAATCTACCCATATTTTTAGATGAATAAAAATTGCAAACAAAGTAATGCCTCTGGCTATCACTGAATGACAGCACTGACTAAATCAATGCATAATTATTTGGATATTATTGAACATAACTGTTATGTAACGTCTCTGATGTATTTCGACCCGTTGGCACGTTGTCTGTAAGTCAACAGCCGCTTGCAAACACAACCTCGCTGCTAAACACAAGCTGAAATCCACGTGAGTGTGTGAAAGTAAAGAGTGGATGCACTTTGCCACCTGACTGGTTATCGATTATTCGGCGTTGCGGAGCAGAAAGCAGACTCGTGCAGCTTGCTCTGATCATGCTGGTGGCACGGGATTTAGAGACTTGTTACATGTGCATGAAGGCAAGGGTATAGCCTGGTTTAACCTGAAATAACCTCTAAATTATAAAATATTTTGCAAGAATACAGGTTTTACCATCACACATATGTAAATTATGGCAGCTTAAAGAAATGGATGTAATATTAAAAAAAAAAAAACACTGAATCTATTTCCATAAGGCTGGTAGTAAGATTTGTAACCTCTACTCGTAAACTTCCTGGGAGTGGACAAGGGATTAAAGAGCCTAGACACACAAAAAGACTCAACTGGACAGCACAGGTGCTCTCGTTGGACACCTGTTGTCTTTCAGTTAGGACCCCTGGGGCTGGGAGGTGATGACAGGATGATAGGACGGTGACAGGATGAGGGGGCTGAATTAATCCAACCTCCCAGGTGGTATTTGTGTACTTAGCAACATCAATATTGCAGGAAGTAACATGCAACAGCTTCAACGCAGGGGTCAAACAATGGCAAAGAAAGACAGCCTGTAGCATGGGTGTGTGTGTGTGTGTGTTAAAGCAGGTGACTAATGCTTTACACACTGTAAGCATCAGGTTACAATAGGCTTCTCCCCCATTTATCTCTCTTTCTCCCTTTATCAGTTTTTTTTTATCTGCTAACACACACGGCCGCCCTCGCATGTAAACAAGCCTTAACTGTAACACACCCGCCGTGTACACTCACATAAGCACACATACACACCTCTAAACCTTTACTCACACCTGCCTATAAAACTGTTATCTGAGAAATGAGTGGATAACTTTACCAGTAACACATGTATTTACTGGTATTCCCACTTCCTGTTGTGGCAATGTTGTGAGAATATTAAAAGTTGTCACTTTATTGTGACTCGACTCTGTGTTTATTTGACAAAAAGGTTGTCGGTTTTTATCCACTCGTACCAGATGAACAGGAAGAAGAGGATCTCACACTGTTGTGTTGTTGGTTACACTTTAAACTGAACACAAATTACAGGTTTGGACAATTTTACAATGTTGTAAATGCTGTTTAAACTTTGATGCCATGATCTCACATTGACAAATGTGATGACGCCCAGGAACATTCCCACAAATGAGATTTGTGTGAATATTTTGGTTTGGTTGATACAGATGTAAATACTAATTGGAGTATGGGATAGTGAAGGCTACAGGTATGATAGTCAATTAATGGTTATTGTCTCTTTTAAAGCAAAAATGACAAAGAAATCTCTGGTTAGAAGTCCTCTAATGTGCATATTTCTTTTTCTTTTTTATACAATTCTGACCGAAAGACATTCTGACACCTGAAATGGCGTTCTTTCTTTTAATTTTGATGTTTCATGTCTGTTTTAGAAGGTGTAATGTTTTAATGGACAGCTGTGGCTCGGAAGAAAGAGCACTCATCTCCTTATCACAGGGTCAGTGGTTTAATCCCTGGCCCCTGCAGTCCAAGTGTCCTTGATAAGGAGCCGCACATTGTGAATTGGTGAATGAGAAGGCATCTAGATAATTGTGTGATGAACAGGAAGCACTTTGCAATGTAGCCTTGGCCACCAGCGTATGAATGTGTGTGTGAATGGTGCTTGTGTTGTAAAGTGGTCACTAAGACAAGAAAAGCGCTATAAAAATGGAGTCCATTTATCTTTTACTCTACTCTTTACTATATTCACTGAATATACCAGAGAATTACTCCACCTCCCTCGTTTCAGCCGGGAGGAGAACCAAATACTATTAAGATTCCTGAGACATTTATTTAACACGTGGCTTGTGAAATAGTCAAAGTGCACAGGTGGCTTATGAATGATTTGAATTTGAAAAAAGAAAACAAAAGAACCTGAAACGATTCAGACATGCAATCACCCTCTCTGCACAAATGACTCCTCTAACCCTGATATTGTCTGTCATAATGTTGGATTCTGTCACGCTCTCTAAAGTGATCCAATTTGAATGATCCTTACCTCGCAGGGCGGTCTTGAGGTTGACTTTGGCCTGACGGTGGAGGTCCTCTACGCAGGGCGGCCGGCTGCCTGGTAGGAAGACGTTCTCCTGCTGGTGCCACGGAGCTGTGTAATGAACCGTCCACTTGCTCTCCTCGTCCAGGTTAGACACCGCTGTAAAGACACACAGATCGGGGTACAAAATTTAGTTTATCTTGAGGTATATTGCCTATGTTGATGACGATACTGGACATATTAAAGGTTATTCTAATACATTCTTAATAACTCTAGTTACCAACAGAAAAAGCAAAAAATAACCCAGCCACATTTGAAAATATTGAGTTTTAGAGAAGAAAGAGAGTTAACTAATTCTCAAACCTTTGTAAACAGTAAATTATGGAAAATGTCCTGTGGAAACAGTAGCATTTAGAGCGATTTGTTTATATTTGGCGGAGAAAAGGAACGGAAAGGAAATTGAGGTGCTTTGCATCGAGGTGTCAGTCTACACACCAACAACATGACACATATCTGAGACATCACACGTTAGGCCACACAAGTCAGAGGGGGGAGGTAGAGGAGGGATAAAGAGTATGTTGGAGGGAAACACTAACTAGATATTATCCAGCTCAAACTCAAACAGGCTACTGAAAACTTAAGCAATTTAACTTTTACCCCCCCCCAAAAAACGAGCAGCAGCACTCATATTATAGGTTTTAACGAGATTAACATACACAGCTAGCTGACAACATGCAACTATCTGTCTTTACAAGACAAGAAAAACTATCCTTTTCCCCTGTTTTTGTGTGTACTTTTTTAAATACATTTCTAAAGCACTTCTCTACATCAGACATAATAAAAGAAATATTAACTACAGATTTTGATGCCCTTTCTTGTTTCTACTTCCAACCGGTAGAAGCTTGTGATGCTCATTACCCAGGAATACGAGCTTACGACCATGCTACATATGTAAGCCACTAAATACAACCGTCAGCAAAAAGACTTAGGTGTAAACATTAACAATCACACGCACCCTTCCCAAAAGTTAGGCTTACCAAGTGAGCGTATCCAGGCCAAAGTTGGTGATCGTGGATGAAGGACTATCTCCATTTAAAAAGCTGTCTGTTTGTCCCTATCCTGACCATCACAACATGTCCATCTGACTGGGACAGAGGGAGACATTTGGAAAAACCAGGAGGAAGGGGATGGGTCATGAAAGGGGCTGTTTTTGTTTGAGTGCTTCTTCACAGCTGCTAATGAGCCATAGTAGGATGGGCTGTGTGTGTGTGTGTTGGGGGAGGACAGAAGGCCTCTGAGGTGGTAGTACCGGGTGGGGTGCCTATGGCTGCAAATTGGTCGTTGGAGAAAGTGTGAGACAGTGTGTAACTGCTTTGATATACAGATAACGTCTGATGGGCTTCACACTGACCATCTTAAAAGTCTTTCTGGGATCAGTAAAACTTTGCTTGTTTGTGACCATAATACTACTGTGTGACTAATGAGTAAAGCAGAAAAAAATGTTTTATGGATTTATTAAGAAGAAAAGTCCTGCTTCTGCTGGAGACTAATGGTACCTTAATGTCCATCTCCATAGCTTGTTGAGGAATGTGCAGCTGTTAAGAGCTTCTTAAAGGCATACTCATCCCCATGTGGCCATTTGTATATTAATTACTCACCTCCTGTAATGCAGAGTTTGTGAATTTTGTTTTTGAACTAAAGTAAAAGGAGGCCACATTTAACAATAGCTTAACCATATTGAAACATACGTTTCCAAATTCTCACATAGCTCCTGCAGTTTAATCCAAGTTTCATCCATCCAGTCGTATGCTCAGTACTTCCCAATCAGACAGCTCTTTCGGATGTGGAACTGAATTCATTAATGCTCTCTTCAATGCCAGACTCCATTGACAAAAGCAGTTATTTTACAATGCTGAACATAGGAACTGCTGGTCTACTGCTGGCTCGACCAGTTATTTTGTGTTATCTATGTGATTTTTGTGATTGTAGGCCAGCAGCTACAGTCTTTAGTGAGGTAAAATTAGATTTTTTGTAGATGGAGTCTTGCCGTGACTAGACCATAGATACGTTTCTCTTTCAGTTCTGTTTAAAATACTAAGGTTTTAAACAAAAAAAAATATGTGTTACAGAGGTACTGAGCATGTACCTGGATAAATGAGACCTGGATTATAGTGCACGATTGTGTAAGAGTTTGGAAACAGATGTTTTAATATAGTTTTGCTGATGTTAAATGTGAATCCCTGTGACCTCAATTCATCAAGAACTTTCTCAGATTTTGGATTCTTTGTTCACCAGAAGAATGACAGAAAAACCTTTTCTCCAGGAATCCCACATAACACTATGTTAGTAATTGTTATACAAATGGTCATTTGGGGGTGAAGTATTCCTTTTAGCACAGAGAGGGGTCTTTGTGTTTATTCATATTCCTCTCAGTCTTGTTACCAAACACTTTTTTTCTCCTTGTTCATCCACTTCCTCTCCCAAATATTGCTGCTACTTTCAAACACACACCTTTGCATGCTCACCCATGTAACAGTAAAGATGACACACATACTGCAGACAATACAAGTAAGAGGAAAACATGTACATAACAGTATGTTCTGTGGCTGCAGTCTCACTACATTTAATTTCTTATGTGGTACTCAAGTGATGTAAATAAACAGCTATTTACATCACAGGACTTATTTGCAACCAAATGTGACAAATGGAGAGTTAAGACATCCACAACACACGTCTGAAGGCGTAAAGCCCTCCCCCCAAAAACCCCACATTACCCACAATTTGTTACATGTCAACATTACATGACGGTTTGTGATGGTTGCAAACAGCAAAGTAGAGTGTATATGTAAATTGGGCATCGTTGTCATTGTAAACCCGTGTTGTTACACATGCAGTCTAACAGGGTGCCTGCACTGGTCAGAATAATCAATGAAACACATCACGCGGCAAAACTCCTCTGACCACAAGTACAGACTGGACAGTGGCATGAAACACACAAACACACACACCACAAAACCCACTCACACACAGTTTAATGAAATTGGAATTAAAAATGTGAAGGTCGAATAATCTGACGAGCAGTTGGTTTTGGATCTCAGAGCGCCGGACCCCACAACACACCTACAAGCAAGGCAGTGACGCCCCAGCTTTGTGTGGATGAGAGTCCATCCTTAAATTAGCTCGCTTCTATAAATAAGGGTTTTACATAATCCATTCCCTATGAAACCCGTTTCTATAATTTCTTGCTACAGGTAGCCCTCCCCCACCCCGCTCTCTGACGATGAGGTTTGAATAGACCTCAGCAAGGCTATAGGCACACCAAGGACATGGGGACTATGGACACAAAGCCTGTATTGTCCCTCTGCATCAGTCTCCACATCAGGCTTTTCAGTGCCACAATACGCCCTAGCCCCTCAACACACACACAGAGTTTCACACACACTGGACTGTGGCGCGAAAGTCTTTCAGAAGTCTACTAATCCCTCTGTCCATTGACATCCCCGCACTCCCGACGTAGCCTGAGAGCAAACAGGAGAACACTCTGACAGACACAAGCAGGCTGCAAAGAGCATCGCGGCTAAACATGCAGAGGTTGCTGCACACAAGAATCCCTAGAATTTGTGTTTACATGCACACACACACACAAAAGTTATTATCTGTTTTGATCTATAATCTGTGTTAATCCTGAACTGGGTCCCACGTCACACTGCAGCCAATATAGTATTGGTGTTATGCATATGACAACTACTGTAAGGGTCGTCGCAGGGCTGGTTCAGGTGAATACTATAGATGAAACTTACAGAGAAGTCATTCAAAGGAAAATATCTCTTTATAGGGGCTATTTATAATGTGAATACCATATATTCTAGTTAAATGACATGCCTTATTGGATTTTTTTAACCTTAAACCCAAATTAATGTGCATTCTACTCTCTCCCCTTTCAGTGTCTAAAAAGTTTACAGATGAGGATATGAGCACTGCTCAGTATGGAGCTCACTACCCTCTGGACTACAGCGGAGCACCAAGGTGCAGGCATGTGCAAGATGGCAAGATAAGTGCAAAAACGCTGAGGTAATGATTAACAACATCACCTCAGCCTTGACTGTAAAACATACTATAAATACACCTGAGATTAGAATCGGCTCGCCCTGCATTGACCACATCTTTGTTAAACATCCTCACGTGCGTAATACACAGCCATTTATAAAATAATAGCCTCGGAGCGTAAACTAATCCTCCTAAGCATAATCTCCAGCACATAAATGGCACACAGACCTGGTTTCTTTTGACATCTAGATCAGATTCTGCAAAACACTTAGAACTAAATAAACATTAAAAACTTCTAAATTGTTCCAAGACAAAGGAAAAAGAGCCATTTTTTCCTAATAGAGTAGCTGTGATTCGAAATGCTTCCAGCTGCCACCTTTTATAAACGCTGTCGGGTCATTTAGTGCTAATAGTTGTCGGCTCTGTGAAGTCTTGGCCCAATGGTTACCTGGAAACAGGGTGCAACAGAGGGTTGTCTCTGGGCTCAGCGGAGGCAGCGGTGAAGTAACATGCCCACTAGTTTGTAATAAAATGATATATACAAAGCATTGAAGCTGGTGTGCGTCCACTTCCGATATAGAAAAGCAAATTAAAGATATTAAAAATGTCTGTTAAAGCAAATCAGACACTCGTTAATACATTTCTGTCAAAATGATGCAAAATTGTACAAAGTCTAATCAGTGGCTCACTCCTTTGTTCTAGTTTTCATGTATAAAGTCTAAAACTTCTCATATTATACATTAATGATTTGATTTAGAGCAGAAGTAAACATATCTTACCCTTCCTTTTGAAGTATTTAATAACAGATTTTAACGAGGTCCCGATAAACACCATTATTCCGGTTGAGTGTATCTCTCTCTTGGAAAAAAAAAAGTCCTTGTATGGCACAAAAAATCCAGGGAATAAGAGAGAGAAGACAGGATGAAGGAGCGCTGGTGTCGGCTCACATTCTCACTCCACAGCGGCTCGGCTGAGAGTGTGTGTGAGTGTCTACTATGCCGACAATGAGTGTCTCCCCCATCTCTCTCTCTCTCTCTCTCTCTCTCCGTCTCTCTCTCTAGACACACACTCGGTCCACCACTCCCCCCATCATCACCACCACCACCACCACTCCCCCCTCAGGCAGTCCAGTCCTCGGAGACACACACAAACACACACACAGCGGGAGGGGTGTAGGACCGGCCCCTCTGTTCCTCTGTGCTTTGGTTACCAAGGAGTTCTGGCTGCCTCTCCCTTTATTTCTCATCATCAGTCGTTCTCTCTCGCTCTGTCTTTCTCTCTGTGTGCTCTCTTTCTTCTTTACTCTGCGGGACTCAGGATATAGCTGAAAGTTAAACATGCTTTATTAGAACCAACTTGCACGCTCATACTATTTTGCTGCGGATGTCAATTCTAGTTTCAGTGTTTTTTCCCCCCCTTACTTTCTACTCTGCTCTACTCTCGCAAAAGTAATCCGTGTATTGCCAATTTCACCGCTACGACAGACTAATCTAGGGAATTTTCCTGCATCTAATTAAACTGTGAGCCACCTCTACTGGAGAACTTTGCACATGCTTGAAAAGAGAGAGGTTTCCGTGAGGTATTCTCAGGAGGATGCAGCTCCCACCTGCATGCAAAGTGTAATGCAAACAGGAAGCACACTAAAGCTCTGACATTAATCCAGTTTGATCTCATTTTGTACTCATTTATGGTTTATAAAACAACATTACAGCATTTTTTAAAATGACTAAACAGATTGCATCCCAGTTTTCCACTATCTGATTTGACTAAAACCAGAATTTCTTTATATAAATCAAATATTCCATCTCTTTGGATGTTTTTCAATCCAGCCCTCTCCCTCTGTCTGATCATTCCCAGCCTGCTGTGTGCGCACATGGCCGCTGAATCTGTGCCACATGAATATAGATCACATACAATCCTCCCATTGTCCAATCCGCTCACAATCTATCACACACACACACACACACACGCTCCGGCACCCACCCATTCAAATACGTGCAAACACGGACCTACGCGCGCGCGCACACACACACACACACACACACACACACACACACACACACACACACACACACACACACACACACACACACACACACACACACACACACACACAGACATCCATGAGGGCAGGGCTGCCCCTCCTTCTGCGACCGTATTTCTTTTCAGCCAAAATGGTTGGGGGGGGGGGCTGCAACAAGAGCTTGAATGGGACTGCAAATGATCCTTGAATTTGTGGTAGAAAGGTTTCCCCTCGTTTCCCTCCGCCTCCTCCCCCTTCGACCTTGCTCATCTGAACCTTTCAGCCCGCTGAACACTGAAGTGCTGTGGACAGCAGTTTGCATCGTGTGTGTATATTTAATGTTTAGTAACATTCAGCGTTTCTGCATTGTCTGCACGCTGCTAAGTGTCTATCCACAGTACTTACAGTCACAAGTAGTCGCTCTTGTCGTTGAGTTATGAAGCTCTGAATGTGGGTAATATGTCTCGGTAAATGTCCTATTCTTCTGGAAAGTTCAACTTGTGTTTGACCTTTTTCAGAAAATACTGCTGTAAAAGGTTATTAATTCATCATCAGCATCCACACAGACAAATATTTTCAGTGTGTAAATATGTCTTCTAATGAGAGTTGTCAATTTGGGAGTTTGTAAAAAGTGGCTCCAGAGACAAAGCAGGTACCAATGAAGTGTTGTAAGTTTATTTGAGTCTCTTTTTTTAAGGCCAACTTATTAAAAGCTACATTACACCCTACAATCTATATTAATGTTCAAGTCTGTCTCAGGCCATTCGATTAGAAAGACAGCACCTACACAAGGACTATGAAATGACGTGTATGTAGACCTGACTACAATGTTCTGACATGACATGTTGCAACTGATAAGACTCAATCAGGAAATACTCGTGGGTGTCTGCATCACTGTTTCCAAAAGTCTCTGTTTCCACCCATTCAGACTGAAATAAAACCCCAGAGTTTCCAAAATAAAATGGGGTCAGCAGCAATTTAAAACGTCTGTTTTAGGAGTTACAAAATGCCAGAGTAATGTGGACCCTAGGTGTAAACACAGTTATGTGTTTTAAATCAAAAAGATTTTAATGTGGCATAGCCTAAAATGTATGGTTGAGAAGGTGACAAGTAGCCACCAAAACCTCCTATAAAGTTACAATAATCCTACAATAACAGCCACACATAAACTATATGCAACTGCAATTCTGCTGTGATTATAGAAACCAGTGTTGATGTTTCATACCAAAGATGAGCGGTGTCAGGTGGACTTAAAACACATGCTGAATGAATTCATCAGTTTGTGTATCAGCATAAAACGAATACATGTAGGTAAACATGCCAAACATTTACCAATTCCTGGTTCTCAAATGTAAAGATTTTTTGCTTTTCACTGTAGTTTATCATTAGCAATTTAGTATCTTTGGGTTTTGGACCATTGTCAGACAAAACAGGCAATAAAAAGGCTTTGAAATATTATCATTAATTTTTATTCTATAGATTAAACAGTCTGACAAATAAAACAAAAAAAGAACATTTTAAAGAGATTAACCAAACATTCAAAAAATCCTCAATTTCAGCCCTACTTTTAACCCAAATTGGAAGCAATATGAATGAACCCATTCTTATTGACAATAAACGCGGGTTTTCTCAGTCCATCTGAAAGGGTTTAGGTAAAGTCTTTCTCCATGTGTCAAACTTTTTTCCTCTAAGTCTTTGTGAGTCCTCATGTTCTGTCAGTAGCCTCCGCTTGGCTTGTGTCTCGTACTGTTTGGCACGCGTACAGTATTATGATCATTTATGCAGTCGTGAGCCCAGGCGGCATCACTCATTAAAGAGCCTATTGTTCTCAGGACTGTGTCACCCCACACACACACACACACACACACACACACACACACACACACACACACTGTGTTACAGACAGGTCAACAACTCTATCCGCTGAAGGAGGGCTTCAAATCTAGGCCACCTCTAGGATTAGGGCTATCCATCCATTCAGCCATACGTCCATACATCCTTCCGCTCCCTCCCAGTGATAAATAGAAGCCCCCCCTCACACCCCCCTCCAAACAATATCAATGTTTCATCTGTTCATACTCTAAGAAGCATATGAAGGAAGCGTGACAGACTCTGTGGATGAAGCTTGGACAGCAGAGGGAGAGCTTATTTAGGACGACAAACATCATCATCTGGGATTAACATGAACATGATTTAAAAGCAATTCTGCTCATATTAGCCCCTGGTTATGAAATTAATAAATCTTGATTACCTAAGATGAGGCAATATTAGCTTTTTCTTTCTTCTTTGCTACCTTGTTGTATTAGGAAACACTCTGGAACTGTAATCAATCATTCTTTTAATTCTTTTCGATTCATCTCTGAATGTTTTTTTTCCCAGATTAATCAATTATTATAGAAATTATAAGTCTATAAAATGTTCCCATGGTTCCAAGGGGGGCATATTCAAATGTCTAACTAACTAAAGAAACCAAAAATATTGAGTTTATTATCATAATGAGAACTTTTTTACTTTTAAAATCACTGAAATTATGAACTAATCAGATGTATCAACTAATCTAAAACATTCATTGAAAATCACAACATTAGCTACATGCAAATTTATTCATTATTGCAAAATGCAAAACACTTTCTTGAGATAATTACAGCTGTTTTTCTGCCCATTTAACTATTTGAATTGCTGATAAAGCTAATTGTCAGCATTGAAACACACAATCTCAACACATCTTCATTAGTGTTAGGCCCTGTGGCAAGACACTGAGTATCTCGTCTTGTTAAACAACCAGCAGTGTGTTCACGTACAAAATGTTGGTGACCCTCAGAGGAAAGTAGAGAGAAATCAGGGTTGATTAACAAATCTTGTTGCACTAGATGTGATTAAGACTTAAGGGTGAACGTGGCAGAGTGATAATAAAGAGGAGAGATTGATGAGGGGGCTCCTGCTCTGCTTCCTTGTCTTCACACCTTGTTTGGATCTCCCCATCAACCTGGCAGAGGCAACTACAGCTACACAAACTCTCTCACATACACACCCTAGTTTTTTTTTTTTTTTTTTTAAAAAAAAGCCCTGATTGCCGAATTTAATTCCCTCTGGCCCAACTCTAACATTCGATCAATCCCCAAAACACACACACCTCCCTCTCTTGTTCAGTAATGAAGTCTATCAAGCATCCGTTCAAATTCCCAAAGTGCATGAACCTGGCATCTATAAACACACACGCACATGCACACACACACGCACACGCACGCACACACACACACACACACACACACACACACACACACACGCACGCACACACACACACACACACACACACACACACACACACAGAGCTTCATCTGACAGGTCTCAGCTTTTATTTTTCTAATTGGACTTAAGAAGGGAGAGCTAAGCTGCGCCCCCCTCCAAAACCCTCAACTCTACCTGATCCGCCTAATGTCAAATCTCTCTTCTCCCTCCATCCACTTCTCTTTCCTTCTCTTCTTCTCTCTTTCTTTCAGACATGAGTGCTTTCATGACTGCTAATGTAATCTAGCCTGTATTGATTGTATTCCCCCCTCCCTCTTTCTTTGCTTCGTTCTCTTGTTAAGGCTCTGACCTTGCACACCTTCCAATTAGTCAGAAGAAAACCTGCGAAGGTGAGATAAGCAGGAAAACATGAGGCGCCGACAACGGGGCCAAGTAATTGTCGCACACGTGAATGCACGCCAACACTTTGTATCTGTATGCATGCAGCATCATTGAACGCACAATTTTGCAGAGCTGTTTCACTGGAACTAAACATGAATGGATTTAAACAGAGGCACGTTGTCACTGGAAGGTCATTAGTTAAAATTCATTAAGTTAAGTAAGCCAAAAGCTCTCATTTTTTTCTTAAATAATCAAGGATGAGAATCCCTTTAACGAGACAGCTGAGAGAATCTGTGCAGCATCAGCATTTTAATCCCAATACATTTTTAGTTATAACTATACAAATGTACAAAGAACCATCTCAAACCAAAAACATGTTGTGAGATCGCATGTTTACACTAACAGCCAAAAATCTCTCACACATTTGGTTTAAAGCAATGTGAAAAAGAAAAAGAAACCAGTTCTATAAATGTGCAAACCTATTAGCAACAAATGGTTATTTGGACTTGGATGCTCAAACAGGAAATGTACCAAAAACCCTTAAAAAATTGATAAATAAAAACCCTACAACGTAAATCCCTTTCATCTCAGCCCATCTCTCTTTTCTGTGAATGAGAATCTATAATTTATAACATGTAGAGCAACATATTGACTCTCTAATCCCCTCCCCCTTTCTTTCATTCCTACATCTCTGTGAATGAAAGCGTAGCACCAGGGGTCAGTGGGAACCCGATCGCTTCGGTCTCTTTGAGATATAGAGCAAGGCATGAATTATCTATCAGCAAAGAGGGCAGGGGAGTGCGGGAGGTAGTGTGGTGTGATGAAGCTTTAGGGGTTAATGATCATATGTTGGATTTTACTTTACAAACTGTTTCACTTTCCTACATGGCATCAATAGTCTTAATAAGAAATTACATTTCTGGCATTGGTTCACATGCTTGAGTTGTGAAATTAAACTGCATAAACAAATCCTTACAGAGCTACTACAAGAAAAAGCAGTAGTAGTATGATTAAGTAGTGTTTTGATGTTGGTGATGAAACCCCTTAAGGCAAGTCAGGAAAAGGTAAACACGGATAGGCAGGAAACAACTCTCTACAACGCTCATAAAAATGCAGTAAACCAAAGTTAAACTTCAAACTCACTCCTGAATAAACACAACTCTTGCTTGAACACACACACACACACACACACACACACACACACACACACACACACACACACACACACAGAAACCAGCGTGACAGAGCGGCTGGGCTGAATAAACAAGCTATGATCACTGGTTTCACTGTTTTTCTGGCAAGAATGATTTGAGCATGGGGTAAAGTTCCCACGCATCAGCCCAGCATCAAAAACACACATTTTTCCTCTTACCTGTAGTGCTATTTATCAATCTAGATTGTTTTGGTGTGAGTTGCCAGGTAGTAGAGATATCTGCCATAGATATGTCTGTCTTCTTTCTAATATAATGGAACCAAATGGCACTTGAATTGTGGTGCTCAAAACACCAAAAAAAAACAAAAAAACCCAACTCAACAGCAGTTTCTTTCTAAAATTCATGTCCTGGTTACTCAAAATAATCCACAGACCTTGTTGTGAGCAGTTTTATGCAGGAAGTATTTTTTTTCTACCAAATTATGACAACTATGTATGGTACTTAACCATAGATGCACGCTGCTCAGTGATACAGTTGGTGGGTGTAGTTTGGTATAAAGAAAATAGTTCTGACATGAAACTGCTCACAACAAGGTCTATGGATTATCTTGAGTAACTGGGTCATGGTTTCCGAATACAGATTTAGTTTTTCAAATGTACTTTTTTGGCACTTTCAGCAACACAAGCCAAGTGCCATCTAGTCTCAGTATTTTGGAGAGGAGGCAGACATCTCTACGGCTAATATCTCCAACACTTAGCAACTCACTACAAAACAAACTACATTGATAAATTAACTGGTAAAAGAAAAAAAAACACATTTTTTTTTGAGGGTGAACTGTCCCTTTAAGTTCAATGAGCTCCAGGACTTGGTGAATGACCTTTTTCTGACACCAAACTCTCGCTGTCTCCCTCTCAGCTCCTCTATCGGTCTCCCTCTCTTTCTTTCCTCCATTGCACTTCTGTCTGTTCAGCAGACAGGGGTTACTGGGTAACGCCAATCTTCCCTCCTCCCCCCACCCATATTCTGGTGTTTCCGTCTGACCTACTCCATTGAAGCAGCTGGGATTCCATCACAACACACACACACACACACACACACACACACACACACACACACACACACACACACACACACACACACACACACACACACACTATACATTCATACAAACAACCTTGCCGTCCTATAACTGCCCTCATTGACTGAGTGCACATACACATTAAGACAGAAAAACAGACACAAACAGCTCACACAATAAAAAGCAGACAGCAGAACCCTCTATGTTCACCATCATAGAGTCAATGCTTGATCTGCGGTGTATTTGCATGATAACATGCAAATCATGACGGGGGTTAAAAGAGATCAGATTGAAGGGGTCTTCAAGGCTCACTTAAAGCTCCTGAAGTGGCTGCAAACATGTCATTTAAGTGAAAAAGTTTGGTGTATGCTGCTGTGATTTAGCATAACACAATTATTTATCTGCCACATGAGTAAACAGAAGAGTGTGTGATTTCACTCCAGTTTATATTTTAAACTAAAGTTTTACTTTACTTGTAAACTGGAGAGATCTGATGTACATTCAATTCTGCAATGAAAACCGCTGCATTTTGTGAGTTTGTCTGTGTGCATTCTTCTGACTGAAAGGGAGTGGGGCCTCCCTCTATAGGCTGCTCCTCCTTTGTGATCCATGAGAAAACCCTCCAAGTCTGGGTGACACCCTGCAAGCTACGCCCTGAGCATGCACACAAACCATCACTAACAAAATCAGACTCTGTTCTTTGTGTGCATTTTCTGTTTCACAAGCATATGTATGTGCATATCCTCGCCTTGATGTGGGGACACACTTATGTTTTCTGTTCAAACACCATGTAGCTGTTTTCACACAGCTCTGTGTGTGAATGTGCATGAAATATCATTGAAAAGAGCTGCACAATACTAATGAAAGGGGGAAATGGAGATGGTATCAAAAGCAAAACTTTGCACAAAGAGTTGTTTTTTTTTAAAAAGGAAGAGGCATACACAAAATGTTCAAAGACTGTTTGATGTGCTGGAAGCAGAGCTACTTTGCTGAGTAGCGATGTGAGGCACGATAGAAAAGGCAGCGTTTAGAGGGACAAAAGAAACCAGAGAGAGGAGATAAAGACAGCTGGGACGGAAAAGTCACGGGTGAAGGGCAGGGAAAAAAGCGAGAAGAGAGACAGATGAAGTGTGAATGCAAGACATCCATAGGTAGAGACTCACTAGAAACAGTTATTATGAGCACAAACATGCATAAAAGCCCAGCAGGCTTGGCGGTCATGCCTAATTTTCACTCCCCTGGCGTCTGACCCTCCCAACCCTCTTTGAAATTTAAGCCAGGATAAAAGAGAAAGAGAGAGAGAGAACAGCAACTGGAAAGACAAGTCTGCATTAGAGTCTAGTCTGTGCTAGAAAACATTGTTTACATGGCAATCTTTGTGCCTCAGCATGGTGGCAAAACAAGAAAAGCCTAAAAACAAAGACCAGGTCAACAAACAGTAATAACAACTGGAAGAAGACAAACTGACAGGGAGGCGTGCAACCGTTAAATAAGTCCTTCCTATACATTCATTTAACAGGCAAACTTTTACAGCCCGATGTTAGCCGTGCACAATAAAAGGCGGGTCAGTCTTTAAATGCACACGCCTGTTGAGCAGGGCATTAAAACGCTGTTCTTTTACGAGCAAGCTGATTTGTACGCCTGAGCTTTTGGTGCCTTCAGAGAGGGTGGCAGTTTTGTTGCTAACTTGAGGTGTTTTATGTCCCCGTCAGGATGGATTTGCAGCTAACCGTCCGTTTCCCCTGGGCAACACAGTTTTAAATCTAAAGAGATCCAACCCCGCTGACCTGTCACCCACAGTGACGTTGGCAGGACAATATGCTGGAACTAAAACAGGAACGTTTGTAAATTGGAGGGACAGCGTTCAGTGCATGTTTTCCTTGTGTTTGGATGGGCTCAAGAATTTTGGATCAAGTTTTAAGCAACTAAAAAAAACAACTGTTGGATGGATGGCCATGAAGTTTGGTACAGATATCCATGGTGCCCAGAGGATACACCCGAGTGACTATGATGTTCCCCTGACAATGCAAAAACGAATTACTCACCAATCAGCCTTAGCTGTACTTTGTATTTGGCGATTAACTACATATTAGCATGCTTAAACACTTAAAGGCATATTTGGGGATTTTTTTAGTGGAGCTGTGGAGCGCTCCCAGTTTGCAGAAACAGATGGGGCACACACCCCACAACACATCATTACCCTGTTGTATAGAAGGGTTGCTATCAAAACGTATTTTAGCCACTTTAAAGAACGCCTACCCAAAAAATATTCTGTCTAAGTGGTGGCTGTATAGAGTTTTTTGAACGTCATATTTCATTCCAGGCACTTTGTGACCCAAAAAGCTGACTGGCGGTGGAGGAGAAATGTAGTGCCAAAGGAAAAGACTGTGTGATGGTGAGGTAAAGCGATGAAAATACTCTAAATTTAGCATCCACTACGACGGATTTTTTTTGGATAGGCCATTTTAAAAGTGGCTAAAATACCTTTTTATATCAACCCCTGTGTGGTGCGCAACCTGTCTGTTTCTGCAAACTGGGAGCGTACCGACCACCAGCTACTGTCTGTAATACATTGACTTTACATAAGTACCTCATACAGCCACTTCACTCAAGAAATCCTTAACTATCTCCTTACGTAAGATGGTAAAGAAAACCAGCTGTAAATCACCATATTAGCATTGTATTTATTTTTAAACTTGCAACAATGTCAAATAAAAAATATGGATTTCACAGCATAGCAGCGAGTAAGTCATTTAGTGTTGACTTCGGTTTAAGCATCACAAAAATATCAATTTCTGTCAGTTCAGCAGCATTCAATCTTTCAATAAAGCAATTTCTACACAAAATTCTGCCTATGCAACACATGTCTTACATGCTGTCATAAAATAATTTCCCAGTGGGAAGCTCCATTGAGCCACTGGTAGTGTAACATAAAGACAGACCCCTGGCAGCGCCCAGACTACATTAAGAGCCATTACCATCCAGTCACACTGTCTCCACTCATATTGACTCCTGGCCTTTCTCACTCTCCAGTGGACCCTCCGAAGACCCGCCACATCAATAACCACAAGGCCTGAGTGTGTTGGTGTGTCACTACAGCAGGCTGACATCATTCTGCATGCATCTGTATGTATGGGTGTTTTTGTGCATGTGCGAATGTGTGCCTGCAGCTATTTGTACAATCTTCTGCATTTAGACAACAGACTTAGTAACACATTACAATCTGGACTTTAGAGGAGGTATAGATTACAATACTGCTTCCCTGTATCCTTTATCCATCTGAAGTCTGCTGTTAACACACATGGTCTTGCACATATAGGTTATAGGACAATACATGTGCCTATAGTCGATATGCATACAAGCATGTAACCACACGCGACTTAATATGCACATGCACGTACACACAGCTACGCAGGGATGCCTGCAAACACATTATGTCGGCTGCCACGCTAGTTTCCTGACCTACATTTCAACACCAGAGCTGTCTGCGCTTTACTCCTGAGGGCCCATGTGTGTGTATATATCATTAATCCAATTTTATAATTAACTTTACATACAAAATGCCATAAATCTGAGACAAACACTTTGGAGTGCCTGTACAGAACCAGACTTGCATAAAACACACATGAACTCCACAACTGGCTTAATTAAAAGTGTGATGTGAATAATGTCCAAGGTGGATAGTGACAGGAGTCAATAGGTAGCAGCTGGAATATTACTGGATTTGCTTCAACAATATGATTCATTAGAATCAATACTTCACTGCACATTTTACTCTGAAGGCATTTTTGCTGACAATCCAATCAAGACAATTTCCAAATTATCTGCAAAACATCTGCACGGGTGACACAAACGGAAAGTAGAGGTGATAAATATTCCTTATTTTAGTCTTGCTTTACACATGAGCTTAGTTATACAGCAGTGTGTCTCTGCTGCCGTTACCATGACCCTTGGCTCATGCTGCTGACGAGGGTCTTGTCTGATTTAGACACAGAGGCACAGAGACAGACTGAGCTAATTTAGGTTAAGTGCCTCCAGTAGCTCAAGGGCACAAAGCAACAAGCCACCTGGGGCTGGCCTGCATCACAAGGAGGGAAGCCGAATGTGTGTGTGTGTGTGTGAGTGTGTGTGAGTGTGTGAGTGTGTGTGTGTGTGTCGCACTGACATGGGTACCAACTAGAAGTAGGTTAAAGCCATATCAACTACAGTGTTTGCATGCATGTTTATCTGCAGTTCCTCCACCACTGGAGCAAAATTGACACTTTGCTGTTTGACCCACTTCCCACATTTCACCTCACTTCCCATCAGCAGCAGCAGTAGGTCATTTGGGGAGGGGAAGAGCGGGGCAACATCAAATCATCCAATCATGAATCAGAAATACAACCAATTGACCAATGACCACAAATTTAGGAAGCGAGCAAGACAATCAGCCTGGAGGCGGGGGAACAATCAGGAGGTTAGATGTGAAGTTGGATGCCAGTTCTGGTGGCTGGCATTGATTACTGTGATTAACCAATTCATTTGCACCGCATGATTGGATTTAGCTGTTCAGCAGGCACAAAACATTGATCCAATATATATCTCCACTCTGTTAGTTGGTTTGTTAGGGGATATTCTGCTTAATTCCACATTGCTTTCACAAGGCACAGACCCTGTATGAACTAAACTCTTGATATGTGCCACTGTGAAGCTCTGCAATGTCCTCTTGTAGTCATTTTTTTAGGTCCCCTCATACTATTACTGATCGCTGAGTTTTTCGCCTTTGCATTTCGCAGCTGTTCATTTTACTCTAGTGAAATCTATGTGGTTAAAACTTCACTAGGTATTCATTAAGTACAACGAAGTTTGTGCAGGAAAATAGGTTAAACCTTACTAAACCTTGCTAAACCTTAACACTTGTATGAGCGAGCCTCAGAAACTAAAGGCTTAAAACCTAAGGCCAAAATACACTGAACCGACATCAAAGAACTAGTGGCGACTGTGTCTCTGTCAAAAAATTACATTTAATACACTGCAAAGAATACAGTCAACAGCCAACCAGCAAGTATGTTTTATGTCTACTTCAGAGAAAATAACTCACAGTGGCAGGCAGTGCTAGCCTGGATTCTTCATTAAAAATTTTAAAACGGGAAGACTAACACAACACTGGTTAGCCAGTCAGCACATTAACAACACAACCTATATAATTCTCTCTATGTCTGATTCAGTTTCACTCTGTCTAGACATTAGTCGTTCATTTACTTTCCTCCCTTCTGTTTCTCTTTCTGTCCACTGAGCTGAACTGCCAGTCAAATGATTTCACCTACTGACAGGCTCCACTGGCTCCTACGCCGATTCAACATGTTGAATTGGCTGAAAAACAGCTGACAAAGGCCAACTAGTGCCGACGGTATATGGACAAACCGCAAAAACTAGGGCTGACCGTCAGTTTGGTGCGTTAGGGGCCTTAGAGGAATTCTGGTAAGAACACAAAATATTTTAAAACCCATAACACAGATTGCCTGTGAATCATAAATTTCAGATACTATCGACCCATTGTTTACGAGACTCATTAGCGAACAGTACAACCATCATCATCATGTGATGAAGCCACAGGTCATGGTCAGCTACAGGACAACTTGCTGTATCTGTAGTGCTCAAACTTATGTTTATGTTTTTTATCAGTATCAGCAGAGGAACTACATGTTATATGTACTGCCCTGCCATAGTATTAACATGAGTGTGTTGTAATCCCAGGGTAAGACTGAGAGGGTTAAATATGTCTCAGGACAGGCTTAGTGCTCATCAGATGACGTGGATCAGTATCATCTGTAAAACACACACATATGTACGCACACACACAAACACACTGTGACTGGTGGTTTTATCTGACTTATCAAACAGACTCATAGATGTGTGTGTGTGTGTGTGTGTGTGCACATGCATGTGTGAAACCGAGGTCCCTCCACTGATAATCCTATGTTGAGACCTCGTCTGGGAAAAAAAGCAGCACCCCAAATCCACTTAACCCCTCCCTCCCTCTCTCCTTCTTTATAAACCACCCCTTTGCCTCCCCCCTCTCTCCCCGTCCCTCCCCCTTCTGTCCCATCTGAGCAATAATGGACGCGAAAGCATTAATAGAGAGAGCAGACCTCTCTTGGATGAAATGAGTGCACCCTCCTAATGGGCCCCAAGGGAAACGAGACTAGCTCCCTGATCAAATACACCCAAAATTTAAGACCGTTATCATCCCAAATTAAATTCCACGTGGCACCTCATGTGTCTCTTTTTGGTGTGGATAAATGGGAGCGTTCTGTCTGATGGGTAATTAATGCAACGGTAATTACATTTGGTATTCACCACAGTCCAATCAATTTAGTCTCACACAGTAAAGTGTTTCTATGTACATGCTGTAAAGTATGTCAATACTGGTTAAAACTGATGATTCATAGACGATCAACTCTGAAACTGAGGAGGAGTACCACTGTAGTTTCTTCCAGTGGTGGAATATAACTAAGTACATGTAAGTGTATTTATTTAAGTACTGTATTTAAGTACAAATTTGAGGTACTTGTACTTGAGTGTTTTCTTTTCATGTAAATTTATACTTTTACTCCACTGCATTTCCAAGGGAAATATTGTACTTTTTGCTTCACAGCATGTATCTGAAGGTTTTACTTACTTTACATTTTTGCATAAAAAACATGAGTTTATTAAATATGATGTATGATGTTATGTATAAATTAAATTAGCCTAACAGTTTATACATGTAGGGCTGCAACGATTAGCTGATTAATCAATCAGTTGATTGACAGAAAATTAATCACCAACGAACTTGATAAACATTCAAGTCTTCTTCTTTATCTTCCTGTTTGGAGAGTTTTTTGGGGGTATTTTAATATATTTTCTAATAATATGGACTTTTTAGGTTTTATTCCATCTTTTTTCAATTAATTTTCAGTTTTTTGTGTGTGTTGTTTTGTTTTGTTCTGTAAAATGTCAGGTTTTTTGTGTGTTTTGGTTGTTTGTTTTCGATTAGTCTGCTTCTGGTACTTCTACTTTTAATAATCTTGGTAATTTGTCTGAATATATTTACTTACAGTTAACTTAAATTTTAATGCAGTACTTAAACTTGTAAAAGAGCATATTCACATTGTGGTGGTGGTACTTCAGTAAAGTATCCTAATACTTCTTCCACCACTGTAGTTTCAGCCACTGAATCAGTACCTCTACTTGTTTGTATCATACCGCCACCTTGTGGTGAATATTACAAACAGCTGGCACAAATTGAATTGGTTTCCCAGTATCATCCTGTGTTCTTCTCTTTGATTAACAGCAGTCCAGGAATGTAGCTTCTCTTATAAACAAACAAAATTAGACTCAAACTGTCACCCGTGCACGCTCCCCTGTGGTTTTACAAGCAAAGAAAATGGATGCAGCTTCTCTACATTTCTCCTCTTTTTTTGTCTTTAACCCTAATCCATCCGCGCATGTGGAGTGGAAAACCCTCGAAAAAAGAAACGTTGCTATGGTGAGGACAACTCATTAACGAGAAAGATTTAAAGAGGCTCTTAAACTCACTTTCTCTCCTCTCCCTCCCGTCTCTCTGTGTCCTTTTATAATCAGCCTCTATGGGGGGACATGAGCTTTTCAGAGGCTTGGCTTTGCTTTCTGAGGCTTAATGGAGCCTCCAACTGATTGGGACATAAAGGGGCCTGCGGCGGAGGAGAAGGCAGGAAGAAGGGGACTGGTGCTGGGGTACATGGTGGAGGAGTGAGGGGGTCTGTGGGTGATGAGAGTGTAAGAGAAGGTTTACAGGGAGGGACAAAGAGTCATGACCAGAGCAATCACGTTATTCTTTTGTGGTTCTTAGATGTTATTTCTAAAAACCACTTGAACAAGTTTGTTTTGCTTACATTTTGTATTACATGAAAATTAGATTGTTTACATTGGTTTTCTATTGCACTTGTTGATTTTTATGTTTAATATGACATTAGCAGAGGCAAAGTACATAGTGCACTGCCGTAAAAGCTTGTAAGGTATAACTGGACTTAAAAGAAATCAACATATTCATATTTCTTTGAAATTGTCAAAATAATAGAAGCAATGTTGTTTACTGTGCCTAAAATTTACATTCACGTTTTTCATTTGTTGCTCATTTTAAACTTAGTTGCTTATTTTTGAATGTATAACAATTTCACCAATTTCCTGGAGCCTAAAGTGACAATTTTAAAATGCCTGTTTTGAACCCACCAGTTTATGGTACATTACTGGTGCTCAAATAAATGAAAGCTACCTAATTTCTTCAGTTTGTGTTATTTTCCTTGCTTTTAAGGAGATTAAGTGCACTTTGTGTGAACCGTACTGTAGAAGTGAAGAACGCAACCATGTGTGCAGACAGAGAGCAGACTGGTCAGTAGGGCAGACGGGGCCAGAAACCTCAGAGGGCCAGACTCGAAGCAGCATGAGGTGGAAAAAAGCTTCTTGTAATTGCAGCTCTCATTAAAGAAATGAGCTGTGACTGAGGTAGGTTCAGCCGAGGAGTGCTTAAACACACTTATCCTGCACTGCGGCACAATTAGATTTTGCAATTACTGACAACAAGACCACAGCTGAACTGACTGAGGTGAAAGAAGAGGGTAAAGCTGTTGCTGGAGCAAACACAGTAGAGATTAAATCTTAAAATCGCATTTGTTTTCAAAGCCTGCTGGCATTATGAGAGTGCTAAACTGTTATGTTCATTATGTAGTTGTTTTTCCAGTGCCGACTTATTTCATACAGTGAAAAAAGCAGCTGCTTTTAGTGAGTGCGCATGAAAACTTCAACTAAATATTGCTGCTTGGGAAACAGATGTTTGTGATTGACTGCAAGCATAGAGAACATACAAGAAAGCATACAAATATATCTAAGAACTCCTCACCATCAAATATACACACAGTCACCCAATTAACTGGCTGCATTAAACCCATTAACCCCTTCGTAATTGTATACAAAAATACCCTAAAAGCCCGGGAACTAGAAAGAGGGAAGAGGTAGAGAAAGATCCTAGAGAAAGAAAGCAAAAGATCTGCATGTGCCACCTCATCAAAAGCGATCTTCATCTTGTTCTTCCAGAATCTGGGTGCCATATGGTGCAATACACCCACCCAACCTCCAGGAGGCTCCCTTTGTCAACAGAGAGCAGGCAGCAGGGGTAGAACAACTTAACAAAAACAAAAGAAAAGTCTGCCACAATAGTAAACAGATGCACAATAAACAGTATTATTAATAAATATGATCATATACGTTATCATTAACCCCCAAATCTGCTGTTTACAGGCTCTCCGTGTTTCCCTCCTGACACATTTGGTCAATGGAAGGATTAACGTCTCTGTAGGTACCAGTGATTATCTGCCCTGATGTGATAATCAAGCCATTAACTAAAACTCAATTGTACACATATGGGGCTGTGAGAGTCTCTAACACCTGATCCCTCCTGAAAAAAAGCTGTTCTCCCTGACTCTCTCGCTCCTCCTCCTCCACCGCTTCCAGTCTCCCAAATGAAAAGCCAGCTGAGCCAACTATTAATCTCACCAGATTATCTTATTACAACAATTTGTCAAGCAAAAGACACACGCACACCGAAAGACAAAACCGACTTCCTGGAAAAGCCACACACACGCTATCTTGTGTGACATGAAATCTGATTTTTATAAATAAATAAAATGGGATTTGAAAAATTACATGGGGTAGGCAGAAATCTGGAAAACGGAGCCCCCTCCTGCAGCTCTCCTCTCTCTGTCCTAAGCCCCTCCCACCAGACCACCATGGTCATATGCACATGCTTCATACAGTAACCCCGTGTTTCCCATACACTGATTTAATCTTATGTCAGTCTAGAGTGCGGACTACTTTCACAGGAGAGCAGGCAGCAGCTCAGGAGACATACCTTTAGTCAGCAGCTGCAGCAACTTAAATTCAGCCATCCCAAACACCTCAGTGACGGATGTCACAGCAGGCTGGTGACTAGCAGCGGTGCCGAGTCTAACCTGTCTAACGGCTGCAACAGAAAGTTTGCTAATCTGGTGGGAGTTTGGGGCTGTTTGATCCCCTGGAGATGGTTCTCACTCTCCAACCAGGGAGGTGGTCTGTAGTGGCTAAGAGTACAGCAGAGAACGCACTATGTTTCGAAGCTCTTACTAACGTTAGCTTCATCACATGAGCTTGAAGTTTCAGCCCATGACGCATTTAATGTTGTTTTGCCAGACTCTATTTGAGATGCCCTTTTTGATAAGTTTGGCTTCCTTTTTTGAAGGCGGTACAGATTTTCTAAAGCCTGAAAACAGAACAAAGAGGAGGTGCAGAGATCTATTTTTCTCTCAGACCACTATATTCTTAAAGTTTATTATGGCATTTTTGCCCTTAAAACCCAAACCAAACATCCAACACCCACGTTTTAAATGGCGAAAAACAAGACACCAAAATCTTGGATTAATGAAAACATTTTAAACTTAATTTACACAATCTGCCTCTCGCTCAGTGTCATTAACAGACAGTGAGGATGTTCAGAGATTCAAGTATTTACTTTTCTAAACCTGTAAATTGCTTTTGACAGAAAATTAATCTGCAACCATTTTGTTAATTAAAGATTTCAGTCATTTTTGGACTGTTGGTCTTACAAAACAAGGAATTTCACCTCAAGTTTGGAAAATTATGAATCATTTTTTGCCTTTTTTGTGACTTCTTTTGTTTTTATTTTTAGGTTGAAGGATTTATTTATATTATTTAAGCAGCTCTTCGGGACACAGAAGAGAGTGCCACCAACACAAATTCAGACAGTCGATAAAGAAACAAATATATGAAAAGCACAAAAAAATAAAATAAAACACGCCTAGGCCGATCTATGAGAAAATAAACACAGAGACACCAGGACGCACACACACTGAGAGAACTCTGCAAAACTCAATTACCTCCAGATATTTGTGGCAATGACTTCATTAGCGGTTGGTCACACATGATGGAAGAGCAACTGTTTAGCCAATCACTAGCCAGCCATTACCTATTAGGCCTTTAACAAGCTGAGAGGTCTCCATCTGTTAGACACGCAGCCTGCTATTACCCACCGATTACCCTTCACCTCCTTTATCTTCAAACCAAATGAATGTCTCAAAAGATGCGGATGGAGAACATGCGGATAGGACTGCTGCAGCTTTTAAATTCAGCGTGGATGAATGGAAAAAGACGAGCAGACATGCAGTCATTCACACAGACACAAACAGGGTTAAAGACTTAATCAATGAAAGAGACGAAGAGAGACGGTGGCAGACAGAGTTGCTTTGAAGAAAAACAGAGCCTTAACCCATTTTACAGTTGAATGACCCCAAGCAACCCCTGATCCCCGATTCCCGAAAGTGCGTGTGCATATGTGTGTGCGCGTGTGTGTGTGTGTGTGTGTGTGTGTGTGTGTGTGTGTGTGTGTGTGTGTGTGTGTGTGTGAGAAATCCCCCTCTTTTCTTCATCTCATTAAGCTGTGTGTCCTGCTCTGTGCTCCATTGTTCTGCAACATTGAACCGGCTTTTGGGTTTTTTTTTTTTAATGCACATTCAGGACTAAGTGTGTACTTGTCTTTTCTCATCTGTGTCTGAGTGTGTCTGAGTGTAGGTGTCAGCTAAACTAACAAATCTCATTGTGTTGTTATGAATGCCATTCCACCGTAAAATCTCTGAGTAAGAGGAACGACAAGCTGATTTGACTGGATGGTTTTTCTGCACATGGAAAGAAAATTACTTAAAAGGTTTCATTCACAGCCACTCTGCAAGACTAGTTACCTCAACTTCAAACTAGAGTTTAGGGTACTGGTTTTGAATAACTAGACTGGTTTTTGGCACTTTGCGCACCACAAGCTGGGTGCCATATAGTTCCCTGATAGTGGGAAAAAAGCAGAAATCTCTACAGCCGAAGTCTCCAACACTCGGCAACTCACACCAAAACAATCTAGACTGATAAATAGCACTACAGCTAAGAGGAAAAAATGTGTATTGTTGAGAGAACTGTCCCTTTAAGTTTTTCTTCTTTTGTTTCATGTCTCCAAACATTTTGAGGAAAAGAATTAGGAAAAGATTAATGAAGGCTGTTTTTGACTACCTTGACTGCATACATTTTTAAGCTCTAATGAAAGCTGAACCTGCAACTTTGAGCCATCCTCAACCAACCGCGCATGTTTTAATCACCTTTAAAATGTGGTCAGGTTTTTGTGAATGAAACACTGCAGGGAGACAAAGAGCGGAGGACGACACCAAACTCTTTCCTGATTCTCCACTGCCACAATTATATTACCCTAACTGATTTTCAGCAGCTCTTCCCCCCATAAATGCAGCCAATCCATTTCATTTGGCCTCATCTTGTTACTCCACAACCCCGGTCTCCCTCAGGTGCTCTTCTCTTGGGAGCTGCTGGCACTGATTAGTCGATAGCTGAACCTGCCTTCCCACCAAGGGATTATGGGGGATCCGGTGGAACACCTGCTCCACCACTAAACTGATATATAATAAAAGGAAAATAAGGTTGAAGCCTGAGGAAGAAAATAAAGTGTTGTCACTTTGAATCTACTGTCATAAAATGAAGATTTACTTAAAAAACTGCAGGATCAGGTTTAAAAAAATTAAGATAAGAGTGTGAAACACAATGCACGTAGGCAGAATAAGACATGCAAGCAGGAAAACAGAAACAAATGTGCACAAAGAACGTATTAGCCAAACTCCAATTTGAGCGTGTTTGAGGGTCGTCTGTTCAGCGGTGCATGAAAACAGAGTGACTGGGAGGTTGATTCAACCTACAGAGCCCAGACAATACTGTACCCATGGCAGCGACATCTTGAGCTGTCACGGCGTGTTAGCCAAAGCAGGCATGAGGACGGGCTGCACTCGTCTGGCAGCATATTGTTAGGGCTAAACCCAAAGGAATAAGGGAATCGGTTTTGGATAAATATACATGCAGAAAGACATTATAAAGCACTTATTTAATTGGATGGATAGACAAGGACTTAACAAAGAATGACAAAAAAAGAAAGAAAAAAGTTACAAAAGTTGTACTGCAAAGTACAAAAGTATCTACCTTAGCCACAGTTTCGCTTTTTCCCTGGTATTATTAGCATTATAAAGTGCTTTAAAGTCATATCCTTGAGTACTCCTACAAATAAATAATGATTATGTGACAGAGTCTGTCAAATCCTTCAGCACTCTCTCTTATCTCCCTGATTGCTCCTTTATGCAGTGTCGGAGGTGAAAGTGGGTCACTTTCGAAACCCCAGCAGTGTCAGCTCCATCACCCCTTTACTGTCAGCTCTGTTACACTTCCCTGCAGGCCTGGCCCATCACCTCCAGCTGCTAGCTATTGTGTCTGGCTCCCAGGGGTGGCCACCCAGGGGAGTTATGATGTCCTACTGTCCCAAAAGAATGGATGCAAGCATGCACGTGGGCATACATTCATTAAGACAATCATGCACAACGCAGCTGAGGATGCATTCAAGTAATGTATGTGTAAATATATGTGTGATCAAGCATATGTCCAAGCACAATAGTGGACTTTTTAAATATGCATTCAATAAACCAGAAATTAAATATTCCGACACAAACATAAGGTGACACAGATTTCACATACAATCACTGATGTGCAACATGTCAGGTCATGTGTTTCAACATTAGAGACAGTTTGCATAAAAGCCTTTCTATGATGGTCATCCAGTGCTTTCCTAGAAGAGCCTCGCCACCACGCCAAAGGCCAAAGGTCTCAAGGTCACAAAGTCACAATCTGTATAGCTGCTACACGGGATGCCCAGCATGACATACATACACACACACACACACACACACACACACACACACACACACACACACACACACACACACACACACACACACATATGTAAGGATGCACACTTGCACACACAAAGACAGACGGCACCGATCTCTCAGTTACAACGGGATGGAAATCAGCTAATAAGAAGAGACAAAGCCCTGCTTGGGAAAAGCTTCCGCAGCATGTGTCGTGCCTCTCTGTCACTGTAGCAAACAGCATGTAATTATTACCCACAAACATTTCAGGTGACTTAAGTTCGCTCTGAAGCAGCAGCTGAGAAAAACACCACAGTGATTACTGTAGCAAAACAGCTATGTGGTGTCATATTAAATGTGCTAAGTCTTACTAAGAGGCTCACAGCTACCTGAGTAGTCCCACTCTAAAGTCTAACGCTTTTAATCAAACTGTGCTTCACTTCAAATTAAAGAGGACAGAGCTAGAGCCAAATATTGACAGCAGTTTTGACTCTATAGAAGCAATGACAATACTTAATATCTGTCGCGAAGTAACTGTTTGTTCCAACTTTCCAACTTCAAACTAACAAACTCCACAACAGTGAACATGTTTTGCTCGTCTGTACCTTTGCCATCCTGGAAGGTTTGTGTTTTCCCCGGTGAGCCTTTGACAACTGGTCCAAGCAGTGGTTTAGGTGTCCAGAGAGAGTCCGGTTTCTGATGGACCTTTGACACTGAAAGCAGACGTTTGCGCAGGCAGCCCTCTGGCCTGGCGGGCCTGGGGCTTGGGAAGCCCTGTGGCTGGAGGCTGTTCCCCATCTTGTTGGCGGGCAAGAAGGAGCACAGAGTTCGCTTCTCCCCAGAGGGGTCCTCATAGCAGGCCCTGTGCCAGCAGCTGACCACCGGCTCCGAGGAAAGGCAGCGCACGTATGTGATCATCCCCTGCTAAGACCTAAACCCCCCCAACGCCCACCCTCCCCTGCGCTATCCAGGACCAAAGCCCCCCCAACTCCTCCTCCTTCTTCTTGCACGATCCCAATCTCTCCCTGTACGAGCACTTGAGGTGGTGGGATGGAGGGGTGACTGTGAGAGACCTCCCCTCGCACACCCAAACCCTCAATAGGCCTCCCCCTGTCTTTCTGGGAAGATAGAACGGGGGTTTGGAGGTTTTTGCAACCCGCAGGGGACCCAATCCCCCCCCCCCGTCTCCTCCTACTGGTTTTGTCCTCCCTCTCTCTCTCTCAGGGGATCCTATTGACTTGCATTGATTTGCCTGACAAAGGAAGGCTGTGCACAGTGTTAGATTACAAGATTTAACTCCAAAACAAATATTGCACAGAAGTATTGCTGCATATAGCTATTAAAAATCCTGTATGATTGTCAGCCGGGAGTCTGGCAGCTTGCAAAAACAGGAATTCCGACCCCAAAAACGACCACAAGAACTTTCAAAAACACTCCAAAAATGCAAAAATAAGAAGAGGGCAGTGCCTAATTGGAAATACTTGTGGTTAAAGCACAATTTTCTTCTAAATGCTATGCTGTCCTTTACACTGACCCAAAAGCATCACCACAAATTGGGCAAAAGAAGATCCACAAAAAGTTAAGAAACCAGTTCGTGACCAAACATGGTGAGCGCCTCATTTGGTAAATCAGAGATGAGGTTACATCCTCCAACAAAGTGCTCAGTCAAGTTTGCAGTGTCGAGCATCCTCCTTCCTCTTTCTCCCATCTGAAAAAGCGTACTAGCATTGCTCAATGGCGCCCACATGGCCTTTCCTCTCAGCTCCTCCTCCTCTCTCTTTCCTCTGCTCCTCAACGCTGCTGTTCTAATCCGTAAACCCAGATTATCCAGCCCACAGCCTCCGATTGTGACCGACACACACAACACAGATGGACACCAGGCTGTAGATAATTAACCACATCACCTCCACTGCTCAAATGTGAGGAAGTTCAAGAAGACTTGGCGTGATATGTGTCAGATGGTCAACTCAGATGACGCAAACTCAAGTGTGAGGAGAGCTGCATGTGGGGCAAATATCAACCTACTGCCTCAGGTTTACCAACATCTGACTGGTATTACCAAAAGCAGAGATTCAGCAGAAAATATACACAACCTAATTATTTCAAACACACACAAGGAAGAGAAGGTTCAAAGCTTTGATGAATTTAACTGGAGCTGATCTAACAGAGTGAGGCACAGATGGACTGGGAGGCATTACCTGACCGTCTAACACAGACAGATGTAAGCACAGCCAGAGAAAAAGATCAGCAACAAACAATGAGATACACTCTGCTTAAAAACACGCAGGGTGAGAGTTATCACGAGTGGTAAAAACTTCAGAATAAACTGCCAGGTGAGGGTGTGTATGTGGGTGCATGATCCTTAATCAGCTTGGCTGTGAGGTTGGCTAAGCTTATTGATATGATCAGATTAATAGGCTGAAAATCAGCAAAGGATAGGATTGGACAGAACTGAAGACTGGATACTACAGTGATGGAAAATTTACCAATGAAAGGCCGACCATCAGACAGATAATGCAGGAATAAATGAAAAACAACTGAAAGAGGAGAATGTATTAAAAAGGGTGCAAGAACTCATCTGAGAAGACTAGAGCAATTGTCTCCCTCTGGTGGTGGCTAACGCCTGTGCCATAAAACACAGACCAGTGCGAGTACTCATCACAACTACACACATAATTTCAAGCATTTTTCAAATAAATAATGCTACAATTTTTTTTTTTTTAAATCTCAGAGGTAGCTTCTCTCTGTTTTATATAAAGTGAATTTATTTAGGTTTTGACCTGTTAGTCAAGCAAGACATTTAAACACATCTCCTTAATTCTGGGAAACTAAAGTAGACATTTTGCACATTTAAAAAAAAAATATTTTATGGACTAAATTCATTTTTTTTTAAATTGCTTCTAATCAGTAATGAAAATAATCATTAGCCATACCAGGGTTTTGTTTCCAGCGTTGTTGAATCTATGTGCCATCTAGTTATTTGGTGCACATTGCTGCAGAGCGCAGATCGTACTCTGGGCACAGACAGAGCAGCAGAATGCCAGGCATAGGTTAAACTTAACTATTCACTAATTCATACTGAAATAAAACACACTATTTTACAGAACAACTGCCCTCTAATTGTAGGACTGGGACACATGCCGCTTCTCTAACCATGTGAAAAATGTTAGGTCGGCACTTGGTTCCGACTCTTTCCTAACTATCAAGAGTGTGGAGGCAGGCTGCGCCTGCGACTGCATAGCAACCATAACCAGCACCTCTTTATAGCCTGCTTATCAAAACTCCAGGTGTTGTTTATTTACCTTGTATTAGACCAGAAATATTGTCCCTGGGAAAGATGTAAAGCTCTAGGTAGCATTCCTCTTCATATCACTGACTGATATTTCCAGAAGAAGGGAAAGGTATCTGTCAGCTGTGATTGGTTTTTCCCCTCACATGACATGCTGCATTCCAAAAGTTTAACTCAGGGCTCAGCCATTGAGCATGACTTCCGTGCATCTTCACTGAAAACATTGGATTTTAGGGCGCAAAAATGTGGAATGTGTATGGGCCCTTAGTGTTGTCTGTTGTTTTGCCAACCTATTTTGGATGAAACTTGCAGCATGGAAACAGCGCAACCCGCAATCTAGCACTGAAAAGTTTGCTTTCACTTGCCTCTGCAGCAGCTGCTCCTCTAATCCATCAATCTGAACAGCTCTGATTGATCCATCCACAAACAGATCAACTGATCAATTATCCCCCTTTCAACTCAAACTGAACAAATTACTGCTGAGGGAAAAAAAACAACTTAGAGATTCCCATGCCCTGTGTTCACAAATCCGCAAAAACCTCTGAAATCAGAGAGCAGATACAGCTACCGCCACACACAGATGCTAATTCTGTGGGAAACACTGCAGCCCTAGTACACTCATGAACTATTGCAACTTTAGGGGAATAGGGAGAGACTGTGTGAATGTGTGTGTGTATATGCATGTTTGTGCGGTTGTTTTATTGCCAAAGACTCAGCAGATAGCCAGAGGCTAAAACAGCCATTACCGATAGTTATCATTTCCACCGCATGGTGAGTCAGCCAACACACAAGCTGATTACAAAACCAAAACCACTACACACACACACACACACACACACACACACATGGAACATAATGGACAAACCATTGCATGCACATTCATACATATAACACAGTGTGCGGACACACGAAGCCCACAGGGCGAGCCAAAAGATTCAGACGGTGGCCTAAATTGTACTTAACACTGTTGTTGCCCCAAATCCACGAACACATGAACATAGCGGGTCATACAGTTCACACAGAGAACAACATTGGGTGTACAGTCATGTAAACCTGCATGCATAGTAGCTTCATAATAACATCACAACAGGGGGTGACACACAAACAAACATTATTGGCATTTTACAAGCAGGTACATTTATGTTTGTGATGATAACAATGATGTTGTGTGTGAATATACCCCCTTCACACCCCTTCCACACACACACACACACACACACACACACACACACACACACACACACACACACACACACACACACACACACACACACAGAACGAATGTCACGTGTGTTGTGAATGTCCAGGTTTTACCCAAACCCAGCATGCATGGCGGTCAGACTCTCACAGCTCACTGCACATGAATGGGGATTATTACTATTCAGTCAGGACGTGTGTGTGTGTGTGTGTGTGTGTGTGTGTGTGTGTGTGTGTGTGTGTGTGTGTGTGTGCACGCACACCTAAATCTTTACCAGTCCAACATCCAGTTAAGATGGGACAGTACATGTTGTGTATGTATGCATTTGTGTTTACATGTTTTTGTACATATACACCCTTCCATGTACCTGTTAATACTCCCACATGCACACGCACTGTGTGTGTTGGTGAGTGGGGGAAGCCAAAGCGGAAGGCTTTAGTGACAGGACAATGGTAACCATGGATACGCATAGGCCTGAATGGAGTGAGGAGCACCTGCACGCTGAGTTAGTCCTCTGTCTGGGGAAGTCATCCACTCATCCACAGGGGGTCGGCCATTGTCTTTTCAAACTTCACCCACAACAAAACTTTTCCAGCTTTGTCCCTGGAAACGTCAGCTTAACTCTCATCCACTAACAAACTTTGCCTCACACTAAAAGTACAGCAAGTCCCCCATACTGACTCCAACATCTTTTCTCAACTTCCCCAAAATCCATTGTTTTGTTAACTCTTTTCAGAGGACAATAAGTTCACTGGAGTCCTGACAGAATCCATTCACAGGTGATTGGAACTTCACCATCTATTGTTTCCCTATCAAGACTGAAAATCATGGCCTCTTTTAGAAGAGCTTGACTTCTTCACAGACTTCTTTTAAGTTTCCTCTTAAAGTCCCACGGCAATTTAAAAGTTTGCATGATTTATTAATGCAAAAATGTACTATACAAAGACAAAATGATTTAATTTCCACAATTATTTGAAATAACTATCTGTTAGGCAAAGATATAGTGGAGTAAAGGCGTCCTGAGCAGAGTCTAAAGTTGACTCCGTGTGTGTTATAATCTGAGCTTCTCTGTTGATTGTTTTGGTAGCTGCTCTGGCCACATGTGCATATCAGTGCATGTGAGTCCCTGTGAATGCATCCCACTGGCTAGCTAATCTCTGCTGCTCTATGGTTACTAGGGATGGGAATTTTAAGGAACTTAAATATTTGAGTACTCGCATTAAATCATTATCGAGTACTTGAGTATTCACAAAAAAATCAAACCTTAGAATAGGAATGACAACAAGTAATTTTACAGAGATTTTATAGTCCCTGCAAACTTGCACTGAAAGTGAAATGGCTCCTATCTTAGTCGTGTGACGCTAATGGGTAGACACCAACCGTTGCCCCACGCACAGCTCATCTGCAAACATATCTCAATATTAATACAAGTATTTACAAAGTACATTCAAATTACTTATTATCCAATGCTACAGGTATAATATGTACCCATGTTGTGGTACTTATTTGAAGTAAACATCATTTTAAGTGGCTTTAGTGGCTTCTACACCGTACTGGAGAATTTTTTTGCTGTCTACATTTCAGCACTTCTCTCCTGTCCTCCCTGCTGCCCTCCTCCTCTCCACTGACTGGAGATTAGCAGCCTGCCACATCGAGTGTGAGAACATCCATCAACACCACTACCCACAAGGCCAGAGGGCAGGTAGTAGGTCAGCCACGGGTCAAGGGGTCACAGTCTCTCCAGACACTCCGCACAGGTGCATTGGTTATTGAGGGACTGAAGGAGGTTTAATGAGGTTGCTAAAAAAGGTTGTCAACAACTTTGTTAGTGACACGTGATTCCTTAAAATCAGTTGCATCTCTGATTTCGATTTTCCAAAAGGATGCAATGTAATTGCCTTACTGAGTTGCACAAGATAAACATATTCACTACAAATAATGCAAACAAATGCAAATGTTTGACTGTAGGCTGCACATTAACTTCTAAGAATGAATAATGCCAAAACTGATATGGTAGCACATATGCAAAGATGGAAACATTGAAGTAAAGTTGTAATTATTAACTAAATCTAATAAAACTAGATGAAAATTGTCAGACAGGGCAAATAATATAATATTTCAACTTTAATAATAGAGAACTGTAGTCATAACCACTCACTCATTTGCCTCATTTTCTAATACAACCAATTTTTAAAACCATTTATTAGTCATGTTTTGGAATGCTGCCACTTTTTGGGTCTCTGAAATCTCAAAAGTATTATCATATATCCTGGCCCAAAATTTCTTGAGCTTCATCACAGGACGATAAGGCCCTCTCTGATCTGATGTGTAGGTACCAAATAGGTGGTGAGAAATGAAATGCCACAAAGTATAAACATAGTTTTACACATATAGCTATGTGGGTCACTGCCCTGTGGGCCGAAATTAACGTGGCAGCCCAGGAGATAAACCACACTGAGCTTCTGCTGCCTTCTCAAGAGTGTGTGGAACTCATACACACACATTCCTGGGATTCAATTCACACACGTGCAGGTCGCACACACAAACATCTCTGTTTAATCTTTTACAATCAAAGTTCAAATATAGATCCTCTATATTAACATGATGTGTCGTCATAACGCACACGTACATGCCAACACATCAGACTGAAATTAGGTATACTGTGGACAATACAGACTCTTATTTTTAATTGAAGTCGACCGTCACTTTTGACGCTTAAAATGACAAACATCCCCAACAGCATATTATATCAGCTGTCTCTAGTTAATTCTGTTAATTTTGTAACAGCTGTAATAAAACTGTTGGCTGGTTATTTTTAGCTCTACAAGCCAGAGTTTGTAATTGGCAAAGATTTATGTTTAACCTACATTTCATATCTTATGCTGCTCACCTCATTTTCAGGTTATAGCTGCTCGTTTTGAATATAACAAACAGCAGCCTTTATAAACCAACAAAAGCAGATCTTAAGGGAGTCATTTAGTTTTAGTTAATTAAACTTACTTACTTATTAATATTAAAAGCTAAGCCTAATAAGACAGGAGATATTGGATTTGGGAAGCTGATTTGTTATTGTACTGGATACTTAAATTTGGTAAAAATGCTACCTTAGCTTCAGTTCCCATGGAGTAAAATTTGGACAGCATCACTCTTCCACTGCAACTTATATTTTGGTCAGATGGTGCATTATCCTAAAATCCTGTCAACAGGATACAAGCACGCTGCTGCCATCTATTGCACCAGTTATCAAGTACAGCCTACCAGTAACCCACTATTTACCACCGTGGTGTCAATGCGGTAATACGGCTTCTGTGCTGTGTTCTAGTGCTGCAACAAACATATATTTTCATGAGCGATTAATCTGCTGATTATTTCCTTATTCGAGAAATTAATAGTTTGGTCAATGAAATATCTGAAAACTGCCAATCACACATTCTTTAAGCCTTCAGCGATGTTTTCAAATGTCTTGTTTTGTCCAAGCAACGGTCCAAAATCCAAATACATGCTTTCTTTATCGATGTAAAACAAAAAAAGCAGCAAATGTTCACATTTCAGTTACTGCAACCAGTTAATGTTTGGCCTGAGCAGTTAATCAATTCTTAAAATATCTGCAGATTAATTTCACGGGAATCAACAAATAATCAATTAATCGCTGTGGCTCTCCTGCTTTAAAATGTTTAGTAGATTTAATCCTGTTGAACAAAAGCTGTTCAAAGTGAATTGGAAATCCACAGTACATCATGGACTACATGACAGATGAACAAACAAATAACGAATTCAGCCATTAAATGAGCCTTAGAATACTTAGGCCTAACATTACGACCTAATTACACTACACTTATTCAAAGTAGATGATGGTTCAGGCTACAGGCCAAGTGCACACTTCATCAACAAAGCATCTGTGTATGGCTGGATCTGCACATCTGCACTTCCCCCTCAACTGCTGTCCGCAACCAAAACATCTGAAGCCGATATAATGGTCACACACATCCCAGTATATTGCAATCAGAGTGGTTGAAAACAAACCAACAAAGACTGGACCAACTTCCACTCAGTCAAAGACATGTTCTCCCAGATTTGACATGGCCCAAGTTGACCCTCACAATAAGGAGGGTGGATGAGTTCTCTGCAACATGTTTGCTCGACAGGCTTACATTAACTGACATGGACAGAAATGTTGCATTTCTATACCCGCCACACTGCGGGAAACCTCCAATCTGAGCGAGAGCGAGGTTTCCAAAATCACTAATCCCTACTTAGTCCCATCTAATGTCTCCTCTCTGGGCAAACATATTCCACTGGAGTGTAGCTCAAGTGCAGAAATAACTTATGTAACATACCAAAAGCCACACCAAGTGGTCTGGATGGCTAGCTAAAGGGCTTACACTATAATGCAAGGCTTTACCACAGGATGGGGTGGGGGTGGGGGGAGATATGTGTGGTCAAAACAGATGAGAATCTACTCTGGCCACAGCTGGATGTGGAGAAACATGGACTGAAAATGTGTCACATCTGCCTCAGAGTTGGCAACCCCTACTGTGGGGACTTGTTTAAATCATAACATAAGCAGAAATTCTGTAACTGGCAACCAATGCGGAGTAATCTACTGGTGGGATCACAGTATTTAATGTAATGCACAGTATTAAGGTCAGTTTGTCATATCTTTGGAAGTTGGAAACTGGTAGCAGTGGTTTTGTCTCAAACTGCAGCTTATGAAAACTTTTCTCATAGTAAAGTTTAAATTCTGCAGGACAATATGAACATAAATATGAGGAAAAAGACCTTCCAGCTACCATACAACTGGTTGGTTGCTCAAAATTAAGCACAAAAAGTTCAACATACAAGTTAAACCTGGAAATAAAGTTTAAAAAATGATAAAATACTTCATCTAACAAAACTGTTTTTTTTCTTTCCAACACAACTTGCACATCTGTTTCTCTCCATATTCCAAAACTGACCAGAGTCACACATTGTGGAAACAGTGTAACTGACAACATAAATTACTGCGGACAGCTGATGAACTGGGATATTGCCACAAATAGTTGCAGTGTTCAGTTTATATTACTTCATTTGTGGAAGACATAAATCTTCAGTCTACAGAGAGAGAAAATACAGTGGTTTCATAAGACGGATGAGCTTCTCATGCCTCAGATAAGAACAGTTTGGACTTTTTAGTAAGACACAGCTGAGCGCTAGTGTTCTTCATTTTACTGCATCTGCAGGCCAGGAGTTCCAACATATTTGTCAACTTAGAAATCCACATGATTCCCAAATGTGTGCTCTTTCCTGCACTTGAAGGCTTTGTGTTGTACAATACAGTGTAGGCTGACTGTTGCTGGGTAACACAAGTGCAAATTAGGCCAAATTACACTATCTGAGGTTATACTTTACAACAACTACTATCTAAACATGTAAAATGACAGCAGGTCGACAACTTTAGTGAATGTATACTTATAGGGGTGATCAGAAATGTGTTTTTTCAAGTTTTTCCAACACTATGCATTTTCTTAAAAATGCATAAAAATTGAGCTTTTTTATACAGTGAAACTGTAGTTATCAGCACTAAAAAATCCTATTCCTCTACCTACTCTATTGCTTTGTAGGGCTTCTAATGGCAATACCATAGGTAAACTAAAACAACCAATGAGACCCAAAGAGTCTCTAATGCAGTTATCAGTCATGTCATTGAGTGCTTTAGAATTGCAGTCAAACTAAGCAGCGCTGATCAAATATAAGTCAAGATTCTGGGATTGCAATGCCTATTTCTCACCTCAAATGTTTCCAGAAACATATTTTACTGTACTGTTGAGCTGTAAAATGAGAAGAGTTTTTTTTCTTGTAACTTTTTACTAATTTCTTGTGAATTTTTGGCCATTTCTTGTTGCCCTCTCCCATGTTTTTGAAAGAAATCAAGCTAATTTGCTCAGGTTTCTAGGGGTTAAGCAAATATAACAAAAGGTTATTATAAAAAGTTACCAAGTGTAGCTTTTATATTAAAAATTACAGAGGTGAGTAAGTATGCACAAAGATAAACATATGTGCATCAACATGTATTTCTCAACAGCATCATATTATCTTGAACAAATTCATGCCTTCATCATTAACACTGGGCGGTGGTGAAGTCAGTTTTTTTGGTTGTAAGACAAAGAGGGAAGAGATGAAGTCATTGTAGAGTCATGCGGTCATAATATATTGTAACATAGCCAAGCATTGAATCAGAGTGTGAAAAGACACACAAAAAAGCAAGCTGAGGCTGCCAGTAAGAGGAACCAGTTTACCCCTTATCTCACTTTAACTGGTCAAGTAATCGCCAACACATGTCCGCACTCTGCAGGACAGCAGCCCGGCAACTGCAGCTTTGCCAGCTGTTACTGTGAACAACAACCACTCTGATACACACACTCCACTAAAATACACTTCTAAGTTCGACAAAGCAAATCCAAACCTCATATAGCGAGTTGCATATAGAGGTTTTAATATTGGCATCTCTTCAAGTTCTCCTAAAGTCAAGAATGAATCAGACAGCGACTGGGAAGAAGAGCGATCAAGAAGCAAACAGACAGAGAAAAAAAGGAGAGGTAGGATTAAAGTCAGTGAACCTGAAAGAGTCAGAAGAGTCAGAAAAAAAGAACAAAGGAAGAAATGATTACAGAGAGAAAAAAGGAGGGTTTCCTTCCCTAAAGAAAAACACATGAGGAAGGATATTGTGTAGGAGGAAGCCGCTGTGACAGAGATTACTTTCCACACAGAGGAGAGAGATGGAGTTGAACTTTTCTTTGTCTCAGAAAGTCTGCGGGAGAAGTCCCGCACGCTCACACCAGGGAGATGCAAACATGTAACACACACACACACTTACCTTTCAGACAGAACATGGCTCTTCACTTATATCCCCATTTATCCACGAGAAACAAATACCAGCTTCTTTCCTGTTTTCTTGCCCTCCTTTCCTCTCCCTCTCTCCCTCTTTCTCTACACCACTCGGTCAAAGCATTCACACAAGGACGCACGGATCCCGACACATACACTCCTCTCTCCCGGTGCCTCTCTCGCCATCTCCCTCCCTCTCTTTCTCCCCCTCACACACACATGCACGCACACGCTCTGAGTGGCAGCTAGCCAGCTTTTACACCGCAGGAAACTGCTTCACGACCCCCTTGCTCTGCTTCCCCTCTCGCCCTCCCTGCATCTGTGAGTGTCTCTTTACCACACTGACAATCCCCCCATCTCTCCGCCCCATCAGTGTTAAAGCCCAGCCTCGATCTTAAACTCCTGAAGCTGCTGTCCACCCATGATTAGTCTCCTTAATGCAGATGAAAAAGTTAACACACAAGCTTATAAATATATTTACTACGTAAATTAATTTAAATAAGATCTACGCTCTTATTAGGGCAGGCAAAATTAAAACCAAAATTACACAAACACACATAGAGTGTGAGCCTCGTCGAGGATTGTGATTGTAGAGAATCTGGGCAGTCAGCAGTTCAGAGTGAGGCAGGGGGCCCCGGCTTGAGGCCGATCCATTGTGCGCTGATCAAATATAATCGCTTTAATCCCCACAATTCAACTGTTTGTTATCAGGAGCAGCTACAAGCTCGATGCGTCCCAAACCCTCCGCACCAGCCGCTCTGAATTACCACCACGGATTGTGAGACAGACATAGTGACTCACTCACAGACGGTGGAACAATATCAAGTTAAAATACCATTTGATTTTGGGTGTTAAATTGCTTCTTCTGTCTTGTTAAACTCCACAGAATACAAATGAAGTACCGCAGATGTTCTAAACCAAGAAAAGGCTACATAGGTTTAGGCCATTGTGCTAATACAATCCCACTATGGGAATATATATATATATATATATATAATTTACAAAAGAAGCAGAAGACAAAAATCACACAGATGTTACGAAGATATTTTTAGAAAGCAACTGCATAGAAATATAAAATCAAGAAGTTTTGTTTAAGGTTTTTGTGATACAAGTTTTGCAAAATCTTCTTTTTCAAGCATTGACACAGGCAGGAAATAAGTAGCCCTATCAACAATATAGCCCAACGGCGGAAATACATGAGCCATGGACACGACGGGACATAGCTGGCACACCATGGATGAAGTAAAACACATTGATTGTGATCAACTGAAGCTTTTACAATGACCACAAAATCTACGCTTGCCCAGGCAGGCTTCATATGGCTCTTCTCTCTTTTTACACAGCTAGAAGGTTTGCTTTTCTATTTATCTGCGACCCTCTAAAAGGTAAAAACAACATAAAACTGTGGTAAAAAAGTACAAGTACAATCTGTTAATCTGTTAATTTATCCAGTAGCAGGTAATATAGCACACATTTCCAAATCGTGCATAACCAAACACATTAACACTTGGCAAAACACAGTTTGGCACGTTACCACACGCTTTAAAGATGGAGTTTGTGTAGCTAGTGCAAAAAACCCTTCTCCATCCAGCCAATGTGACACGTTGCATCCCTGCACTATGAAGTTGGGCTGTAAGTGTCCTTTAATGGGAGCTGCTGGGTGCCAAAATCCAAACACAGTGACAACAGAGTGCAAATGTGTCAATATAAAGTTTGGCTCAGCTGCATACAAAACGCCATTGATTTCCAATGAGGCTCTGTAATGGCTTTTTCTTACGCTGCAAAAACAGTTGGTTGTTGCTTAAAGGGCTGGTGAAGCTTATAAAAGGTAAAAAGCACTCAAGCCCCATTTAACAAGCTATAATGCACCTTTAAACTGCACTGGGAAATAATTTGGCTTATCATGAGCCTGCAGGTTCCATTCATTAATCAAACACAACATCCATTGATTACAGTGATCAGTAGAGCTTAATTAGAGTCACTAACTCAGGCTGCCAGAGCACCTGGTGACATTCTCTAATGACAACTGATTTATGGTAAGTGATGAAAAACTCAACTTTAATTCTCACTTACTTCTGTTCCAAAGTCAATATTTATTGAGTCTTATAGATACCTGCATGACAAAGACAACATGCAGAATATATTGTGTGTTATAGGTTTAATGGCTCCATCAATTAGGGGTATTTAACACCATGTTTACAACACTAGAGCCTTTCATGTAAAATAGTTACATTAATTATAGCAATCATGATAGTTAACTGCAATTACTGCCATATATGTCACCCTGAAGCATTATAAAGACTTACAATGACATTTAAACTACTCTACACATCAGGTTATAATGCTTCATAGAGGTTTTATCCTAAATGATAAACACATAGTAGAAAGTCTCTTCACTGACTCTGAAACATAGTGCACTGGTTGGTACAGCAAGCAGCTATTTTTGGTTGGTATGGTCCAAGTCCAAATAACGGTGTAGTAAGTACAATAAAGCAATGTGACACATTAGTAAATCTTGCTTGGTCCAAGTGTGAGTGTTTGTGTGCGTGCATGTGAGTTATGAAAATGCTAATCCCACCCCAATACTGCTTGCACGTAGCTTGCATGTCTGCCTCGACCAGATGTCACCAATAACAGGCCGATTGGAGTGTATGTTTGTGTGTGTGTGTGTGTTTGTGTGTGTAAGTGTGATGGTGTGAATAACACAGAGCCCCTCTGCAAGGCTGAGTGCATGAAATTCCACAAAAACACAACCCTGGAAATAATCACCAATTAAAAAACACACAAACCCCTGGGTAGACACACCTAACCCGACAGTAAAACCTGACTTCATCAAACCTCCACCTTAATTGGATGCTGCATTGCCAAAAATGGCTTTAAAGTTATAAACTTTACCACAAAATCGTTGACTGTGAAGAAACACTTGAGGTCTGCTCTAACAAAGCTGAAATTGTAAAAGCAGACGGGTGGAATTCCTTCCCTTTTCTTAACTATCATGTTAAGCAATGTCATTTATTGTATTTTTTCAATTAAAAAAATCATTTTTTGTTTTCCCCCTTTCATGTGAAGGTCAGGACCAGCTACTGAACTGTTGCATATCAATGTCCTCCTAATTGAGAAATATTTAGATTACAGCATATAGCCAAGCGCCAAAAAGTGCAGTGTATTTCATGTACTTGCTTTTCTTTTTCAATTTGGGCAATAAAAACCCTGAGAGTAAAAAAAAATAGAAGAAAACTTGCAAAAGAAGTCAACAAAACAAAAAAAATTCTTCCCTGAGGTGGATTTTTTTTTTTTTTTTTGCCATCTAGGCAAAATGTGACAAAGTGCAATGGTGAAGTCTGATCAATGCACGCTGCTGGACAAGGATTTTTTTTTAAATTGTCTTCTTCAAGGACATTTCTGCACTGTACTTCGAGGCAACTTGACATTTTCTGGTTGGTTGGACAATTACTCTTGTCTGACCATATTCTTATTGGTTGGAAAATTTCTGGTCTTACTTTTATAAGGCTGTGTCCACCAGCTTTTTTCCCAGCTGAAAACACCAGGTGTTCTTCTGAACCCACTTAGTTTTTTAGCCAGGGCACTTTGGTTGCATCTGGTTGCTGTACTACAGAATATTTGCAGAAGTAAAAATGTTAGCAGAAGGTAGAGCACTTGCTCTGGATGAAGGGGGGAGAGGACAAAATACCAGTCTATTTGGCCAGCAGTACTAGTTACTCCTCGATTGTTGTTCGGCACTTGTGCTTCTACGATGTGACAGTTGCACTTGTCTCGCCCCTTTTTACTGGGATAGGAAAACTATTGTGACAGCGACCAGTGCAGTGTTTTTCCCAAAGCTGAACATTTTAAAAAAATTCTCAGCAACCAAAAAGATGTGTCACACTCAATGCACAAAAGATGCTTGGCGCTTCGCCACACTGCTGCCGTTTGTAGCATAGTGTACATGGCGCTCCCACTGTAATAGTTTGTAAATAATTAAAGACATATGAATGTCTCAGGAAAAAATGCTTAGATGGACACACAGTGCAAGACTTTTTTTCCCAACATTGACCAACTGAGTGGTTGAGCAGAGGGTAGAATCTCAGTTGATTGAAATTTTTTTTGGTTGACTACAGTTCTAACCAAACAGCAACTTCCTAGGGCCAAGAAATGAAGCTAATGTGCAAGTGCCAAAACTGCAGATCCTCTAATGGCCACTTGAGGCTGGCTCCAAAACAGATTAAATCCCCATTTTAAAGCCTGGTACAAAAACTTAATAGCTAATTTTAACATTCTTGACAACTGTACAAAGGGGTTATTTTTTTCTATCCAACCCTTTTACATTCTATTAAGTCAGTGCCACTTGAATGACAGGCTGTCTGCAAGGTGTCACTACAATTTGTGATTCAGATCCACCCCTGGCTCGTCCACAGTTCCAACCACCTGTCTAAATACGGTCGGAGATGGCACCAACCAAAATGTCCAACTCAAGGCTTCAAAACGGCAGCCCACAAGCAAATGGGTGACTCACTGTAACAATATCCGTTATTTATACAGTCTACGGTTGCAACAGGTCGTCTGGTTAAATGGCAGTCTCGTACTGTAACTGCAGGATATAAAGACTGCATTCAGAGGCATTCCAAGTGAACACTGTTGTCATTCTCCAGAATACAGTCTTTGTCTACGAATAAAACACTATCATTGGGGCTGGATCGTGTCAGAGGCCCCATATCAGACAACATCTTATCTTAAACGTCATTCAGAGACTCTGTGTGCTGCACACCTTCTATTGTATCCAGTGCAGCAAAAACACAACATGGTGTTACTGTCTGCTGTGAGCTCTGCGTCAGTGTAAGATAAAACTACATAAGACAAGCAGATAAGAACTAAGCTTGGTGTAACACAATACTTATGGTGGCACAATCAGCGAGACAATGTGACAAATCTGAGCCATCCAGACCTCTCAGTTTAAACAGATTAACCAATTATCTGTGGTAATAAATAGAAAATCTCCACATGAGAGAAAAAAAAAGATTGAATTTGTACTTAAGGTGACTGAAAAAGATCATCTCCTTTCACATGACATCACTGCAGCTCCTGTATATGTGGATTATAATCCCTCACCTCTGGATTGTGTTGGGACAACATCAGTGCATCCTATCAACATAAGCCCTCAAACCTTTATCCCCTTACAAACAGAAATCATGTTCACAAACATAATCTTTTGCTTTTCCTCTACCTTCCCTTCTCATCATGAAGACTGGGCATTCATGGATTAGATGCAATACCACAAAGGTAATAGGATACATAGAACAGGATGAATAAAGGTGGGTGTGGATGCAAGGCAGAGATTTGGTTTTTAGCAGGAAATATGAGTTAATGCGATTTAATACGGGCTAAAACTCGACTGCGAGATGCCGCAGGCTTTGTAGGGGTTTTCAGAGTACAGTAGGTCTGATCCTGGATCACCTAACAGAGACATAAAGGAGGTTATGTGGGTCAGAGAGGAAAAGATGCGACTTACCTGAAAATCACCGAATCAGTGCCAACACATAGAAGAGAAAAACAGAAAGAAAAAAGTTATTAGAAACAGTTAAAAGTTTACTGCTTTTAAAATATATTTTCTTTAAGATTCGTGTGCATATATTTTGTGCGTAAACATATATTTCGATGTGCAGCAGGAGTGTGTGTTCGCCCTGGGCTGTGGGCCACATCACCAGATTTCCATGTCTGTCTTTTAATGAGGACTTGCTGGTTTATACATCACATCACCCCCCTACAGTGAATTATCATCTGCTAATCTGGATTTACACATGGACTACATAATCGTGATGAGTGTGTATCGCTGTGTGAGTGTGTGTGGTGTGTGGATGTCCATCCCTCTCAAAAAAAGACGAGTGTCACAAGAGTTTGGTCTCTTCTGAATCCTCTCCCATTTCAATACACATCTCTCACAGACAAATATATCCCAAGATAAAGATAAATTCATGAAAAGCTCATTAATTCTGCTTTATTATGTGAGACCCAATTCTGGTTTGTGTCAACACAACACTGGTGTGCCAAGGTGTGGTAAATATTTGGGTTAATATCTTGTTGCCCTAAATGCACAAATGAAGATAATAAAAAAAGTACAGTGACATACTGTAAATATATGAAAAAACATCACACAAAATTCTACTAAATCCCTCAATCTCCCTGCATGTTAACACGGTGCACTCTGACTTGCCAAAAACGGATATCTCAATGAATCAGAGTCAGGGGGTCATCAGGTTCATTTCATATGATGGCTTGCTGTACACAACACATACACTGCATACACTGCACGAAGCACTTAAGTAATCATGTAAAGCTCAGATCCTCCAGCTGCCAGGCAGGGATTCAGAGGGGCTGAGGAGCCTCTGCAGCCTGTCCAGGGTCTAAACTATTTATTGGCATGGCCTTCCAGAACAGTCACCATGCCTGCTGATTGGTTCAGACATACAGCAACAAAGGGGAGATCAATAGGTTTGATTGAGAAAATTGATCCGGTCATCGTGTGTCAGTGTATATGAACCAAAGCAAGCAAGAGGAGAGGTGACAGTAGTAGGGTTTACATCCAAACATAGTGAAAATTTTAACCACATTTTCTGAAAATCTGCAAAAGAAATTGCAAATTAATGCACTTTTCTATCCACTAGTGTTCCCTGAATATTGGGAGTTGGTTCGTGGAAATGAGCAGCAGATGCCGCCAGTTCTCTGGTTATTATACCACTGCAGAAGAAGAGGGCACAATGAGATGTAATTAACAGTAGAAATGCACGATATTGGATTTTTTGCCAATATCCACTATGCTGATATAAAAACAACCCATTCGGCCACTAACCGATATCAGTATCTCCATTTTTATCCCCACTAATTTTAGCGATCATCAAGTCTCTTTTGTAGTGGAATAAACATAACATTATGCATACTCTTGTCATGATGGCCCACCAGCAAATGGAGACATGAAATACAATGTTTTTCATTGTATGTAATATTAATTCATTTAGCAAAATAAGAAAAATAAATCAACTTAGGGTTGTTGTTTTGTACCAGTTCACTTCTTCAATAAAATATGTATATATTAGTTTGTGAGACCAGCCAATACTGATTATGTACCTATATTATCGTGCATCCCAAATTAACAGATTGCAAATCAAACCTCAAATAAAGGAAGTGCACACTAGACAATAGAAATAGAGAATTTTGAACCACTAATATTACAGCTTGCAGTGGCCTTTGCAGTGACGATACGTCCTGACTGTACATCATCATTTATTCACAGAATCTGTTTCCACTGAACTTAATCACATTGACCTTTTATCGATGCACTAAATTTTCCACCATAAAAACAGGTGGATGGAAACACACTGAGTTCATATTGTTGATGGAGGGGGCCGAGAGAAAACAGTAGTGATGATACGATCATCTCCTTTTAGCAATTACTTAACTGTTGCACATGACGGGCTTCTGGCCTTATGATCAGAGCTTTTTCATTGCTGGGCATCAGAAAAGACATGGTTTCCAGTTGTAACCTACACATTAAATCTAAACACTTTTGAGAATGCAGTATGCTTTTTTTTGTGTGTGTGCTGTTAAAAAATACAACATATGTTGGAATCTGTCAATAATTAATATTTTACAACACAGTACTACGAATCATAAAACAGTATGTTTATACATGGCATTTTAGACCACCTTAAACCTTATTGTTGACTCAGTTTAATATGCAACTTAGTTCTGTACCATATATGCAGGGGTCCCTGCTCTGTCTCTCTTTCAGCTAAAGGGTAAAATCCCTGGGTCACCTTCATGCATGTCACCCCTCTCTTCCCATGTTGCTATCTTTATGTAGTAATGGTTAAGTAAGTATTCAATGCTGTAATATGCACATCATCTGTGCAAGTATTTTATTTTATTTCATTAGTAGGGATTTGATTTTTGTAAACCAACAACTGGACAAACAATAAACTGAAAAAAAAAGTTTATAGCACTACACATGATTTTAATATATTATGCAATTACATAAAAAAACTGCTTAGAAATTGAGCAAATCCTCAAATTATTTGTGTAACTCTTGCTGGTGAAAATTTGTATTGAGGCATATTTTTCATGATTTCTTTAAGACTAAATGAGAATTATTCTCGCTGTAAAGCATATCAAAACAGTAGATATTGGCCAAAACAAGACAAAGTAGATTTAGTTCATTTTTTTCTTGTTGTGTTGATAATTTCTCTGCTCCCAGTCACATCTCCATATTGTCAGTCCACCTCAAGTCAAGTCAGCCAATAGCAGCTTGTGTACCAGATGGCTCTCTTACACATGATTGGTTCAGAGACTGCCCCAATAGTAAAGTCAAACTGAACCACACCAGGAAACAACTCACTTGCACACCCATCTCCTTGGCAACCGAGGCAAACACCCAACCAGTCAAGCTGAAGGCTGCGTGAAAATTGCAGGTTTTGGAGCCACAGGCGCTCATTTTAGGGCTATATTTACACACAGGCACGGTGCGCCGCTGCCCATGAGTTTTGTAATGGGTGCTGGCAGTCGTGTGGAAGCAAGATGCAGCGGTTATAAATACTTCAGGTTCAAACTAGAGAGGTATTCTTATGAGACGTTTCCGCTGTGTGGTGTGCAGTGCACATACATACAGAAAGTGTGTATATCTGTGTGAGCTATGGATGGAATAGTTTTATATTGACCTGTCTCTGACACTGTCTCTGGCCTAGAATTAGCTATAAAAAGATACAGACTGTGTGTATGACAGAAAAAGAGAAAGAAAAAAAAGGAGGGCGTGGGAGGTAAAAAAAAAAGAAAAAAGAAAAAAGCTTAGTAGGAGAGAACCAGTCTCTGAAAAACAAATCCTCTTCTGTCTTCTCTTTATATACAAGACGTGCTGTTAGCTTTTACAGCAAAATCAATAAACAACCCCCCCTCCACCCCTTCTAAGATTTAACAAGTAAATGATCAATTATCACAGATTGGAACTGATCCATTTAAATCTCCTTCCTGACTCTTCCAACCAAATAATCAATAGAGAAAATCAAACCTATCAGACTATTAAATTAACACTGATCACCATAACCAAAGGAGTTAAAAAGATGTGTTCAGAAAAGGTCATATTAGATAGAAGAGCTTTCCTAAGAACTACATGAGGGAGTAGACATGGAAAAGATGGACAGATTCAAAATAAAACATCATGATAGCCTAAAAATAGGAATAAACAATAGTAAGTAAACTGTATTTAACAAGTGACCATCACTGTTGACTTTATGTGGAAATCATCCAGCTACAGATTAATATAATTGGGGCATCAAAAGGTATCTGACACTGAAATTCAATACTTTTTAAGACCTTTTCAAATTAAGTTTTAACCAACTTTATGAGTGATTTCTTTATTTCTATTTTTGTTTTTTTTACAAAAACAGTCTGGGTAAGTTGTAAATACGTTGAAATTTGTTGCTCCATGCAGAGGTAGGCTTTATGTAGGAATATGGTTATTAAAGTAAGTTAGGTTTATCTAATCAAATGCATACAATATTTATTATACCTTATATTTTATGTGTTGTAGGGATTATTATCCGGGGATTATATCTGTTGAATCTCCGTGATTTTTTTTCCGTCTTATAAGCAAGTTCAACAATCTCAAAGCCCATGTGGAGGTATGAGATAGAGAAAATATTTGCAAATATTTAGGAGCATCAACGCCTATCTTACGCCAACTGATGTAATGGTGGTAAATGTCTAAAAACTTGGTTTAAATTATGACATTTCAAAACGGTGACCGTAGCTTCTCCGCACTGACTCTGACAAAAATGTGAGGACTTCAAATCATCCCAGCCATGTGTGGCCCTGAGCTGTTTTAGGAAGGGGCAGGTTCAGAGGTGATAGAGTGACCAGGAGGGATTGAGACGTGCAATGAACGACAGCAACAGCAACGAGTTGCACACTCCTGTGAGGCAACAAGATGGCAACTTCTGCTCAAAGGGACAGATCAATCCAAAATCAGAAACATTTTTTTACCTGCCAAACATATTACTTCGCAGAAAGAAGCATGTATAAAATTCCCAAGGCACATCTCTGGCACCATTTCTGTCCAAGCACAACTCCTATCTAAACATTCAAACTGCTGGTACCAGGCAGACAATAGCAAGCCAGTCAAGAAAAGGTCAATGAGGATATTTACTGATGTCGTCACATATCAATCGTAGGTCCCTAAATGTAACAAACTCAGTCGAAATCGTGTAGTGGCACACTTTATGATATGAGAAAATCTGTATCATTGTCAAAAGAATAGATATATCATATTGTGATGAAACTTGTGACATATTAATTTGTAGGTAAGCAAGTATGTACGGTGAGCAAACTCCTAATATTCAATATCACATTTATTTTTATTTTTTGCAGACAAGAGCTGAAACCTCTGAGTAATTTCAATCATTTGAGTGAGTGATTATGGATGTCAAACTAGGCCTCGCATTTTCTTACAGATGTGAGTCCAGCTGAGACAGACTTGTCACTGCAGCTGGAGACGACGGCAGTATGGGTCAGAATTAACGAAGTCGGGAGGCTATTAACAAGTAGTGGAGAATTAACGTGCAAAAGTGCAGAAGAATAAGTGTCTTTTTCCATTTCCAGGTATCGGTTCGGCTACAGATACAACCAATGTCCCCAAAGTCCCCAAGTACACACACATGCACACAGACACACAACTAATGAACTGATCAATAAATAATGAGCCTAATCAGGAAACACAATATCCCTGAGGCACCTAGAGAAGTATAAATGGCATTCTTACCTCAGTCAAGACGATGTCCAAATAGCAACTAGAACAGTCACTGAGGGAAACGTATTACTCTACAGTATTATCACTTTGTCTGAGTGAAGAGCTTCACACACACACTCTCTGTCCCTGGCACCAAACACTGCGCTCACATCGCCACCAGCCTGTGACATCACCGTGCTGCTCATGACATCACCTACATCCGTCCGGCCTGATGCATCATTGTTTACCTATCGTGCACACAAAGTACCCTCTGACCCCCTAACAGTCCCACTGACACTTCCCGTCGCTCTCTATAGCAACCAGGAAGTACCAAGGATGTGGATACGGAAAACAAGGGGCCATAAAAAGACAGTGACCCACTTCTTGCTTTGCTTGTGCACGTAAACAAGTCATTCACTGGCTTCCTGGTCAAGCGCGAGAACAAAAATCCATTCAAATGAGCTCGGAGCATTGTGACAAGCTGTGATGAAGCCAAGCCAAACATACCATGTGGTTTTTGCATCTACTGGATGATACACAATATCGTCCAATATCGTTTCTCCCATCTCACCTATTTTGTGTTGAGGGTGGTACACCCAGTTGTCGTCATCCTCCTTGTCTTCGTCAGCCACATTAAGGTGAGTGTGCGAGTACGACTGACGGTTGTGGACAGCGTGGAGCTCATTCTGGCTGTGGAAGATGCGCCTGCTTTGGCGGGAGAGGGTGGACACGCTGAGCCAACTGAGAGCGCGGGACAGGCCTGCGGGTTTCTCCTTACGAAAAGAAGCGGATCTTCTTTCCCCTCTCATCCTCAATTTAGGGAAAGCAACTCGAACAGGGAGGGTATGTGTTTAAAACCACCTGTAAAAATGATCCTCAGATGTTACGTTGGATGGTAGATATTCACTCTCCTGTCCAGATCATGAGATTCCAAACATTTCTGAATAAATCATCTGGGTCTGCACAATAAAATGCTTCAAACTATTCAGACTCCATGTCAAGTATTAAATTAGTTCCAGGAGGAAGTTCAGCAATAACCCAGTTTTCCTTCACTTTGGTTGCACAGTTCCACATCATGACTCTGACCCGGACAATCTCAACTTCCAACCTCTTTCTCCTCCAATCAATCTCTGCGTCACGAGCCAAAAGCCAGATTTAAATCATCTCTTTTCCTTTCTTCTCCCCCTTTATGTTTAAACGACTCCAGGCGTGATTCCCAAACCCAAAAGGGATAATTAGGCAATCCAGCAATCTGGAAAATCACCACCCCTCTGCAGCACACACTCACATACACACACACTTGGCTGTGATATTCCTTGGTTGTGCATGACGGGGTCGAGACAGGTTTCCAAATTGCATTAAGATACTTTTCAATCAGAGCGAGTCAGCGCTTGTTGTTTACAACCGTGTGTGTGCCCTTGAGTGTTGTTATCTCCAGTTGTTAGCACACACACCAGCTGACTTGCACCATCTCAGCGCCAGGCCGGATCCCTGGGTCTATTCCCAGCCTGATGAAGTTACCCGCTCACACACACACACACACACACACACACACACACATATGAAATCCTCCCGCCACAGGTTCCAAATGTGGATCTTCTATCATGTATGTGGATGCCAGGTGGTAAAGATGATGCTGCGTCAAAGAATTTCATCCAGACTTCTTGCCTTCTTCTTCTTCTTTGTCTCTTCTCTGTTTTGACCACATTCCCGAGTGTTTCGTCGTCACTGTCGGATGAATGCGAAGCATGCCAAGTGCGCTGATGTTGTGGAAAAAAAGTCCAGGTGTTGACAGTCGCTGTCCGGAGTCTCAAATCAGCTGATCTGTGATTAAGCAAGAATCAGGAGGGGAAGCCTACACCTGCTGACCGCACGCAGCGTGACGCACAGATAAGAAATGCGTGCTGGCGAGGATTCCCTGAACTTCGGTCTTGGTCAGTGTGTGACTGACTTTGAGAGTTGACTATGTGTGTTGTGAGTACAGGGTTAGGATTACACCCAACCCTTGTAGCCACAGCGCTGAAATACGAGTCAGCCCGTCCCTTCTTCCTTCTCTCCCTCCCTCTTTCTCTCTGTTTTCTGTGACCTGTGAGCTCTGCCCCTCCCATCCATTCGTTTGCAGCAACAACTCCGTCCTCCCTTCTTTGCACCTCTCTTTCTGTTTACTCTCCTCATTAGCCTTGTCATCTCTAGTCCCTCAGGTGCTTCCTTTTCTGAGGCTAAGGCAGCGCTTTATCCCTCTCGGGTGCTGGCGGTATTAATTGCAGGTCATGTTTCACCTAAAACTAAATATTTTTTAAAAGAAAGCTAAAAATGCATCTGTTCACTCTAGCTTTTAACTAGCTGTGACTTTCTAAAACTCTCCTTTTTAAACTTCAGACAGCTGTAATTGTTTTAAAATGTTGTATCAGTTAATTTTACAATTTTAAGCACTTAATTTTTGTTTTAAACTGTTTCTAAATGCCCTTTTATTTTGAATTGTTGTTGCCTGTTTTATGGTTATTCTGTTGTTTTCATGTAAAGCACTCTGTGCTTATAATGCCCTTACTGTATTGCATTTTCTGCTGCTTTTCATGTATGAAAACTACTTTATAAATGAAGTTCATTGTTTTATTATTATCATAAAAGACATTTCAAGAATTAAATAAAAGACTCATGCAGCTGCAGACTATAAGAGAATAAATTGTAGATCTGCAGAGTCAGACTGATTTAATTCACATGCACACCTACACATTTTAAGCCTGTCAAGGCACAAAGCTGTGAATTCAAAGACTCTTATAGCATTTCAGTAAACTGACAGCTTGACTGAGGTCTTTGAAGCAACTGGTTAAACGACAAATTTACAGTAACTGTTGACAACAACAACCACACCTTAACAACGGGGTGACAAAAACACCCACCTGACACTGACATATCATTCAACATTCAAGAAATCACACTTAAGTGTTTCTTGTTTTTAAAGATTTTAGAGGAGTAAGCTATTGGAGTATTACTGTTAGAAAAACATAAGACACAACACATGCCTAGTTGCTCAACATATAGTTGAGGTAGGCTAAAAAAAAAAGCACACAGAGGCCCTCAGGGAGAAAAACAGAGTCTTTATGGGGCGCTACAAGTGTGTTAGGGAGGTGGAGCTTTCCCACCCAAGTGTAACCACAGAGGGCGTGTGACCACCAAGGTGTGACAATAAACCAGCGCTGTGTGTGTTTGTGTATATATGTATGAAGAACACAGTAACTCTAATCAATCCTTCCTTGTTTCTACAACTTTCATTACTCCTAAATGTACAAATTACATGAAGAAACTGTCTAATTTGAAGCTATAACTTCTTATTGTGGATCTCCTTTTGGAGATCTGTTACACTGCTGAAAGCTGATCCCAAATTTGAGGCTAGGATGTGGTGTAAACCTAGACTTTAACCCCAGTCGCTCTGACAGGTCCCCGACCTCATTTTCTTTTTCCCTTTAGAGGGGAAATCTACTATCTCAGCACATGCCGTTTACACAAAGGGACAACTGCCTGCGACTGATGTCCCAGCTTGACTTACTAACATGTAACACACACACGTATATATATTTTAAGACCTTTGTCCGCGCTGATGACACATAAGCCACAGTCTTTTAATAATTAACCTGCAATACACTCTACTTTGCAATGATAAAGGGACTCTATGCAGTATGAAACGAAAACAAGTGATTAAAACAGCAAAGAACAAGGTGTTAACTGGCTTTTATGAATGGAAAAAATAAAAATTCACGGAAGCATACATGGAAGACAATCTACTACAAATACTGGGCAAAAAATAGGCCAGTTTAGTCTATTGATTTCCTCTTTTCAGGAAGAAAAGCTTATTTAGTACCGTAACTCCCAAGGGGAATTGAAAAGTCAGAGGTCATCATAAGAGGGCAGCATCCTGGTTCACCCCCCACCTCACTTCCTTTTCATAAATCTCCTGGTTTCCATTGCCTGAAAGCTGCACACGGAGAGGCCACAGCAGTGACAATAATCAATATGTTCAACCTGATATCTTAAGTGTGTGGTGGACATTTAACAGCGTTGGTTTGACTTCTGTTCAGAAGAGAACATCAAAATCAGTCTGTCTCATCACAACTGAAAACCAGACAGATTTGAGGGATTTCAATTGTGATGCTAATCAAATATTTGGATTTTATGAAGCAATCCGTATTTTTTTGACCTTATACATTAGAGGAATAATTATATTATGCATTAAGAGTTTAAACTGTAGATGGAAAACACGCTTTTTGACTGTTTCACATTTGTTGATTGATTACTGATCATTTTAAATCCACGTTGGCAGGAGGAGGACATTCAGCTCACCCCTGAGTACTCTGTTTAACTACCTGGGGCTGATTTCAGGATCATCACTCAAGTTTGTTTTGTTTTTTCAACACGTTTATACTGAGTTGCCAACATTATTGAAAATCATGATTAAAAATTTATACTAAACTTATCTCACGAAGCACACTCATTTTGATTATTAACTTGCAATACATTTATTTTACATGAATATCTTAACTGAAAACAGCTTTATCCATTACTTCCATGTAATGTGACCCAGTGACTCAAATTGAATATTAAAATTTATTGATACACTGGACATGCTTCTTCATGTGGGATTTTAGTGCTTCTTTGATTATATATTAATATTTTTAATATTATTTAATATTTTTTTAAATAAATATTCATAGAAAATGGAAGAAAAGGAGTCACCAAGTCCCAATATGATTTTCCCCCTTTAGTTTTCATGTAAGGTTTGCTGAGAAGCTGCTTAAAATGTTTCTTGAGAACATAAAATGAGTGGCCGTAGTGGAAATAAAATGAATGACAAGGAAATTTACACCAAAAGGTGGAAAAAAAAAATTAGTGCAGGCTAAAAATGGTACATGTAATTGTAATAAAAGTCACATGCAACAATGCATGTCCACAGAAAAAAGGTATTTCCAGCTCTGACTCAAGTAATACAGAAATTATCCTCTAATCAAAATATGACTATAATAAAATAAAGAATTTGATATCAAAGTTAACATGAATGAAATGTAACAATTAGATAACATTTTTTTTAAAAATTAAAAAATGACTTTTTTGCATACATGCATCCATTTAGAAATTAAATGCACTCCAAAATTCCAGAATATACTGTGTTTCATGATGTTTGTGCAGGTGGGTTCAAACCTTTATAATTCATTTACAGTATGCTGGCAAATGTACTGTATCACATACTGGTCATTTTCTTTCCTAATGTTTGTTTTAGAAACTAAATTCCTATACTGGTGAAAACAATCTGAGTTTACAGTGATTTAAGCAATAACATAAACAGCATAATTTCAGCACCAGAAACTGTAAGTCCCAGGCAACATGTATTATCAAGGAAGCGAGTAGATAACAACATATGACTCCATTATTAGAAGCCTGTGGCAGTGATTAGCAGTGAAACGATACATACTCTAAACAGGCTGCTGTTTAAAACAGACTGTTCAGGTCACAGAGTCGGTTTGGGACATTCCTCTCACACATGATAAGAAAGGAGACATGAGGCAAAGTAAAGAGCAGACAGTGACAGATTAAACTTAAGCTACTGGCACAATTACATCTTAATTACATAAAATCATAAGATTAAAGGATGTTAGAGGACGAACTGGATTCACACATTCCGCATCAAGAAGACACGGTGAGAAATTTCTCAGAAAGCGAGTAAAAAGAAACACATAGAAACAGAAATTACAACGTGGACACATTGAATGAGACAGTCCTTTGAAACCACTGATTATGAAGATAAAACATCTGACTCTAGAAAAAAAAAACAACTAAATCCTGCAATTTTACTCCAAATGAAAGAGAGAAGTTGCTTATCCAACCAAATTATATACCCTGCTATATAAACATCACATAAGGTGAGAAGTATAAATCTCACCATGGCACACACTCGTCTCACTGTCCCCAATTACATGACACACACAGGAGATGGTGACATGAGACCTAGTTGCCAAGAAACCCAATCAGACATCAGAGGCCGGGAGCGCTTGACATCGATACACACTGACCAGACACTGTCACACAAAGGGTAAATATAGCAGATAAGCACGCCTACCTGGATGCAACACATAAGAGCACACACGGCCAACATGCAAAAGTAGCAGGTAGCGCATCCACGAGTCCACAACTGTCTCTCTCTCCCCCCAAAAAACACAAACGCCTTGGCTAAGTGTGTCTGCCAAATCCAAAATCTCAGTAAGTACAGTTTCACAGAGTGTGTCTCTCAGCAGTAACACATTCACAGAGCCGGTTAAACACAGGGCTTCAGCTACACCACAGCGGAAGGCTTTTATTACCAGACAGGCACCCCACATTTACTGGGACAGTTATATGGGAGTTTATGTTTGTGTGTGTACGTGTGTGTGCGTGTTTGACAAAGGCCAGATTTGGAGATAAACATCAAGCCAAACCTGTTGAATGGCGGCAGCTTGTCTTTTTTTGGGAATGCGACTGGTTTCCTCATATTTCACTGCGTACAGATCAATGGAAGATTAATTAAGTCTTCGGTTGAGGTTTAAGGGTCAGAGTTACACCTCTGGTTTAAATTAAGGTAAACCTCCAGGGAAGTAAAAGAAGTAAAGGAAAGTATGCTCAACCAGTGTGTTTGTGTGTGTGTTTTGTGTCTGTGTGTGTATTGTACGAGCTATATTGGGTGCCTACAGAAGTTGTTGGAATTTTCACCCAAGGGTAAGGAGGGCCGCTTCTCCTTACTTAAACACACACTTGTGAGATGCACAAACACATTTGTGTAGTGTGAACGAGCATATGCATGAATACTGTACAGTATTTACGTTTTCCACTGCATCTCTCTGTAGAACTGAGCTTACGTGATTGTTTTTGCACGTGTTTTTGTGATTGGTTTTGACTCATTGTTTTGCCCTGATGAAAAGACTTAACATGAACAATCCTTACTTGGAGTATTACATCCTTAGACTGCCTTCCTGAGTGTGTGCACTGCATCCTATTCTTATCTTCACACAACACTAAAGACACAATTATCTGCCGTCACCTCCTGACTACTGTTTGACCTGCAATACCACAAACTCTGAACCCTGACCTCTCTTTGAACCTTAGAGCTTTCTAGGGCTATCTTTTTCTTCTTTGCTTTAAAGTTCCCTCCTACAAAAGTATATTTAATCAATTCTCGTCCCTCCATGCTTATCAGGTATATTATCTTAGCCTTTCCTGTTCTTAAAATGCTTGTTATGTTTATGAGAGAAAAATGCGACACATAAATATTAAAGATTAGAGTAAAGTTGACTTTTACTTTATCTTTTACACATTCAAAACTGCTTTGAATCTGAAACCTCACATTTCTGTAGTAGTCGTCCTACAGTTGTCCTTCGCTGTCAGCCCTTCAGCAGTCACATACATTAACAGGATTAATACAGAGCACCAGTGCTGAGCAGTGACCAAAAAGCAACGTAAATTGCGTTTCCGCACCTTACATGTTGCAAGAGAGTGTTTAGGCAAAGTCATCAGACTCCCATGAGGCTTTGCAAAGAGGTGATGCGTCACTCACATTGACAGTAATTCACAAGAGACTGTGTTTATGTGGTATGTCATAGAAACCGCATGATTTGTGTGTGGGGGATAAGATTAATGTATAGTTCTTGCATATGTGTGTGGTGTGTGGCCGGAGGAGGGGGGGGTTACCACAAGTATTCATGTGCATATATTGTGGTGTGACAGTGTGTGTATGTGTGTGTGTGTGTGTGTAGGAGAACCTACTCAGTTAGCCATCTGAGCCCCTAAAGGGTCAAGAGAGTCCATAGACTAACCTCATATGCAGGCATGATGCACTTAAAGTGCCACTAAGAATGATGGGAGGTTGTAGGGGTGGTTGGGAATTATTATAGTTGGGAGTCTTAGTACAATGAACAAGCACACACACATTCACAAGCAAGATATACTCCTCCACATACACACTCACACACACACACACACACACACACACACACACACACACACACACACACACACACACACACAGGCTATCAGTACAAATGAAGAAAGCCTTTTCTTGCATTACTCAACCTTGGCCGAACTGCAGTGAAGGGAGGAAGGGGATGACTGAGAAGGAAAGTGACTAATCTGCATGATAATGTATGTGGAGGATGAGGATTAAGTTAGTCAGGCAATATAAAATGTCCCTATCAGTTTAGCTGCTGAGCAACTTCAGAGCTCCAGGGGGCGGGGAAGGGCGGAGCAGGACAGGGCCGGTAACCCAGCAACAGCCCTCTGGTGGCGGTAGAAAGAGCCACTTATGGCCCTTGGTTTCTCTCTGGAGCTTTGAAGTCTGTAGAAAATGAGTTATTCCTAATCATGTAGTATTGATTTTATTATCTTTTCAAATAACTTATGTTCTAATATTGATCTGTTCTTATTTGAAATACAATATGTTTTAGCGAAGGGTTACAAATTCAGCAGAGCCGGACTTTTACATATTGGCAAAAAATTCAATATTGTGCATTCCTAAAATTAAATATATATATATATATATATATATATATATATATATATATATATATATATATATATATATATATATATATATATATATATATATATATATATATATATATATATATTTGGTCAAATATCTGACCAAGGCAGGTAACGAAGTTCTGAAACAGAATAAAAGAGAGCTATAAATGCACAAACCCATAACAAGTGGGAATAACAGTAACTAGTGACACACTCTACCAGTATCTCCCTTCCTCTCTCTCCCTCACAAACACGTCACGTCATGACATTTTCCATCAAGGTCAACGAAAGTGTTAAGGAACAGAAATAGGACCACTTTTTTCATAATATTTGACCATGACCTAGAGGTCTTGAAAAGCTATCAAGTTTGATGGATAGCTGAAGTTTTTGGGTGCTTTGGCTATATAAAGCTTTGGTGATGTATACTGCTGTTTTAATGGCTTTTTGTGTGTGTGTGTGTATATATATGTATATATATATATATATATATATATAAAGAGAAAATGGTTCATTTGTTACCTACTTCCACACAATATATTAGCACGTACTCCACATATTTTGTCATATGTCAGATTTATGTATGCTGGGCCATTCGAAGGTTGATTGTGGGTCAAATGTGGTCCACGGGCCGTCTCTTGAATTGGCCATTTTTGGAGCTGAAATGATCAGCCAATTAATCAAGCCCCCCAAACGTACTCAACAACTATTTTATTACCAAAATAACTACAAGAAAAAACGCCCAAAATGCCCCTGGTTAAGTCTACCTGGGGACACATCGGTATATTCTTGTGGTACTTGATTATGCATCCAAGTGCCCTGAGGTCATCCCCCTGAGGAACATGGACACAAACATGACAGCTCAGAAGCTCCTCCACTCTCTCAGCAGACTGGGAATCCCCAAGGAAATGCTGACGGGCCAGGGTACCTCCTTTAAGGTAATGAAAGACCTCTTTTAGCTTTTTAAAGTAAAACTACTTTGCATTACTGTCTACTTTCAACAGATGGGTTGGTAGAATATTTTAACAAGACTTTGAAATCAATTTTGAAGAAGTTTGTTTATAAAGACAGGCATCACTGGGACTGGTTCATATGTCTCAAATTTGAGGATTTGCAGTTTATCTTTGTCATAGATGATGATTAACAAAAAATTTGAGAGGTTTGGTCTGACCAACACCTTGGACTCTGGGACATAATAATGGACATATTTCATAATTTTCTATCTTAATTGAGAAAACAATCAACAGATTAATCAACAATAAAAGTTGTTGACAGTTTCTTCTCATAATCTTTACTTTTCATTGTCCCATTTTGGACAACTTTTTCAACTCAGTTCGTAAATAAAGGGGCCGCAATGATAAATTATAATAATACAAGATGTTATTACTAATAAGTATATATGCTTTTGAACTAATGGCAGTTTAAATGATATACTGCAATTATTTTTCCACATTTTTAACAATCTGGAAATGTTTTTTTTATACCATCAATAAATATAAATGTTCCACATGTTTGTAAAACCTTGCTTTGCTTGAAGTGTAATTGCTATTTCTGACCACACGGGGACACTACCAGACTGAAATTCTTCTGAGGAGCAAAGGGTTGTTTTCTCTACAGGTCAGTGTCGCTTTGAAACATCACTGAATGGTTAAATGGCCCAGAAAATTGGGCGTCCGTGTGTTTGTTTGCACATGCCTAACACTTAACTGTCAGCCTAAAGCCAATAAACAACACTATCTGACGGCCTGAAGGGAATAAAGTAAATTTGTGTGTTTATGGGTGTATGTGAGTAAAGATAGCAATCTTTAGTCAGGGATAACATTGCTATTTCAAACACTCAAGGCCTAAATTTGGCCTCTCTGGGACAGCCCTTTGGAGGACACATGGACACACAAACACACACACACACACACACACATAGGACCTGTGTGGCATTGTTAGACAGAGACTAAGCTGGTCCAAACCCCTGGAGTCAACTCTTGTCAATTCACTCTGGTTTGAAGACAAATCCTCTCATTCCTGTGGCCACGTGCCTCATTATTCCAACATCTATTATTCTACTGTGTGTGTGTGTGTGTGTGTGTGTGTGTGTGTGTGTGTGTGTGCGCGCGCGTTATTTCCATTATTCTCTGGCAAAAGCTGCCGGCTTAACTGGGAACACTGTGCTCAGACACCCCCCCCGAGTGTATGCAATTAAGAGTGTGTGTGTGTGTGTGTGTGTGTGTGTGTGTGTGTGTGTGTGTGTGTGTGTGTGTGTGTGTGTGTGAATATGTGTGAGCATGTGTGTGTCTAAGAGTCATGTGTGAGTGCAGTTTATCCACAAAGACAAAGAGTAAAGTGAAGCAGGTATTGACCTTTGACCTCTCACTGCTGACCCCAGAGCAGCAGCTGACTCCAAGCTTAAGTATGGCTAAAAGTCACATTTGTTTGGTGCTCAGTGTTGGTATTTCAAAGTCAAAGCAGAGAACACTGGGTTTAATTCCTGCACACAAACACTTTATAGGGGTTTTACAATGGCACTTTCAGATGTAGAGCTTAAATTCTCTGCTCATGCCCAATTGGCAAGGCTGTAATTTCTCAATATTCCCTCCAGGCCCCCCAAAACTGTTGCCATGGTTCGGGCTCGGGCCAGGCTTGGAAAGAAACTATATGAGTTCATGTGGAGTGGGGCCTCATTTTTTGGGCCCAATGAAAGTTCTAGTCAGCAGGGAGGCACAATAATATCGGCACATCAAAAGTATTGGCAGATATTGGTTTGAAAATCGGCCAACATGCTGATTTCTATATATGAACATCAACCTTTCATTGAAGTATTTTTCTTATTTCGCACAATGATTATTAAAAGCGTTGTATTTTATGTCTCCATCTGCTGGTGGGTCATCACAATAAGAGTATGCATAATATGATGTTTATTCCACTACAGAAGAGACTTAATGATCACTAAAATCAGATGAGAGGAAGAAAAGCGTATATAACGGTGTAGGTTATTGGCCAAATAAGTTGTTATATAGTTGCAAATTGGATATCATCAAAAAATCCAAGGTTGTGTATTCATACTAGTTAGATGGGCTTCGTCATCATTATTCACGATGCAAATTAAGAACCTGCCATAAGAGTGATGCATATTTCATATGCATGCAAATAATTTAATTCATTGTGCCTCTCAAAGGCTGCCAGCAGCTACCAGCAACTTTAAGGTGGAATATTTAAGCACAATTTAAACAACTAAATAAACACCTTTTACAGTTCCATTTGATTTATTGTCTCCTCTGCATGACAAATGCTTCAGTGATGATTGGACCTTCAAACGCTTGAAAAAAGTAATATGAATTTCAACTGGATTATGCAAACTGCTAATATTCTATAACCTCACTTAGAGAAAAAAATTGGTGCATTCAGGTGCGCTATTTTATGTCGCATCTGAATCTCACTATGAGTTACTGTTGTTCATAAACTAAAAAACATATCATTTTGTCCAATTTTTCCCAAATATTTGAAGGCAAACTAAATTTATGTCAACATATGAAATTTTAACACTTTCTTTGTTGCACTTTGAGATTTGTTTCGAATGTAAAGCACATTATAAATCAAAATCTATTATCATTATTATTATTATTATTATTATTATTATTATTATTATTATTGTATGTTCTTCAAAATAATAATAAAATTTCTCAGTCTTTTTTTTCATATTGTCAACAATATCTATATATCACCCACCCATGCAGAGTGTCCCAGGGATGATGTTTTTTGTAGGCCAGCCCATAAGCTAAATTCACCCTAGTTCCCTCATCTAAAAGATTTTGGATCATTGCAGAAAATAACCTATGTGGTAAACAAACCACAAATTAACACCACTTTCAGGATCTTTGAAGCCTAAATGTATTGGCCAGAAGTAAAAAGGTACTGCTAGGCTAAAACAACTATACCACAGTTGCATTTCCAAGTCTGTTGTTCCGCATGTTTCAGCATGATGACGTTCTGCAGTCTCATTTAGCCACTTGTTAGCAACTGTCTTTTTTCAAACACATAAAAGTGTCAAAGTTTGCAAGTGGGGTATTCCTTTATGTCTTAGAACAAAATGTGAAAGTCTCTAAAGCTTGTGTTCACCACAGACCTTATTTCAGGTTTCTAATCAAAAACCCATTCAAAAAACCCATTGACTTTAGGAGGAGTGCTAAAATGCTAAGACGTTTCCAGGTTTTAGGACTCATTATTGGGGTTCTCTCTTGACCATAATACCACCAGCAGGGTGGATAGAAAAACATTCAGTTGACTCACAGGTACAAGAGCCTCACCTGTCAAAGACACACCTTCAAACAGGTTGTATGCAGATGCAAATCCCTGCTGCTATGGACTGACTTGCCAAGTCAAACTGAGTCAAGCCATGCCAAATCATGTGCATGGAAAAGTGCTATATGAAAAAATGCTAAATCATCAAGACAAAGAACAAGGAAGCACAGACTGGGTGTGCTTTTGAGCCACATCTGTTCAACAGCCAAGTCCAGCACCAGGGCTTAAAGACTTTACTTCTGTCAGTACAGTATTTGAATGATCACATGTGTAGAGTTCGTGCCATAGATTTATGACGCGAGAGGCCCTGTCTCTGTTAGTGCATGTGACCAAGAGAGAGGGAACAGGGGAAAGAGAGCAAAGAAGTGATACAATGGCATGAAAAGAATAAGAAGTTTGACAAAGGAGTGCCACTATAGCTTACAAGACAAAGTGTCTGTCCCGGTAATCTGAGCGGCGCATTCACACACTCAAACACACACACACACACACACAACAGGCCTGCGTCCAGTGGTTGAAGGGGAGAAAGGGTGCGGTCGACTCTGTGCATTCCTGATCAGTCATGCCTGAGTGGAGGAGCGTTTCCAGCAGACCTGAGCCCAGATGTGGTTTGCATATGCATTGAAGTTTTCACGCAGACTGTGGTATTTATAAAACCATATACAGATGGTGTATTTCAAAGTAGAAGAACAGGACTGAGGGAGATGTGTGAAAATGTATATTTAATCTTAAATATCCACTTAAATGCAACCTTTTCTTTCTTCTCTGCAGCCTCTAAAGAGCTCAACAATGAAAAAATATAACTTAAAGAAAATAGTTTCCTAAAGTGCACTATGAAATCTGAAACCTGGAACAAGTTGAGTTCAGTATTTTACCCCGAGTGAACCGACAAACTTGAATATCAACATGCAAATGAAACACACTAAGCAAGCCAACATAAGAAAGTGACTAAGTGTCGGTAATCAGCGTTTCAGTATTTGTGTTGATTGATATAATGATCTTTGAGTCTAGTGCAACAGTCCAAAAGGTGTTCCCTACTGGGTGTATGTATGAATTGCCAGACAGCATGTTTGTCATTGCAACAATGTTTAAACTGTGCTTGTGAAATTGTGGCTGAACCTGTTTTTTTTTTTTAAGCTCACAGGTAGGACTGTCCTCAACAAAGGAAGCAGGAGTGTTTTTGGGTGGTGACAAGTTTGTTAGTCACTTTGACAAGCAGCTGTTTCAGGGGAAGCACCAGTCAGGACATAAAAATGTTAATTTTTACTGCACATACTTGAATACAAAGTCAAGCACTGTAAAAATGTGGACGTACGGCAGGTCTGTGTGCACACATTTACGCGCTCAATATGTACACACAGACACACACACAACATAAACTCTTGAAACTTTCAAATGTCTTTCTTTCTTCTCTGCACACACTTGACTGCAAGTGTTCTTGAGTGTATTAACGTGCATGCCTTTAAACGCGATGTTGTGTCACATCCGTGTGGAGCGTTGTGAAAACAGCAAGCTCCATGCTGACAAAACACACGTGGATCTATTCAACAGCGACCTCCCACAGTGATTTTCCAGCAGAGTCAATGCTGAGGAAAATTCCTCAATAGCTCCTCAGCTGTCACTGCCATTTATAAAACCTCCTGCTTTTACCATTCAGTGCTTAATGTTTGACTATTCCTGTCACTATTAGTCTCTCAACTGAGCGGAAGTAGATATCTCGTGTGCTGTGCATGCATGCATAGAACTGTCTATATTGCATCCCAAATGCATTAAATTGTTTCATCACTGCCAGGACAAGGCTGCAACTTAAGATTATTTTTATCAATTCATCTGTTAACGATTTTCTCAAATCATCAATTTGTTGTTTGGGTTACAAAATATCAGGAAATGATGAACACTATCAGTGTTCCGCAAAGCCCAAGACGATGTCCCTCATTTTAAAATTTTTTTTTTCCAAACCCAAAGATATTCAGTTTACTGTCATAGAGAAGTTAAGAAACCACTAAATATTCACATTTAAGGAGCTGGAATCAGATCATTTGGAATTTTTTTCTTGCTTAATAAAGTATCTAATTATTTGGTGATTAATTTAGTAGTTGACACCTGGTGGATCAATGGCTGCAGCTCTGGCTCAGACTGCAGCTCTTTAATAACAAGGACAGTCTCTTTCCTTAGGCCTTGTGTCCACCTAGCAATTTTTTTCTCCGCGCCGGCATCTTTTTTCAGTTGTTTCCAATAAGGAGCGGTCGTCTATCGCTGCATGTGGCCACCAGGAGAAAAAGCGTTTCACCTGGCGTTTTTTTCCAGAGTGCTCCACCTTTTTTGTACGGCTGCTTTGAGTTGAAAATCTCTGAACTTTGAAGAGGGTGCCTTTGATGTCACCACTGCTGTTTTAGCTAGACTAGTGTACCAACAAAGACTGAGTAACCTGTCTGTCTTACCTGTGTAGTCAACCCTGTTAACGTAGCATCATGTAAGCTTACTAGTTAATGCTAATGCAGAGATATTGTTGTCATAGAAACAATACCAAAGCGCAGTGCGTCATTAAAAGAGTGAGAGTGCTCTTTTATGAAGTATTAGGATGAAGTTCTCCCCAGCGCTCTGCTGTTGTTTTTCTGCTAAAGCGAAAAAACTTAGTTGGACAGAGGCCCTTAGCTGTTATTAGCTAGGCCATAAATAAGCAGATATGGCCACTTTGTTGGTATTGCTTAAGAAATATGCTGTAAGACAGCAGTGCAAACAACTTCAAAAATTGTAGACAATGTGTAGAGATGTATAGTTGTGGCAAAAATTGACAATTAAAACCCAGGCGCTCATTAAATTTCACTTTTCAATATGAGAAAAAAGTGACCAGAAACTGACACGTTTCAAGACTTATCATCAGCATGCAACTGATGAAGATATCTAACTTTTTTTGTCTTTAAATGATATACAATATAACCCTGAGTTGGACACAGTGAGTCAGGACAATGAAAGAAAACACATATGCAACCACCATATCTATGAAATAAAAATCAGCCACTCCACACCATGGTTTTCTATGCTTTCAAATTAATGTCTTACAAAAATCAAGCTGGACTCTCAGGGGAGAGACCTGCGGAATCTAAAGGGGGGAGGGTCGGACAGTCAGACACAAGCGAAGACAAAGTTCAGCTCATGTGCTGACAGCCAATCTGGCAACCCACCAGGAGTCCAATCTGGCAGCACGCCAACCAAAACCCCACTGGGGCCTGCTTACTACAGGTGCCACGGTCTTCTGCTGAAACTGCTTTTCTTTGTGTGCATGAGTGTGTGTGTCTGACATGGGAGTGTGATCGAGAAAAACAAACAAATGAACAAAAAATGGAGGAAAAAATGAATAGGAATATAAAAATAAAACAGCAAAAGTGTTTTTTTAATCAGCATGTGCTAGTTTACAGCCTGCTAAGAGGTGTGAGTGTTATACAGCATGTGTTTACATACATAAAGCCTTTTAACAAGCACACAAGTGAGAGGAAAACTCTAATAAAAACCAGGAAGTGTGAAGTAACAGTAGCAGCAGCCTTGCAGTACAGACTGGAAATGTGTGTGGCCCTCACCCATCATGCCTGTGTATGTGTGTGAGTGTGTGTTTGTACTTCAGGAGAAACACTCAGCACTGACATCAACGCTAATATAGAGAAGAGGAGGGAAATGCAGAAGATGTAGAAGTTGAAAGTGGTCAAGTGGAAAAGTGAGACGGGAGCCAGAAAAAAAGGGCAGAAAAAACAGATAGAATGAAAGTAATTGAGACACAAAATAAAAGACAAAAAGACAGCAAGCGAGCGGGAGAGTAAATTATGCTGATTGAGCAGACGGCAGGCTGGCCGTTATTGTGACAATAGAGGCTGACTTAGGGTCTGGCGTTTTGCCCTCTACAGCTGTGAGCTGTCTGCTGACACACACACACACACACACACACACACACACACACACACACACACACACACACACACACACACACACACACACACACACACACACACCACAATGCAAAAATGTCCGTTATTCTGAGCTCATCCCTCTTATCCTGGCTGATAGCAGTACATCAACCCAGCACAAGCCTCCTTTAAATGCTGGAGTGAGACCAGCTTTAATTTACCAACACACACACACACACACTGATTCTTGTCTGCAACCTCTTTCCGTCCCGCTGGCTTACTTTCCTTACTCCTGATCCAAGAACAGCTCCCAGAGCAAGTCATCCCGTTAGTGAGGGATTTAAGAGCAGAATCCAGATCAGCAGTTGCTGGCCAGACCAGCTGGCAGCGCTGATTTCCAGCCGTTACACACTGGGGTTTCAAGGCACATTACAGGCAAACCATGGGTGTAATAGGGAGCACACACACCCACACACTCACACAATAGGTCAACCCAAAATAGAGAGTCTGAGTGGAACACACCCACATAGAGTGATATAAACAAAGAGGGAGTTCATATTCGCTATGCTATGATTAACCATATAACGCGACAAGACTGTCAAAACACGCCCATATCCAAACACACACACACAATCCGAAATAGAGTTCCCCAAAGATATTCCTCCCACGAGCTGTCAAAAGTTTGAGCGCAGAGTTCCATCTGGCCACCCTCCATTTCTCTCCCTCTTCCCTTCTCCCCATCTGTCTTTCTGCATCCCTTCACATCCCTTTGTCTCATCTCTCTCCGTCTTTAATCTCCCCTCCTCAACTTGCTTTTCACTGTTTGTCCATCTCAGATCTCACTGTTTCAACATTTCTCTGTCTTTCTCCCCTTTTTCTGAACCTTCTCATCAAGCCGCACTGTCTCTCTTTTCTCAAACATAGTCGGTCTTTGTGTCTCTGCGTTTAGGGGGTGGAACCCAAACTCTCAGCCCACCTCGGACTCAAAGCCAAAGGCCACTGGTCGTGGCCACCCACCCACGGTGCAGCAGCACAGTTGGGACTTTCCCGCTGTGTATGTGTGTGTGTGTGTGTGTGTGGCGGCATGTAGCTGGTCTTCATGGCTGTCTGTCTGCATGCATGTGTCTGTGAGGCTGCTCACAGGTGTGTGTGTGTGTGTGTGTATCTAGGCGTCCAAGTGTCTCGGCATGCATTTCAGGCTGTGATTTCTGTGTATGTGTCGGCATATATTTGTCTTTGCATGTATGTACTTGTACTAGCTATGCGTGTCCATCTGTGCACACTTTAAATCCAGTCAGGTGACCACCTCCTGAAGCAGGCAAACAAAGGCCCACCAGATCTGCGCTGACCTGTGAACTCATTCCCCGGTGCTCAAACAGCACACCTTACACCCATCATGACAGCACACATGCATTCAGTTGCTAGCCAAAGAAGAATATTATTTTTCCAATGAAAACATGGAATGCGGCCCCGTCCAGCACAGGTATTGTGTATTTTTCATTGTATCTCAAGTTCCACTCGTACCTCCTCCTCCTGCGGGGCCTCTGACTGTGTTCAAATCAGCTTAGGTTACTTAGGTACTTGGGAAGAAAACCTTCATTATAGCCTCACTCTGTGATTTCATGTGTTTATGTGCAACCTCTGCACTGTACAACGTTTTACACTGTCCTCCCGCAGGCTGTTGTCTTGTGGCACATTTCAGCAAGCATTTTAACAGCTGGAGGTTATGCTGAAGTTCATCCAGCAAATGCTCAAACATTTGTTTGACAAAGGCTGATACACTCACTGCTGGTTCATTTTTCATGCATGTCTCTTTCTACACGCTGGACACACTATTAAAAGTTTTCCTATTACAGAGGTACTCTAGAGATGTTGCACTGGATATTCAAAGTTGTGAGAAAAAGTAAAAGTAAACTAATCGTCATGTGTAAAACTGGTGGAGCGTTCCTTTAAAGGCCCTGATACACCAAGCAGACAGTTGGTCGTTGGTCAGGGACATGTCTTCGGTGTCGCCCTTGTTTTTGCAGTGTATCTCACACTGTTGGCCATCACTGGCCCTTGTCTGCTTTTTTTTGGACGATTCAACATGCTGCGTCAGTGTTAAAGACAGCGGAGCCCATCAGTGAGTGAAATAACCCTGATTGGTGCTTCAGCTCAGTGTACGAGACACAAAATGCAAGTCAGAAAAGTAAATAAAGTAAAGGGTAAGTGAAATCTAAACTTGCAATATTAGGTAAGATTTTTTTTGCAATAGAGCTCTTTAGCAAAAATGGTTTATGAATTTTTGGCTGAGACATGAAGCAACGCAACCGTCAGCTTTCGTCTCCACCAGTTCTTTAATGTTGGCTTGGTGTGTCTGGGCCTTAAGGTTGTAATGAAAACAAGTCACTATCAAGTGACATTGAATTTTACAGTATGATTTTTTTTATCATAATGAATTAATTTTTTGGTAGGGGGGGTCAAGCAAGATGCTAATGGATAACAGCTTTCACTATTCCAGCTTATTAAATCCTGAATAATGAGAATACTTAACTACTTTACATTGTTGTAAAAGTGTTGCTCACAGGGATCTAATACACTTAAAAGTCACATTACGGTGTAATACTGTATTGAGTTACTGGCAACAACCGTCACCAATATGTTAGAGAACCGAGCCAAAACAAAAGTAAATGTCCAAACAGCTATGAACGGTGCTGAAAATGTTTTACGGATTAAGCATGATGATGGAAATGTTGAGACTTCTGAGTCTAATCTCGTGAAAAATCTACCACCCTAAGGTTACAGTTCAGGTTGTCTGAAAGCCAGGGAAAACCCTTCAGGATTAAGCTCTGGCTACACGTGACACAGTGGTGACTGCCAAAAACAATTTGGACAGGAGAGGATGAACCATGAGAGCGATGTACTGTCAACACATGAAAATATAAGCATACGAATCAAAATCTCTCAAAGCTGCTGATAAAATAGCTAACAAAAGTCATGGTTAAACAGAAGGTAGCCTCATCTATATTATTTAGTAAACTGTATTTTTTTCAAGCAGGAATCCTCCATTACTGAAGTGACACAACTAATATTTTGACAATTCCATCATAATCCAGCACCAAGTAGCCTCCACAGTTTTCAGACACTTAATAAAAGTCCAGTCATAAAGTTAGCAGACAGTACTATTAAGACTGTCTCACATACTAAGTGATGGGTACAGCATTGGTTCAGCCAGAAATGTAAATATAGTTATCTGTGGGTGACATGCTGTCTGTTGGTCTCTGTGTTTCTGGGGGTAATCTGCACACATCCCACTCGTCTAGACGCCGCAGTCACTCCATCATTAAAGGACAACACCATAGCAGCTAGATTTCCCCAGATCAAAGACTGCTGCCTCACAACTGGCCTCGCTTCAGTGTGGTTTAATTACTTTTTCAGTGCCACACTTTGAATCTGAGTCAGTCAGTTTATGTAGATCTTGAGGCATAACAGGTTTAGAGGAAAATGAAACGGCATTGAGAGGCTTTGTAAACCTTTCGGCTCAATGGGTTACTGATCATGAGCGATCTGGTTCTATATAAACGCACAGTTAGAAATATTTTTGTAATTTCATTTCTGTATTCATGATTTCTGTCAGTGCTCTCCTCTGTGATTTGAAGTGGGCAGGGCTCAGTTGAGAGAAGGTGATGTCACAAACGTACATGCATAAATCAGGATTAAGCTCTATTTGAAGTAAATAACTGATGACTTTGTGTGGTTGCTTACTGGCCAAAGCACAGTCAACCCAATTCTGATCAAACCAAACTATCACAGTCCTGGTGGAGAAGATTGTATAGTGTTAAACTATAATAACTTTCACTTTGATTCCTGCTTCATCATATAAACGAATTAACATAAATAAATACTTGGGGGTGTCCAGATTTATTAATTTCTTATTACTTCATGGTGTGATGATTACTAAAACTACAGAGTAGGGCTGTGCAATGTGACCAAAAGAGCCATCACCCTAAAAATAAAAAAATCAGTCAATATCGACAATTATCGTGATAAATATCAGATTATTATAAGTTTAAATGGCGATTTTTGCTTCTGAGGGAAATCTAAATAATGTCATTAAATAAAAGACAAAAATCTCAACTGTGGTCAGAACAGTAAGTTTGAAAGCCAAAGTATGTAATTTCTGCCGTTTCTCAACCAAAACAATGACAAAAGATTGACGTTATGACATTACAGCACACATTAGCTCGGTGGTTGGGCTTTTCTTCTTCTGTTTGATGGTGGGTGGTAACTTTAAGCAGCATCCCTCTCCCAGTGTATGGGTGGCTTAATCATATTGAACATTTATCAAACAATTAATACATATTTATCAAGGAAAATTATATCAAGAAAATTATTGTTATCGTTTTATCGCCCAGCCTAACCACACAGTCAAATACTTTTATCCCCACAAGAAAGGAGAGAGAACAGAGAGTTCATCTAATTCTTGCCCAAAGGCTCATATAATGAGATGAAAATAAGAGAGTTAATAACCTGCAGAGACAAAGATGAGTCTGACTGTGGCCCACAGCACTACAGCACACACACACACATCATGAACACACACACACACTTAACCTCATTTCAGAGTAAGAAAGCCCGGGAGTCTGTTCAGCACAGACCTATGCCTGAGTGCACACATAGATACACAACAGATATAAATCTCTGATTGAATCTCTTCATTTTCCATTCAAAAACAAAGCGCAGAAAAATCTGTCTCCCAGGTGGCATCTTGACTGATGAAATAAACACTGTCAACTCATATTCAATGTCTTTTCATATTTTTTTCCCAGTTGTCATTCAAAATTATTGCTGACATATCAAATTTACAGGCAACCTCAAGATACTCAACCAAGCCAAACTGAACTGAAATGACTTGAACTGTTTCAAACTGAGCTGAACCGAACTGAATGGTGGAGCTTAAAACTTCAGTGAGTCGATTGAAAACAAATTGAGCCTTAACCCATTTTCAACACACAGATGTTTTAACAGCAGCCACATGCTGGTAAATACAGTTTGTGCTTTCCATTTCTACAGGCATACATTTTCCATATTTAAACAGATTTTAAAGACTCTGCTCAGAGTGATGCAGTACATGATGATAATTTCTGGTTTTGTTTTAATGTCTAATTTAACATTTGGCCAAAAGTCAGCACCTGAAAATTCATTAACGTTTGCCTTTTACGTTATCGGTTGATATTCACCTTGTTGACCTTTATCGGCCTATCAGTAAATAAGCGGACATTCACTGGTGCCAACAGCTGATGTTTTTCTGTTGTGTCACATCAATTTTGCACAGGCTAAAAAGCAGGGCTTGACAATAACATCGCCCTGGGGACAATATAAAACACGTTTGGGATGAATGGGGATCTTCCTTGGGATGTAATAATGAAGATTGCTTTGTTTCCCTGGAACAAACGGGGGAATAAATAACAACAAAATCAAAAACTACCATATAAAAAACACTGGTACTGGCTAACGGCCAAATTGTTATTTTAAACATTGGTATTAACCTAGAATTTTATCAGTGCATCCCCAAAAATGAAAAAACATGCCTAAACAGACTTTCACAATTATAAATAGGATGGATAAATACTCTCCATGCCAGTCTTAACTTCCCACTTCCCAAACCCTTAAAAGACCCTGAAGTAGAAGTTCCCCTTCCTTACAAAAACATTTTTCCTGGTAAAATAATAAAAATGGCTCGTAAATCTTGGGATCTAAGTGGCCGGTCGGGCTGGTTGGACCTGTCAGCTATAGCTGCAGGCTGATGGCTACAGAGAAAGAGGTCCAGTGTGAAGAGAAGTGATATGGGTCATAGGGGTGTGAGAGCAGGTCAGTGCACTACAGTGAGAAAACACTTAAGGGCTGAACTGAAGGAACTGGAGTCTCTGTGGGTGGTTACCGAAGGCGCTCCAACTGTGTATGACTGTGGATTCATGTGTGTGAGTTATACAAAGAAAGAGCGACGAAAACAGAACAGCGCCTGTGGGCTCTGCATGGTACAGCATTGACAAAACACTGAGGTTAATGATCTCACTCATGCACAGTGCACGCTTTTATTGTCTGTTCCCACGTCAAGAGGACATCCCTTAAGTCTTTTCCAACACCTGAGAAGCACACTTTTGCAAATATTCACCGACTCCAAACACAGCTGACCTAATTTAATCACATTCCTGAAAGGTTCATCTTCCAGCTCAACAGGTATCGTCATTAAACTAATCTGTAAATCATCAGCTCTTGGCGTCATTCTGAAATTACGTTGCATTGTAGTCTAACGGCACTCTGACAGTTCATCCGTAGGGCTTTATAACTTCCCTGAGGGGGAAAACGCGAATGGAATCCGACAATAAAAACACAAAATAGCATGAATTTGCTGAATCTAAAAATCAGGAGCCATTGTAAGTATTTCTCTTTTTTCACAGCCCCTTAGCTCAATGAACAGGAAAAGACTGTGTTGCCATGTTTTGGTGTCATTTAGGGGCACGTTGCCTCTGGCTCTGCTCTGAGTTAGTGTTTCTTGGGCGAGGCGAGGCTCCTCCAAACACACCCGGTGCAAAAAGTTATGTCAGGCCGATACATACAATCAGCCAGCTGATCGGGCTTATCAGCTCTTCTCTCTGAGACTTCACTTTGCTCTCTCTGGTTTGACTGTGGAGATGCAGTTAAATTAGACTGCGAAGATGCAAGTGACAGCAAGCTTGACCGCCAACTTTTTCTCATTATGGTTAAGCAAGGTCAACTACTGTGCTACTGTGATTTCGGGGTTGCTTAGTGACAGCGTCTGATGTTTCTGTATCAAGCTATCCCTCACTTGCATCTCTGTGGTCAAACTATCTGTAAATGCATTGAAATGGCCCTGGATATACATATGAACACATCTGCTTTTCAAAATAAAGTGTAGAATACATTAAGAAAATGAGATTTACTGGATTACCTTCTCAGGAAGTACAAAAAACTTTACCCATGTCCCTTATAAATTGAGAAATCCTACTAAATTGTGAGGGAAATTACTTTGTTTTTTTGATGCTGGGTTGACAATAAAATTATTGCCGGACCCTGCGGTTATGTGAAAGAGGGCCTCTGAAACAAGTCACCAATTCTTTAATAATTCTTTACCATAGGAGTGCTGTGCATTTACATTACAGCACTTACATTAAACATCAGCACAATTTAGCCTTTCCTCCATCCAGAGTGATTAGGTTACACTGCCTTCCACTGTCGCCTTTACTTTTGCAAATTTAACACCTATGCCACCAAAGCGTCAAAGCTGAAAAGAATCTGCACCTCCAACACGCTATCGCTAAAAAAAATAAAAAGTCGCCTTGGAGGACACGGGGCCTTACAGCTAAGTTCAGAGCAGAACAATATGAAGCTCAGGTGTGAAACACTGTTTTTAAAAAAGGATAGATTTTGTAACTGTATTGGAGCACTTTCGTTGATTAAAAAAACAGGCAGTGTTGTGGTACATGAAATCATTTATAAATTTAAATATTTCCTAATTGAAGTGTTGAAATTGTATTCATCCACCACAGGATGAGACACTTTTTGATGACAAACAATGCTTAGAGTGTAAAAAAAAGAAGAAAAGATTTTAAGTAAAACGGAATCTTAAATAGTTTTCCAGTATAAAAGGAGACAATGATGGAGGTGGTGATGAAAAGAAAAGAGTAGAGCAGGTGAAGTGGCAAGCATTACTATAACATCTGGACTTTGAGAGAAAACTGTGCTGTGTTATAAATCTGAGGAAAAATAGTTTGTCAAATACCAGTGTGTCGAATAAAAGCACTTACCTGTGGAGTTATACAGGCAGAGTCATGGAGGGGTCAGGTCCCAGAACAAAACCATGTGGAGAAAAAAGGAGAGCACCAGTACAGCACGTTAGTTTTATTTGGCAGATTTTATTCTCCCAAGAGTCTTAAAATAAGTGCATTCAAACTTGAAAGACAGGGGAAAAGTTTCTACTGTGTGTTCATACTGAGCGGTCTTGGAGCAGAGGAGAAGTGACACCAGCCAAACACAAATGTTGAGTTTTTCATCTGTACTTTGTTTCATTTTGGCAAAGACAAAGACTTCATCATGATCTGAATATTTTGTTTCCTCAGTTAGCCTATATAACAATTTGGTGGTCTCTAAATATTGTGTTTACAGCATGAAAAGAATGAATCAAATCCCTCAAAATGTTGCCATCACTTCTTGATTAGTTACAGCAGCCATCTGTCGGAAATTCTGTGAATTTAGTAATTGAAATGACCACAGCAGCACGACAGTAACAGCTCTCTGCTCTGATCAGGAGCCACACAGCTATTATCAGAACCAGTTTGTTTTACATGTTGCGCAACAATGAGAGAACTTCAGATCACAACAAGCAAAAATACCCCCAGGAGAATTTTGTTTGAGTGCAGTTGAGGGCTGTGACGGTTTATGCATTTGTGCCAAACTGTCACGGTATGGGCATCGCAGATCAGTGCATGCAGCCACACGGAGAACAAATATGTTTTTTGAATGGTATTTAGATTGATGCACATAATGCAGAACCAGAGTTCACAAACATGAGTCCCGCCCAGAATCTTTCAGCTGTAAGCCAATAGCAACGTTGCTAGAGTTAGCGTAATTTGCATGCAAGCCGGTCATTCTCTCGCAAGCGCAGTCAGATAGAACAGCAACAGAGACAGAGGTGTGTATAAGACGAGGACGGTGTGTCAGTGTTGCTCTACTGTTGTAGGATATGAGAATGGAAAACACATTGAATATGCAAATACTTTTGAAAGCATCACCCAGATGTGCCAATTACCAGGACGAGGCAAGAACAAACCAGAGCCAAACTTCTTCTCCCCGCTGCTTTCCAGCAGTCTTTAGAGTAGAGCTGCAGTGGTATGAGAGTTTCACGGTACTGTATCAGAAAATATTGCTTCACAGTATCACAGTATTACAGAATTATCATTATTACTGTTAAAAGCCAGAATGACTCTTAAAGGAATTATATCATTAGTGTTGGTTTTGAATGAGTAAATATTTTATCATTACAGTTAAGACTTGAAGCCACTTTTTAATTTAAGTATGTATAAGACGTTTCCCTTTTGAAAATAACTCAAAGATTCTCCATCCAGTTGCATTTTTTTTTGTTTCAACACTGTAGATCAGCAAATGTACACTGTATGATAATTGTCACCTTTTATATCACAGTATACCTTAAAAGCGGTATATCGCTGCAACCCTACTTTAGACAGAAAACATTACCGACAAAAAATTTAAAACGTAATTGACATTTACAAATATCAAAAGGTAAGAGATACACTTGGATTTTAACCATGCATTACTGGAGGATTCTACCGTAGAGCACATCTGAAAACTCAACAAAGTTTAAAAATTCCAGATTTGCATATGTTGATAATAACAAACCTGGTTACACTGGAGAAGATTAATATATTGTTCATTCTGAGATCACAGCAGAAAAAGCATCGGGGCGTCATCAAAGATTGTATAAGGCCCCTAAATCAAGCACTTCGCAAAAAAAGTGGAGTATGAACCAAACCGTGACTTTAATGTGCCATTACACCCAAAGTGCAGATCAATGCTTATATATCTGAGGGTCGTGTCACAACATATCTGCTTATTCCACCATTTGATACAAAACTTTAAATAGATCTTTAAAAATGAAGCTTATCGAGAGTTGTCAGGACATTCGAGTAATTGAAAACAAACACTTAAATAGCCAGTGAGTAATGTCCTTGGAGAAAGAGGAAACGTTCATTTACTGGCAGTGAGACGCGTGATGTTTCTGGGCCTGTGGCAGTTTGAGTATGATGTATGGGTGAGTGTATTCCTGCTCATGTTAACACCTTACAACAAGGTCTTTAAAATGTGCTCCAATTTCTTTCCAGAAAGCAACATCCAAAATACCTGAAGCTTTCAGAGCAAAGAAAAGGCAATTTCAACTCTTACTAACCAAGCCAGAATGATAAAGAAACAGAGGGAAGAGGATAAGGTGCTGTGGATTCTTGTCAAAAAACCCTCTGTTTATGACTGCAGTGTATGAGTCAGTGCTCAGCAAGGTCATTAAGACTGATGTGAGGAGGAGGATCAGAGAGAGAGGCTGAGGGAGGTAAAAGAGCTTCAGACATGAGACTGACTGATACAGAGACACATATAAGACTCTGGGACTAATCACAAATTCATCTGAATATTTCATCAAAAACATATATTAATTTTCTGTCTCAATTCAGACAAGGTCAGAGATCAAACTTATCTTCTTCAGGTTGGGTGACAACACACTGAGAAAAAATAATTTAAAATTAAATGTACAACCAGTTTCCCCTGCACACTAAATGATTAGCACTGCTGCTTTATAAAAAAATTCCCCATAGGCAACCAATTAGCTATCTCTACTTAAAGCAGCCAGAGTCATAGACTAGCAAAGATTATTAATCGAACACCCCCAGATAAGGGTGCTCCAATCCATTGACCACCAATTGTTATAGGCGAAAATGCATTCTTAATATTCTGAAGGCCAATCAGAAGAGCTGATCAGAAGACACAAAACATGCTGGACAATCTCTCAATGCAGGTTATCATCTCGACCTTTTCCATCATTCTGTGTCCCCTCTCTAAATCCAGACCTTTTGGGGGGTCATGAACAAAATGTAAGTGGCGCTCTTAATGGGTTCTTTTTTTCCTCAGCAGCAGTTTGTGAAGTTTAAGTTGCATGGTGGATGATTTATCTGTAGATCCAGTCAGAACAAATCAGATCAGGTTGATGAATTAGAGGAGCAACTGCTGCAGAGGCGAGTAAATGCACTTATTTTGGACACAGCACAATTACCAGATAAGTTTGACTTTCACCATGCCTGACGCTCTGCCGCTCCATCTGTGCCCAGAGTACACTGTGTGTGTAGTGCAATGAATAACTGATTCATCCTGATTCATAATCAAAAAAACTAAAAACTAATCAAAAAAAATAATAATAATTGTTAGTGCAGCCCTTGTCTAAAGCCTTTCTCATGTCAGTGGACATGTTAAATATCTCCCTGCGGTGCAAAATAAAACATATGCACTTTAGCACTGCGGCTGGAAAACTCTAAGGAGAAACACTAGTGCAGTTCATTTCAAATTAACAAACATCATTTTTCTATCTCGTCTAGCTCTTATCTTTCCATAAGGTGGAAACAGAGAAAAAAGGAGAGAACTGACCAAAGAAAATTAGATAATGAAAGACAGTTAAAAGGAAATGCACATAATAAAAGTTATATAAAATGACATTTGGGGACATAAGATTCAACATCATCTGTGACAAAACAAAATTATATTGGGAGAAAGGGAGACTGTAAAAATTGCATAGTAACTGATAATGTGGGTGAAAAATAGAAAATCCAAGAGATGTGATGATGTGGGTGACAGAAATGTGTTAATGAATACTACAGCAGCACTGCTAATAACCAGTCACACTTGGTTAGTAAGGTAGGTGTGTGTGTGTGTGTGTGTGTGTGTGTGTGTGTGTGTGTGTGTGTGTGTGTGTGTGTGGGTGTGTGACAGGGAGAGAGAACCTGCTGCTCGATACAGGTCAGTGAAGCCTCTCCTTCTGCTACACAAAGGATGACTGGGCGGTCATTAAAATTAAAAGACCTCCCATTGAAATCATTATGTTTTCCACCATGTCAAGAACTTTCAATATTAACATATCAACATTTTATTTTTTAATAAGTTCGTTATTTAGTGAAATTCTATGTTCTACACAGTTGGAGCAGAATTTTAACCACGAAATACAGACTTATTTAATCCAACAATCCAATACAACAGCCCTTTGACAAATCTGCTTTTTTTCTTATCTTATCAAGTTTTGTTGTAGGAAGACAAATAATTAAAACCTTTCAATATAAAGCAATATCATAACCAGTTCAGTCTTTTAAAATAATAATAATGAACACCAAAGTGTAAACAAAGACATGTTACATGTTGAATTTATGGACTGTTGAATTGAATTATATTTGGATTACTTTGATGTTCTTAATAAACAAACAATTCAAATAAAAAAATTAGCAGAAATGTTTTCGATGCATGTGTGTTCATGATTTTTTTTACAGTATTTCATGAATAAATTAATGCATAAATAAAATGCTAATTTTAATCTTTTGAATTCTTGCAATTTAGACTAGAAATATACCAACCTCAACATAAGTAGTGTGTTTCCACTGTTCACAAATATGAAACCTCTTATTAATAATACAGTGAGTAAACACAGGCTAAATTATTTAAATGGCCGCTTACAAATAGTCACAGTGTGTTACTGTATTAATCATCCTGTGGCACCACGCCTGTCCTGAGTGGACTAAAGGCTGCACCTTCTGACCTGCCTAAGTCTGTGACACTGGACAAAGAAACTAAATGCCACCTGCTCATCCCAAAAGAATCATTGTAATCTATTTAAACATCCAAGCCCAAAGACTTACAAAACAACACATACTCTTCTTACAATGCATAAAGTTCATGACAAATAGCCTGCTAGACCAGTTTTTTATAACTCACGTGTCAGCAGTAATTAAAAAATAGTTGAAATCAAAGGGGAAGTGACTGCACCTGTTACCATTGACACAAATACAAATCAGAGAGATAATAAAAAAACGTCACCTGCAGTAACAGGTCCGGCTATCTCTCCATTAATTTCCATTCACTCTTCTTCCCACTTTTCAGCTTAATCCCAGAATCCACTCCTGCTGCTCTTTAGCGTATCATCCCAGCAAACCAACAGCCTGAACAAAGCAAGTCTTCTGCTTCTGCTGATAACCACAGGCTTTGTATCTCTATCTCTCCCACCTCTCTTTTTCCAATTCACACTCTTCACACATTTCTCTTTCTATTTTAGCTCCCCTTCACACCCTCTGCCGGTTTATTTTTCCACTGAGCTAGTTGTGAACATGTGTGAGTGTGTACAAATAATTTGCATAGACACACATTCACACAAGGAAACAGAAACACAAACACAAACACACACACACACAAGCCTACCTGCATAGGGGTTCCTTCTTTGCTTCTGACTCCAAATCCTAATTCCTTTAACAGGCATGATGTTATCTGATCACTGCCCTGCTACAAACATGGTGCAAAGCGTGGCCCCTACACAGCACCAAAAGTACCATAACATCAGTTTTAAGACGACACACACTGACACACACACCCACTCACAATCACACTCTGCAACCTCTACACCGCCTCGCTGCACGCGTGCAGAGCCCACACACACGTTGGCCAATCAAAAACCTGTCACAAAGAAAGAGGGGTGTGTTTGAGGAGGGAGTGGTGTATTCAAGGGGGCCCCTAACCGGTAACCTCTCAACCCCGAGGTTGCTACGGTGATGCGGATGCTATCTGCCAGTGGCAGTTGTTGCCGGGGCGATTCAGCATGGCCCGTACGCTCTTCTAACGGTTCCTCAGGCTCCTTTCAGTTATCAAGTTGGGGGTCATTGACACATGCACAGTCAAGCACACACTTCTGAAATGGGGTCTTTGTTAAGTAAAGCTGCTGAGCAATCAAGCCTGAAGAACGGCCAGGTTTAATTTGATGTGAGTCAGTTTGGTGAAGAAGAACGTGGCCTTCAGATGGCTCTTATTTAAACACAGGAAGAGAAAAAGTTTCAAACACATGAATGAAGTTTTGTGAAAAAGATCAAAGTTTATCTAACTTTGAAACTTGAATCTCATACATACATTTTCATGTCTTTGGGTAGGTGTGTTTCAGAGCTTTTGAGCTGGCTTGATTCTGCAGCTGAGCCCAACTGAGCAAGACACAACCCGCTGCGTTTGGGCCAAGCAGGGCCATAATTTCTCAATATTCCTTCGGGTTTAATCAGGTTGGGTTCTTATTAATGTAACTTTTTTTTTCTTGGATGAAACTGGCAGTTCTCATGCATAAATGGCAGGAGCTGCATTGGACTGAATCTAGAGAGAGAGGAAGAGGAGGGACTGCAATAAATTAATTAATATTAAAAAAGTTAATGTTCTAAATCAGGCTCAGATCCAAAACTGCTGCGGTGGTTCATGATCAGGTCAGGCTTGGAACATAAACACTTCAAATGCAACATAATAACCCTTGTGTCTCTGCTACAAGTTTTCCATCAGAGTTTGATCTTCTTTCTATGCATCTTGGCCTTTTCCAGCCTTCTAGCTTTCCTCTATGTCCTCTCTCCTCTCCATCCACTCCTCTCCAGTCCTCACCAGACAAAGAGCTTTCTCCATCTAATGTGATTATGGAGGGCTTTCACAAACATCAATCACACTCCTGAAGCACACAGTCTTCAACTGAAGCAGAAAAGATAGGAGACGCAGGTTTGGTAGGACTGGGACGGGCTATAATTCTGATGTTGCCTGCAACCGCATGTGTCTTCTGCATGTCATTTTAAGTTTGTATAAAATCAACTCTGACCTAAAGTATGTTTGAAGCCAGCGAAAAAAGTAATTATGTGTGCGAAAAACCCTCAGCACCGGTGCTTACATTGTTTGCCTTAATCATAACCTGCAAAGCATCCGGAAACTTTTTGACTATCCCTTTCCGCAGGACAATCCATCACTACTGTTCTACTTTTCCAATCCAGCAGGAAACAGCAGTGAGAGACGTGTCACATCCTGTGGCTGGTGACGCTGCCCTGGATGAGGGAACAATCAGAGGGAACAATCTCAGGGAGGTGGACTGGACGAGGCAGCTGTCCGATGAAGAGCAGGTCTGAGTCTATGGTCAGGGGTCTGGGGTGTGGGGAGGATGGCGACGGATACAGGAAGTGGAACAGGATATAGCTGACAGCGCCATCTCCCACAGGATGCTGGAAAATGTATCTCTGACAAAGGGTTGGTTCATGTATTTTAGTGTGAAGTGTGGACAGGGAAAGGAGGTCAACACAAGTTCCTTTCCGACTGTAGTAACTTTCCCCAGAGACTGGGAACCATTTAAGGGACTCATTGCGTTTAGACCACAAGGACCAGGGTCTAAAATAGGTTCTGGGGACATTATTTTACCCCCCAAAAAGGCCATGATCAGGGAGTAGTCCTTTCTAAAAGTACAGGAATTTTTGGGGCAGAGTTTGCAAACATAAACTTCACTCTGATTCATTCTGAAAACAAGGAAGTATTGATTTAGGACCATTTTTGGATAAGGGGAAATCATTTCTCTTTGTTTGATCGCATTACAAGACATTAGGCTTTACTGTCATCTTCCCAGCTTAATTCAGAAAAGAAAGAAAGAAAAAAACTCCCAGTAAGCTAAGAGTGACAGCCCTGCAGTGCTTTGAGACAGCCAGAGAATAAGAAAATTTAAATGTCATTTTATGATTGTTTTCACAGCGGTTATGTTCTAAAGCACAAATAAATAACTGTCACACACTCGACAAATAATTTATTGTGGAGACGGATGCTCTCAGGCCATGTTTAGATGAGAATGGCCCTACTAAAACCAGAAAAGTTTTCCTTTGCGTTCAAAAAAAATGTTTGTTCATATTATAAAATTATGAAAACGATCCTCATGTACACGGGTCAAAACAACTGAGCCTCTGCAGAATGAATGCAAGGCCAATAGTCGGTGGTGCAATTTTGTAATGACACACCATAGAAGAACTCAATGTGCATGCAAAAAGTGCGGCCATGCCATTGCCCTTCTCACAGGATCCTGCATATTGCCAGACAACAAGGTGACAAGATACCACTCTGGAACGCTGTTTAAAAAATTTGTGTTTTCAGGTCCCCAAAACGCCGTTGTCGTGTGAACGAAAAGGCCAAGCCACAACACAAGTTTAACGTTTTATGCAAGAACCATTGCCATGTAAATGGCCTCTTAGTATCATTTTCCTTCTCTGTATTTCATTTATTACACCCAACTTGCAGCAATACTACACAGCACAAAACATTGTTGCAACGAGACTAAAAGAAACAGGTGGGCACAGTGAACTGCAGGCTGCAGAGAGTGTTTAGGTTGCTTTTTTCATTCATCAGTGGACTAATTTGTCCAATCTCCATGAATCTGAAGATAACAATGAGCTGAGCTTTTCAGTTCCTTGAAAACTTGTCCCTGGGACTCACAGTCCTGCAAACTTTGGGTCAATTCATGGCTTTAAATGCCCAGATAGAGTACCGGTCAGGGAGGGAGAAAAATGAGCTATAGAGATTCAGTGCACGGTGAGTAACAAGAACACTCAATACTTTCACTCAAATCAAATCAACATGCTCTCTTTCTTTTATCTTTTCCTTCCAACCCAATGACCGGCAAACTCCTTCAACCTGTTTGCAAAAGGTTTTGCATAAACCTGTTTTTCACCTTTTCTACAAAGCACTGCTTTACAAAAGTTGTGCATGTTTACACCTGAGAAAATCCCTGTACAACTGCAGTCTTTAAAAGTGGGTTTTACCAATTTTAGTCCTGATACTTCTTCTCCAACCCCCCACCCAATTCATACATTTATAATGGACTGAATCTTGATTAATCCTATTATATTTCATTTCCTTCACAACCAAATTTTCTAACTCCATCTCTGAATTCCTCACACTCCTCCTGTTCTCACATGTCACTGTAACTTTTCTGTCTGCCAGAGCAACATGACAAAAACAACCTGGTACATATGAAACATCAGAGTGGCACCAGTATTCACTCACAAATATGTGTGCACACATTTCCACAAAGTAAGGATTTCCTCCACTGTTTCATTCATTATGCATTTCCTTTCCTCCTTCCTCTCCTCGTTCCCAACGACTCTTCACTTTTCCCTACCTAAAAAAATCTCTGGTGATAAAAAATAGCATTGAGGCACACACATACCGTAAGAGAAATATGAAAATGAACAAAAAGAGACCAGCAGCTAAATAAAAAAAAATAAAGTCAAAGAGTAAACAACTACAAAACCTCAAAAACCCTCTAAAAATGCTGAACAGACCAAGTACAGTTAAGGTCAGATGTGTTTTGAATATGAACATGTACATGTTAACACACCACACACACATGCACGCGTGCACACACACACAAACATACAGAGAGAGGCTTCGCTGCTGTGGTTGAATGGGTTTGGTCTGAACTGACATGCGGGAGTGAAAACACTGCCACATGGGCTGCCTTGCATTTTAACTCTGCCTTCACACTGATGGGTGTGTGCGTGTGTGTGTGTGTGTGTGTGTGTGTGTGTGTGAGTGTGTGTGTGTGTTTGAGAGACCAGACCTTTTCTCACACTCCTCAGCATTTGGTGCCAAACTCACACTCATTAGCACCATGAGAAAAGTCGACAAGGCCTTCAATCAGACACATAAACAGCTCGGGGATACAGCGGCGCACACACAGATCTGCACAGGGAGTGAAACACACACACACACAAACAGAGGACAAGTCTCGCTGTCTGGCACCAGAGAGACCACAGAATGAAGCAATCAAGATGTTTGATTGAGCTTAGAAACATTTGGTCATGCATGTATCCCACGATTCCTGAGTCAAAGGGACACAAGAAAGAGTGAGCACAGACAGACGCAAACACACAATTAAAACAATTTGTCTCATATTAACACTAGCTCTGGGAGTTATGAGACTTGGTGCACCGTGACGCAGCAGTATGTGCATGTGAACTTGGGTACGTGTGTCTGGACAGTATCAGAAGAGGACTGCAGCAGAGAAAAGACAGCCACCGAGTGCTATCAGTAAATGTCACCACCACACAGTAGCAGGGCACACATGAAAAAGACGACAGGAAGTGTGTCTGTGTTGCATCTCATTCACATGACATTCACTTGTTGGAAGGACAAGTGAAAGCAATGCCTGTGTGTATTTGTCAATCAATTAATTTAACATTTAATTTTGAATGCTGCCTCTATTTTATAAAGGCACATGTGTCAAAGTCAGAGTTTTTCAAATAAAGCCGCAGCTGTTCCTCTTACAAATGGGGATATTGCTCCCCTAACTCCCACCAGTCTTGATTATTTCTTAATGAATTTATTTTGGCCTTCACTTTTTTCAAAATGACAGAAATTCGGGAAGCCATTATTCCATCAGGCTTGCATTTCTTTTGCTCTGTCATCTGCCTTTGTGAGAAGCTCAGCCTTAGCTAATCTGTGCTGGAGGAACAAAGCGCTCTTCATGTTTAGTGCCATGAAGCAATCAATCATGCACAATACATTACAGCTGCGAGCTCAACTAATAAAATGCTTCACATTGATTTATTGTTACTAATAAGCTTCATGTAGTGTCTTTATAATGTTGACACAATAGGCAACAGTGCAATGCATTAATTAAATGGGCCAAAAACTAAGCTGAGGTTAATCACTGCTCCTCTGAAAGGTGCAGTTCACCCCCAAATCAAAAACACATTTTTCCTGTTACCTGTGGTGCTGTTTATCAAGCTAGATTGTTTTGGTTTGAGTTGCAGAGTGTTGGAGATATTGGCCGTAGAGATGTCTGTCTTCTCTCCATTATAATGGCACTACATAGCACTCGCCTTGTGGTACAAAAATAGAGTCCACACACTTGATGATGCTCCCATGAACATTTATTACTTCCAAGAAACATCACACATGGTGGTAATAAATGTTCATGGGAGCATCATCTACTGTGCAGACTCAATTTTTTGTATTTTGGTAATCTACTTTTTTTCTTTCCAGCACCTAGTGTTTTACTGCTTTTGGATGTGTGTGCTGCTAGACATTTTTTCTACTCAGCCTGTGGTGTTCAAAATGCCCAAAAAAAAAAAAAAAAAGATTTGAAAAACAGAACACCTATGTTGCTTTCCAGAAATCATGATCCGGTCAATCCAGGTCCCGAGGAAGTGTGCGGGGCTTCGAAGCCAATATTTGTAAGCGGCAAAACAGTGGTACTTGTAAATTGTTAAATCTGGAAAGCACTTGAAGAGTGCTATAAAAATAAAACCATTGTTATTGTTATTATTGATCACATGATGCCATTTGACCCAAAAATGCTTTTTCCCAAAGATTTACATTGGGAAAGAGATGTGATGGCACTGATCATCTGGGTAATTTCATACACGGCAGTTGAACCATTTTGGCTTCATGAGTCTCTGAACAATTCTCATAGCAATGAACGGGGCCCCGCTGACAATGCCGTAGACAGATCTCTCTCATCAGTAACTTAAGATGATTCACAGACATTGTGAAGTAGCTTCATATAGGAACCATTTTCTGTCTACTGAACTACATCTGCCAACTGAATCACCGTGCAGAAGGAGGCGTGCATCTACTCATGGATGAGATGCTCGTGCATGTGACAACGCGAGATGTGAACATTATTGGCATCCTCCGTGGCTGAGCTGCAATATTTGCTGACTCAGTGGTGCAAGGTGAGCTAGCAGTAGATGCAAACTCCCTTCTGCATGGTGATTAAATGTCGCTTTGATGCTTTGAAGCCCACCCTGCAGAAATCCCTGGTTGCTACACCCGAATGCTGCATGCAATACTCAACATCAACCAGGGTGAGCGCGTCACTATCAAGAATCATAATCGAGAGCTGCATTGTGTGAGCTGGAAAATATCATCCAGGAGAATGAGACTGGTCGGTCACTGCCAGAGACACCAGAAGCTCCAAGCCAGCAAACTGGTGCTGTGGAAGCAAATGCATGGACATGTTTCAAAAGGCTGTCCCATATCCTAAAGATGTCCTCCATAAAGATGCAGGAGTAGAAATCACTAACAAGCTACCAGATGCATGGAGGATCGAGATGGAGACACCGATGGAGGGCTTGTCTGAGGATGACTAATGATGACTGAGCACCACAAGCCGAGGGCCAGAGTTCCATTATATTGCAGAGAAGGCAGACATCTCTGCGGCCGTTATCTCCAACAATCAGTGACTCACACCACAACAATCTAGATGGATAAATGACACTACAGGTAAAAAGGAAAAATTACTTTTAAACCTGGGGTGAACTGTGCCTTTTTTCCCCCCTCTATCATTGTTTAGAAGAAACTCATAGACTGAAATGAAGATAACAGCCAGATTTGCTGGAGGGTTACAAAAGATACGGAGAGAAAAGGTTTTAAAAACAAACACACACATACACAAGGGAGAGGATATGATCCTCGTGCATGATATTCATATCAAGCTCAGTATGTGCGGCCATGTGCAAAAGAGGAATGCAAAGTTTGGATATTGGACATGACATCTGCTGCAATGATACTATAGTCTACATTCATCTTTCTTCATGGGTAAATGAAACTGTGACCTGCCTCCATTTACAGTGTCCTAGTGACCCACAAGGAAAACAGTCACAGAGAGCAAATGTGTGTGTGTGTGTGTGTGTGTGTGTGTGTGTGTGTGTGTGTGTGTGTGTGTGTGTGTGTGTGTGTGTGGATGTAAGTGTACATGTGACTTGTGGTGTTACTAAGTTCCACGCTGTCTGGGCCACACTACGAGCGACTCATAGGCGTGAGCTCATACAATGGGCCTCTGTGTTAGGCTGGGTGATGGGGAGGAGAGATTACGAGAAGAGAGAGGGGCTGAAATGGGAAGGGCAGAACCACACATCTATGTAAAGTCAGAATTAGTAGTTCAACACGCAGTTCAATACTGTAAGTGTGTCTGTCAGTATAAGATGAGAGTAGTTAGAGTTTACACCTTGTTTCGCCACTGTTTCGTTCTGTGTCCTAATTTCCGTAAGGAATACAGAGTACATCCTAAATGTCCAATGTGAGGAAGTATATCTCCTTACAAATGGACAGAAACACCACTGTAGAAATGGCACTAAAGTTAATTTTGAGTGTTTTTTGTTGTCCAAGCTTGTGGAATATGCACATGAAGCACTACAGAGACAAAGACCAGAAAAATAATGCATGGCGACAAATACCTGAGAAGATAGGCCTGTGGTGTATTTTATGAAATATTTTGTTACACTATGCATGTGCTCCTTATGTTAGACAACTAGCATACTACCTGTTAGCTAGTTAAACATGGCAACGAACTTTTCACTAAGAAAAAATACATATAATAAATACTAGAGCTGTATAATTAATCAATCTGTGAGCTAACTTCCTGTGGCATAGTACATACAGGCCATCTGAAATCTGCCTAAAAAGTAATTTTTGTTTTCAGCATACTCAAAATACATTATAGACCAAAAAATAAGAAAAGAGGAGTTTCGCAAACATATCAGAGACCACGAGGTTCTCATAGGTCTGAATGGACTTCAAGTTGACTCACATACATACACAGAGCTATGTGGAAACGAGGCACTGCCCTTTGTAAAAGCTGCTTTTCCAAGGTTTTGCCCCCCATATAAATGAATAGAGAAGTTAAATGATTAATTACAGTACCAGCCAGTGCCTGCAAAATTGTATTACATCAGTGTTTTGAGTGAGTGGGCAAAAAAAGCCTTTCATAAAGTATTGGGGTGCGACCTTTAATTGCTTGAGCGCACATGTGGCAAAACTCAACTACACCCAAGGCACTACGCCCTAACTTTGGCAGAGAATGGGAAACTATTGGGGCTGAACCCAAACCACAAACTACTCCGTTGCTTCACATCCCTGAAACAAATGCGTACCCCAACTTGTGCAAGTCTTGAACCGAAACAAAGGGATGTGAGGAGGAGGAGTGGAAGAGGAAAACTGCTTAGACCTCGTCTGTCACCTCCCTGCTTCTGAAATTGCCTCCCCTCCCATCCCTTCCCCAGCCCACAACCACATGAAAGGCCTACTGGGTTGGGTTCCCATATGGTGAGGAGACAAGAGGGCGTGTGTGTGTGTGTGTGTGTGTGTGTGTGTGTGTAGCTGGTAAAGGGGGCTCTCTCCGACCTAGCGCCCCATCCTTAAGAAGCCACGCAGACAGCTGTTTTCCTGGAGAGCCTCTCACTCTCTCTGTGACACACACACACACACACACACACACACACACACACACACACACACACACACACACACACACACACACACACACACACTCCTCCCAGCCCAATTAGGACACCCAGTTATGTTGTTAGCGACTGTTTACCATAAACTTCCCTCTCCTTTCTTCCCTCTCTCCCTTCATCCTGCCCCTTCCCCTCCCGACTGCTCCACTTCTCTTCCCCCTTTCTCTCCCTGTTCTTCACACACCAACTCATTTTCAATGTCATATCCTTGAAAAGACGATTATTTCATGCCACAAATAGCATACTGTGCAACAACAGAGGGATTACGATGATGCAAATGTAGTATTGGGAAACATTTAGTGCTTTCCAATAACTGTAAATCAAAAACTTGACAAGAAAATTACAGTTTTTCGGATGTATTTCAAGACTTTTCAGAGCTGTGTAGGAACAGTTACACTCAGGGCGCCATTGTCTTATTTCTTCATTTTCATCATTTAGTCAAAATGCAGAATAAGCATCCAATGTCTTTTAAATTCTAACATGCATGTTCATCCTGATAGAGCGCATTTTAAAAAAACTCAAATAAAAATACAGAGAAAACACTGCTCATCAGACCTGACGAGTTGCTGAAGCTATAAAACTATCAAAAGAAATGAAAAAAGCACCTGTATACTCAAATCTGGGCAAGTTGGAAGTCTCTGACCGAAATCTTGATTTATCAAGTTATTCATGCCTATGCCTTCAGAGACCTTCTTCGGGGCACAACAGAGTACCTGTGTATGCCCTGAGGAAGGTCTCTGAATGAAAGCTTGCTTTATTATACAGATTTTGTACAGATTTGAGTTTGCAGATGCTTTTTTCATAAATAAAAAAAGAAATCAAGAGGAAAATACCTCATGGCAATCTATAGATTTTGTAATATGTACAGTCCAAAAGAAGATAAGTGCAACTATAGTACTAAAGAATGTAGCGGTTTATAATGGCTGTTTCCATCCAGCTTTTGTTTGATTTATTCAATTATTCTTTGTCATAAAATGCACTAAAAGATGGTTTCTTTTAGATTACAAATTCCTCATTCTCACTCACTCACTTTCATTTCCCCCTCGTTTCTTTATTCCAGCTCTCTCCAACACCTCTATTCTTACTTTCTATGCTCTCACCTTCTCAGCACCTCCACCTTATCCTCGCATTTCCGCTCCCTCCCTTTCTCTCTTTGTATTGAGCCACTGATATGTGACTGTTGCAGAATGGTCAGCTTGCTGGGAGGGCTCAAGACTGGCCAAGAATCTGTATGTGTGTGTGTGTGTGTGTGTGTTTGATTTTAAGCGTGTAACTGTGTTGGTCTGCCAAAGGGAATTAGCCTCTATTTTGCTCTCTCTGTTGTGTAAAGCTGTCTGACTCGTCAGCCTCAACGGCACACAGATCCGTCCAAAAAACACTCCGAATAGATGAATAAAAAGACAGAAAAAGGGGGAGGACAGGGGAGTTATAAAAGGAAGATTGAAGAGAGAAGAGGGAGAGTTTGGAGGAAATGCAATGAGCTAAATACCACAGTCAGACTGAGGTTTGAAAGTGTAGACAAAAAATAAAAGTGAACAAAGAGAGGAACATTTCTATGAACTTTGCACTCGTTTATTCATTGCGATGGTCTATAAAACAAGCAGTTCACTCAGATCATAAAGTGGCGTTATGGAGGAAGGTCATAATCACATCAAAATGCGTCGTCAGGAAAAGTGGCGTCAGCAACATCATTGTCTTCCTGTGGTGCAGCACACCTGACACGTGCTCCTCCTTTGTGCCGGGTTTTTCTAGCAGGTTTGACATATATATAAAAGTGAAAATAATTTCAGCGAAAAGCACGGAGTCGACCTGTTGATCAATGTCACACGAGGCCGAGACAGCCAATCAAATCAAGCAAGAGGTAGGATATACCTCTGTTTTGATGTTCGTAGATGTCGTTTGAACAGAAGAAAAACGGCAAATGCAGACAAAAGGCTGATATTTTTCAAATACTAATAAGCGAATGCATGAACAAAGTTGTGAGCATCCAGGTGAATGTCTGTGGTGTGTATAATGCTGTTTACTATGCAGTTAAACTGGCGAGCAAGCTAATTTGCTGTCAGAGTATTGATTGTCTGGTTGTCCATGCAGCCCCACTCCACAGGCGCAGCTTACTGTTCTGCCCGACACGCTCTCTCAGTGCATCAAGTAGACAAAGGCTGAGTCTCATTTTAGGCACTGCCACTCTAATATATCACCACTTATGTTTGTCCTTTAGTTTATTTAAAAAGGGACAGTGCAAATGAATAAATAATAAGGTAAAAAAAGAATTAGCCAAGAGGCTATTTTTCATCTGTAGTCCCTTGGCCAAAGTGTAACAACGCTTCCTAAAATATGGAAAATCGGCTACCTAACTCTTGTATTGTATAGAGATAAAATGCTTTATAAGAAATTAATCAGCACCACAACTTAATGAATTTACCTATGACCAGAATCCAAAATAGAGCCAGCTATTGGTACCCAATCGTAATTGGAGGTTTCAAAATTTTCAGATAGGACTATAAACTATTTCTTAAGCTGTGCAGACTGCAGACTGTGTACATTTTCTGCACTGGTGAAAGTTTATAACCTGAAGTTTCAATATGAACTCTGTATCTGTCAAACTGAAAAACTTTGATAACCGCTACATTACTCATAAGTTCAGTCCACAGCTGTGTGTAGGAGTTAAGATCATCCATGGAGGAAGGAGGTCACAGACAGGTCTGTTCTGTTGCATCACTGTATTTATCTTTACTTTATGTACATGAGAAGACATTGACGAGAAAGACAGAAAAATAAAGACAGACAGAGTGTGAGAGGAGATAACATAAAAGACCAAATGGAGAAGATAGCAGATACAGCACAGAGACCAGACTTATTCATAAATGACTGATAAAAGAGAAAGATTGATGAATTTCTCTTTTCCTCCCAGCCCTGGGGGATCTGACATTTCCATCCAGAGCACTCATCACTGCTACCCACAACAAAGACCTTCAGTCCCATCTCCAGACCTCCAGGGGCCCGGGGGCCCAGCGGACCTCTGCTCCCCCAAGGCCAAGAGACCTTACTGGGCTGATTAACCTGCAACCCCATCCTCTTCCAAGACCTTCTTTGGGCCTCTGGAAGTTTTTCCCGGGAGGTCAAGGGTTGGGGGTGGAGTGGAGGTGAGGCCCTGACAGTAGGAGACGCAGCTGATGGGGTGAATTCAGCTCGATTCTGGCAGACAGTAGGGGCACATTGTTGGGGTAGTTGAAAGGAGAGGGGGGGGGGCTTTCTTTAATGTGGTGCCGCCTCGTTTGCTGCTGCAGGCCTCATTGCAGTTAACGGATCAAACGAAGGAGTAATGCTGCGAGACAGCTAAAGATGGTTTAGTGCTCTGAGTAAATCAGTGTTTAGAAAGGTGGTAGGACTTAAGAGAAGATAGAAGTGTTTCTTTAAAGTTTAGATCATCTGATATGCAGGACTGCAGATTCAGATATCTGAAAATAGACACACAAAGAACAAATGTTCCAACTTATCTGAAAAATACCAACCCAATATGTGCTGGAAACACAACTTGGATAAAATGAAGCAAAAACAAATAAAGAGCTGGACTAAAATTACATCCTCAGCTTCTGAGTACAGACAAAATGCCCATCGCTCAGAGGTATGAACTGGATCCTACACAAACAGCAGCGGACCCAGCAGGAGCGAAACTCAGCCCCGATGACATCACTAACAGGTGCACAATAACAGTTACCTGATACACCATCACAGCACAAGACTGTTCATATCCCACAGCTTGAACCGATGCTCTCACGACCTTTCAGAATGATAATCATCAACCTAAATAACAAGTTTTTGTTTTTAACTACTAGATAACCAGATAACTATATTTATCAGTCAACATGTAAAGGATTTTGCTCACTTTCTGGCATGAAATGAGCTTTAAAGCCTAAATATCTGATAGGGGTGCAGAAAATTAAAAATCATACTGTGATTATTTTGACAGATATTGGGATCAGGACATGAGTCATGATTTCAGTAATAATGGTAATTTTTGCATTTAATTTTTACAAAAAACATTAGTCCATTAGTCAAAACATCATACTTCAGAATAAAAGCACTATGGGTTCCAATTTGATTTATTTAATTAAAATAATACTTAACTATTTTATACTTAAAATTATTTGACATTATAGCAGTATTTTTTAAACTTTATTATAACAGTAGTTTATGGCAGTAAAAATATCAAGATATATATCATGTATCGTGATACAGCCTAAAAATACTGTGATATTATCATAAAGCCATATCACCCAGCCCTACTTTTAAGAGCTCTGCCTGAAGTGTCAATACTTTCTCAAAAATTCTCTAGCAGCAGACAAGAAAATAACAAAATGGTAACAGGACTTACACTTCCTTTCTCTCAATATGTAGGCGAGTAGTCCTCACACATTTAAAGTGTTGTTGAACCATCATCACTGGGCATCTGAAACCTTTTATGAAAAAGCACCTGGGGCGAGGGAGCACACCTAATCAAACAGCTATGATGGTAATGGCTTACTTCACCCACTCAAGCATATACGTACACAAACACACACAGAGAAAGAGAAGGTCAAAAACACAGCTGAGTCAATACAGCAGGACACAAGCTGGCAGTAGCCTCAGGAGCAGACATGCAGGTTTCTGATGAAAAGGTTTGACCATTCAAATCCAAATGCTATCACTCACTAGACAACCAGTGCTGTAATACCTTGAGCAAGGCACTACTGGAGTATGACACATTTGTCTTGTGAGAGTTTTTAGAAAGGAAAAATACAAAAACTATGAATATTACGTAAACAGAGGCCAACAACAGCAGCAGCTAAATGGCAATGCAGCCATAAAACGAAGCAGCACTCACTCAAAGGACTTAACTGGAACTTGGATTAAAATGACTCATTTTGGTATTAAAACAACAAGTGAAATGTCAACATTCACGTAACAGGTAATTACTCATATCCATAATTACACGTCTACAGTCCACACCCATCTTACTTATAAACCAACAGGTAAGACACACACACACACACACACACAGAGGTTGTTTCCCATCATGCATTGTCTGTTCAGCTAGACACTGCCATTGCCTCCATTACTGGGCAGTAACAGGAATGGGCATGCAGACTCCAGCAGGGTTTAAGGAGATTAACCATTCTGTAGCCGTATGAAATCATATTCCTCATAATCCCCATCACTGACTCCGAAAATCCCCTCTCACTGTGTGGCATGGGAGAGCCTCTCTAAATGTGCTCTCTTGTTCTCTTTTTAAACGAAACAGCTGGATGCCTTGAAGAACATTCGACCATACAGATGTGTAGGACTACAGACCGTGTATGTGTTTAGGGAAACGTTTACATAATACAAACGCTGATCTGCACAAATTAAGGTGGGACAAATAAATGTATCAGTAAGTTGTGATGCACTCTTTTGCAATATGTTATAATAAACTTGATGTTGCCACATATTCTTTTAATAACAGCTGCTCTGAAGTTAGGAAGTTGAGTTTTTATAGCTCTTGCATTTGGATTACAGCTCATCTGTTCATACTGCTGTGTGTGTTTGAGCATGCTGAGACTGTATGTGCATTTGTTTTATCACTTTTGTCTGCAAAATTTACTCTGATTTACAATCCATTCCAGCTTTTTGAACATTTAGAGGTCTGTTTTCACCTTAAGGCAATCAGCTGATAGCCTACATCAGAGCTATTTAACTATATTGTTCAGGGGGCCACATTTTCATAAAGTTAAGGGCCCAGGGGTGTTTCCTCAAGCTATTATGTATGTGCACTACACAACATGCCACCACATTATACAAACTTTTATGTCACTAAATTGCAGATTGTATTTAGTATTTACATTTTTTACAACCTCTATTTTCAAACTCTCTTGTCGTCTCCTCTCTGCTTTAAGGTTTATTTTTTCACGACTGTTGTTGTCAGCCAAATCATTCATGGCTTCCCAGTTGCTCTAAGGAGCCGGAATTTAATGTTTTTTAAAGGATCTGATTGGTGCAAATGGTTTCTTTTGGCAGAATTTAATTGAGATATGTAGAATGAAGTTATTATGATGAGCTTCGGTTTTGTTTCCTGACTGAGGCATTTGTGACACATGACGCATTCAAGAGCTGTCAGAAATTTGAAAAACTGGTGAGAACTTGTATTTATCTAGTTTCTAGCTATGATATATAGTATAAATTTGGCTTTTTTTAGGAGAAAGCATGCCTTATAAACCCACTGGTGAGTTGTGAGGTTCAGAGCCAATTAGGCCAGGTGCATAAAAGCATTCTGCTTGTTTAAAGCATTTTTTGTGGCAAAATATCCATTAGTAGCATATTTTTCCCCCTTAAGGCTTTACATTTTATTTATTCATAAACAGAACTGATCAGCAGCCAGCCTGGCCTGACTGGCAGGCCTGAGCTGGCCCACAGCCCGTCAGTTGAATAGACCAGGTCAGTATCTTAGATACCTATGTAAACAAATTGTGACAGTACCGTATAGTGGGTTGGCATCTGCCACTACATAATTATAGCTTTGAATAACCATGACGATGGCTTGTGTTACTAACATTTATCCGACTGCACTTTTTGTTGCTGTAACAACATCCTTCATCTATAAGTGTCCTGCTGTTTGAAATAAAGCTGTAATTGTAAGCTTGTTCCTGTAACCTGTGTTTGACACCTGTCTGCAAACCAAATTTCTTTGTTAGCATGCAATCGTTTCCATGAGACAAAATTAGTTATGCAGAAGCCACAATTTGAATTTAGTTAAAAAGCTCTGGTGCAACATGCCCTACAGGCCAGTCATGCTTGTCATGGTCAAAAGAACATACAGACATGGCTGTGAAACTGTCCAGTGACCCTAAAGTGTAGTTACTTTTGAGTTTTGAAACATAAACGCATGACATGTACTGAAAAGCATCATTAGCGCCTCAAGGCCACTGACTGTGTGTGTTTATACAAATTATTGTTGTGTTTGATGTGTGTGTGCACAAGCTGTAACAGGTCCTTGATCCTCTCTTTTCCTTCAGGAAACTTCCATGTTTAATAGACCATATCGCAACCATAAAAGCACTCCCATTACCTTTGCAGACCTATATTTTAAAATGTATCAGTGATTCATGTGCAACATATGGGGATGGAGGAAAAAAAAGACAACAGAAAGAGGGAGCAAGAGGGAAAACCTGAGATTAGATGGAGGATGATTAAAAAAAGAAAGAAAATTGGGGAAAATATGAGAGAAATAAAGCCTGGGAAAAAGGTCCATAAAAGACAAAAAAAGAGAAGAGGACAGAGAAACGTTTTAATGTTGTTTTAGGACACACAGACCTGTTTTTTTCATATACAGCTCCTGGGGCTTAATGTGGGCTGATCAACAAGACAGCAGATCTTGGGCTTATTATACGCAGGCATCACTCAATGCTACGACTCACACAGACAGGAACAGGCCATGTAAATACCACTTGAGTAGTCTGTGCATCATAGGAAATACTGATGGATGGAAGCTTTAAGGGGGACAAGCAAGTTTTAGTGCACATATGTATGTGCACACACACACAAAACACACACAATGAGTTCTCTGTGGACGAGGCAGACGGCTCGAGCTGCTACAGAGGAAGATCAAGTAGTCAATGGGGATTCCTGCGCAGAGTATGTCATACTTCACAGTGACAGACGCTTTCTCAGACACACACACACACAAACGGCATGCAGTGATCTGGGGAGATGGAGTGAGATTGATGAAGAGCCAAAAATCTGCTTCAGGCAAGACGGAGAGAGGTGAAATGTCAGATTATGGCCTATTTATTTTGAATAACTAATAGACAAATTAGCAAAGTCAATAAATCAACTCAAGCTCTATGTACGGGTGTGTGTATGTTTGTTGGACCCAAAATCATGCTGTATTTCCTCAAACTAATAGTGTTCAGCTGCAGGCGGTGGTGTCCAAACCAAACACGTAACCAGAAAGAGAAGAGATGGAGAGAATTTACAGAAAAAAAATAAAGACAGGGCTGAGTAATATGTTGATATAATGTTAATATATGGTATGAGACTTATTATCTTAGATTTTGAATATCTAAATTGTCTGTTTTCTTTTCCTGGTTTTAAAGACCGCATTAAAGTAAAGTGATGTCGTTTTTTTGTTGTTTTTCTAGCTTCTTCTAGCTTCTATTATTTGCCTATACCAACTTAGTTATTATATCCACATTACTGACGATTATTTATCAAAAATCTCAGTGTAAATATTTTGTGAAAGCACTACTAGTCGACCCTACAATATCATTGCAATATTGATATTGATGTATTTGGTTAATATATTGTGATATTGATTATTTCAATGCCCCCCAGTCCTACTTAAAGGAACTGCATGTAACTTTTTACACGTTTCAATCACTTTTATTGCCAATGGGTGAACAGGTTGTAATGTAATTAAAAACTGAGAACTTCCCCGAATTTCATGGTTGCCTAGAACAGACTGTGGATTGACTGCTAGGTAAAGCAACCACCTGGTGGAAACACATCTGCATTCAGCACCCTGTAGATATTCAAATTCAGCCAGAGGAAGACTGTTCTCCCGAGAGCTGAGAGTTTAATCCTGTAACACCCTCTTGACCACCCTGAGTCTGAGCTGCATCAGCAAACTCTCTATTGCTGCCATTAATGAGTCGGACCCAGAGCTGCCACTCGTCACAAGCCCACTGTGAACTCCGGGGCTAGGGTTTGCACTGACTGACTTTGAGATGCTACAACGGCTAAGGTGCAAGGTGCCGTCCGCTCTCCAGAGAAGTAGTGACATATAGGCAAGGGGTTAGGCAAAGGGACCAGTGCTGGTTAATTTTTATCTAATTTTGGATCTGACTGTGGTCATCAAATTCAGTGCACAGTATAATTCCAGCGACCGCCGGTGCTGAAAAAAATTTTAACATCAAGGAAACACCACCTTGTGAAATATATGGCGATATTGTGGTTTTAGCTGGCTAGTGTTGAATCAAGGATAACACAGCAAGACAGAGAGAAAGACAGCGAGAAAAAAAGGAGGAAACACTAAACTAAAACAACACAGCTGACAGTGTCTTTTATTTTTTAGTCTCATAAATCTTAGTGACTAAGCAGACAGTACAGAGAGAGACAGGCAGAGACACTGGCAAGTCTCATGAATGAGCTGGTTTCTGAAATGAAGAAAGTCTAAGCTCTTAATTGCAAATTCTTTTCAGTTTTAGAGGCCAAAGGTAATAAAGATATCCCAACTCAATCACTGATAAGCACAGCCTCCAAAAGAGCAAAAAGGCTTGATAGAATAAGGATGTTCTGCACAAAAAAAACCATTTTTCGCATAATATAACACAGAATAAAATAAAATAATATAGAATTAAAATAAAAGTCATTTCAGAAAAGTGCAACTCAACAAACTGCTGGAATGTTGCTGATATTCAATTATTAAAATATGCCTTAAAAAATGTAAAAAGCAGCTGATTGGTAAATAAATATACATTGGCACAGATGCGTTGATGTTTACAGATACAAGAAAAACTGAAATAATTAAACCTCATGCTGTACTTGTGCAGTATGCACGCATTAGTATTGTAAGCATGCATGTGAGTTATGCAGTAGGGGGTGGGGTATGTATACACAATATATATAATAACCTAGGTCAACATGTTGACAATGGACCCTTTGACCGTTGGCAGGAATTGAGGACGACAGATTGTGTCACCGTTCTCTGACACAAACACACACAGGGCAGGGCGGTGACCAATACAGAAAATAAAGCTTTTTGAAACTGAAACAAGTGCCTGAAAACCTTACAATTTTACCTTGCTAAACAATTACGTTGTCCTTTAATACTATCACACCAATTATCGCCCCACAGGGTTTTAAACCTTGTCTACAATAACACTGATATTACTGAAAACAGATATTTTCCGCTACATTTTGGTCATGTCCACACATAAACAGTTTTAGGTCACAAGGACCAAGACTTTTTTGAAAAAGCCTTCTAAGGTGCAGATTTTTCAGGTTACTTTGTATCTGTGTGGACATATTAGACGGCGAGTTTAGGGATCAATGATGTAATCTCCTCAGTTCATGCTCATTGTGGCTTTGTTTTATTAGCATGAGCCAGAAACATCAACAACAAAGTCGGACTGCGCCCAATTTTATTTGGTCTATTTCAGCATCTGTCGTTTTAAGTCCACCAGAAAGGACGGTTTTGGATCAAGTACAGTCATACTAGAAGGGGTGGGACAATTTCACGAGTAGGATTGTTGTCGATGAGGAGTGAAAGGAAAAGACTTGTACCTTAGAGTGAGCTCTTTTGTCTGTAAATTGAAGGGGAATTAGGGGTACTGAGATCTCTACTAGATGTTTTGAAAATGTTTTAAACATTACCATCTTTGTGATGAGTTAAGACTGTGAAAGAAAGCACACGCCAACAAGTGATTAGACCCCTTTTTACTTTGTCGTGCCGACAAAGATATTGTGTAAAATAAGGTTGTGCGGACAGTTTTGAGGGTTTTTTTCGTTTATCGAAAATAACAATGTTCAAAAATACCTGCATACCTGGAGACATCTTGGGTCAATAACAAACACAGCTCTCAAACAACATGACATCAAACCCTGCACCACACCACCACCATCTACACTAACATTGCTGATATTTGACACACACATGCAACTGACTCAAATCTGAGACTTTTTCATCACTGAACTGGGAAAACTTCCTAAATCCCAACTAAATTAACCTACTTTTTCCATCTACTGAATATTTTAGACACTCAGTTGATGTTCCTTGAGAGAGCAACTTGAGAAGAAGTCTATTGCCACACAGTCAATCTTACAAGCAACCAAAAAGGAGATCAGTTGGCAGAGTCATGAGTTGCACAATGCACATGACAGAATAAACAAATTCTATGATGACTCAAAACATTAAACATTGTGTCTGCTTGACTGAGACAAAACCTTAATCACACTCTTGTTACTAAGCTTGTTTATTCAGCTGAGGAAATTCCAGTTGTCAAATGTTGCCAATGTTTACTAGACTAAAAATATGCATGAAAAGAGTCAACGAACAGCTGTTTCAAAGGAATTATCTGCCAGTACAAATATAGCCACAGCGCCACTATAACTCATCTCATCCTCCCATCTAGTTTTTGAGTGCAAACATTCAGTTAAATCCAAAATTCAACTGTTGCTTGTTTCAGTTAAACTTCACCACAGACACAGAGGCTCGCTGTGATCTATTCTGCAGGTCTGAACCAATATTTGGAACCAAAATGCATTTACAATAAAGATAAAAATCTTTGTGTCCATATTTAGAATTTGGAATAAAACAAACTCCAACATAAAACTTTGTTTAAATGCCTTTAGCAAATGTTTGATGAAAAAAACGAAACTTTTGATATCAAATACAACAAGCTCCCAGCAACTTTTTTCAAAAATGTGAAAACTTAAATAAAAAAAAAGATAAAAATAGCTCCCTAAGGTTTTACAAAGTAAAAGTTCCTCCCATGCTGACACTTGGCACTTTTTAATTAAGTACTTTTATCAGCGAGCATTAGAATAAAACGGCAATACAGATAATGGGCAAAATGCCAAATATCGGCCTCAATACTTGACCAAAAATCTGTTGACCCCTAATGAGAAACCCACTAAATTTCTACAATTTCTAATGTGAATCACAAGGATGGCTACGGGACTTACCACTTACTACATTTGTGTGCATGAGTCTGTGTGTTTCCATGTGTGCATTGGTTAAGTGGCATGGGTGACAGATGTTGCAGAAAATCCCTGTTTATTTTTCCTGAGGTGGTCATAGAGTCTGCGTGTGTGTGTATGTGTGTGTGTGTGTGTGTGTGTGTGTTTGTGTTTCCAGGCCTTGAGTGCAGTAAAGTGCAGATGCGGGACAGCAATAGCCTTTATATTCCTGTAAGATGAGCTCCCACCTGCTGCAGTATGTCATTATGTACTGTATGGATAAGTGGATGAGTGTTTGCCTGTCTGTCTGTCTGTCTGTCTGTCACACATCACTGCTTAACAGTAATATTATACAGGACATATTCAATCATAACGTTCACGGCAATCAAAAGTGGTTGTTGTGTAGGTTTACAGGATGTCTTTTGTTTATTTTGTCACCAAAAGCGACGGAATAGGTTCACTATAGTGCAGTCACTGTGCAGCTACTGGCTGTAGTTACTATAACTACCCATGATGCACGCTTGTGACATTAAACCGTACAGTGGCCTTCATTGTGTTCCAAGTTCAATGGATAACTGTCACAAAAAGCCTGAAAATACAAAAAAAAAATCAGGTGAGAGAGAAAGGCTACATCGAAAAAAAATGCATGTTTATAAGTTAAAAAAAATGTTTTAAGTAAGATGCAGCTCAGTGCATCAGATGGTGATGTGGCTGATGAAACAAAAAACAAGGCACAAGGCTCAATGTGACAATGCTACATCATATCCATACAGCTGCTAACAATCTCTGTTGTAGAGACAGCAGAACAAAGAAACATCTGGCAAAATGAGCAGTTTTATAAATGATAGCGTGACCTAAATTACAGTCTAACTGAACTGGCTGTTAAGATGCAGCTCTGACAAAAGCAGTGATTTTAACAAGAGCTGACAATCATTAGGCGGCATTATCTAAACACAAAAATGAATCAAAGTATCACTGCTGATGACACTATCTTACTATTCACTATTTCATTCATTGGAGTATCACCTCAAGTGCACCTCCTCAGAACGCTATTTAAAAACTGCATAGATGAGAGGAAGTTGAGCAGAAAGACAGTCAAGAGAAATGTGTAGCGCAAGACAAAAACAGATTACATGAGAGACAAAGAGCGAGAGGAAGATAAAGGGCACGAAGGGGCCTTTTCTTTGTTGTGGTCAGCGTGGCGGTGTGAGGGCAGACATCAAAGTGCAGAGGATGGACAGAGATGAGAGAGGAAAGGTCTGGAAGCCATATGAAACAACAGGAAGTAGAAAGGGAAAGAAATATAGGACAGGGAGTAAGAGAGAGGGGAGAGAGGAAAAGACTTTAAAACAGAGGAAGGGGGGAGGGAAAGCTGAGACAAAAAGGGAGAGTGACTGACAATAGAATATGCTGAAACATCATGTCACAGCCGTGCACAGACCCACATAAACAGTTACACACACTCCACGCAAGCTGTGAAAATGTTTTATCAGATGTTGTTTGAGAATATACAATCTCCCTAAAGGCGTATTTGGTCATTTTTAATTTGCCTGGTCAGAAGTTTTGGGAGTGAAGTCGAGTACAGGCTCATCTGTTCTTAACAGATTTCACAGACGCTCCGCGGTCAGTTCAGCTCTTGTTTGGTTCTCAGGAGGAAATACAATTGGACCTGGACATCTGGCTATTCGTGATGCTTTTTCTTCAAAACAATAGCTGTGTTAAATCTGGACCACAACCTCCGCTTGAACTCTGTGAAGCACTTTTCAACTGCACCATTCATCAGCGTGCACAGTCGTGGAATAAATCTGTTGTAATATTTAAAATCCACAAGCAAATAGGGGTTTAACAATAGGGATTGCCTGATTGCCCTGGACAAGTTATATGCCACATTGGGGTAGCAACTCACTTGACCAATTGGACAAATGGTATAAAAAATTGTTTGAAAGCAGGGTGTATGAAATAGGGTCATTTTTCATGGCAATTAAGTTAAGTCTTTGTGTGTTATAGCCACTAGAATATAAAATAATTTGTATTGGGGGGTGTAAAAAATTGATTTCAGACAAGTAGGTTTCTGACCAACTTGCTTGACAAGGCAAGTAAAAAAAGCCAACTTAAGTTTAAAAAATGTATACTAACTATGCATTATATATAGTCTACATTCCCATCGTTCTACCATACTGACACCAAATGGTTCTAGCTGCGGCACCAACTGTGTTTTTGAAGAAGTGAAATAATTAATGAGGAAAGTGTGTCAAATCTTAAGGAAGTAAAAAAAATAATAATAAAGTGTGTGTTTGTAAGTACATGTACGACTCTACAAATCCATCCAGAGATGGAGCGAGATACCCCTCCATCTCTGTCCTCTTCCAAGCAGAGGTCACCATAGTGGGAGTTAGATCTTGCTCATCTCCCCGCTGGCATCTTAAACCCTGGATTACCCTGCAGCACCCAAAACTGCCAACTTGCAAACGTGCAAGTCCTGTATCTGGGTCTTTTGAGTGTGTGAACACAAACACTTGTGTTTGTGCACAGCCGAGATTAAATCTTGATGGAGACTTTATGCCCGTAAAGACTTTATGACTCAAAACATTAAACAAATCGATCAATCGATTCAAATCGATTCAAAAATCAGTGATAATACCCCAAAATAGAACCATGAACTAACCATAAAATGTGAAAAAAACGCAGTGTCATCATCTGACACTGAATGAACTGCTAAAACACACAAGCATAAGCCATAAGAGTGATCTGGTATTCAGTGACGTCCTTGCAGTCCACACAGGCTTAAAACCACTGCTCCTACCAGGGCTTACACACAGTCACACAGTCTCACACACACACACACACACACACACACACACACACACACACACACACACACACACCACACACACACACACACACACACACACACACAACTCTAAATTTAGAGAATCTTATTAACTTAACTGTCTCATATCATCAAGAGAAAATCAGTCTCAGACAGATTCAGTTTTGTGAAGCAGAGGAGCTTCAGAACGGCGCTGAAGACAGGCAGCCGGGGTCGTGACATTAAATGTGATGATCAACAAGTACTTACACTAACACTAACAGACGCTGAAGAAAAGTGTGTGAGCAAACATGTACAAAGACAAATACACAACAGAGCAACACTTGCATTCATCAATCATCTCCCTCTTCCTCCCTAGCATTTTCACTCCCTAACACTCCTTTGTGTCCTTGTCAGGGCTGTGTCTACATCCTGGACAGTCTGCACAGAGGCGTGGGAGAGGGCGGCTGCATGTACACACACACACACACACACAAAGTCGAAGTCAGATGCAGCTCAATGCCAATATCCCTCCACTTCTTGGAATACTGCAGCCATTTCCCATCCGTTTTTCCCTATTTTTCTCTCACTTTTTCTCTTTCTCCATCCCTCCCAACCCCTCTCTTTTGTTCCTCATGGGACCAGGTTGACCTCTAGAACCAGGCCAGGCTCCCCTCGCTGGAACGAGCCCTGTGGGAACTGACTTGTGGATTCTGGCTGCGTAATGACTGCTCTCTATACATGAATGGAAGGGACCAAGGCAGGCCTGAGCCTGAATGGTGACTAGGGGGGAATTGAGGTGGGATAAACAGGGTGTGTGTGTGTGTGTGTGTGTGTGTGTGTGTGTGTGTGTGTGTGTGTGTGTGTGTGTGTGTGTGTGTGTGTGTGTGTGGTAAACAGGAAAACAAGATGGTTAAAAAAAAAAGATAAACAGCAGTTAGCTTATTTGGGCATGACAGTGCTTTGTTATTCTTTGTCATGTGATAAGAGCCACAACTTGGATGTCATTCAAGTAGTTTAGACTCACTGTCGTTATCGTCATAACTGAGCGACACTGTTTATGCACTAACACACACGGCCACTGTGGTGCCAGCCTGAGCCAAAAAATGTCCAACAGCAGACAAGCCAAGTGCGTGCCCATGCACACACACACACACGCACGTACACACACACACGCATGTACACACACGCGCGCGCACACACACACACGCACACACACACACACAGAGGTCCTTGAGAAGCACTTCAACATAGCAACACACACTAAAGATGATGGCATGCTACTGATGAAAGATTATCGGGCAAAGACATACATCTATAAATAACTGGGAAATGTGGGGAGGAATTTACACACAGTCTGCATGTGACTACGAAAGGAAGATTGATTGTGGATATTAGCAGCTCTGCTGCATGTGTCCAATCCAGATTGTTTGTGTGTGTGTGTGATTCATAACCCCACAGCAGCAGGGAGCCAGTGGGCATCAAAGATATCTGAAGGGAGGCCCTAAGTCTCTTCTAACTCCAATTAACCTTCACCAGTTCGACCTACTTTCAACATTAAAATAGCGTAACTCCCCATTCAACCCAGTGCTATATTTGGCACAAGAGACTTAGTGTTAAATATTTAGTTAAAGACACTCTTCACTTAAAAGTCAAAGTTGTGATATTAAAGGCCTTTAACACAGTGCAATTTTGGGTCGTCCCAAAGACAAACACAGTGAGATCTTTGGTTGTCAATTAAAAGTGACAGCTGTAATTCTTCAAACTCACTTTGCAAAATTTGCCATTCAACCTGCTCTCTTTTCCCTGGCTGTGACCAGGTCCATGCTGTCCTCCTTAAGCCCCCCTTTTGAGGTTTTTCAATCCACAGAAGTGTCAAAAGCTTGCTTGTTGTTTTGTTATTTTTAAAACAAAAGAGCACCGCAAATGCATGACCTTAATTGATGTTTGTCTGTGTATTTTTATAGTTAAATTGTAGCGTCATGATTCATCTGACATGCCCTGAAAGTGACAGTCTGGCACTGATTAGGGACCAAGACTTTATGAGACCCACTTTGTGCAGTGTGCTCTCAGACTCATCGGATGGAACCTCGTGCATGCGACTGGTACAAGTCCGCAGCTGTCTGCGGACGTTCAGCAGGGAAAGTATGCCTGAGCCTCAAGCCAGCTGGATGTCATCTTGCTAGGCTGAATGAGAGAGGTGCTTTTGGGCGTGCAGGAGACCCCAGCAAACCTGGACACATATGTTCGTGTGTGTGTCAATTAGCGTTTATTTGTTGATGTTGATTTTGTGAATTGTGTCTCGTTTTGTAGGAAAAAATATTTAATATTTATTATGCACAGCGCAAAGCGCCACATATTTCAGCAGCATTTAAAATACGATTCGGACATTTAAAAAATGCAATTTATGATTTCAGCTTACTAGTAATAACAATGTTACTAGTAGTAACAATATTTTTTCAGACAGTGTTAATTAACCTTATAGATTAACTTTTGCTCAATTTTGACCATTTTCTGATTGTTTTCCTACTTTTAGACTTGTTGCCTAGTCTAACTTTAAGTGGGTTTTAAGATGACATTTGCTAATGTTTTCCGCCTCTCCACATGGACTGCTACCCGGCTGTCAACTGTGATTGGCATATATAGACTCAGACTACAAATGAAGAAAAAAACATTTCCAATACCCAAATCTTGTCCCATTGTCTACAGATTCTACATACATATGCTGATATCTGTCTACATGGATTACTGCAGTCATAAACTATTCAGAATCATAAATCCAAGCGTGGAAAGAAAAAAGCTGCTCCTTTTCACAACCATGGACATAATGCCAGTGCTATTTAACTTCAGCATGAGTTACAGTTCTTGATACCATTTTCTACAAGCCCTTCCTATTCTCAAGGACATTTTAAGTATAAATATTCTCCTAATAGCTTCATATGTTCATCAACTGCCACAATCATCTTCTCATATTCACAGACAGCACAATGTTGTTGCCATGGATGCACCTTGGGACTGTACACAGTCTACTCTTGTTTTTTCTCCCAACGTCTGTGGACGAGTATAATTATCCTGTCACTGTCCCAGTTGTCTTAATACAGTCATTAATACATCGGGGTGTGGCAGTGAAACTCACAATTAGTCAGTCATAGCTGAGCTGACCCTTACTGGCCGGCAGCAGAAACCCAAACCAGCACTCCAGAGTCAAGAGTTTGAACAAAGTCTAGTTTGACTTTATTTAAACTCTTGACTCTGGAGTGTCAGGTGTTCCCCCTCTGAGGCTGGAGAGAATGACCTTTGACCTGCTGACCGGTACTTCAGCACAAATGGATTAACATTGGCATGAGACAACATATAATACACACAGGGAGGAAGATCCCATTTGTTCATTTCATGTGCTTGTTTAAACTGTACCAGATGATTACTTTGACTGCACAGATAAACTGCAAGAAGAGACACTGCACATAAGCAAACACACACATACACACACTCACTACGCCCTTCCCTCAATGTCAGACCCCTGGCATACAGGGGCCCCTCTTTATGTCCCTCACCCGTAATATGATCCATCTCCAACCTGAGGTTAGAGTAGGAATCCTAACCCACAGTAGTAAAAGACAACAGAGTGACTGGTCACAGTTTAACATTTACATGCAAACTATAAGATGATATGATTATGTAATATATTCCTTTGGGCCTGGTCAAATGCTTCAAATGCGTCATGAGCTCTCTAAACTTAAGTAAAGCTCACACTGGACATATGATGCTACAAGAAGCAGTGAGGTGTGTTGATTACTACTGCGTGAACTAGAGTTGCTCTGATACCAATAACATGATCAGAAATGCCTCAGATACCGCCTTAAATGCAGGAACAGGTATCATCAAGTACACAAGTCTATGCATCAATCTGGTATCTTGCCATTTCTCAATAAACTGTTAAGTAGTTTCACACCCAGATAAAACATCAGCCTTCAAAAAAACGTTAGCAATTAAGTATTATTTTACACAGGAAAGTCCCAGCAGTACAAAAGCAACGTGTACAGCAAGGGTGGAGTTTTGAGGGACACAATTTCAACATCTTATAAAGCATTTAAAGACGCATCACACGAAAGAGCATGACAAGTTCCCCAAAGCAAAGTTAGGGTGGGCAAAATATTTGTCATTCATTCATTCAAAAATATAAACACAAACATGAATATTCTCAAAATATCACGGCTTGCTCTACATGGGATATATGAAACGACTATATCGTGAACATTGAGTACAAATTATCACATCATTTTGTTTCGACTTAATCGCACTCTCCTATGGCTCTCTTCCTTTCACGGACACACACACACACACACACACAAAGAAACAACTACTGTTGTTGTACAAGAAGCTTCAAGTCCACCTCAAAAACACTGACACTGCTTCAAAATAAAAGCACCAGTGCTTCTGCTTCGATTTATTTAATCATAACATTAGTTTATTTTACTTTAGTTTATGATAACAGCACTTTATTTAACTTTATTATAGGACAGTAGCTACTTTAACTTCATTGTAACTGTAGTTAGTTTAATGATTTTGTATTTTAGTAGACTACAGTAGTTTAGAGGTGATTTCAAAATATCAAGATATAATGTACTGCGATATAGCCTTTAATATGGGGATATTATTTTCAGCCATATCGCCCAGCCCTAAAGCAAAGGAGAAAAAACAGGATGAACCGCAGCAGCAAAGTTTGGAAACTGCATTCCAGCAATGCCAAAAAATCCTCAAGTGACAAAGAAAAACAACAAAGAGGAATTTGGCTGCTCAAAGGATCAGATTAATACTTTGCATCAGTCTAAGTTCAGGTGTCAGAATCGGCATAGCAGAGAAAAAAACTGGTATCAGACCACTTCTAGTGTAAACCAGTGAGTAAGAGGAGGCGGCACATCTGTGGATGCTTTGCTTCTGCGTTACACATTAACTTTCATTCAAAGACCCATACAAAACTACTCCACCAGCTGCTTCTGTGTTACGGCAAATCCAAATCCTGGAGTAGTGCTGGGGGGCAATTCAAAGGGCATTTTTCAAAGACAGGTGTTTGTGTGGAAAGAGTCAGAGTCCAGCACAACATGCCTGTGTTGTAATGTATCTGAAGCCAGTGCTTCTGTACTCCCGGCGATGGCCTTGGGGCGATGTGGGAGCTGGAAACTACAGATCGCTGAGAACCACACACTGCATTCCAGTCTACTCTCTCACACCTTGTCCTCAGCTGCTAGCCTTCGCTGCACTGAGTGACTGAGCGAATGACTTAAACTGAACAAAGGTATAAAAAGGAACTCCCAACCCCACCTAGGACTGGATCAAAACTTCAATAGGTGCAGATAACAGACACATGCCATGCGATAACTCAGGGGATTAGTTAAACGTCTGGTCGCTGTCATGTAGCGGGTACCCCCTAAACCTTTGATTCACAACTGGTAGGTTGAGTTCTTTTATTTGGAAGTGCCATTTCTGTTTCTTTGTGTAATATGTTTTATGTTTTTGTGTTCGAAGCGTCGTGAAGTGTATAGTTTGTGAAATAAAATTGAATATGTTGTAATTAACAATGTGTGGACCTTGAACTAATGACTGGACCAGTTGGGAACCACTGCCCTTAAACACAGGGAGTATCAGTCTGTGTGTATGTGTGTTCGATCTATTGCTCATCATACATCACATTTGTTTGTGTCTGGGAACTGTCTGCTCATTTTATCATTTCCCTGGAACAAGTTTTTAAATCTGTGCGTGCGTGTGCTTGTGTGTGTGTGTGTGTGTGTGTGTGTGTGTGTGTGTGTGTGTGTGTGTGTGTGTGTGTGTGTGTGTGTGTGTGTGTGTGTTTGAAGAGTGAGTCACAGTCAGACCAAAGGCTGGGTGAATAGATATGAAGGAGGACATTAAAAAAAAGGAACAAAAACCCATGACTCAGAACTTTAATCCTCTTCCGTCACCAGTCTTCAGAAGAATTTGGGCTCCTCTGTTGAATCCTACTTTGCAACATATTTCAGAGTCAAATTAGATAAACAAAGAAGTCATGCAGGGAGTCAATGGGAAAACAAAATCCCTTAACTACTGCACTCATCAACAGGACCAAATAACAACCCATTAAATAGAAAGCAGTGGTATAAAGTAGCCTATGTACTCTCTTAAAGGCTCTACTACAGGTCTGTATCAGAGTGGACAACATTAAGGGCCTATCTCTGAATCTGTGCATGGCTGGCACGGCTGCCATAGTCTGAGTTAATATATAACCACTGTGTGTGAGACTACAGGACGTAGCTTTACAAGGTTAGCAAAACCACAAAGGGAATTGATTTTTTCAATCATCTTTGACCAGCTTTGTTTACATGCATAAAACAGCAAGATGAAACAGGATGGAAAAGGTTTGTGAGGCGTCCTGTGATCTCTCTGTCTTTTGAAGACCTGAACACAGATGGTGAGTCCGTTGAGAGGAAATCCATCATTTCTGACGGGACTCAACACCCTGATTAACATAAGTCTGAATCAAGACAAATACAGCCATGTGTCACCCCTCCCTGGTCCTTTACACAGGACGAAATGTGACAGTCACCTTGGACCTGACCAGCAGCTCTCTCTCCACACCAATCATGACAGAGCAGAACTTCAAATACAGATTAGTTTAACCCTTTAGAACCTGAGCAAATTAGCTTAATTTCTCACAAAAACATGCAACTTGCCAAGAAATTACCCCAAATTAGTAAGAAGTTACAAGACAAAAGACAAAAAAAGAGGAAAACAAAAACAAAGAAGGAAATGACCTAAAAATTACATTGAATGAAAATATGTATGTATATAAATATACTTTTTTTCAGGAGTTTTTCCTATTATTTATTTAAGAGTTTTCTAAGAATTGTCTCAGCCTCTTTTTTGTGTGAGGGTTGTTTTTTTTCCATTTTATGTGGTTGGGTTTTTTATAACTCACATTTAGTTCATGTTCTTGTCACTGTAATCTAATTTCTCACAATTTGCAGGACATCTCTCAAGAAGTTGCTCTTCGCCTTTATAGCCATCTTTTCAAAAGAAGCCAAACGGTTTTGCTCATATTTTTAAGGTTTATATGCAACACAAGAAAACTGATGTCAAAATATTATGAGAATCAAGTCATAACTTAATGAGAATAATATTACACAAAATATATTACTGACGTTGATCCAGATTTTAAGGATTAAAGTCAGAATTCCTCACTTCATATGTTATCTTATTTATTTCAGTAGTTTAGAAATAACTAAGCAGTGTAGTTGTGTGCACATCCAACCTGTTTTGTGGCCAGTTGCTGGATAAAACTACATATTAATGTAACACACAGAATAAATATCCGCACACTGGAGTACAGCTCCCAGTATTAAATTGACTACAGCAAGTTGTTGTGGTCAATTAAATATTAGGAATTCATCAATATTCATCTGTGGTAAGGAATCATGGCACACAAGCACCATGATACCATACATATGTATGTATGTATGTGTGTGTGTGTGTGTGTGTGTGTGTGTGCGTGTGTTCATTCATAATATACATATAAGCCTGTGTGTGTTTACAGTGACTGCTCTGGTTTAACCACAATATTAATAACTTATAGTACTGCTATGGGGGCAGAAATTTAAAGGTATAATCTCTTAGCTCTCATACTGCAGACTACCAAAGTTGTAAATAATGCAAACTTACGGATTTTGATTTTCTTGGGGTCAAACTTGCGGACTTCCCCCTGCAGCTTTTGCAGCCGCCCCTGAATCCTGCAGGATCTTCTGAACACCATCCCTGCCTCCATCTCGATGCCCAGGAAGATGTCGCTGGCATGTCGAGAAAGGTCGGAAAGTTGGTGAATTATGTTGGTCAACGTGTGACAGCCAACCTCATCCAGAGACGAGAACAAAACGGGTTTTCGCAGTTTGCGTCTCCCGGTTTCCTCCCTCGGTATCCAGCCATCCCTCGCCGATAACCTACTAACACGCCGCGGCTCGATGCTCCTCTGATAAAAGGGCATGTTTATATCATACCAATAACTCCAGCGGGACCGAAAACTGTTCACGCAAAAAAACACAGCTTTAAAACAAATCCAAAACGCACCGCCGTCCTTTGGTTGCTATAATTTCAATATAATCCTTCAATCCCGCCATATTTTTGTTTTGCAAAGCATGGGACTTTGTGCTGCTGTACACCGGAGACGTTGCCTCGCAAAGTCTATTCAAATTCAACCAGACAGAGAGCAGGCTGGAGAGAAGAAAAAAACACAAGGAAAAGTAGGAAAAAGTACAAATGAAAACCCGGGAATTACTACAACCACCTGTAGCCACTGGAACTGGAGCCAGATACACAGAGGGGACTTTACCTGCCTCCCGTCGGAGAGTCCGCGGCGGTCTGATGGAAAACCTGGACCGGAGATCCTCCAAACTGACCCGGAGGACAAACTGCGAAATCAGGAATATAAAATACTAAAGTCACGATTTTATTAGTGCCTTCATAAACCAATATGTCGAATATAATTTCACATTAACGCATATTCCTTATTTAATGACACCTCCTGTGATTAGGAGTAATGAAAGGTAGACTGATATCTTCTTTTTTTTAATTTTCTTAATTCATTTTTAAAGATAACTGATGTACCATGCTAAATTAACCCCTTGAAACCTGAGAAAACTGCTAGGCTATGAATTCTGTAAAAACATGCAAAAAAGGCAATAAGCAATGGAAGAAGAAATGACCAAAACATTAACAAATAATAAGTATGAATTACAAGACATTCCTTTTTTTAAAAAAAAAAAAAAAAAAAAGAAAAAAAAAAGTTAATTTTAAAAAAAAGAAAAGAAAAAAAAGGGGGCCTGGTAAAGGGGCCTAAAAACTATAATAATTGTGTAACATAATTTAAAATATGCAATTGTGTTAATTAGAAGTATAGTTTTCCCTAGCTTTTTCCTTTTTTCCCTCCAGGTATTTTTTGCTAGCTTTTTGAAAACAATTTTCTAAATCTAACAATTTCTTGCAATATGTGAAACATCTTTTAGCAATTTTGCCCTTTTCCCATGTTTTTGAATGAAATCAAACAAATCTGCTCTGGGTTAAAAATGTTACTTTAGGTTAATTAATGTGGTATTTCTATATTAAATATCCTTAGGCCTATAACGTCACTAAATGCTGACTGAACCCATCAAACCCATTCCCCTCCTAATTGCCTTATTGCTAAGTTTACAGATACTGATACTTTCTCTTTTTCTTATAAACATATTCATGTGAAATGTCCAAAAGATTTTGGACAGATGGATTGTCACTTCTTTAAAACTTATAATACAGTTTACTCTTTTAAAATTTGGGATATTCATTTTTACTATTAATTTTTAGAAATGTGGTAATCCAGACAACAGCGCTCTTGAACATGTGATTAATTTTATTCTAAATAGTTATTTTTTTTATACAGAAATTCACTGTCCAAAGTAACTTCCTATTTTTTTTAACTTTCAACTACTAGTGAAGGCTCCTATCAATCCCTGTTTATTGAGAAACAAAAAGTGTCTGTTTATTTTGTTTGTTTTTTATTCTCTTCATACATGTTATTCAGATTTTTTTTGTTTTGTAAACATATGTTGTGATCATAGACTGGATGTTTTGTAGGTGTTCATTGTTAAAATAAATAAATAAAACCCATGCTAATAAAACCACTCTGAGTTCCTAATAAACAAACTCAATTAAACGGAGATATAAGGACATGAAATAAAAATGTAGTCCTATAATCATGCATACATTAGCTAGTTTCCACAGTTGGCAACCAACCCTTAGCACGGCTGTATCATGGAGTCATTTGGGTTATTTATTTTAAATAGTTTAAATTTAATATCTACGGTTAAAATGAAGAAATCTTGGTTTGGGGTTTTTGATAAATAAACCTAATTAAGAGGAGAAATACGGACATCAACGTCGCCTGTTGGTGTTAGCTAACCTAGCTTTAGCATAGTTACAGTGTAGCTTGAGTTATTTATGCTACAGCTAACTATTTATTTATTCAAGTTAAGAGTAGCTTCCACGTAGCAAGAATTCGTCACTTCTTGAACTACTTTTAAAATATATATTTTGTAATATTTCACTGGTGACCTAGTTACACAACACTATTGACAAGCTAACCTTAGCTTATAAACACGTTATGTTGCGTTAGCCTACAGGTTTTCGTCAACGCCTTCATTTTTAAACAAAAGATATATCAGTTGTTTGCTCGTACCGTTTTAAATAAGCCGTGGACAAAGCATTGTCTGCACACTTGTCTCTGATTTATGTCCTCTGTGTGTACATGGCATGTTTGTCCTGTCCACCGCCTGTCATTCCCACCATCGCTCAGGGGACAAACTGTCCTCATTGGTAGCATACCTTTCACCCTGCTCGCCTTAAAACTTGTAAACTTGAGGCCGCAGATTCTTCTCAAAGTCTGACAAACTATGTCCAGCTGTTGAAATGTGTCTCTGTGATATTATTTGTGCCACCTGGTGTCCTGTAGTGAAGACGGCAGCTTCAAATGAGCCTCTGTGTGCATAGTTTTTCCACTGTCTGTGTGCTTATTACTGAACTAACTGGGAAACTTCGTATTCCTCTCCTGCTGTGTACATTGTAGTAGTGGAAGAAGTATTTAGATCATTGACTTGAGTAAAAGCACTAACTGTTAAAATACCCGGTTACAAGTAAAAGTTCTGCATTGGAAATGTTACTTGAGTTAAAATAAGTGAAGTAAAAGTACCCAATGTAGAAAAAACACACCTAAAAAAAATCTGAATTATAATAAAAATAGAAACAAAAAACGCCCCAAAATAAAAATATATATATAAAAAAAAAGACACAAAATACTCATTTTTTTAAGAAGGATAAAAACATACGCCCAAAAAATCAAAATTATAAAAAAATACCCTCAAAACTTAAAATTATATTAAAAAAAAAAAAAAAGAAAAGCACACTGAAAAGCCAAATATATTCTTTTAATTAAAAAACATTGAGAAGAAAACACAGCAAAACTAAATTTAAAAAAAAGAACAACCGACACAAAATAATCTTTTTTTACTTGAAGGAAAAAAAATGCCAAAAATCAAAATTACAAAAGGAATCCCCAAAAAATAAAATTATGTTTAAAAAATAAGAAAAACTCAAAATTATATTTTAAAAAAGCTCCCTTAAAACTCAAAATGATTTAAAAAAAGAAAGAAAAAGAAAAACTAATTAAATGTTTATCTTTTATATTTTTTATATCTCTATATGTTTATAGTTGGCAATTAACTTACTGTGAATCAATGGATTGATTAATCAACCTATCATTGCAGCTGACTTGTATAGACTATTCTTATGTTTTTATGCAAAAACTCTTAATCTGATAAGTAAATAAACCATTAAGATAAATCTAGTGAAGTAAAAAAGTACATTATTCCCCCCTAAAATGTCGTGGAGTGAAAGTATAGAGTTGCATGAAAACATTTTTATTTAATTACAGTACTTGATTAGGCCAAGTGTACCTAGTTACATTCTACCACTGATACATGGTGGTAACAGTTTAACATTACTCGTTATTAGGAGTGCTGACACAGCTGTCCTCTGAACATGGTGACGTCCAGGATGCTGTGGAAAACAGTAAAGGAAAGGCAGATTGTCCTGTTATCCTGTTACACACTGCATGACTTCCGCATTTGTCCTTCCCTCAGCACAAAACGTGTCTGACAGGAGAAGATGACACATTCATCTCTGGTGGAAAAAGGAACAAGCTCATTCTGTTCTATTGTTCCAGGGACATTTTCAGTGTCCTCACATTCCCAACATTTCCTCCTCCTTCTGTGTAAATGTAATCTTTTGAAACGTAAAGGTCCTTCCACATGTTACTGCTTTAACACACAGGCTAACAGACCTTTTTCACAATAGACTTTGTGGCTTCTCACAAGTATTTAACCCCTTGAACCCAAAGCAAATTGGTTTGATTTCTTTCAGAAACATGAGGAAAAAGGCAATGACCAAATAGTCAAGAACAGTCCCACAAATTGAAAAAAATTACTAGATTTAGACTTATTTTTTCTTTAACTATTTCATAATACGTAATATTATATAATCTTTTTATAAAGACTAGCTATACCTTCTAGGCAGTTTATTTCAGGTCACTTCCTTGTTTGTTTTTTTTTCTTTCCTTTTTTGCTGTTATTTTCATTTTGTTTTTTTGTTTTGTTTTGTTTTTTTACTTTTTTCTAAATTTTTGCTTATTTCTTGTTCATTTATTCTTAAATTGCTCATTGCCACATACGTTTACTTACATAAAACAAGCCACTTTGCCTAGGTTTCAAAGGGTTAACATTACAAATGCACCCCAGTTAATTTTACTGATTACACTTGTGTTTATTGTGCTATAACATGTCAAAATGTCTGCTGGGAACAACATTAGTAAACTTGCATTTATGAAAAATCTGAATATCTGGGAAAATTAGTTTCATATTTTGAAAATCCTCTTGATTGCTGCGTCAAGTCTGACCAACAACTCCAAAATTTGACTAAGAAATTTGGTACAACATATCAGAGTGCTTATGTAGAAATTAGGGTTGGGGTACTTTATCTTGATTATCATGGGTAAAATGCGTACACAGATGTAGTTTTATTAATGCTAGTGATCATTCTTAATTTATCATTTTTTTGTTTATTTTTAAAGAGAATTTCATGCTTAGAAAAAACCCAAGACATTTAGTACATCGCCTGTCTGAGTTGACTTCATATATGCAGAAACATGGCAGACAAACCTAAGTTTGGGCCAAAGTAATTAACTTTTTATGGAGTTACATATTGTAATGTATTTCTTTATATGGTATTAGATTGTAACTGTTAATTTCTGCCTATGTTGTAAGTAACCCAATTCAGTTAAAAAAGTTATTTATTGGCATTAGTCAGATAAAGGAATATTTTTAGAAGTTTTAGATGTTTGTGACAAAATCACTCAGTAATAATAAGCTCGAAAACTGATTCTCAGTCATAAACTCACACAAACAACACACCAAATTTGGAAGAATAACTTTCCAACTCAGGAAATAGAACCATCCGAGGAGTAAGTGAATGCAGCATTAGGTCTTTTTATCTGTTTTTATACATTGAATAAAAGAAAGGTTTGAAAGTTTGATCGTATAAAATGAAATAAAATAAAAATAGAAAAGACAAGTAAACAAACTACCCAATTCTAGAGATGAACATAAGTTTAATCAAGATTAAATATATGCCCAAAAAAAGAAAGATCTTGCAACTCATAAGAGATCCAAACAAGTCAAAACAATACAAAAAGATGAGCTTTTTCTGTCTGTCATGTCAATAGAGTCTTATAATTTTATACTTCCTACGAGTTTTGGACTTTCATTCGGGGTAAAATGTATACATATTTCTCATTCACCATATTTTACAGTGCATTGATTCTCATAACCATAGCCTTCTTTCACGTTTAAAAACCCACAAATAAACTCATTTATAGAATTATTTACATACAAGGCTTGAACAAGTCGACTCAAACCAAATCTGGTGAGCGATAATAAGAAAAACAAACATCACACATCAGAACATATGGGAACTTTTCGGCTTGGTTACGCCATCATGACATTTTGTTACACAAATCACCAAATGGATAGGAGGCAGGAGGAGTGGCCTCAAATTAAATAATATGATGAACTAACACTCAGCGAGGACGTGAGGATTACTCAGCTTGGAAGTTATTCCGTCTCTGTGTCTTTAAAGTTTGGTTGCATACACACACAAAAATGTACAAAAAGACTTCAATGAGTGATAAAGTGAAATCAAATGTCTCCAACGCCTTTTGCACACACTGCTCATAATGCACCGAGGTGTTAGGTACACAAAGCCAGCATATAATGTGAAACTGAACAGAATGAATCTAAAATATGGCAACAAATTAACTTAGAAAAAAAAAGTTGAAACACTTTAACATTACAACTGAGTTAGTAAGCAACCACGTCACCAAAGACACAAAAAGAAGTCTACATCATCTCACTTTATTCACGATAACTTACTTGAGATGACAATTTGAGTTAAATCATTCCAGGAGGGGAAAAAAAAACCAGAACACTGTATTCTGTGTTTTTTGATTTCTGAGCGCTGCGGAGATATAACAGTGTCATGACCTCCGAAACATGGAATAATTTTTATTGTTAGGCGTATTTGTGCATCAAAGCTGAGAACAGCATCTCCAAACAAACACTAATAAACACAAAAAAACTCCCAGGTAATATTAATATAACATCCGCTGTAATACTAGCTCCTATTTTCTTGGTTCTTTCATGGAGAACTGATTACCAAAGGGCAGCTGATGATATAACATCATCAGTTATGTGATAATAGACAGATTGAAAAAAATGAGGAGAAAAGGGGAACAAATATGTATTTAGTAATTTGTTTTTTAACTTCTTATAGTGTGTCACACACCGAGATGTTTGCGTTTACAAAGCCAGAAAGCTGACTTTTCCATGTGCATCTTAAGTTATATTCACTCCTTTAACACCCTAAGTTCACCCTAAACCCTGGAAATATATGGAAGCAAACGAAAGGCAAAAGTATCAGAATTTTAACAGAATAATTAATATTGAAATTAAAACACCTCTAAATTCACAACAGTGAAATATTTTTTATCTTAAAAACAATGTATCTGAATACGTCTGTTCTGAATTTACTGCTACGAAATTAAAATGTGAAAAATTTTAATTTGCTTTTTCAAAAGCTGAATTTGTTTATTCTTTTCATTTTGTTATAAATTCAAATTCAAAAATACGTTTCATAATTTAAAAAAAAAATCAGGTTGCTCAAATTCGATTGGTTAAATGAATCTAAAAATACTATTTGAAAACATTTAAACAGCAGGACAGGATAGGCAGTTGAGCCTGAATGTTTTGAGTCCGTGTTGATTTTGTCTGATGTCTCTTTAAGCTTTTTTAAACATTTTATTTATTTTTACAAATTTTTCAATCTGAGCAAACTCAATCTATTTTTGAAACTTATATTTTTGAAACTGAATTTTTTGACATTGTAAAAAAAAAAAGCTTTTTAAATCGTAATTAAATTAATAATAATAATTTCAAAGAGGTAGATTTAGAGCAAATAGATTTAGACGCATCATTTTCAAAAATTTCAATATTAAGTATTCAGTGGCTGTTAAAATTCTAATATTTATGTCCCTTTTTTGCTTCTATAGAATGACTTCTTGCCTGTCCTTCATAAATTTTGCCAGTCGGCTCCTTTAAAAAAACAAAACAAAAAACTACTGGCTCACTGTCAATCAGACTGTATCTAGAAATAACAGTGTTTTGTGTAGGAATAAGCCAAAAAAAGAGCTCTGCTTCCATTAAATATCCTCTCAGATCTTCATGTAGGCATGGTAGCAGGAGGAGAGAATAACGGACTACTGTTTAACAACAAAAAAAGATGATTAAGTTTGTGTGTAATGGTGTTTTTAATGTGTGTGAGAGACTTGGCAGAGACCAGGAGCTCTCTGTGGAACAGAGGCATAGTGTTATGAAGTACATTTGCAATATAATTAGATTTTCAACATTGTCTGTGTTCTTGTGGGATAAACGACCACTATTACCACCAAACAGCAAACTCGCAGAGTGCTGGACTCGCCGGGTTTCTGTTTCACGGTCATGAAAGCGTCACTCAGGGCAGAAGCAGCCACAAGGCCACGTTGGACAGTGTTGGGCTGGGGAGGTGACAGAAGAGGAGCCCAGGGTGAAAAGTGGTAAAATACAATGTGAGAGCAAAGTCCTACAGCTTGGTCTATGTGAGCGCAGCGAGGACAGGTGGTGAATATACAACAGGAATACACACTCCTCTTCCAAGGGCTCGATGACGGGCTCTAGCATGGGTGTATCTCGGGACACGCATACACATACGGTACATACATATTAGTCCAATCTTCAGACTAGCGCTCCAGATGTGTCTCTTTGTCACCCTCTGGTGGTTTTCTCCAGAATAGCTCTGGCATCACTTTCTCTTTCTCATACACACACACATACAGGCTGCCATCGCACAAATCTCCACCTACACACACACACACACACACACACACACACACACACACACACACACACACACACACACATATATGAACATACACACTCCTTGGCTCCCCTGTGTCTGTATTCAGGCTTATCTGGTGTAGTAGACTCTGTAGTAAACACTCTTGGAGCGCCAGAGTGAATAGGAGTTGTCAAACTTGAGCAGGTAGACTCCACGGCCGGGGTACTGGTGGCTGCCGGCGTACACCTCCTCATGACAGTCCCGCCGGTACACCGGCACAATCTCATCCACCTGGGGCTTCCCTGCCTCCTTCTTCGCCTTCTCCTCCTCATTGGGAGGATCACCTGAGGACACAGGGAGAACGTATCAAGCTGAGACAGAAAGCATGAGGGAATCAGCCCGAGTCTTTAACTGTATACATATACACACACACACACACACACACACACACACACACACACACACAAGGTTTCTTTTGACAGCTTGACTATAATTATGTAATCCCATCATTGACTTTAATTTTGGGGAGTTAGATTTGTGCCTCAAACCTGAACATGCAATGGTGATTGGTAGTACTAATAACTAGAGCTGCAACAATTATTTATAGTCGATGAGTTCTAAACTACTGAATTAACTGTCAACTCATTTGATATTTAATTCATTGGTTCGAGTGACATTTTTAAGAAAAACATTTTTTTCCAAATTTTCTAGTCCCCGCTTCTTGAAAGTGAATATTTTCTGGGTTATTTGGGTTTCTTTTTTGCTTTTCTATGACAGTAAACAATATCTTTGGGTTGTGGACAAAACAATACATTTGAGGATGTCATCTTGGGCTTTGGGAAACAACGATTGACATTTTCTCCATTTTTCTGACATATTATAGACCAAACAACAAATCGATTAATCAAGACACAATCGATAGAGAAAAAAAATTATCAGTTGCAGATATTTTGAGCTCAATAGTTTTTTCTTTACTCAAAATCTCCCATTTCATTTTTCTATCAAACTGTATTGTACTGCAAACAATACTGCGTATACCCCGGTGAAGTTTCAGGAAGAAATGAAAAAACAGATACCCACAATGCCTATCGCTAACTTATGGGATCAATTTTTTTCTTTTAAGATTTGTTTTATGGCTTTTTGCTTTTATTTGACAAAAACAGCACAAGGGTGAAAAGGGGAGGGAAAGAGGGGACGACATGCAGCAAAGGGCTGCAGGGTGGAACTGAACCTGCGGCCGCTACGGTAAAGACACAGTCCCTGCACATGGGGCACCCACTCCACTAGATGAGCTACCGGGCGCCCCATGAGAACCAATCTTACACAAAAGTTGCATGTTTATGACAAAATTTGATACAATCTCCTGTATGAAAGAAAATATGTTACACCACACATAAAAACACAACTCCTACTACAGCTGACATTCAGTGAAGTTTAGAAGAACTGGCATATCTGCCAAAGGCTTACTTGTACACTTTATGTAACTAACAAAACCACACCAATCTCACTGCACGGGATTGCCATTTATCTTATCAAGTTATTGCCACAATTCCATTTCTGTTCACACCACTGCTCTGGTTTCCACCAAAGACCACAAGCAGGACTTTCTTGGTCTCTGGGAGAACTAGACATGTTTAACAATGGCGTAGGCAAGCTCTGAACATGAGATAAGAACACAATGACTGAAAAATGCAGTCTTATGCACACACCCTTCCCACCCACACCTCACCTTCATCATCCTCGTCCTCATCACTGGACTCTGACACATGCACGCTGACCGAAGCAGAGGCAGCGTCCGTCCACTCGAAGAAGACCCCGAAGCCGATGTCATAATAGTCCGTGGCAAACTCCCAGAACAGGTAGGAGCCCTCCTCGTGTGTGGGCACCCGCACTGTCACCACCTCACCACGCCCCACTGTGATCACGCTGTCTGCGTCCTGCCGGATTTTCTCCTTGAAGTCCTTGATCTGTGGCCGTGTCCACATGGAGGGAGCGGCTATGACTGGAGGGGAGTCTGCTGTGATGGAGAGACATGAGACTTTTTACAATCTCTTGGAAGTTTCCAATTAGGATAGAATTACATTTTTATTTCCTAATGAGAGATTTCCTCCCAGTATAGGCCACCTGATCATGTCACAGAGAGATCTAGATACAGCATCATGTGGTTGTACGCCTCTGTGCACCAGTCAAGTTCACAGTTTACATCCATGCCTGCGAAAAACACATGCTTCACACACATCTTGCCCCCAGCAGCAAAGAAGACCTATACAATCAGCACACTTTCAATGTGGACACCCAAGGTTATGGTGGACAACATATTTTAGGAGGTCACTGTGACCTTGACCTTTGACCACCAGATTCTAATCAGTTCATTCTTGAGTCCAAGTGGACATTTGTGCCAAATTTAAAGAAACTCCCTACAGACCATCTTCAGATAATGCGTTCACAAAAATGAGACAGATGCAAGGTCACAGTGACCTTGACCTTTGAACACCAAATTCTAATCAGCTCATTGTTGAGTCCAAGTGAATGTTTGTGTCAAATTCAAAGAAATTCTCTAAAGGAGTTCTTGAGACATCACTTTCACAAGAATGAGACAAATGCAAGGTCACAGTGACCTTGAGCTTTGGCCACCGAAATCTAATCAGTTCATCCTTGAGTCTGAGTTTGTGCCAAATTTGGAGAAATTCCCTTTAGGTGTTCTTGAGATATCACCTTCACAAGAAGGAGACGGATGAGGTCACAGGGACTTTGACCTTTGACCTTCGACATTTGAACACCAAAACCTAATCAGCTCATCGTTAAGTCCAAGTGAATGTTTGTGCCAAATTTTAAGAAATTCTCTCTGAAGATATCGCATCACAAGAATGTGCCGGATGGACAACCCAAAAACATGATGCCTCCAGCCTCTGCTATCGCATAAAAATAGAGAAAGCATGTGTGCATGTGAGTTGTTTTTTTTTTGTATACCTGGCTCGCCATCCATCTTTCCTCAAAACAATATTTTGAGAGTGAATAGCCAGCCACAGTGGATTAATTTGGCTCTGGATGTGTGTGTTGGAGTAAGACCAAGACCTTGTTCACCTCTGGTGTAAGTGCTTACTTTCCTGTATGCAGAACGTGTGTTTGGATGATACCTAAACCCACAGCCTATCATGTATCACTTGTTCCAGCTTTTCTCCTCCCTTTCCCCTCCAGGTCACATCAACAAGGACACAGCAGATGAGAATCAGGTTTCAGGTTTGGTATAAAGCTTTGTTTGTTTGACAGAGAGCTCCCTCCTCTCTGCCCTGCAGCCATCAGCGACACAATAAAGAAAACGTAGATTCTTTCTGCATGAAGTCAACTCTGGTGGTTTGTGTTTTTTAAATGAGACAATAACATACTGCCCACTAACCTAATAAAGGCCCGTTCTCTGAGACCTCTTCTGCTGGCTCAGGCTCTGGCTCCCGGTCCATGCTCTCTGAGTACGAGTCTGACTGGCCTCCGTTGACTGTTGGTGTTTCCTCGCCAGCAGGTGGTGAAGCTGCACATAGCGGTCCAGCTGCTGAGGCGGGGATGGGTTCACCGCTGTTGAAGCCGCTAGATTCAAGAGTGCCCTGCACCATCGAATCAGCCTGCATCTGCTGCTTCTGTAAGGCCGCCTGGAGGAGAGGACGACAACACTGAGTCAATACACTGAAATTGTTTGTTTTTCTTTGGGACTCATTTATGTCTTTTTTGGCCAATGAGGCATGTATCGCTGACTGAAAGGGAAATGTATGTTTTAATCTAATTTTGTTTTATTACTTTGATATTAGTTACTAATCAATTTTTAATTTTTATTTTTTGTTCTATTTATCTATGTATTTATTTGTTATTTCTAATCTCATTAATTCATGGATTTTGGTTGATTTGTAATTTGTTAATATTATTATATTTATTGTTATTGTCATTGTTCATTTTATTTTCGTTGAATGTGGGGGTGTTTGACTGGGTAAGGGGATGCATATTTGTATATTCATGTGCATTTTTTGATGTGCATTTAATACTTCGATAAAAATATTGTTTAAACAAAAGTAGGGACATAAACCAAGAATGTTATATTTCTACAATGCTGTTGGAAGGATCACAAATTCCTGCTTCAAACAAATTACATCACATTCACTTTATCTTTATACAGTCACCTTACCTACTTACTGTTTTACCACGTCCCTGTTTACATCATAGTTTACTCATGCTGTAATTACTGTCTTCCACAAATATACATTACTTATGTTATATTATATCCCTACATTTTAACTTCTGCACCATTTTACTGCATGTCTCCAGGGTTTTTATCAATTAATTTTCAAAACCTTTCCCTAAGTTTTGCATAAAATTTTACTCCACTTCTATGACTTTAGTTAAGTAGTTTAAAATGGGCAGGCCTAAAAAGCAGTAGAGCCATACATTATTAAACACGCACTTCCCAGGCATTTACGGATGCGTAAAGTGCTAGCGCTTGCAACTTTTACTCCCTAATTAGACATTCCTTCTGCCAACTAGCTGCATACATCTGTAGCAGTATAGACCAAACCAGCACATGCAGATACTTTGCAACATGTCAAGGCCTCGCAGAAAACTGATGATACTGTGATGAACTCTGCTGCCCACATCATTACCAGAACCCCTTACATAGAAAACATCACCCCCACCCTACAACAACTTCACTGGCTCCCTGTCAAACACTGCATTGATTATAAGATTCTCATTCAGTCCATCAAGGCTCTCCACAACCTCGCACCTCTGCATCTCTCTGTTCTCCTTCATCCTTACAAATCCTCCTGTACTCTTTGGTCTTCCTTCTCCACCCTCCTCACTACTCGTCCTGCTCGTTTATCCTCTATGGGGTCCAGAGCTTTTAGCCGTGCAGCCCCTCATCTCTGGAAGTGCCTCCCACAAACCATCTGTGATATCGACTCCCCAACTTCAAATCCCGCCTCAAAACACACCTTTTTAGACTTTCCTATGCTGCGTAATGTTATTGACCTTCTATATATTTAAAGCTTTTTACTGCATATTGTTTTCACTTATGTCCTGATACTTTGCTGTTTTGTTATTGTTGTTTGTGTAAGGTGAGCTTGAGTGTCCTGAAAGGCTCCCATAAATAAAATGTATTATTATTATTATTATTATTATTAGATGGATATACAATTTGATGTTTTTCTAATGTGTTTGGATTCTACTTTTAAAAGATCTGTATGCATTTATTTTTTGTTTTGTAGATATGTTTGGTAATTATTTTGCAACTTTGTCCGAATCTAGGCCTCCATGATACTTAAATAAATGAAGGTTGACCACCATCATGTCCTCTCAGTTTTCCCCTGTCTAAGTGGATGAATGACCCAACATTGTGACTGAATATTGCTTATCTTGACATCTGTTCATTTATAGATGTCTGGAATCGATACCTGGTTATTCGATTAAATATGTATATTTCATTGAATCACCAGGTAGAGTTTGGCTAAGACTTGTCTGTATATGACCAACCTGTTAATAACAGTTAATAGTTTGATCTACAGGCTGAGTTTTAGTTGGAGATGGCAGTGTGATGTTGCTGTACTGTCTGATTGTACCACAGCAGCCTCCCACTCGAGCTAATGTTAGCTATCCATCAGAAATAACTGTCAGCAGCATCATTTGGTGATTTACCACACTGACAGGGAACATTCATGTGTCCTTTGTGGCTCAAATCTCAGTGTGAAAGCTTCTATTAACCCGGTACAGAACAGTTTTTTTTGGCATTTTTCTGTTACCCTCATTATGTGACAGCACATTTCTTTCTCCCAGAAAAAGGGTGTGGGATTGGCGATGACATGATGCAAGCTGGTCAATGTGTGTTATGTGATACTAGTGATTCAAAGGTCACTCTGCATAATGTTAGACGTGTGTTTTGGATTTTTATTAACATATTTTAAACAATAGCCAAAGCAATGTATATTCAAAACTTTTCCAAAACATTTTTTTAATTTCAAACTTTCTTTTTTCTAATTTTATAACTTTTCCTCTGATCACCACATTTGCAGGCATTTAGGCTTGGCACATGACCATTTTTAATTTACTGTGGAGCTTTTAAATAAATGCTGCCAATACCTTAGCTTAATACTTCCATAAAATCAATCAATGAAAGTCTAGCCCTCTGTTAGTGATTACACAGTACCTGTTGCTGGGCCAGCTGGACCTGGTAGAGCTGCTGCATGTACTGCTGGTAGTGCTGCTCCTGGAGCTGACGGATGAGGCCCAGCTGTTGCTCTGGGCTGTTGGGGTACTGCTGAGCAGCATACTGTTGGAACTGCACTGCTGTCTGCGCATTCAATGCCGCCATTATCTGTTGCCTGAGGAAAAAGGGGCAGAGTTGGTGAGGAAGGAATTACAGGAGACGGAGAGGAGACAACGATGGACAGTGGAAAGTTGCAGGGCAGGGATACTCAACTTGCTTTGCTTGGGGGCCACTTTTGCAAAATGATAGGACGCCAGGGGCTTGTCACCGCAATCCCGTAAATATTTTTATAAGTTTAGGATGTTTCTTGGATTTTAGGATGTTTCTCAGATTTTAGGATGTTTCTAGGATTTTAAACTGACCCTGCAAAAGCGCTGTTGACAATCAATCTGTCAAAGCTCAAGAGCTGTCCCCCTGTAGATATCAGTGTTGTGGAAAGTGTGATGATCATGTATAAGTCACGCTGAAGTCAAATCAATATTTCCCAAACAAACACACACACGGTGATACAAACATACTTCTGCTGCTCAATCCGTAGCCTCTCCTCCTCTGCCTGTCTCCTTTCCTCTTCCTCTCTCCTCAGTCTCTCCTCCTCCTCCAGCCTCCGTCTCTCCTCCTCCTGCCTTTGTCGCTCCCTCTCCTCCTCCTCCAGTCGCTGGCGCTCCTCTTCTTCTTTCCTGCGAAAGAGCAAAGTAACAATGGACCTTATAAATTATGCAAATGGTCAACTTCTTTAAAAAAAACAGAAGCATTCCATCAGTCAATAACTGTCCAATCTTCCCGCTGCTGCTTCACAGTTTTGCTAGCTGCATGTAGGACAAACTGAGTCTGTATTTAGACACTAGAGCCTCGAGGGGACTGATGTCGAGCACCTTACCTTTTCCTCTCCTGCTCCTCCCTTTCGATTTTGTGTGAGGTGACATAGGGAGCAAAGAGGTTACAGCACTTGTTCAGCAGTTTGACAAACTCCACCATGGCGTCCTCCTTCTCCATGTTACCCAGGGAGGCCCATTCTTTCCTGCACACAGAGCGACGATCGAGGTGAGGACAAATAATACGTACAAGAGGGCAAACTGGGCTCATCCATTGAGTATTTTTGACTTGTTTTTAGATTACATAATACAATAAACAAGTCTATAGCATTTGAAACAACCATTGTTTCATTGGAACAAAAAACAATAAAACATGTTTTTACAGTCATAAGCATATTTTACTATTTGTTTGCAGATCAAAGATGTGAGCAATTAGTAGGGATGCAGGATAATATCAGAATGTCATCTGTATCAGCATTTATTGGCTCTAAAATTAAATACTGGAATATTCCAACATGCTGACTTCTGCAGATTTGACAAACAGATATTTTTATTTTTTTAATTAACAAAGTGAACACGTACAAAGCATCAACCCAGATTTGAATTATGTTTCTTATTTTGCACAATGAATGAATGACATATATTGCAAAGCATTGTATTTTATGCCTTCATCTGCTGGTGCGCCATCACCATAAGAGTACGCATAATGTGATGTTAATTTCACTGCAGAAGAGATTTGATGATGGCAAAAATTAAGTGGGGGAAAAAAGTGGATATATCCATATTGGTATCGGTTATTGGCAAAATGAGTTGTTATACATATCAGCATATCGGTCATCAGCATGAAAATCCAATACCATGCATCCAATTAGGGAAATAAATTTAATTTTTTTTTACTAAGTGTGTGGCTTCTTATGTCAAAGGTTTATATATATATATGATAGATACAAGGAATGCTGAGCACACCACAAATGTTTAATAGACATTAATACACCAAATTGTTGGAATATCTGCCATATTTCAAAGGTCACACCCACTGACACTCAAACAGATGTTTACTGTGGTTACCTGCGGTCATTGCCCAGCACATCAAAGAAGCCGACCTCTGGTGAAGCATCGGGATTATAAGGGCCCAGTAACACCTGTTTGTGCAGCGCGACCAGTCGGAGCTTCTCCTCATAGGTCGGGTGGAAGGCCTTTCCATCTTTGTCTGCAAGCAACAATGTGGAGGCGATGAGTTTGCGTTTATTTGTTTTTAATATCCAACAGTGAAAAGTGCCTGTAAATACTACAACAGCATACAGGGTTTCATATTCCTAAAAACTCTACTACTATCCTCATGGCAGGATGACGAATCTTATTTAATCCCAGTGGAGGCAAGGATCAGATTTATGTGTACAAGTTACGCAACGAGACCTAACCCTAACTGACTAGAAACACACGACTACAAATACAAAGCACTGATTACGATCGCAAAGAGTGGCGACCTGCCCAAAACCTGTTTGCACAGTCATCACAAGTGCTTTGCTCTGGTAAAAACAGCACAAATGTCCAGTGTTCAAAATTTAAAAAAAAAAAAAATGTGTTCAGAAAGCTTGCCATGTAACACAATTAACAACAACATGCCTTAAAGCCAAAGAGGGCAGGATTTACTGTATATTCATTTAGATTTTTAGGATACATTGTCATGTTTTGACACACTACTTCTTAACAAATAGGCTACAACATAATGAACTCAAATGAGGCTTTGATCTTGAAACTTAAAACAGATGTTGGAGATGGTTATATAATGCAATAATACATTTTACAAGTTGTATTTTAAACACAAAGAATGTAATAGATAAATGATGACAGTGAACTCTGTCTTAAAGGTCCCGTCTGTAGGAGTTAGGGAGACATATTGGCAGAAATGGAATATAACACGATAAGTATGCTTTCTTAAGTGTAAAATCACCTGAAAATAAGCATTATTGTGTTTTCATCAGCATAGTATGAGCTGTTTCTATCTACTTAAGGAGCGGGTCCTTGTCCACGGAGATTGCCATGTTGCACTGCCATGTTTCTACAGTAGCCCAGAATAGATAAACCAAACGCTGCATAGGGCCAGTTACGCTTTTGCATTGGCCACCAAAGTAAGCTGCCACTCCCCGGCAAGAGAGAAAGAGAAGCATATACTTTTTTAACAGACACTGCTGTATTCAGTGTTTTTCTCTGTTTTAATCACCAGGTCTGTTTGTTTCATGGAGGAAAAGACTTCTGCGGATAATTCAGCTCCTGGTAAAAAAAACCTCCTGAAAATGAATACTGAAGGAATTCTAACCAAGAGAAGTTTCAGCTGGTTGCAATCTTCAATCCTCACTGCTGGATGCCACAAAATCCCCCGGATTTTTACACACTGCCTCTTTTAAGGTGATGATATTTATTCAGACAGCCTGACAGATTGTATGCATGTAAAACACAAATATGAGCACAAGTAATCCACTTGTTTTACTGGATTTTCTGTTGGAGTAGTGGTAGCAGGGAGTGGTTTATGGATACGAGGAGGCGGTCAGGCTGTAAAGCAGGCCAGTGAGTCGTACAACACGTACAAAGTAAGTTCCGAAGACTTGGTGTCCTAGAACTGGTTTTAAAGACGCCCAGTGGAGACTGTAGATCGGTTTAATCCTAAACGGACAAACTAACTCCTACAGCCAGTGGTGGAATGTAACTAAGTATATTTAGCCAAGTACTGTACTCAAGTATGAGTTTGAGGTATTTACTTGAGTATTTTCTTCTCATGCCCCATTATGCCTCTAACCCGCTACATTCCAGAGGGAAATTTAACTTCACTAATTAACTGAAAGCTTTAGTCACTACTTTCTTTACAAATACATAAAAAGCGTAAGAAAAGTTTATAAAATGTGTTTTTGATTAATTAAGCTACCTTTCAGTTAATACAAATACAGCTGAAACAATTTATCCATTTATCATTTGTCTGATTGGCAAAAACAATAATTGGCAAAAGTCATTAGTCATTAAGTCATTTTCTAATTTATTTTGAATAATTTTGAGGGGTTTTTTTGTTTGTTGTTGTTTTTTAGATTTGTCTGCTTTGGATATGTTTACTTTACTTTAAGTAAATTTACCTGAATACACTTATTTACTTTTACTTAAGTAACATTTTCAATACAAGACTTTTACTTGTAACAGAGTATTTCCATGGTGAGCTATTAGTGTTTTACTTATGTAAAAGCAGTGGTGGGCAGTAACTAGGTACATTTACTTAAGAACTGTGATTGAGTACAGTTTTTGAGTATCTGTACTTAACTTTTTATAATTATAGTTATTCCTTCCTTTGGTTCCCCTTCATTTGAAAGACAAATATTTTACTTTGACTCCACTACATTCCTATGAAAGCTCTCATTATTTGTTACATTTACTTTTAAGTTAGTGGATGATTTTTTTTTCTTTTCTAAAATGCAAAAGTACATACAATGCAATCAGAGTTCTGTGTGTGGTTTGTTTGTCGAAGTGGCGTTCCCTCACTTCTACCTTGCGTGTGCTCATCAGTATTGACAGGTAAAGAAGAGATGTCATCAGCAGGTGCTTGTATTTGATTGTGTAGCGTTAGTACTGGCTACAGCAGCAGATGAAGATGAAGATTCCCCATCAGATACCTCAGGTCCATGTTTGAAGTTTTTTAAATATTTCGACAAGCTTTTCATTCTAAAAGGTTATACAAGTCATTTAGCGGGTTGATTAAGAGCCATTAGGTTCTGTAAATGTATTGTGACAATATACAACAATGCATCATGTTTTTAAAAAGTACTTTGAATACTTAAGTTGTTTTTTTCAGCAAGTACTCCAGTACTTTAACTCAGGCAATTATTTACTTTCTTTCACTTGTAATGGAGTAAACTTTGACCAGGAATAACTATACTTTGTAGGGGTCAACCGATATTGGTTTTTCAGGGCTGATACTGATATCAATTATTAGTAGTAAATGTAATACATTTGCCATAAAACTGGAAATCTTTTTGTCAATATTTAGAATTTGAAATATAACAAACTGCAACACAAAACTTTGTTTACATGTCATTAGCAAAAAATGTAATCAAAACTGAAACTTTAAACATCATAAACAGCGGTTTCCCTGCAACTTTTTTCTATTAAGTGAAAATTTAAATAAAATTTAAAAAAGATTAAACAAAAATGGCTTCTTATTTTTATTACAAAGTAAAAGTTTACTTTGCGCTTTTTAATCTTAATTTAATTAGTGATCAATAAACTAAAACGCCGATACAGATAATCAGCAAAATGCCAAACATCGACCCAATAATCGATCAGGCCGACTCTGACTCAAGTAAGAGAGTTTTATACTTTGTCCACAACTGAGTAAATGATCTGAAGACTTTCTCCACCGCTGTCTGCGGCACAGCAGGGATCTGCCAGGGTCTGATTCATGCAGGCTTCCGTCAGCCGCACCAGTGGCTGGGCAGGGCGTGTTTAAAGCTCCCAAACAAATCGCCATTCAGTTAGGATGGACAGCTTCTTTTATTACAGCAGTCTTTGGTTGATGGAGCAGTTGCATGACGAGCGAGCCAAACCCAAAGAAAGGTACACAGAGGACAGACAACACCATGCAAACAACAGTATAAAAATGTTGTCAGGCCACGCGCGGATGGACTGCTCGGGAGCGCTTATTTTACCCTCTAACAGCCGGCTAAAAGCCTGTTAGCAGCGTCGGCTCCTGGTTAGCTGTGAGGCTAATGTAATGTTGCGGCTGACAGCAGCAGCCCGGCGGTGACAGCTAACGGCTAACATTAGCAAACGGCTAACCCCAGGCAGCGCGAGCGTTTCGTCCCTAAAGTTAACGGTGGACTCGGTCGCTGTCTGCCGCTCTGCGTTAAAAAATGTCAGATTATAACAACTGTGAAATACCTTTGAAAAATTTAAGGCTCATTCCGTACAGCTCCAGCAGAGGAAAGCCCCATTTCCTCTCTATCGCAGATTTGGCTGTCTCTCCATCTTCGCCTCCCGCGGCACCCGGCGTGTCGGTCTCCGGTTCCGCGGGTTTGGGGTCCGGCTCCTCGACCTGGATCTGCTCGCCCTCCGGGTCCGGGCTGAGGGTGAGGCCATCGATGGAAACTTCGAGCCGGCTGGAAGTAGCACTGTCGAGGTCGCCGCTCTGAACCTCTGTCGCCATCATGTAGACTGTCAGCTGAAGCGGCCACGTACCTACTTCCGTTTAGACTTGGCGGAAGTTCCGGGAGTTTTTTTTTTTTTTTTTTCGATGTAAATAATGACGACGCTTTAACCGATAAAAGAAACAATTGCAGATTTTTTTCTTACACTTGATACTGTTATAAAACGCATTTTCTCACATTTTTGAGAAACATATGATATATACAATTTTTTTTAACAAGTCTACCTTACGCTAAGGGACTGTTCGTTGTTTATGAGGGGAGAGGAGGCGGTGCAAAACTGGGGGAACCACTTTAAATAGTTTTTAATTTACCAGATACATCATTGAAATTTTCTTAACGTGAGAGCACCGAAAATCTCACTGTCTTTTAAATGTATAATTTTTTGTCAGTGAGAGGAAATGTGTCTTTCAGTCAGATGAAACATAGAACAAATGAGAAATAAAAGAAGACATGTCAAGAAATTGTACATAAAACGTCATAAAAACAATTTACACGTTGAATCTGTTCTTAAGATGTATTTTTATTTTATATAAATAAGAGTGAGGGACCAATTCATTAAAAAAGTTTTGCTTTAAAACTTATTTTATATACAATTGAGCCTCCTAATGGAATGGACGGAGTTGGATGAATTTGTTTATTTCCTTTAGGAAATAGGAATTATAGCATGACTTATAAACTTGTCAGTGCTCTCTAGTAGACAAACTTGTTATTTCTGTGCTAGCTTCATGTTAAACTAATGCCAGTTTATTTGCAGTAAGCTAATATTGATTATCAATGTATCAGCTGTGTAATTTATTGATCCAACTCTAATATGAATTTACTTTATTTCAGTAAGAAATGTGATCAGAGGTGGTGTACACAACAAAAATATCACATTAATCCACTGCTTGTGATATTTATGTACCCTTACAATGAGTACACATTTCTAACAATGAATGTACTAAATCTCCCTCAGATCCCTCAAATACACAAAGACTAAACTTATAGCAAAGGCCCATAAAAACAACTGACATTTTAACATGTACCTGCAAACTGGTGAGGATCATTTACCAGTCTGTCTGCAGGTTAGATGTATAGTGGTCAGGTCAAACTGTGGGTTAAACAGTGGTCAGACTTACAAGGTGTGAAAATGCTTTTGTTTTTGTCTACTGAGTCAGCTACCGACTGGAAACGGCCGGTAGAAATCCCAAAGTGTGTTTTTACTGTTTGATGTTTAAAAGTGAAGTCTGTTAATGAACATATATCAGCATGGATCAACATAGAATTGTATTCTTTTAGTTACATTAAAACATCAAATTTATATCATGGGCTGCCAAGCTCAACATTATTATTTACATACATTGAAAGCAATAATGCTGATTTATTTTTTTAAATCAACTTTCATTTTAAGTGAGATATTTTTATTGTATTTTTCATCTTTCTTGCAATTTTGTCACTTCTTGGTTTTTGCAATAATTGATTTTGTTTTTAATTTAATTTTCTCTAATTGTGATACTGTTATGCACTGAAACACAAATGTAAAAATGCCTCATAAGTGAATACTTTTCAATTAACCAAACTGTGATTATACTATGTTTTTCACTGGCCGTGATTGAAGAGCTTTATGGTCACAGATGAATGTACGAGGCATTTACTGTTCATTTCTCAGCTCCCAGAAAACATTTAAATGTCCATTACAAAAGATCAGGAACTTCAACAGCCTGATTTTAGCATAGCAATCTGGTCTTAACACAGCAGCAATACCCAATTAAAGCCCTCAGACAAAGCAGCCTGTGAACTGTGAATGTCTTTTACCAACAACCACGTCTTACCTGAACAATGCTGCATGTGTCAAAGTACAGAGATCAAGAAGTGCTGTTGCGGATCTGAATTGACACAACTGCTGTCAAGTCATCGTACCACAGAGATCAAGTAGAAAAGATAAAACATTAAATGTCTCTCCCAGGAGCATGATCGTTTAACGCCAAGAGACTGTTCATTGTTATTGACAGGAGAGAGGGTGGTGCAAAACTGGAGAAGCACTACAAATAATTTTTAAGCACTCGGGAGGGAGTTATGTTTTTTGATTTGTCTTAAAGAAGGGACATTCAACTATAAATGATGTTTTTTTGCATTTATTTTAATTACAAACAGCATCCCAAATGCATTTTAACCCTTTGTAACCTGAAGAAATTGGTTTGATTTTTTCAAATACATGGGGAGAAGGCATGTAGCAATTTAACAAGACATGGCCCAAAAATGAGAAGAAGAAAAAAAATGTGTAAAAGAAAGTTACAAGAAAATTACCTGAAAATAAGCACACACAAAAAACAAAAAACACAGTATATTATATTTATTGTTTTTTCTGTAACATCATTTTAAATATAAAATTATAATAATTATAAATACATGACATTTTCCCTTATCTTTGGGGTAACTTTCTAATAATCCTCTTTTGTCACAATCTTATAATTTCTTGCAATCTGTGGGACATTTTTTGTCAAGTTGGTCGTGGCTTTTTCCCCCCATGTTATCGAAAGAAATCAAACCAAATTACCAGTTTTTTTCATTGAAGGGTTCTGAATGCAGCACAAATCCAAAATCAGAATATTTTTCATAGCCAGAAACCGTTCCCCTCAGTCACTCAGCTTAAGGAAAAATATTATCCTACTATACTCTGATAAATAAAGCCCATTTCCTGACTTCATACAATCTACTGCATGTGACTTAAACCAGCTGCAGCCCATAAATCACATGACTGAGGATGCAGTAAAAAGTCTAGTAAACACTTTATATTGTATGCTGCAGGGCAGGTTATGGAGGGCTCTTCAGTTTGATAAAATAAACATTCATTTGTGTCACTTTGAATAATGTTGTAAATGAATTTTTAAGTCTGTAAATTCAAATTCAATAAACATATTGATGAAGAAACACTTTATATTGCCATAAAGTCACCCACACCCAAAGTCATTGAATTTGAAGCATGGAATTGAGCCGATATATGTATGAAAATATGTACAAAAATTTGAATCTTAGAAATGAGCATAAAAGTAGTGCATATGAAAGCTTTCTCTTGGTTGTTTTGCTGCTCTGTGAAATGTATTCCCATGTTATGTGTATGGCTACATGTCATACTGTTCCCCCCTTTTTTCTGTTTGTTAATGTTTTTTCATCCATAAGAGTCTGTGATTTGATCATCTCTGTTGATTTTTGTCCTTTTTTGTATTACACCCTGCACTTGAAAAGGAAATACAATGTGTTTAAAAAAGCAATACATGTAACCATTAAAGCTCTTTCTTGTCCAAATATATGTGAACAAATTAGTCTGTCTGTGGTGACCTCTTGACTTGACCCCCCCTGAATCAAATGACCCATTCAATAACAAGTGCCCACTCCTGGATACTTTTGAACTGAGGTTTGTGTATTGAGATTAACTTTGTTGCCACTGAAAGGGGGCAGGAAGCAACATTTCCTACATAAATCAGTACTGAGAAGCAGATCCTGTAAAGACCTGAATGTTTCTAAAGCAATGCATATGGTTTTGCATTCAAATTCAGGAAGTGCCTTCGGGATTAATAAAGCTCCAACTTGATATTATCAATATCGAATATCTTTTTTTGTGACAATTAATCTATACATACTCTATCACTAAAAAAGGAAAATCCTTGTAAAAACATATGTTGCAGAATCACATTCAGCAATACAAAACTTTAATTCATTTTGAATGACACATCCTTTAAATAATTTATCCATTTATTGTCTTCCTGCTATTCCAGTAAAGTTATTGTCAATATATGCACTCTTTATCGCATATATATTTCATTATGTTAACAGATAGCTATTGCTCAGAGAGCACAGGAGATTAGCTACATAACAAAGTGTATTGCCTAATGCAATGGGCAGTCAGTTTTTGAAATATTTGTAAATTTGTTTAGGCTTTGTAAAATAATCTGAAATTTGACTGGAGATCATTACCTACAGGAAAAAAATAATAATACATTAACTTCTGTTATTATCCAACAACAGACTGCAGCCCTTGTGAGGCTCTAACCTGTTGAGGAAATGGCAGTTTCCGACTGTCCCTCTTTGAAGGCTACATGTCCATTATTGCTTCATCCATTCCAAAGCGGATAAATGTTTTCGCTGCCGATGTGTATTGCGCATGCAGATTCCATTAAAAACCCCTTAAAGAGACATGCGGCCGCTCCGCAGTCCCAGGTGTGAGGCCTTCACACCTCCAGCGGCCCGCAGACGTCTGAAGTCAGTGCGCGGCCGCTGCAGTGCCAGCCGGCACCGATGGCTGCCCCATTCACACGTACAAGCAGCATCACCTTTGATCGCGGGGGGATTTAACCCCAGAGAGACGCGCAGCTCTCAAACTCAGTCAGTACCTGGAAATTAGACGTCGAGGATCATGTCTTCAGTTCATGGGAATATGTGCGTCGGGGATCTGAATCATTTCCAGATGTTTCATGAGGGACATCTGCAGATAAACAGCATGGTGAATTCAGGTGGGTGGCTGGTGGCTCTGTGGCTGTGCGTAATTTGTGCGTAATTTACGCACATGTCCAGTGACTTCTAACATCTTTTCTAACGTTATTGACCGACCATTCTAAACGTTTTCTTTTCAGATTATGGCGCCTCGGATGTTACAAACTACTTCAACTCTGCAAACTCTGCACCAAGGGCGGATAAATGCGTAGCAATACTGACGCACAGGAGAAAGAGGACCAACTTCACCCAGCAGCAAATCGAGGTGTTGGAGAAAGTTTACTCGGATACTAAATATCCTGACATCTACCTACGAGAGAGACTAGAAGCTCTGACCGGCCTGCCGGAATCCAGGATTCAGGTATTGTCTACCTTAAAATGATTAATCCAATAGATGTGGAGTGATTTTTCAACAGGTCACATGCAGAGAAATATTAGTTCCTCAGCGGTTCTTTTGCATTTGTTGAGCAACACTGCCATACAAGCAACTTTCACGCTCCTGTATTGTTCCTCAGAGGTTCTCTACTCGTTCTTCAACCTAGTTAAGTTGGGAAACTGGGAAAAAAAAGAATAAAAACAACCTGAAAAGTGTATTTCCAGGTGACAAACATTTACCCTGAATCCACATAAATTTTCTTTGGCTGTTTTCAGGAGCCCTTTACAAAGAAAAGAGAGAGAAAAAAATTATAAATTAAAAAAAAAATAATAGGGGAAAATGTTCAGAAAACTCTTTTATAACTATCATTATATATTTAAAATTATGTTAGAGAAATATGTGTATATGTGTGTATATTAACACTTTTTTACAAGTCATATCCTTTTTTTTTTAATTTGAACTTTTTTTAAAAACAAATTTCCGGCTAACTTTGAGTAATTTCCTGTTAAGTTGCTCATGGCCTTCTAACCATGTTTTTGAAGAAATCAAGTCAATTTTCTCACATTTCAAAAGATTAAAGCAGTGTCTCTCAACTAATGTGTACTGAAATATTCCAGGTTTGAAAAGCTATCTTAATAATAAGTATTTATAGATGTGTCATTTAAAAGCACATGACTTTACCATGGTATTACTTGGCATCTATGAGGGTCTACACACTCAAAAATTTAAAACAATGTAGTGCTTTATGGTACCTCCACTGTTCTATATGGCACTATTTGACAAAGACGGGTGCGGTGCTGTACAGCAACAAAACAGATTACCCTACGATAACAAGCCAAAGATCTGCTTCTGGTCACTGTTTAGTAAAATCTTTTGAGAGTTTAAAAAAAGCCATTGATACTGTCACATTAAAACACCCAGGTTACTGTCAATTGTTCAACTGTCCTAACGTTTTCCGCTCACACATTTCAGGTGTGGTTTCAGAACAGAAGAGCCAAGTCTCGTCGCCAAGTTGGCTCATCAGTGTCCATGAAGGTCGCCAACCCGCCAGCAGCTGGCCCCTTTAGCCAGCTCCAAAGCAGGATGGGCCCAGAGAAAGGTGATCAATACAGAATACAGTTACAGTTTTTTTTGCGCTAAGTACCTTTTCTCATTCAAGCTCAAGTACTCAATTGTGTATTTTCTCCACACACATTAGTCTTTCCTGTCACATTAGATAATGAGTATGGCAATTTACTGCAGAAATGTCTTCCTCAAAGGGGAGCTACACCAAATTCAAACAAGTTATTTCTGTGGTCTAAGAGAGTCCAAAAATGCTAGCAAACATGATCAGCTCTCAGAAATTCAAAAACTAGAGGGCTAAAACTGAAACTCGTGAAGTCTGGAGCTGCTTTACAGATACTGATTTGGAAAATATGTTCTAGATGACGCCGAGAGCACCCAAAGAAATGAGTAAATTAGTACATTTTCTGCTTCTGAACTGAGACCATTTCAACAATAATAATAACAATAAAGCTTTTTGGGGTATAAGCCGAAACACCATGACATTGCGCTAACCATAACAATCACTTCCAGTGAGTGAAAGAGCAGTTTAAAACACATTCATCTTATTTCAAAAACAATTGTCTCATTTTTTCTTTTCTCTTTCAGTTTATGAAAACAACCATGGAGCCGAGGCACACAGGATAGGAGGTTTTGGACTGGAGGAAACTTTCAGACCTAAAATGCACCAAAACACAGATGACCCTCACAGAACCAGTATGCCCACCAAACCCAGCAGCTACGAACACACGCCCGCCTCCTGCCTCTATGACAAGGACGGAGCCAGAGTGAAACCTGAGCAGATGCTACGGCGTGAGCTGAGCGTTAACGTCCCATGCTGTAACGTCCATTTGTATCCTAAGGAGAACGAGCATCAACTCAAAATCGAAGCCAACATGAGTGGAAACCAGGGTCCGAAGGTTCTGGTGGAATACGACAACTTCCCTCCAAACAAGACCATTGGACCAGAAATGAAAGTTGTGATTCCTCCCATCCCCAACCACAATAACTTCAGCAGGTCGTCACCAAAAAATAACGGATGCCAAATCCACTATCCGCATGTGAGAGCCGCAGGAGACAGGTTCAGTCACTTCTCCCCAATCCACGCCACTGAGGCACAGGACTTTACTGACTCGGACTCTGACTGGGAAAACGAAGCTATGGCTGGCTTTGGCGGCTTTATGTGATGTATAATAACAGCTGATATAAAAACAGCTATATGTAACATAAGAAACAGTTGTTGTTGTGTCTGTGTGAAAGGAAAATTTGTATTTATTGTCAAGGGGTAATAAAACTGTTGATTGTAAAGTAATAAGAATTTTTTATTTCTTTTGTCTGTTAATAAAGACTAACTGGAATTTACCACCTTGCCTCTGTGAACCAGTGAAGTTTCACTTACACTTAACATCCACACTGGGATCCCTCACACCCTTTCACAGAAGTCCTAGCTAAACCCCTAATGTCCTAAATTCCTAGAAATGTCCTAAAAACACTAGAGACATCATGCAATCCTAAAAATGTCCCCAAATGCTAGAAGCGTCCTAAAATCCTAGAAATGTCCAATATTTGTTGAAATGTTAGAAAAACCGAGATATGCCACAACACTAGAAATGTCTTAAAATTCTAGAAATGTCTGATATTTCTAGAAATGTTCAAAAATCCTAGAAATGTCCGAAAATACTAGAACATTCTAAAATCCTAAAAAACTTTTTAAAATCCGAGAAATGTCCTTTATCCTGTTAGACTTCTGTGTTTTGTGATAATTAGTGTAAATTCCTGAATTATGGCCAAAAACGAGTGAGGTCTGTGAGGTCAGTGACCATCATATTATATCAGTGTATCCTTGAGTCTAGATAAACATCTGTGCCAAATTTGAAGAATCTCCCACGAGGTGTTCTTCAGATATTGGTTCACAAGAATGAGACGAATGCAAGGTAACATTTACTTTTCAAAACCAAAATCTAATCAGTTCATCCTTGAGTCCACGTGAACTTGGAGCTCCAAGTTTGTGCCAAATTTTAAAAATTTCCTTCCAGCTGTTCTTTAGATATAGCGTCCACAATAATGAGAGGCGAGCTCACAGTGATATTAACCTTTGTCCCCCAAAATCCAATTAGTTCATAGTTGAATCCAAGTGGACATCTGTGCCAGATTTGAAGAAATTTCCTCACAGCATTATAGATATTGAGATACTGCTTTCATGAAAACAGGACCAACAGACGGACAACCTGAAGACCAAATACTGCTTCGCAATATTATGTTTAATATAAAAAGACGGAAACATTTATATACAATTGCCCTGAGGCACTCTCATATACAACTTTACAAACCTGAAAAAGGAGATTCTTGAAGAAAAAACTGTTGAGTTAAATTTTTCGGGATTACATCAGTGATGCACGCTTAGTGAGGAGGGTGGGGAGGGGTTGCAGCAACAGCCATGCCAAATATGGAAATGCTAAGATCATCTCAGGGAGTAAAAGGCATCAAAACCCCGGAGTTCTCCTCTATAAAAATACCAAAATCTCTTTTCAGTGCACACAAAATTACAAAAGCCATTTCTGAATACACAGCAGAAATGTTGACGATAGTCCTAATAATCAGACATATTGTACAATTATCTACAATAAAGAGTTTTATTAAACATTCTTTAGCCTCCCTGTGCTTACCATCAGTGGAGCAACGGAACACAACACTTACAGGGGGAAACTTTAGAGATAGTAAAATATCGTTTCATAACCATACACACCTACTCAAAAATAAATAAATATGGACTACAAAAACTGTAAGAATCAATGTTTGGCACATGGAACCAATAAATAACCACTGAGAGTTTGGAGATGTGGATTTGTGGCGTTAGCTAAAGGCTCTTTCAGATTTGTGTTTGATTGGGCGCACCAACATTTTCACACAATAAACGGGTGGGTGAAATACTCATGACATCCTCTCTCCCGTCGGCACAGAGCGTTGGGGGTTTGGGCAGAACTCTTGAGTTGTTTCACTGGGACATCCAAATTCAGATTGCATGGTGGTGGTGGTCCACAACATCCACGTGAGCTTTTGTGTTTGCAGTCTTGTATCAGTTCAGGTGGAAGCACCTTCTCAAAAGATCATATAACTTGGACGCACCTCTGGGCATGGTGTGGGGGGGTGCAGGTACTCAGACTGCGTTGGTGTTGTTGGCAGAAAATGCATGCAGGTTGCCCAGCTGACTAAGGCCGCTCTGGATGTGTGCCACGTGGATCTCTACATTATTCTGGAAGCAACTGGAAACACAGAAAAGACCATAGTGTAAAAAAAAAAAAACCCTCAGTACTTTGAGGATGACTGAATGGTGATTGGTAGTGATACTGACTTGGATAATTTTTAATAATTTGTTTAATTGCTTATGTATGTACAGAGCCCCAAGAGGACATGAGAGAAAAAAAATAAATTGGAGAATAAAAGCTAAATAGTTTTGCATTCTTCCAAGAAACGTACGTGTTCCCTCACAAAACTTTTGCATTCTCCTGAGATATACTTGAGTCTGTTTGCACACCTTATTCAGAGGTGCAACATGCAAAGGGCTTAGTGAAGCCTAACCGATTTTCAACCAGCTTTGTCGTGAATCTTTGGTCTTGACTGGGCTTAAGAAAATATAGTTAGAAGCACTGCAGAGTCCACATACCTGAGGTTAGAGGGATCAATTGATGCCTTGATGTCATTTAGGGAGTCTGTTAGAGATTTAAACTCAAATGAATTCAGGTCTCCTCCATCTGCCAGACACTGAAGCAAATCAGGAAAAATTGATTAAAGCAGGTTATTCAAATATTGTTTGGTAAACATGCAAAAGCTGTCAAAGAAAGTTTACAGTAGACTTATTCATGAATTGATGTTGTTTGGGACGTCCTGATCGGATCAGTAGGATGCTACGCTGCGTGGAACTGTGATAGGAGCCATAACATTTTTTTGTTGTTTCAATTTTTGTTTTTTAAAAATAAAAATAAAATGAAAACCCTTAAAGAACTGTTTGAATGCAGACATTTTCTCTTGTATTGCATTGCAGAGCTATTAAACTGTCACTGGATTGATTTTAATAACTGTTTAATACTTGAAGTGTGCATTGTGTAGCTGTATTACCCAAGTAAATACAAATATTGGATCGAGACTCCGTATCAGCATTTACACAATATCAAAGGATTTGGATTGGGATCAGGTGCAAAAAAAATAATTATTGGGACATCTCTGAATGTTGCTGCCAATCTTGTACTGACCTCAATGCCGTAAATCACTGTAAACAAACCTGATGTGTTAGAAAAAGTGTGAGCAGGAATGAAAGCAGCGCAGCATTTCTATTTGCTCTACCTTGATCTGTAGCAGCAGAGCAGTTAGACGGGAGATGAGGTGTGTGAGGCTGGGGTTTGTTACACTCTGCTGTCCGTCCTTCAGCGAGCTGCTCAGCTGCACCATCTGCTGGGCTTCGTCTTCACAGCGCCGCCGCAGCTCTGTGGGATGGTCAGCTGGAACCATACCCTGATCTGGAGCAAGCTGGACGAACATATTGGTGATTCACATCTTTAGAAAGGCATTTTTTTCCCAGATTTGATTAACTATGAAATGAGATGTTGTAAATATCAGAACAAGGAAAGAAATATTACAGTTGAGCACATGTTGCTGTACACTGACTTACCTCACAGCAGAACTGATGAACTTCGTGAAGCACCTTGTTGAGATCTTTATTGAGCTGTTCCAGCTCAAGCACTGTAGTAGCATATCGCTTCTGGAAGTCGAGGTCAATAGGCATCGAGTACGACTTCTGAACACAGAAAATAAACAATCACAGTTTTAATTGTGCTTGATGTGCACATCTCTGAAAACACTGAATAGATGTTAAAGCAGCTTTTTCTTTAAATGACAAAGAGTGTACCAGTTTCTCTGCCTCTGTGTTCATTTCTTTCAAATGCTTGATGTGCTCTTTCTTGATCATGAGAATCTTTGACAGCCTCGTCTAGTCACGAAAGAAAAAATCATCAGACAAAATATTAGTTAAAACAAATTGTTACAATGTTTTAGGATGTCAGATTTCAGTATTTCACTTGACAGGAGGTATTTACCACTTGGACGAGGAACTTGACAGGAAATCCTCCCAGAGTGTCTCCCTCAGCACCGGGCAGTTTGTTCCTCCATGGTGACTGGTTGATAAGAGGGTCATTGTCCTGTAATGGAAAAACAAAAGGACAATAAAGTCATTTATCTTCATAAGCAATCCAGAGAAAGAGATTCAGAAGATTTAAGACAACTGATTCCCACTGTTTGAACTGATCAGCTTCCTTTTATTTGTTTTCTTCAGAATTAAATCTCAAACTGATTAACAAAATCTAAGAAAAATAATTAGATTTACCTTATTTAGATATAAGTTTCTAACTGATGTGTGCCCATTTATCTGTTGCAGTAGATAAACCTACTCACAGCCAAAGCAGATTTAAACCAGTACAAAATATCACTGACAACTGTGAGACATTGGGGACAAGTGTGATGATGCAAAACATGTAGATGGGTCATTAGATGAAGGTTTACAGTACCATGAGGACGGGAGTGGTGGCGGACGGATACGGCCCTCTAGGCGGAGTCATGAGGTTCTGCATGTAGCGTGTTATCCGATGTTTCTGGGCAAAGGCTGAAATGGGCATGGTCTCATTGGGCTCATTGCTCTGAAAACACAATCATCAGCAGATGTTTCAGAATGTATTATCAAATTCCTTTTATAAAGCTACTGTACGTCTTTGCATTTTGACAATTTCTGATTATTGCATTATAACGAAAATATAAATTTCGTGTTCTTTATTCTTACCAGGACTTCGTAGTCAGGCACAGTGTGTGTTCCCAGACCACTGCGGTCAAAGGTGACACGATATGTGGCAGCACTGGTGTCCACTGCATCGATCTGCCCTGTGAACAACCCATCATGGATGCCTCGGAGTCGAGCTTTGGGACAAAAAGAAAACACACAAAATCAGAATTCTTGCTGGTAATATTGGGCCTCATTCATGAATACCTTTGTGTTATTTTCTTTCTCAAGAAACCTCCAACGAAAAGTCTAAACGTCTTCTTAAACCCCAGAATTGTTTGCACCTGTGGTCTTATAATGATGAATCCCACTGTCCTCATAAGTTGACAGCGCGTGCCAGTTCATCCTAATTAGCACAGGTCAATGCCCCCAAAATCCCCATAAAAAGGCTGTGAGACTGCAGTGCTGAGTTCACACACAGAGACTGAGGATGAGGTAAAGTTGAGCGAAGCTAAAGTCTGCAGAGTGTGGAGCACTGAAAAAAAAGCGTCAGAAGTGGATACAAAAACCCTCAAGAAAATGCATGAAATGCTAAAAATACGCATTCATAAACCACCTGACTTGCAAACTATGCATTTCAGTAGCTCAGCTGAAGACCGACAGAGCTGCAGCACTCTCCAAGCTTTACTCTGTACTCAGAGGGAGGCAGAGGTGGACGTTTCACACAATATTTCTGTAATTAATAACTTATTTTGAACGCTGCTTAGTCACTTTTTGTCCCGTTTGTCCAAACTGCCAGTGATATTTTCTAGCATGAGCAATCATAAATTATTATGGCATAGTACCAAATGACATAACTGATGTGAACTGAACTGTAAGTGTTGTGTTTATTTTGAAAGGCCATAATGCTTTTTTAAAAAATGAAAATAATAGTACAAAATATTATTAATGATAGAAAATATCATTGTAATATAAACCCTATAATACTGTACAACTGTATAACTGCAGAAAAAAACAATAACCTATCATAACACACAAACATGTCATGTGCATAGATTTTGTTCTTACTGAAGAACAAATCCCAGATAAGAAAACATTGAAGAATTTCAGAATCTTTGTAAAAGCGGCTCAAGTAGTTGTAAGTGCACATTTCTTCAGAAACGCGTGGTGAATGAGGTCCAATGTTTAGATCAGTGTGGGACATCCTTACTCGTGTTATGGGGTTTGAGTTTCCTTATCAGCCAAACTAAACATAAACAGTGAAGTCACTGTCGGTGCTGTTTAGGTCTTTTCTCTCTTAACAGTTCTCTTATTTGATCACCATGAAATATGTGTTTGACTCCTGCATCCCTTACTTTAGTTGTTTTTTTTGTGATCAGATCAGGGACAAAATGAACCTCATGCTGGATTTGACGCCTTCTTTTGGTAAGAAATCAGGCAAATACTAAACATGTAAGCTGGGACGCTCTGCGGGTAATTTCCCTGCAGAAATAACCGCATTATAAAACTTAGACAGAGCTGTCTGGCTGTTATGGTATCAGTCATCTTACCAGTGACTTTGGTTCCTATGATGAGTGGCAAAGGGATTTCATCTGGAAGGTCTTTGCAGTTTGACACGTCTGACAGTTTCCTTTGCTGCAGCAGGCGCATCTTCTGCCTCTTTTGTCTCAGCGCCGTCCGCTCCTCAGCAAAGAATGCCGATGAACACCTGGATGGGATGACAAAGCATAGTGCGGTGGCAACAATTCTTTGTTTGGGGTAACAGCATCATAAAAAATGCAGAGAGAAAACAATTTCACATATATTGAAATGTCTGACATGAATGAAGACAAACATTACAAATTAATATTGGGTGTAAAGATATCTAAATATATCCGGAGACATCATCTGGCGAGACGTTACTGATACACTGGCGCCAAATATTGATATTTCCATTAGAACATACAGACGCTCTAAACATCCCCCACATTTAGCCTGTTACCATTTCGACTCACTATTTCATGATTTTGCTTAGTGGCAATTATCTAATGAGCAACGGTAAAAGTGCACTGAGGAGGAGCAGGGGGAAGAAGAAGAAAACCCCAAAACTTACAGAGCGGAAAATGGCGGACAGCGGCGGAAAACAAATCTGTAACTGCATCAAAAATCCAAATAGACAGTGAACATTAAATATTAATGGGCATAATGCCTTAATACCTCCTCGCACTACAGTTTCAATTTCTATACCCATCATAGAAATAAAGACATTCACATACATCTATTTTACTCAACCTTTCCTGTGTTCTTTTCAAAATAAAAGGCCTCTGTCAAAGTTTCTATCAAAAGAATCCCATCAGTTGATAAGACAAGGCTTTTTTTTATGAAATATTTGCAGGACTGTGTTGTTGACAATACAGTGGCTTTCAGGGGCTCCATAAATGAGTGGAATATGTGCTTTTAATTGTGAAAATACAGTAGCTGCAGCAGCAGGAAGCTCTGCAGCAGCAGGAAGCTCAGGAAGCTCTGCAGCAGCGTTGCACCAATTCCAGAACTGGTCTGCTTTGTAGCAGTGTTACCTTTTGCCAATTTATGGCTATTTTACATTGCAATGATGCCAGACGTTGTGGACAAGTTGAAGACGATGTGTTTAAGAGGCACTATGCTAAGACTATGCACTTTGTGTGTTATTTCATCTCAGCTGTCAAATTCTGTGAGACTGCAGTGCTAAATACCAAACAAACAAATTGATTTAATACATCATTATTGTTGTTTGCCTTTTGAGGGGTATTTTTTCTTTTTTAGTCACAGGTATTGTGATGTGTTATAGATGAATGGTCTTGCAGTATATCGATTATTGCAGAATCGCAATATTGTATTGTGAGTTACCCTATGATTCCTGCCCCTGATTGACTCACAGAGCTTAAAAATTTCAACATACCGTCGAGGTTTCCCCATCAGTCTCCTGATTGTTCCCCACTCAACCCTGGTCAACTTTCTCGTTTTGAGGTTGGGGAAAGTCTCTTTGAGACACAGGCAGAATTCATTGTCACCCTCAAAGAGAGGTCTGGAAAAAAATCACACATCATAAGTTAGCACAGCATTTTCCCACAAACATTTTTAATGAAGTTTCCCCTGACCTCTGAGACTATTTTCAATAAAATTACAGATCATCACAAAGCTTGAACAGTGTTAGAGCATCTCTGAGTTGATCACAATAAATCAAAATGTACTGCAGTCTTTTGAAGGTGAAGGTGAGACTTTACCTGTCAATATTAGAATAGAACCATTCATAGATGCACCATTTGTGAGCTTTGGGTAGCTTAAGGAGGTTTCTTAATCTCAGCCCTATTTTCTGGGATGCCTTCTTATCTGGTGTCACCACGTTAGAAAATTTCTGGAAAGAAAAACATTATAAAACCATCATTCAACATACAGGAACATACAGTATGTATTTGGAAAAATAATAAATACATTAAAAATTAAAGTCAGGTAATCCCACACAAATTCTCATTTATTCCTGCACTGTGCATGGCAGTAGTAAAGATGCAATTTCCCACAAACGATTCACTCTTCAATAACTCCTTGTTCCCACAACAGGGCTATAAAATCATTATAACCTGATTGGCTCGACGCTTGTTGGGTCAAGCACATGCCTAACGTAAAAGCAGCATTTTTAAAAGGTGTTCAATGTTGACCTTACTGGCTTTGAAGCTTCTGTTTAACAGAGGAGAGGCAGCAGTATGGAGTCAAGTTTTACTCTACACAGCGGTCTGTTGCTTTCATCCAACAACAGCAGCCCTTTTGTTTTCTAATATACTTTGTTTTGATACATTTTGAAGTGGTTACTGCCCTTTAAAAACTACAGCTAATGTGAACAGAACACTTGGTGAGGAGCAGCAAATCTCTTGAAAGGGTTGGCAGCCCCACTGAGTTTATTGGGTTTTTCCCTGACCATCAAGCAGCTACTCATTATGGTGACATTGACACTGAGGCTTGGCAATGCGATGAATGACTGAATCAAGAATGTAATTAATGGGGGGTTTCCACCAGCAGGTCTGTTCAGTTCAGTTCATTATTTGTTTTGCGTTTCCATTGTGAAAAGTTGCGGTTGGTACCTTTAGAACCTTTGGAGCGGTCCACATTTTGGTCCCCCTTTTGCTTGGGGTACCTAGCACACAAATCTGGTACTAAAGGGTGGAGCTACAATCTCTGCAGTCTGTTTATAGGTCAGTAGAGAATCAACACTATGTGCTCAGGGCTGAGTTGTGTCTGGTTTAACTACTGTTCATACTGTGATAAGTTTTTCATACATTAGTGAACTACAACATACAAAATGAAAGGATGTTTTGCAGCCTCTAGCAACAGCTGTGGACGTTTACTTGTATTGTTACTTAATGCACGAGTTGACAATGTTAATTCATCTACTCACCTTAAATTTCAATATGACAACTTTGACCACCTCATCTATTTTTATTGTCTCGGTTGAATGACACTTTGAGTAATGAGTGGAACTTTAATATTAATATTATATTGCAGATCTTATATTAATTGCGACCAGATTTTGTGAACTGCATATATTCTGATCTTCTCTTGGAGAAAAAAAAAATCTTGGCGCTTTGTTCAATATGCTCGTGCAGCGCTTAACCCCTGCTGTTGCCTGACAAAAAGTCAGTGCACAACCCCACTTTTTATTAATATCCCTCTGACAGAGTCTCTCATTTGAGTCTGCGGGGTACAGACTTGGAAATGCGACACAGATCTAGGGTCTAAGTATCTCTTTGTAGGTGTTACTTAAGGCTCCAAAGAACTATACCGAAAGCCTTTGGTAGAAATGCAGCTATAGACATTGAGGCTAGCCACTGACATTGTTGACAATGACTGTAATGTGATGAATGACTGAATCAAGAGTGTAATTAAATTGCCACATCATGTCACTGGCTCTCTCTTATTTCGCTAGTGTAGGCTAAAGTACGTAGACAGTACCATTTTGAGCTGGCTTGAGCATGAGAGTAAAACTAACAGGACAGTGGTATAATTTAACTTTATGGGTGTGTAGTCTTTACCTGTGGGGTGGTGCTGACCCTTTGGCTCCTCCGAGGGGATCTGGATGGGAGACGCTGCTGGGGCGACTCGTCCTCCTCCCGAAACAAACGGCTCCTCTTTGAGCTACGTGTGGGCTGGAAGGACAAATGTGGACAGGAGTTCATGACTAATGCCAATCCATGAACAGTGCCTATTATGCTCCTTTTCATACCATTATTCTTGAGTAACTCTTAACAAATCAATTTAATGTGCAGTGGGAAAAAATAAATATGACAAGCCACGTTAATTGTCATCTGTATGAGGAAAATACTGTTTAATCAATGAAATTCTGCTGATAGTTACAAACTAAATTCAGGCAATATGCATCAAGAACATTTGGTATGTATTCAGGCAAACATATGTGACAAATTGGGAGAGTTGCCAGCTGTCTGCTTTACATTTAATACCCATAAGAGAGCATGACATGCCATTCTGACACAAGGAATTTTCTGGTGAGATGAAAATATCCACTTCAAGCACAAAGCTATATATTGCTCTGGGCTGACAGGCTGCAGTGCTCTATAAAGTCTCCTTAAGTTGGAACAAATGGTTCCACTCGGGTCCCCAAATGTTCAACACTCACAAAAACTTCTACTTTATTTTTGGTGCAAAATGGAACACAAAAATGTGGATATAAGACTGCACAATGAACTAGAAAATCATATTGTGATTATTTGGACAAATATAGCAATTGTGATATGAGTCGCAGTTTTATTGGGAGTTCATTAAATTTTAACAGCTGACAGCTGGGATAGGCGCTTCCACGACCCTTAAGAGGAGTGAATACAGACAATGAATGAATGAAAAATAATAAAAATATTAATACTAATATAACAGTAATACTAATAATACTTTTCAATAAGAGAGTGAATCAAGAGACTTCCTTGATAAATACATGTTAAATAAATAAACATAAAAAAATTCAGCTTTTGCTATTGCCAGGTTTCTCTTACCGTGTCCATTGTGAGGGAGGAATGACGTCCCCGGGTGTTGTGCGCTCTTGGGAAGCTGTTCTTTTCATTCAGAGTGTTGGACAAACTGCCTTCTATAAAACAAACAGCAATGCATTTATTACAAATTGTGTAAGGAAGACACCAGATACAAAAATCCTGTCTGACATAATCATTCCCAAATGTTAGACTCACTTCTGCCTGAGTCCTTTCAGTCACTATTTATCCGATAGATGGTTGATTTTGTTTATACTGTTTGTGTTGTTTATACTTACTGTATTATGTGTGATGACTGAATAAAAACACACTACTACTAGGACCTTGAAAACAGAATGCATTGATTTGCAAATCCTCTTCAGTGTACAGTGGGGGAAATAAGTATTCAGCATGTCAAAAAATATTTCAGTAAACATATTTTCCATGCAGCTATTCACATGAAATGTAGACCAGACATTGGTATTAATCACATAAAACTACACAGGTAAAGAAATTGTAACATTTCAATTTATAAAAGTGGAATGACACAGGAAAAATGCTATGAATTGCTGACTGAAAATTAATTTGAGAAGCATTTGTTTGCAGTGGGCCCTCCAAGATGCTTTCTCTATTAAGAAACTAATCTCTCACAGTGTTCAGATGGGAGTTTGGCCTATTCTTCCACAGAGATGGGCTTTAAATCTTGAATATTTATTTGTAAATTATGAGAAAAAATGTCACTTTTTGAACCTGTTCCAAAATGCTTACTGAGTGTTGTTGGGAAAAATGTATCACAGTGGTAAACATGCCCCTGGGCCTGGTACATTTTTTTGGATCATGTTGCAGGCATCAAATTCAGAATGAGTGTGTATTAAAAAAAACAATAAAGTTCATCGGTTTGAACATTACTCTTTGGATCTGGAAAAGTTAATGAGTGTGAGGTGGGGTCCTCTACAATCAGGGAACAGGAGTGCTATAACTCCAGCTCTGCCATTTTATATATGTGAAGTTGGGGTTATTTCAGATTACAATAGTGTCTTTATCTTTTCCCTCTCTTTAGTTTTTTTCTTTCCCATTTTCTAAAATACATCTTTCATTTACAGCACGTGAATTACTGTGTTACAGATAATGTGTGGTTCTGTACAAAGCATTAGACATACAGTACACGCAAAAGTTTGTGCGCTAGTTGTACAGGTCTACATATTTTTGTTCACACTGATACATATGTTTATGTTTCTCAAAAACTGCAGAAAAAAACAATAAAAAAGACATATTTTCTTTGTACTGCAATAACTTGAATATATGTGGAATATGATTTGCAAATCGTTGCCTTCTGTTTTAAGTTATGGTTGACACAGCATCAGCTTCCAGGAGCTCCCAGTATGCATACACACAGTGTCTGGAATAAATGTACAGAAATCAGTCACATACCTTTTAAACTGACAAGTGCCTCTGCTGAGGAGCCTGAGGAGGAGAAAATGGGCTACATTAATCTACAGCAATACACTGATAGTATGAGACTGTAATACACTGTAAATATTTTTTCTTAACATGTCACGGTGAATCAAAGGGTAATCCGGCTTTGCTTTTTAGTTTTAAGTTAATATGATCATCAGCAGACTGTCCTTTAAACACTGACAGCAGCCGGGCAGGGTAACTGAAGTTAGATATAGCTAGCGCAGTCAGTTAGGCCTTAACCCCCAATATGAGCTGTCAAGCACGGGCATAACATCAGCTGGACAGATCATATCACACGAAACGAGCTACACAGGCTAACGTTACACTATATTACGAGCCGGAGATATTATTTAGTTACACAAACTACGCTCGCGGTGACTGAAATGACTATTACAGCTGTTAACAGTCAGATATCTTGGCTAGTTTCTCTTCGCCAGCTTGTCAAAACCATACACACCGCGTTACCATGTAACGTTAACCAGCGCTAACAACACTAAATATAAGGGCTAAAAACTATGCTCATAAAAACAAAATGCTAATAGCTAGCGTGTGTACTTAGGTAATAGAGACGTTATGGCAGTCCTTTTGTTGTTGCTAAGGCTAGCAGACGTTAGCTCATAGCTAAGCTAACGTTATTTGTTTACCCAGTTGGGCTAAAGTAACTTGCTCAACTCCAACATTAGCTATGGTTAGCCTCTCGTGCTAACAAGCGTTAGCTGACTTGGACAGACCGGTATCTCTTCGCGTCTAAAAATGACTTTAAGAACTCCGCCCAAAACTTACTATAATCGTTACATGAGCAACGATGGGAGTTTATCGCCAAATATTGATTTAACCACAACGGGGCCGCTGCTTGTTTACAATGCAAACTCCTTAAATTTGTGTTGTTACTCACTCTCGTCTAACAGCTGGTCCATCTCCGCCATCTTGAATTAGCCGCGCCGCTTTTTCAAAGACCTTGTCAAAATGCATTCTGGGTCGGGACGCTATCTGGAGGGCGATTTGAGAAATAAAAATCTTTTAATTTATCAAACCGATGTTTGAGTGACCACTTTGTTATGCATATGTGCACATGTAATTATATTAACTTAATACAAATTCAACTTTTTGTTCAAAATGTTGAGGGAAATGCTTGAAAAACCGTTTCCTTATATGCAAAACTGGAAGTCAGAGTCAGCACTCAGCATCCATCCATTGTTTCATACAGCACTTCAGTTAACCCCTTGAAACCTGAACACATTGGCTTCATTTCTGTCAAATACATGTGAAGGCAATGCGTAACTTAACAAGAATTTACAAGTTAGCAAAAAAAGAGGAAAAAAACAAAGGAGGAAATTATTTGGAAAACATGCTAAAAATTCAAATGTAATTAACTTTGAATATGTAATTATAACTTGTTAGTTCCCTGGAGTTTTTGCTCATTTTTTCAATTTTTTAAATAAAAGTTTTAGTTTTATTCCACACATTGTTATTAATTTCTCTCTTGATTCTCAATTCATTTTCTTGTTTTCTTGCAGTTTGCGGGACATTGCTTGCCAAGATGTGTGTAACATTTTAGTGATGTTTACATGCCTGGGAAAAGCATCTGGATGTAGCACAAGAAAAGTGATGTCAGTGCAGGTTTCAGCGGGTTAAAGGTTCAGTAGTTAACTTATAAAAATAACTTTTGTCATATTTGCTGAAGTAGTCATTATATCCTGACAGTAGTGCATGAGACAACATATTTAAAAAAAAAAATCCCTGCGGAAAAAACGTTTAATCAATTGTCTGTTTTTGCATAATTTTTTTGCATAATTTTTGATGGTTTAGCTGGTCATACCAACTTATGATGGCCACTCTGGTTGGTTTATCCATTAAAGTTCCTCTAAAATTGAAACCAAATCAATGTCTTTGAGTGTGGAGAAATAACACTATCATGAGGGAAAATCAGAGGCCATAAATTAGTTAAGTCTCCTGTCATGGGATATGCATAAAGATAAATGTGTGCAGCTTGACAGGCTTGTCACATCAGCATGTCCAGCGGGTAGCCCACCAAGCTAAACCATCAAAGACCAGCAGGAACTGGGTCAGGACCATCTAAGACCATCTTCGACCGGCTAAAGCCAGCTACCAGCATAGGCTGTTTTTAGCTGGATTTTTCAGCGGGGATATGCCTCTGGCCCCTCATAGTGCTTCTCAAGGCATTTGCAAGAATCCACAGAGCGCCTCAGGGACGACGTTCTCTGTAGACCAACCTGGAAGCTGACATCGCCCTGGTGACCTTGGTTCCCTCATCAAAAAGCCTTGGGATTTTTCCATTGGATTTTGGATCATTGCAGAAAATAAACTCTGTAGTGAACAAAAGTTTACGATACTTACACGTTTTGTTCATCAAGGTAATCTTCACAAAAAACACCACATTCAGTACTTTTGAAGCCTAACTGTAATCACTGGAGGTAAAGAGCTCATGTGGCTATAATGAACTATACTACGGTTGCGCAAGTACCGCTATGAGGCTGTCTGCACAGTTCAGAGTGAAGACGTTTTGTCATCTCATTTAGTCACTTGTTCGCAACTCTTGTTCTTAAAGTTCATGGTATTTACTGATGTATTTTATATAATAGAACAACATTTTAAAGTCTCTTAAGCTTGTGTTAACCACAGACCTTACTTCAGGCATCTTGGCATCCGTGCAATTTCTGTGTATGTTAGGAGGACTATTAATTATTGAATGTCCAACAAATTCCTCCAGGCTACCATCCTGTTGAAGGAGTCCCTCTCCAGTGTCTGACACTGACCTGTGACCTGCCTATGGGGTTGACAGGAGAGAAGGAAAAGGTCTTATGTAAATAAATCTCTTTACCTGAAAAAGTTGACATGCAAATTTATATTTATTTTCCATCCTAAATCCCAAATTGAAAATGCAGAACAAGAAAACAACTATAAGAAGACATAAGCATTAAAATTTTGATAACTTTTTATTGCATTTGAGGTAAGCGAGAAAAACACTAAGAAAAAGTGTACCACACAACATGGCGGGCTTTCTTTTACAGAATACTTTGCGTTAACACTAACCACATTTTTTTTTTTTTTTTTTAAATTTTCATCAAGGAAGACGTCTTGAGAGACAAACAACAGAGAAAATATATACATGTCAAACCTTGTACAGTATTTGGGAACCCGACAGTCTAGAGAATGTTCCTCTTAGTGGCTACTGGTTTGTGTATGTCTGCAGACTGGTTGCTCACAACTCGAAAACCTTCTAAACTTGCAGTGCTAGGCCTTACTAACGACAGGTTCATTAAAGAATGAAGAAATAGATCTGTCTCAAATCCAAGATAACCACATGAGAAAGAAATCTATGAATACTTTTTGATATTTATTTCTAAACCAAAATCTTTCTATGGAGAATGAACCGTGTGTCAATCACTTATTTTGAGCTGTGATTTCTGTCTGTCTCTACTCTGAAGCATTTATGTACTTAGGAATGAGTTACTAAGGAAGGCTGTCAGTTAGTAAACCTGATGAAAAAGCAATAAAGTGACTAGAGATTTCCAAGTCCACTGTCAAGCGTGGTGCAGCATCACTCCTTTGCCAAACATCTTCTGTTGCTGAGATTGAAGCCGAGGCCTTTGGAGGCAACAGTGGTCTTTGTTTTCACTGAAAAGGATTCGAACACGAACCGTCTCACCACAGGGACGTCTGGTAGTTAAACTTGGTCTTCAGGAGGTACTTCAGGTTAACCTGCGCCACATCATACACAATGTACCTGGGGGGGGGCAGCAGTTAAGGAAAAGAGACTAAACAGATAATATGACAGACACATGAAAATTTAAGAGGAAAGTCACACATAACAGACATTACGAGGTGAATAAAAAAATAGATGATCCAAGTAAGAGATAATGAATTGACTGTAGTGTAAATCTTACATCAAACAGAAAGGTTTTTACACCTGTTTTTATTTTTGTCCTGTCTTTAAGTCAGCACTCAGCCAGTAAATGGTTTATGTGTTTAATTTAGACTACTAAAGGTAATCTCTGTTTGAAAGTCTACTGAGCGGTCAGAAGGTTAGAAATTAAAGATAAGCTACGCTAACAGAGCTTACCACACTGTATGTAAACAGCCATCCAAGATCAATCTAATCTTAAAATTAAAGCGGCAATGTTGGTGTAAATTCAGGCTTGACAACATCTCAGCCTTTATAAATTCTACCCCTTTTTGTCTAAAATTAGCATGTGCACGTTTTGTTTTTTTTTTTAAACAAAAGACCACCCGCTAAAAATAGTCAGTCTTTGTCAGTAGACCAGAACTGTGTACACAGCTTTGCAGCAGACAAGTATGCCTTTCTGTGTGTGTGTGTGTGTGTGTGTGTGTGTGTGATTTGTATTTCTGGTGTGTCATGTTCACGTCACGACCAGGCGCCCTCACGACTGTACCATAGTAAGTTCACTGACTGTGCATGCTTTAATTTTTTGTTCCCACCTCCAGCCCAGCAGCAGTGGCAAGATGTTAAGCTCATCTCCAAGTCCTACTGTTTTCAACTGGGGGCTTTCACAGACCCTTAATTGTACTGTAGATAGAAGTGAGTACATGTCCACGGGGTGATCACTGCGGAAAGTATTATCCGAGCCGTAATTCTTTGACTGCACTTTTCTACGAACTATCAAATAACTAATTATATGGCAAAACACGGAACATGTGGGATCATTTAGGGGCAAAATTATGAAATTCATAAAGCAGGTGGTCAGTGTTGAAGGATACTCGTTGTACAGGAGACTTGTGTCATCAATGTTAGTGTGGACTCCTTTTCCCAGAGGCACTTGCACTCCGTCTAAGGTGACAGATGCACCTGGATCGGGAGCAGTTCTACCCAAACCTACAAGAAAAGAAAAAGTTTATGTTAAAGATAAAGACTCTACCCTCAGTATTTTCAAATTTTCCTCTTATTTTGCCGTTTTTGGGAAACTCCTGGGCACAGCATGCAGGTGACTGGGACATTATAAAAACGTACCACGTGCCAGACTGTAGGCAGCATGTTTCCGAGAGGAAGCTACAAAATAGAGGTTTTCACAGGTCCTAAATGATGGACCCAAACCCTAATGGACTCTTGACCTGACCTGTCAGACTGACCTGTCAGAGAGGAGCCTAGGAGGTCTCAGATCCAAGTAGACCCATGCAAACCTCTACTACAAAAATCATGGACATGTGCCAAAAAAACACAAATATTGAGAGCTGAATTGCCAAGTTGACAAATCTGAGTTTGGGTTTCACTCTCTCTCTTTCTCTCTCTCTTTCACTCTCATATTGTTAACAAAGGGTAGCCAACAATTCCTACATTCCTATACCTTTAGGTGAACAATGTGCATCTTTCCCAGAACTTTTTTCAAACAGAACATAGACAATCAAGATAAAATTTGCCCAATTTTTTGACCAATAAAGTTTTCTCACCTTTAACACTGTGCTTGCCCTTGGGTAATTTTGTAATGTGAGATGCCTTCTTCAACTCATGCCTGCATTTAAAAAAAAGACATTAATTTACATCACATATTTTTAAAACACTACAAAAAGGTTGTTTTTTTATAGGAACTCTGACTGTCACTTACATGTTGCCGAGGGCAACTTCAGCCAGCAGCAGGAGGCCGACGGGGTCTGACTGGGAGGTGTGACAGTAGTTTGCACTCTTGGACACCATGTCAGCAAAGTACACACCTTTGCCGAACATGTAACCAGTCTGGGGAAAATTAAGTAAAGCAGCAATATGACACAGGACTGAACAGGAGAAAAATCTACTTAAAACATGACAGAATGCAGGTATTTATGGGAGTGAAGGTTTTAAACTGATGAATAACAACAAATGAAGAGTTTGGTTTCCCACAAACTTGAATTCAAACAAGGAATTACCACTGGGGCCTCTGGAGGCGCAATGCGAAGACCCTGAGACATGATACCAGCGTAGTTGGTGGTGCGAGAACCGTGCCACAGTAGCTGGCGATTGTGCAGCTCCTCGAAGGGACGGTACCGTTGGCGCTCTCCCTCTCGAACAATTTTGAAGATCTAGAAAATGGAAAAAAGTCAGGGGACACAGTGAGATGGTAATTCATGCTGAACAAGGAGAGCAAAGTTTGTGATATAATCAATAATTAAAGAAACATTTATAAATGCTAACTATTGTAACATAATATTCAAATGAAGCTTATGTTTTAACGGTTTCTCTCAAAAATGACTCACCTCTTGCACTTCCAGAGTGTAAGTATTGTGTGTAGCAGCGTGTGTGTTCTTAACATATTGCATAATAATATTAGCCTCATCTGTCGTCTTGTCAACAACCTGTGAAAGAGCAAAGATATAACATACTGTAATCTTTCCAAACAATCTCCACATACTCACTGAATATTCTTCTGAGGGTAAAATACAGAAAAATACATAATCTTGAACACCATCCATGACCACATAAGAGTTATACATGGAGTTACACTCCTCACCTCAATCTTGGTTTTGAGTTTCTCATAGTTGATGTCGATGGGATCGCTCTCATTGTCCTGGGCTCCTCCTCTCAGCAGGCTGTACGCCACCTCAATATCCAACAGGTTGTCCAACATCTGAACTTTAGCCTAAAAAATTATGTAGATGTTGTGAGATCCAATAATAATCTTATTATATTTATTTAAAGTATTTATGTAGCAAGAGAGAACTGTACATTAGGATACAGTGACTATATTTAAATGCACAAAACATTCTGTTTTTTTTGCTGTTATTCCAAAAAGACAATATTTCTAATCAGCTATTTACATGGCTAATGAAAATCAATATTCCACTACAGACTACCAGGTTTGGGCTTAAACTCACGTGAGTCAGTTTTCAACCCGTTGAGAACTCTAATAGACTCTAAAGAAAGCTCCTAAAATCTGAATAAAATCTTGCATGTCCTTATGGGAAAATGCTACATTCATAAAAAGGCTTAATTCAGAATATCCAAACGGATTATGCTGTTGATATGACCCCTGTCAAATAAGGAATATTGACATATGCAGAGTAAACGTGGTATAGGTATGTGATTATGTCCTTACTTGAATGTAGTCCAGGTTGTTGAGCAGCGGGGGTTTTTTCATACCAAAGTCATGTGGTATCAACGTGTAGAAACGATTGGAGAGATCCAGGATGTGGGCCTCAGACAGAGAATCTGACACAGCCTGTGATACACAAAAAAATGACCAATATAATCAGAATTGTTCACCAGATTGCAAGGTAAGAGAAGAACGCGCACTGCAGATATCTAACAGTGAAGCACTGTTTGTAGCATTTTTAAAAATTCATCACAAGAGTCTAACTGACTTAGGTGGAGGCAAGAAAAGGAACTGAATGTGTTAAAGTGGATTGCAATGCACCACAGAGTCCTAGGAAGACGAATCTCAATAAAAAGCTGAACTCCGAGATAACTCTCCAGCAGAGGTTGCTGGTTACAGACCTGCTGTACTTCAGTGAGGAGAGCGTAGGCACTCTGGATCTGCCTCTTACTCAGCTTTCCGAGGGGCATCTTCTGGAGGTCAATCTGAAGAAAGAAGAGGAAGTATAAGCAATATGCACTGTGTGTGGGACACATAAATGAATAATGCACGCACTGGGGTCCACTGAAACTATAAAGGTGAACGTACAATGCATTTTCTTTACACAAGATTGAAACATTGAGTTTATGTTACGTCATTGAAGCAGCTATTTTTTGTTTGTCTATGAGTAAAACTGCTACTAAAAAACAAACTTTGTCTGATGTGGTTTTTCTCTCACATGTACACAGCCACAAATAACCATATATATATATTTTTACCTCAAACTCCACCATGGCCTTCTTCATGCTCTCTACATCAAAGATCATCTTGATCAGCTCCTGGACGGGTTTGGCCAGCTTGGACTTGGTCCCTGCGGTGGCTGTCAGCCTCTTCACTGCTTCCTCATCCTGTCAAAACACAAGACAGAAAAGCAAAACTCGGTCAGCTGCAGAGTAAAACACACCGTCGGACGTCTCCTTTGTAGTTCTGTGTATGTTAATGTGTGTACCTGTCCATAGTCGATCTCCAGGGGGTAGAACTTATTGGGATATTTGGTGAAGTTGGAGGAGCCCCAGTCGTTGCCCGTCTTCTCTTTGTAGACTCCCAGAAAGTTGTCCATGGCTGAATTTTTATCATGAAACTTGTCCAGCTTGTTGCCTCCGATGGTGGTTCCCACTCTGCCCCATGACCTGAACACCCAGTATCTGCACAGACCCAACAGAGAGAGTCCGGCTAGAATGACTTTTCTGACAATATTATTATTATTTCTCCTGTTACGGCAACTACAATGGAGAATAAAGTAAACGAACAATGACGCTAGCAAGCTAAGATACCACATAAAGTGAAATTTATGGGTTGTCTAGTGTAATATTTAACTTTTAATAAAAGCACAACAAAAAAGGAAGTGACGATGTCATGATTTTCTGCAGCAACACTGACCGTTTCTGTACATCATCCTCTAGTAGCTGCAGTTTATAGTAGGAGTTTGTTCCTCTGACAATGTCCACAAGACCCAGCGTAGCGCTGTACATCTTCCCGCTCTGCTCCAGGACATGAGCGCTGTTCTCCAGACCTGAGAAAAATCAAAATCATCAATCAAAGCCAGAAAACAAAAATATAAGGGAAAGTGAGACAATGTTTTTAATGCAGGGCGCTCACCTGAATCTGGATCCACCGCAGCTCCTCCTTTGACTGTGAGCTTCATTTTCTTGGATTTGCTTCCACCTGTGATGTGTACAAAAGAGTCCAATGCTATAACACAAATCTAAATACATCACCCCTCTAAAACAAGGCCTACTGTTTAGATAAACATTTATAAGCACATGCATTAATAACAGCAACACATGCATTCTTTACCTTCCTCCTCCTTCACCCTGCCTGTGCTCTTGGTAGCCAGCGCTCCAGACTTGGAGGCCACAGACGGAGCCTGCGCCTCCACTTTGACCTCTGCACCCCAGGGTGAGAGGGCGTGCAGGGAGACCAGTTCCTGGAGGGCTTTACCCGATGACTTGATGTCTGTGAGAAAGTCCTCAGAGACCACGCGCACCCCGGCGTCCCTCGCTTCCTCCATTTTCTTACTCATCTTCTCCACCTCCTCTGCGAAAACATTGAGGACGAAGGTGTGATGAAGACCGCAAGTCAGAAAAGATGGAAATGTTACATTGAGGGCGCTCACTGGCCAAAATTTAGGCGATATAGCATCTCTGAACTGGTTACTCACTCTTGGTGCTGAGGCAGAGATTTGCCTTGCTTGCTGTGCCGGTGATCTTTCCACCGAGCTCCTCCACAGCGGCCTTTAGATCATCCTTGTTCTTCGTCAGCTTGCCCACAGCCAAAAGTTTCATACCAGTAAGAGGTTTGTCTGTGGGTCAGAAACACAGATATCACAAAATTCTCACATTAAAACAAGTATTTTAATAATTTGGTGGTCAAATTCTACCGGTCAGGGCGGTCTTGCTTTGTTTTTTTTGCTTAATAAAATAAGATCGTAGTTCATGTTGAACTGATCCGTTGAATCACAAGCTAAGCGTACAGAGAGGATACAATATCCAAATAAATTATTTCAATACATGCAGAATTTTGATGTTTCAGGTGTGTTCACTAACCTGCAGGTGCTCCCTCTGGCAGTCTCTCAGTCGGGGCACGGGACGCACTCGCCAAGGGCTCTGCTTTGGCTGTGGTGACAATTTTGGTGGGAGCCTCCTTTGGGTAAACCCTGTCCTGTCGCTTGAACTTGAATTTTTTCAGGAAGGGAACTTCATGGAATTCCTAAAATGACCGAGCCACAACATCAGTAAAATATAATAACAATGTGACACTTTCTTCATCTTTGTACGACTATTAAGAGGAAACCTCCAGGGCTGAAAAATGAAGCCAATGATGACTAGTATATGGCGGGTGAATTTTTATATAACTCACACGTTTAAATGTTATTAAGGCTTAAAGTAACGCATAATTAAGTCCAGGACCACTTGCCGTGCTGTTCGTTTACAAATCGCTACGAAAATGACAATGTTGGTTAGGTAACATAACCATATGTGGGGTTATGCTATATAACCATAGTGTAACTGCAGATTAAGGGTACTGGCGTAGCTATTTCAGTGTATTTTCCCTTTGTAACTGTTGAATATACATCTTGTTTGGCTAAAAAAAAGTCTTGGTCAGCACTTGTTGAACTAAAAGACCCTCTAAGGAGTCAGATGCTCAGTCTAGCTTGTTAAGTACATTTTGTTTTAGCGGTTTTAAAATGAAGCATTATCACAGTTAGCCATAGACTGTACATGTTTTGTGCTAACCGAGCTAGCAGCTGGTGTTAGGGTTATCTCCATCCTCTTGTCCAAGTGCGTCACTTCTGGCTTCAAAAATCCATGGTGCTTCAAAATGGAAGTCCACTAATCAATAGGCGTTGTCACAGTGGGGAAGTCTGTTATTTTTATACAATCTATGATAAATATTCTATTTTTATTTCAGTCTGTCCACAGGGAGATCAAAGTTCAGTGTAATCAGTAAGACTTATTAATCCATGTAATTGTTTTAACCATAGCTCAGCTACTATATGCCACCATTGCTTTCATTACAAAGACATTAACGGGGCTTTAGCATGGGGATTGCTATCCTATAAAAAAACCAAAGGAGCCCTGAAATGAGGTAACCTACTTTGGGGATGATCCAGTCTTTGCGGATGGGTGTTGCGGTTTTAAACACACACTTCGTCCAGGCTGAGATGTCCCCTGTGCAGTAATAAGCGTCGCCCTTGAACACCAGCTGGCCCTTGCACTCCTTGCAGGCCTCGAGAGCACCAAACGCCATGCCGTCCGCCAGGCAGTCCACAACCTGACAATATATCAAAACATAAATGCTGGTCGTAGGAGGGAAACTTTTAACAGCTTTAGGTTCTGAGGAGGCTACAGTTAGTTGTTGTTTATATGTTATACATACAGTAAAAGACCAAAGATTGAGCAAAGTCTTCACAACTGACATAACCGCCTGGACTCTTATCAATGCTATTTATCTTTGAATACAATGGAAGTTAAATAAGGCGACGCTCTCTTACATTGGACTCTCCAGAGGGAACCTCCTGGCTATTTGCAATCAGCAGCTCCTTCATATCATTGGTTGAACAAAACTTCTTCAGCTTGTCCTTGATTCCCCAAATCAGCTGGCTTTGGTTCTGCAAATGCACACACAGCAACAGAGCAGCATATGGTCACCAACCATATTGTGATGTTTACTCCAAAATATGAAATACTGTGGAGAAAAAACCTACCTTTAACTGCTCCTCCAGCTTCTTCTTTTCATCCTCTTCCTCCTTCTTCTGTTTCTTTGACGCTCCATCCACCTCATCGGCTTTGCGCTTCCTGTAAAAGGAAACACGAATTCAAAATAGTTTTCTGTCAAACTTTTCTTCTAAACTTTTGCTTTTTTGTGTTCTTAATAAGTTAGCATGGACAAAACAAACATACATATGAACTTCCTAAATGAGGCCAAAAGGGATTCTGGAACAAAACCAAGATTTGGAGCAAACAGGTCTGAGTCCGACACCTTTATTCATTGCGCAAATTCATTAGGGCCCCATTAGTTAATGGACAAACACACACACAAGCAGGTACATGTCTCCAAGATCCCAGGTGTCAATGCTGATATCATCCACCATGCCCTGACAAAAAATATTAATTAAACCCCCCCCCCACGGCAATCAGTCACTGTCTGATCCTTTGGCGAAACCAACACAAACATCCCTCATCACACGTTCACTGACATCAGGAGGGAAGAAGGGAATTCTATAAAGTAGCATCTTCCAGATTTGTTCAAACAGAAATGTTCATGTGAGGACAGATGTTCAGTGTCAATATGGCTGCTGTGAGAATAACGACGATGGAGTCTTTAGTTTCTTGAGTAATTTGAAAGAACTACACTGCTGTAGATGGGTAAGTAGTTTTACTGCTTTCTCGTACGTTACAGGGTTCCCACATATTATTCATTTCGAATTTTTACACTTTTCCACACTCAAATTTCCTTTCCTTCTCGGCTGAATTTTCAGACGACATTTGACATCTGAGTATTAATAGCTGATGTTTGTACATTGTATCACCACAAATCACAATTTTCATTTTTTTAAATAAATGATTTTTCATCGGTCCCCCTCTATGTCTGTCAGTGAGTTTTACCATTTCTCAACTGATAAAATGTATTTTAAAAAAGCTTGAGACTAAACCTCCTATCTCCATTGGATCCTTTTACAAAGACGTTTTTTCTAATTCCTGAAAAATAACAGTTTTGGAGATAGAAGGTTTGCGCCCGACAGCAGCGTTATGTAAATTAATTGTTTTAAAATCCAACTGTTAACATAATTGTTACATTCTGACTATAAAAGCTGTTATGCTGCCAACTGTAGCTTATACAAACCATTCAACACCAAACCCACACAAGTCCATCTTTGGACGATACTTGTATTATTTTTTCCCTTAACATGTGGAATAAATAATTGTGTATTACTGTTCTGCAACTTGCTTTAGCCTCTTAGCTTTCTTTCTTTTAATTATTTATAGTTCTTTTCTAGAAGGCTTATTCAATTTTCACCACATCGGTGCAGCCTTGTATATCCATGGTGTTTGTAGAAACAATAATAAACACAGCCATAAACGTAGAAAAGACTGGTTCAAATTTCTGATAACTACATCACTGTATAAATCATTAACTAATGTTTGGTTATTTTTGATGTTTTTTGTTTGGTTCAGATATAAACATGGTTCCTTTAGTTTAAGGAAAACTTAAGACTTTTGAAAACTTTTTTTATGCCACTCAGAATTAAATTTAAGACAAATTTCGGAATTTTGGAACTGAAACCAATGACTTAAGGTTAGGAAAAGTTTTTTCTAAACTTTTATTTTACATTAAAGACCACTTTTTTTGGTCCTGTCAATAAGAAGGGCATTTAGCAATCTACGTATATATTCCTGATTTCTCTGGCTTGACTCTCACATGTTAAATGTACTGACAGCGCCAAACACCGTGAAAAACATTCTGCAGGTATGATCAATTGAATTTTTAATGCCTGAATTGTATATTTTTAAAAACACAATGGCAGCAATAGTCGGAAAATTAATATATATTCAACCATACGCTCTTTTCTTTTCCTCCATAATTATCCAGAGCTGGAAATTACTACAATAAAAATTCCATACTTTTCCATACGGAGCAGGAACTCTGATTTCGTCGGTCCACTGAGCAGTTAAGACTTCTAATTTAATCTCTTTCTTCAGGGACAAACATGGAGAACACGACTGCCCTGCTGAACCGCTACACCTTCCACCAAACGAGGAACTATTCACATCCGTCTGCTCCTTTGCTGCAGCCTTTTCAGAACTCCTCCCTCCCTTCACCCCCGCCCGCTGACCTCGTGATCTCCCCAAATGTGGCATACATGGCGGCCGAGCTGGTCATTGCCTTTTTCTCCACAGTCGGCAATTTGCTGGTCTGCGTTGCCGTGGGCCTCAACCGCAAGTTGCGCACTGTCACCAACTACTTCCTGGTCTCGCTCGCAGTTGCTGACATCTGCGTGGGCACGATCGCCATTCCCTGTGCCATCCTGACTGACGCTGGTTTACCGCGTCACAACCTCTACCTGTGTCTGCTCATGCTGAGTGTTTTAATAATGTTCACGCAGAGCTCTATCTTCAGCCTGCTGGCGGTGGCTGTGGAGCGCTACGTGGCCATCTTCATGCCATTCCGCTACCGGGTCCTGATGACGCCACGAAACGCCGTGTTAGTGATCCTGACCATGTGGCTGCTGGCCTTTCTCATCGGGCTCGTGCCTCTGATGGGCTGGCACAAGATGCCGCCTGATTCAGGCTACTGTTTTTTTGTTTTTGTTGTAGACATGACCTACATGGTCTATTTTAACTTCTTCGCCTGCGTGCTGGCACCCTTAGTGATCATGTTTCTCATCTATGCCCAAATTTTTGTCACAGTCAAGCGGCAGGTGAGGCGCATTGCATGTGAGCAAAGTGGCAGAGGGGAGGGACAGATGAGGATGGCAGCCAGCATGCGCAAAGAAATGAAGACCGCCACTTCGCTTTTTCTTGTCCTCTTCCTCTTCACTATCTGCTGGATCCCGCTTCACATCATTAACTGCTTCCTGCTGCTCTGCCCCCGCTGCCCCGTGCCGCTGGAGCTGCTGCTCGCCGCCATCATCCTGTCACATGCCAACTCTGCTGTGAACCCCTTCCTGTATGCATACACAATGACGGCTTTCAGGGACACCTTTAAGGCAATTTTCCTGTGCTGCAGGACGGTGAGGGACAGGGAGGCTTCAAATGCAGCCAGTGTTGACGATAGAGACGCGGCGGCAGTCCAAAACGTGTACCAGAGCTAAGATATCCCGACCAGCACCAAAGAATATTATCCCTTTTCCCTCTTTAGCCCTTTTAACACTGCCTGTTCATGTGTGCATGAATCTCACGCCGTTATTACACCTCGCCATTCTACGGTATGTAAAGAGAAGAAATGCAGAATTGGGGGAAAAGAGTTGTCTCACCTGAAGCCAGTAGCAAAGGTATCAACAGCGCAAAATTGACATACGTGAAAAAGGGACAGCCGGCAGGACAGGACCATGGACAGGGTGGGTGTGACGTTTTGATGACTTGTTATGTGTTCGAGGGAGATTTTAAAAGCAGCTGGACGCAGTTAGCAGCTCTGGATTAAATGTGGCATTTCTGGCTTGTTTTCTGGACAGTTTTGTGTTTCTCACTCTGCATGTGAGATTCCACTGTTTGGGTTTACATCGAAAACAAGTTTAAGAAAAGGAATTTATTAAAATTACTTCACAAAAAAAATAGATGTTACCAATTATTTTTGAAATTTCACCATGCAAGGTCAGAAAAAAAAAGATTCATAAAGTCAAACCTGCCATGTCTGAGCATCTGAGCAAGATTTTTTTAATTTATTGCCTTTTAAGACTTTTTAAGGATCTGCAGGAACCCTGCATGCTATCTAAAATCACATACTGGAGCGGCATGATGCCACCGTGGTTTGGTTTTGTGTAAAAAAAGCAAAGGCGGCTTAAATAGGGGACTTTGTAGCGGCCTATACTGCAGACTGTGTAAAACTTTTGTCTCACCCTTCATTTTTGACAGTAGGGAGCCTCTTCTTCAGCTCCTCCTTGTCTTCTGCCCGTAGTGCGTTGAAGCCCTTCAGCTGGGCAGCGCTGTATTCAGGCCTGAAGACCAGCTCCTCCCGACGGCTCACGAAGCACGCAGTGTGGTACCAGCGGTCGATCAGACCCAGCTGGGGCTTCTCTGCATCCACGGTTTTTTTGGAAACACGGATCTGATCCTGCAGAAGAAGATCACAGACTCAGAGACCCACAAACACAAACTTACACGATAGCTATATGTGTATATGTCACATTGAAATAACTGATAACAAACTTGACAGTTCTCCTGTGTGCAAATAAAAGTGGCGGCTGACCTTTTCTATTTTCTGATCACAGCCTTTGCATGTGCTGCGGTTCGATTTGGCGTATTCAACCGCAAAGTCATTCAGTGTCTTCTCTCCTTTAGCTCCACTCTTCTGGTCTCCTTTTCCTGCAAGAAGGAAGTCATCCAAATTTCATTTTCAAGCAAACAAAGAGAAATCAAGTCATAAAAAACCAATATATCTATATATATGCAAGATTTATGAGGATAAATTATATTTGCCAGAACAAATACTACAACCGAATATCCATCCATCCATCCATCCATCCAAAAAAAAAATAACTGCTGATAACTGATATTACAGTAGAGGAGAATTTAGTCTGTGTTTGCTGTGAGTTGCTGCTACACTGTAATGATCTATAAACCTGTTGGACAGAACAATGTTTACCTGGCTAATGAAAAAAAGCAGATAGTCCCTCGTGAATAAATATGAAAATGTTATAAACTACATTTGCCAATCAGGCTGCATATAAAATAGAAAGTCAGCAGCCTAACTGAGGAGCCAGAGGCTGGACATGACATTTAATTATTGGCTCTATCATGTCACTGAAGCTTCAGAGGGACTGAACTCCACATGTTGTGTGTGGCAATATGACATTTTAACAATCTTTTAAAGAAGTGCCGAAAGTTAAATGCCAAAAGTCAAGTACTGACCTCCTGTTGCTCCTCCACTTTCAATGGCCTTTTTGACCTTCTCCTGGTCCTCCCAGCGGAGGTCAGAATACCCGGCGATGTCAGCCGTGGACTGAGCTGCTGCTCGCTGCCAGAAGCAAGAGAAGTGGTGCCAGTGGGGGACCTTCCCGTCAAACATGGGCGACTGTCGGACAAATAAAAAAAAAAAAACACAGGGAAGATTAAATGTAAGTAGTATATTTACAGTCATAGTCATAGGCGTAGATTTCAGGGTGCACGCAAGGGACACGCCCCCTTTAATATTTTAAACAAGCGCACTTGTTCCCCACAAAAAACACATGAAAGTTGCAAAGGGCTTTTATTTTGACAACAGTGAAGTTAGTTTCTCCTGAAAACGATGCAAGAAAGGCACAAATTAGTGCACAAAAAAAGTGAAGGAAATTAAGTGTTTGACGCTCAATATTTCCAGAAGGATCCACCTAAAATCCCCTAAAATGTTATGCCCTCATTTATGGTAAACCAGTGGTAATATGGGATAACAACCTCCAAATGTGAAACATAAATGTGAGATAATTCTGTTGTGGAAACACACCTGAACGAGTTCTGACTGCAGCTCAAAAGAAAGATTAATTTAAAGATTTCATTCATTCATTCCTGGACTTGTGAGATAAAATCTTTTGCAGCGTATTATTTCTAAAGTATCACAAAAAAAATTTACAAACATACTGTCTAACATAAATAACTCTAGTGTAGCATTTTATGTGAGGAAGAATTAACCAAAAGTCAAAGATCGTGTATGCAGACATGCAGTTATACTCTGTCTCACAGTGACTTTGGGTTGGTGAAGAGGTGAGACTAAAGACAAAGTCAATTTTGTGTTATTGCTCATCATTATGCTGACTATACAGTACTGTGCAAAAGTCTTAGGCCACTTTGAACTTTTTTGAAGTTTTTATGACCCTACATATTTATTTCTTAGTAGTCTCTTAATGACTAAAATACAACCAGTATACAGTATTAAATATGCAAATATTTCAGAATAAAACAACCTCATCAGGCTTAAGTTGCAAATATTTACTGTGACCTCTAATTAGCATTTCTTGAACTCTCTTAGGCATTATGAGATTTACAATACTAATCTTTTGGTGTACTTACACCAGGGAGCATTCAAGACATGTCCAAAGCCCAATATTGATCGTTTGAGCTACCTTTTGTTATGGTTGTATGATGCCATGTTTCACACTAAATATTGACTTCAGTCAGAAAAAGCCATTTTATTTAGACTTTTTTGCTGTTCTAAGCAATAAATGTATATATTATGTCCTCAATGTAACTTTTCTAAAACAAAAAATCTATGGTGGCCTAAGATTTTTGCACAGTACTGTATTTCTGATGCACATTTTAGGATAATGTCATATTTACTGACGTCATCTGATTGGATGATTGTAAAAAAAAAACAAAAAAACAACTTGTTTTTAATGAAAGGAATTTCTTGTGGTAAAGAGTTTAGGAAAATGTATTTGCATTGTAATGTAATATGCTAGAAGTTATGTCTATTGCTGACAAATGTTTCACCATAGCAAGGCTATTTTTGGCATCTTAGTGGACTGAGCACTTGTAATTGCACGACTCACTAGACCAGTGAAACACATTATTTCACGGACCCCCACTTGATAAGGTATTGCTTCAGGAACGTCCACCTAAAATTCGTTTTTTTTTTTTTAATATGATTCAGAGACGAATTCTGGTTGTCAGCATCTGCTGAGGAGACACCGGTGGAGGAAATGAAAGTCACTCTTATGACTCTTAAGCTGCATTCACGTGTCCTCAGATGGCCCAACTGGGAAGTGGTTCTTCCAAATTTCCAAATTCTGTTTTTTTATAAGCTTTAATTCGTAATGTGGAAACAACATGAACACTACAAAGATGTGTAATATTGTATTGCTCAGAGCATTTAAACAACACATTGATAACAAAGTATAGCTTTATTCTACAGATTGATTGTGCAACAGCACACCCCCCAAAACTACTAATGCCTGCTTTACCGGACAAGTGCTTATATACAACTTTCCTCACTAATCTAGGTCACTCTATCTGTTCAGCACATGATGGTTACAACCTAATATCACATTACAAATTATATTAGCAACATGATATATGTGAATCAGAAGTGTCGACTCAAAGTCGCATTACTTGGATCTCAGTCTGTCTCAAGTCACAAATTTGATGACTTTAGACTCGACTTGGCAACATCCAAAGATGACTTGCAACTTAACTTAAGTACCAATGACTCGTGACTTCACTTGGACTTGAGGCTTTTGACTTAAAAATACTTGATAGCTTCCTTCAAAGATTAAAAAGCGTGTTATTAAAAGGTTGTGCCATGAATCAACTAATTTTTCTTCATATTCTGAAAAAACTAACATAAACACTATGGATTCACCTAAAATCAACACTTAATTCCACAGATCCACTGCATTTGAACCAAACCGACAGCATTCAATCAAGTTGCAGGGGAGAACCATTAAGAAATAACAATACGTTACTGTGCACTAGTTGGAAAAAAAAAATTATACCAAATGTATTTTGTTGGCATACTAAAACTACAAACAACATTATGCAAAAAATGGTTGGAAATTAAAGTATAGGATGCAACAACTTCCAACATGCTTGTTTATAAAAATTAGTTGTGATTTTTGTAATGTTAATATAGTATTATTCTGTTGATAAAATGGCATTTCTTTTATTACAGAGTGCATTTTCACTTGTTTAGGACTCGAAACTCAAAGTTTAAGACTAGTCTTAACTTGGAACATGAGTATAAAGACTTGAGATTTACTAGGTCCCTGAGGTGAATTAATAAAAGGTTTATTACCACAAACTGAACATTTGATTTCATCCATGTTTTGCATATATGAAGTAGGGACGAAAGATTATTGGCATGGCCAAGTATTATGGCTGATATTATCTGAATTGGCAAAATTCATTCATTAAAAGGTGCAAAGAAACTGTCAGCATCGGAGTAACTTTTGCTTTGTAAAACCCCAGGTAACTATTTATATTTATTTCTTTTTTATATAAATTTTCACTGGACTTTATTAAAAAAAAAAGTTGCTGGGAATTTGCTGTATATGATGTTGAACGTTTCAGTTTTGATTAAACATTTCCTAAAAGCATTAAAGAAAGTTTTGTGTTGGACTTTATTATATTCCAAATTCTAAATTTTGGCAAAAATAAAAACAAAACCTTTTTATTTTAAGTGCATATCGGTTCCAAATATCGGTTATTTGTCTCTTTAACTACTAATAATCGGTATCGGCCCTGACGGACCTTACATGTTAATTTTTACAGGGAGAAACTCATTTTGTGACGATTTCGAAAGAATATTAATGCACGGTAAATTACAATAAAGTGAAAATAAAATATTCCCCATTTTCTAAGGACCCCTGGATGGGAAATACTCCAATAGACAACTACTAGTCTACTACAAGTACGACTACCAGACTATAACTACAGAATCTCTACAATCAAAACGGTTTATTGAAATGTGACTATTTACGTGATGAACCTGTGCTCCTGCTGACTTAGCTTGCCTTTAGAGTGAAAAGTCAAGCAACTGAAAATCTGCTCCAAAGCCATGAATAATGAGGCTCGTTTATCCTCTTAGTTCATTAATTCTCTGCGGAAGCAGACGGACCTCACTTTGAGGTAATGGTGCTGTTGTGATTTTGGCTAGGTGCTCTCTCGGGCATTGCGCAGTTTTATGTTTAAACCTCAAGTTGCATGAAAATATATCAATTAAGCTCATTTTCATGAATAAAAAGATGTGTAAGTCTGAGTCCGACAAGAAAAGCTCAGCGGCTCTTTGTGAGCAAGACTCAATAGACAATGACAGCCATTTAAATGCTAACGAGGGCCTAAACTTAGACAACTGAAACCAAACCATGAACTACAGATTTTCATTCTCCGGTTAGTTTAACGATAGTCACCATAATTGCGGAATAAACCACAATATTTATAAAAGCTAGCACCCTGGAAGTGAGCTAGCTAACAGCTTGGCTTTCTGCAGACGTCGCTGCGTTACCTGCACCATGATGGCCATCCTCAGCGAGTCTTTGGCGATGTTATCTTTGCATTTCTTGCACGATGCGCGGCCGCTTTTAGCATATTCCGCCTTGTACAGCTTGTCCTCATGAGACTCCGCCATACTTCTGGTTCTTATATTACAGATAGATGAAATGAACTGACTGTGAGGCCAACTTTCTCCGGATGACAAGGAGCCACAACAATCAATGCACAGAGAGGGGAAACCCGCGTGCCTGCACGGCACCAGAGAGCGAGCACGCCGAGAAAGAGCTCTCACTCCGTCCCTTTTTCTTGGTACCAACACATCTTTAAATACTCTTTAAATAACAGATTAACAATGCAGCAATTACAACAGCCCCCTCTCATATTCAAATATGCTCAAAATGCAAAACTAGTAAGAGTGTTAAAATGCTATTGATGTTGTGCTGAATTTATTTTATATTTACTTTATAAGATAAGATAAGATAAGATAAGATGAGATAAGATAATCCTTTATTGATCCCCAGAAGGGGAATACAAGTTTTGCAGCAGTGCAGGGTAAAGGGTAAAGGTCAAATAGAATAACATACAATAGATAAGAATAACATATAATAGATAAAGACCAATATACTGCACAAATATAAATATCCTGTACAAATCGAATAAAAGTGCTATGCTCCTTTTTGGCTGTCCTGGCTGAGTATCACCTTTTAGCTATGTTGTAAAATATTTCAGGAGAATGGGGCTGCATGTCTACAAAGTGAAAATGTTGGCCTCAATTGGGCAATAATAATTCAGGGTGCCAAATGTGGATTGATACACTGCACATACCATACAATCTATGGCGCATACTCTCATCCATTGACTACTCAAGCTGTAGACTTGAAATGTGTATTTGTGTCACAAAAATATGGACCCCCCCACTAGAATTAATATTTCAGACTCCAAAGACCTAGTTTTTTTTATAACAACAGAGTGAGCCATCGTTCATAATAGACGATCAAGGAGTCAGCAGCAGAATACCCGCGCGAGTTGCAGCCAGAACTGATCGAGTCAAGAGAAATCGTCCAGCAAAAAGAAAGACAGAAGCAGCATGTGCAGAGTCAGACTACGACCACGCTTGTTTTTAAAGAACGGCATGTGTGAGGTTTTCTAACGGGGAGATTAATCAGTTTATAGTCAAATCAAAATGGAACAAACACCCTAATTTTACAATAAAACACATTTTATCGTCCAGTCTCTCTCTCCTAGTATTGACTTTATGGAAGCCAATTTCTGCCAATGTGATTTAAAAATCACAATGTCATCATAATGACAAATTTTCTCAAGAAAATGACTTTGTATATCAAAAGAATAAGAAATTCTCTCAAAATAATTACCTTGCATCTTAAAATAATGAATAAGATTGCCAAAAAATAATGAGAAACTTTGTCAGAACAATGACTTTTCTTGAAGTAATGACTTAGCATTGCAAATTAAAGACTAAGTATCTCAAAACAATAGGAAGCTCTTCTCAGAATAATACCTATAGGCTGTGGTAAAGGAATAGGTTTGTAACACAAAATAATGAAATTGTATTCAAAAAATATGAAACTTTGTTAAAGTAATGACCTACTTATCTCAAAATAGTGACTTAGTATCTCAAAATATGAAAATCTCTCAAAATATTGACTTAATCATGCTTAATCTGCTCATCATCACTCACCATGCTCATCATCACTAATCATGACTTAGTATTTAAATACAATGAGAAAGCTACTCAAAATAATGACTTGTCTTGAATTAATAACTCAGTATCACAAAATAAAAAGTGTTAGTATCACAAATGAATGACACACTTTCTCAAAGTTGTATACTTATCTTGAAATACGGACTTAGTATCTCAGAATAATGAAAATCATTATTTTGGGAAAGTTTCTCATTATATTTACTCACATTATCTTTTTTTTGTCACACTGGTGGAAACTGGATTCCCTACCTTTCCTTTATCACTTTCTGCTTTAAATAACAAGACCCTTTGTTCACATTTTTTTTAAAAATTCATGTCCATATTTTTGTGGTAAGCTTGGTTGAGTCTTCTCCACACAAGCTTCATCTGACGTAGCTGATTTGCCGACTGGAGTAAAAGGGATCTTTGTAGTTACTTAAATTAACATCATTTAGATTTGTTTGTCATCACTGGTTTTATTCGCAGAAAATGCAATCAATTAAATGTTTTAATAAAAATCATGAAAAAACAAACATAATATACCTTGGAAAAAATAATCTTACAGTGTCACTAACGAATGCCCAACTTTTAAAGATTGATAAAGGACCATTCAGTCCAGCCATGTGTTTCAGAAAATAAATCTGAGGTATAAACATTTCAATCATGGACTAATCAATAATTATTAGTTATACACTTTTAAAAAAATGTACCAACTAACTTGACGAATTCCTCAGGAAAATATTAAGATCAGCTTGTCACCCTTCAGTTAAAATGTAAAAAAACACAAAATAATTTGCAGTAACAGGGTGTTCATATTATGTTCATATGATAGTGACAATGTACATCAGACGTACCATTTAACGCATTATTACATCAACATTACAAAACAAAACAATCTCCTGTGTCCTTTGGTATTAGTATACAAGAGGAGTGACGTGGGAGGTAGTTTTGGCATTAAAGTCAGTTCAACAGATCACCTCTTTGTGGAGAATCACTGCCAAGTTGTAAATGTATTTGTAGTCAAGTAACGGAAGTGAGAGTAAAAGCGTACTGAGGCAAAACAGAATTGGCTACAGAGTGATTCAAATGTTTGACTAAAATATCAGAAATTCAGAGCAACACTCACAGTGGCATAAAAGTATTTACAGTACAATACGAAAGCAAGCACCAATCCATTCATAAATAATGGGACTTATTATGTTGGCCCACGAAACAACAGATATTTTTGAAAATCTTGGATAACAGTAGCTTAGTGAAAGTCAACTCACGATACAATACACAATACAAAATATACTAAAAAATTGTGAGAATTATGCAAGATAACACAGTGCAAAACACTAACCAGCATCGTACAGGCCATTTGAAAGTCTATGAGAGGTTGAGCTGGTTGTTTTGAGGTATTTTGGCTTAAAGTTCTGAGGATAATTCCAGTAAAACCAAAAAAGAGACATGTTGGCATTGGTTTGTTTTGTACAAAATGACTTAAAATGCTTAAAACTGCTTGTAATGTGTAGATATGGCAAAAACTAGAATTACCGCCTTGCGGTTAGATGCCTCCACGAGCCAGTTAAGTTGCACTTACAGTTTACATGCATGTCTTTGAGAATGTGGATGCTTAACACACATCTTCCCCCTGACAGCACAGATGATCTATACAGTTTTCACAGCTACAAGATGGAAACCCAAGATAAGAGTCATCAATTCAGTATCTGACCAAACGTCTCCCTTCTGTTCCTGACATATGACGCTGAGTACTGGCCAGAAAAATATTTTTGCTGAACATTATGATGTAGGCCTAACCGTGAAATTAATCTTTGACCTTTTGAATATAAAACATCATCAATTCATCAATAGACATTTGTGTTAATTTTTGCCGTAATTTGTGTATATATTCTTGAGTTATGACCAAAAACATGTTTTGTAAGGTTCATCCTTGAGTCTAAGTGGACGTTTGTGCCAAATTTGAAGAAATTCCCTCCAGCTGTTCTTAAGATACTGCATTAACAAGAATTGAGATGGACGAGGTCACAGTGACCTTGACCTTTGACCACTGATATCTTTTATATTAATCATTTAATCCAAGTGGACATTTGTGTCAAATTTGAGGAAATTCCCTGAAAGTCTGCTTGAGATATTACTCCCTGAGAATGAAACAGACACAATGTCACATTGACCTCTGTCCACTAAATCCTACACAGTTTACCATTGAGTCCAAGTGGACATTTGTGCCAAATTTGAAGAAATTCGCTCAAGGAATCCTTGAAATATCGCCTAGAGGAGAAGGGGACAGACAAAATGTCACCTTGACCTCTGACCACCAAATTCTAAACAGTTCATCCTTTAGTCCAAGTGGACGTTTGCGCCATATTCAAAGAAATTCCTTTAGGATGTTCTTGAGATATTGAGTTCACAAGAATGAGACAGATGTGGTCATAATAACCTTGACCTTTGACCACCCAAACCTAATCAGCATAAATGAGTCCATGTGGATGTTTACGCCAAATTGGAAGAAATTCGCTCAAGTCGTTCTTGAGATATCGCGTCCAGAATGAGACGGATGGACAGACGTGAATGTACGTACGTGCGTATGTACTGACAACCCAAAAACATAATGCCTCTGGCCATGTCTGCTGCCGGCGCAGTGGTATAAAAAAACAGAAAGCAGCACTGCATTCAAAGAGCTTAGCTTCAGAAATCAATGAATCTGTCCATACGCGAGTTCCTTATAATCTATATAAATAAAAAAGCGCAATACAAAACCATTGATATATTTTAGCTGAGAGCAAGCTGAGGAGGACACAATCATGGGGGCAACAGGAAAAAAAAAAGCTCTGACAGCTACACCATCTTTTCTATTCATGCAGCTAATTCAGTTATGGCAAAATATAACTGTAAACCAGGAGGAACAATATGGCTGCGCTGTGCCCTCCTCCACCTGCTGACCCTGTAAGTCCCCTCAGCATCAAAGGGTGCAGGGTTTCAGACCGAACCCCCCATTGGTCTCTCTCATCTTTTCCTTGTGTCTGGCCTGGACGAGACCAAACACCACTCCTGCAAGCGTCATGCGTCCTCCTGTCCGCCCCCCCATGCGACCATCTGTTCCAAGGTTGGCCCTCTTGCTGCGCATGTTGCTGATGAAATAGGTGCGGACTTTGCCCTGCTGCTCGCTCACCTGCAATGACAGCAGCGGTCACAAAGTGTGGTAATCCTCTCTCAAAGACCCTCAAGATTTTTAATATCAGAAATTCTTCACAAATACGGTTACAATACATTTACCTTATATATCTTATACATTATACAATAATGTCCTCTTCCTGACCAGTGATGCATCTTTTCCATCTGTCTACTGTTTCTTTTCACCAGTAGATGTCTCCCTTGTTTTATTTGTCTGAGCTTGACACAGTTTCACGACACCTCTGCACAACCTTTACAAAGAACTTCACTGAACTTTACCGAACCTGAACTGAACTTGTGGCAACCTAATGGTCCCCCATTTCACTGTACTTAAAGGTGTAGCTCACCCTATATCAAAAACACATATTTTCCTCTTACTTGTATTGTTATTTATCAGTCTGGATTATTTTGGTGTGAGTTGCAGAGTGTTGGAGTTTTGGTGTTTAAAGCGCCAATTTTTGAGGCTTGTGCAAGGTGATCTACCAGTAGATGCATGCTTCCTGAACAGACACCGTCTGAGAACCTGGTGTCAAGGTTTTATTGTACATCTATCAGATTCACGCTTCCTTCTGTGCAATGATACGGCTGGTTGGTGTAGTTTGGTAGAAAGAAAGTATTTCCTACATGAAACTGTTCACATCAAGGTCTGTGTGTCATGATTTCTGAAAAGAAACATTGCTGTTGATTTTTTCCATTTATTTATTTAATTTATTTATTTATGTATTTATTTGCGCTTTAAGCACCACAAGCCGAGTGCCATCTAGTTTCATTATATTCGAGAGAAGACTGACATCTCTACAGCAGATATCTTCAACACTCACACCAAAGGAATCTAGATTTATAAATAACACTTCAGGTAAGAGTTAAAATATGTATTTTTGATTCTGGGGTGAACTGTCCCTTTAAAGACAAATGACAGTAAATTAACATCAGCCACTCACCCCCTTGACAAAGATTTCTCCACGTAGCTCCAACACAAAACCCCACTCTGCCAGGATCCTGCGCGTGGCCTCAGGTACCTGGATGCGCCCGCTCACGCCTGTGCTGTCCATGCGGCTGGCCAGGTTCACTGTCGACCCCCAGATGTCATACTGGGGCTTGGTGGCACCGATCACCCCTGCCACTACCGGCCCATGGGCAATGCCTATTTCAATCCAACACAGACAAGTTATTTACTTTAGTTAAATAATTACATAATATTAAAGGAATACTCCACCCACAAAATTATAATTTGTATATTAGTTAGTCAGCCAGTATTGCGTTGAATTCACAAAGAAAACTTTGTCTTTTCTCATGCCTCAATGGTGAATGAAGAATCTGAAAACTGAGAAAATTCTTGATGTTTTGGAGTAAAAGGGTTCCACGTTTAACAACAGCGAAACTCCATTCACGTCCATTTCCAAGTTTCATTTATCCAGTCGTACGCTCGGTTCCACCGGGCAGAGTTCAAACGCACATACTTGTCCAACCCTGCTACTTGTCCGTGCATGTGTTTTAAAATGAGAAAATGCGTGTTTGGGAAGTACTGAGCATTTGACTGAATAATGAGACTTGGATTAAATCTCTGTAAATGGATGTTTCGATATACTTTTCCTGTTGTTAAACGTGCCCTCCTTTTAGTCCAATACATCAAGAATTTTCTCAGTTTTTGGACTCTTTATTCATTCTAGATGCATGTTAGAAAAACAATTTTCTTCACAAATGTAATGCACCGAGTGAGTAACTGATATACAAATAGTCATTTTGCAGTTGAGGTACTCCTTTAAATCTCTGGCACAAGAAACCTTTGCGGAGAGCAGTTTATATCAACTGTCCATTGTTTATGTGTGTAGGTGGTGAGCCACTTAGCCACTTACCCACACGCAGCTGAAAGTTTTTGGCAGAGAGCCTGTTAATCTCTCTCAAGGTCTCTTGCATTGCCAGCGCGAACAAAACCAGCTCGCTCAGGTGATTCCATTCATCCATAGATCCCTGAAAAAGATAAACACAGATAGTCAGATAAGATATCAAAGAAGGTGCAAATGATGGTAAGGCAGAATAATAGCTGAATTTGTGCTTTAAGATGTCATACCTGTTTGTCTGGGGCCAACCCGGAGGCTGCCATGTAGCAGCTCCCAATGGTCTTGATCTTCTCCACATAGTGGAAATAGGACTCCTCCAGCAACTTGTGGAATTTTTAAAGATAAAGACATAAAATTAGACCACAACCACATATGTAGAGTTGTGCAATGGGTAGCAATCCCATTTGTTAACAGTATGGCCTGGATTAAAGCCCCTGCCTCTATATTTTTTATTCTTATCAGCTAAAGATGTAGGAGAAGACAGAATTCTTCTTATAGCTGAAGATATTTAAAATTTGCAGATATTTAAAAGATGAGTGAGAATGAATGTTTGTATTTCTCAGTAACCAGAAATATACTATACTGCTTTGCACACATAATTCTCTACCCTTCAAAAGCAATACCATACTCTGAGTATTTCGCTTTATTCACATTTTGATGTACCGTATAAGAGTAAAAAAAATAATCTGAATAAACCAGGCACACTTACAGTTTAGGTCACACGCTCACCTCGTCAAAGCCAGCAATGATCTCGTTCAGTAGTCGAAGGCAGTCCACTCCCTCATGTTTGATCTCTTTCTGCTCAAAGTACTCATTGAATCCAGCAATGGAGGCGAACATAACACCAACTTCATCGTAGGACTGCGAGTAAAGCTCCTGAAATGAAAATTGCGTCATTCATGTTCACTCTAAAAACTTCTTTTTTTGACTTTTATATAGAATAATCTATTCAGTAAGACATTTAGTTATCAGTGCATGATGTCAGCGGTTGTTCCTGAAAGTTAAGCAGTTCAATAAATCACATTAAACCTTTCTGTGTGAAGGCATTCAGTAAATAACACAGATTTCATTGAAACAATAGGAACTTAAAATGAGGTTTGCTTAACTTCCCTTCCATTTAATATGTCTATTAAAATAAAAATATTCACCCACATCGTCTTCATTAGCTCTTCTTGAAACAGTGTTAAAGGGATAGCTCACCCAAAAATCTTTGATCAACTGAG